>NC_135784.1:91714171-92914171 GCF_051106095.1 Pogona vitticeps
CTGGAATGTGTGGTCAACATGTTACAAAAGTTGTATCCTGTTGGATGGAAATTTTGAGGTTTTGCACCACTTTCAGCTGCTTTCATGGGGTGGGTGTCCATTAATAAATCATCCCAAAGCTCCTGAATCCAATCTTCACTGACTCCTGAACCTTTCTGAGGGGTTGCAGTTGTGGCACTTGCTGATGCCAAAGAGTGTAAAAGAAGGTGTTTTTGCATTGTAGGCTACCTAGATATATCCAGATTTGCAGGTACTAGGAGGGCTTGTGGTGTTTGTTTTGGTTGTGTCATCAAATTCCTTGAAGATATTGTCCCAAAATGCCTGTACCAGACAATGTGTCTACTTGAAAAAGAAAAGTAAAGCTTTTATGAAGCTTTTATAAACAGGGGATATGAAATGATGCATAATTAAGGTGTGTCATAAATACTTCCCCTTTTTTCTTCTTGTTGTTACAATTTTGAAATGTCTCTTATTTCTTCTAGTACCTGAGAGCTGGAAAATATAATACCACAGTTCTGCTGGAGGAGCTTATGAAAGCAGTTTTCCCCTCACAGCTGGCAGAAAGGAAACTGATCCACCAGACAGAAATGGCAGAACTTTCAAAGTAAACAGATATTTTTGGCTGTGCATGTTTGTGTGTGTGTGTGAGAGAGAGAATGAGAAAGTAAAAGAGAGAAATTGAGATGAGTGAAAAGCTCTGATGGCTCACTGTAGCCTGAAAGAAGTACTTTCCGCAATCCTAAACTTGTCTACTTAAGGTCACTGGACCTTAGTCCCAGATAAGAGCAAGGCTATAGCCCTAACAAAGCACTTACTAACAATTTGATCAGGATCCTCCAAAGAAAAAGGGTTGCCAATGGTGACATCCAAATTATTTGGAAAAAAAATGGTTTGGAGTAAGAAAAGCAGAGCACGTTATCGGACATACTAAGTTCAGAAATGCAGATTCGTGTCACCCACTGATGACTTAACTGACTTCATTTTATCTCTGTTGCTGGTCCTTTATGAAAGAACGGTATTAGGATGCACAAATCTGTTTGGTTCAGAATGGCTTTTGATACATTTTTTGCTCATATATTTAAAATGCTAAAATAAACAGATTCTGTTCCTTAGATGTTGTGAGCCATGGTAGCAGCCTAATGTGAGAAGGGGAACTGGAGGAATATACATATGTTAAAGGGACATGAGAGAGAGAAAAAAAGAGAGAGAAAGAGAGAATCGTATCATGTGTGAAGTAGAAATAACATTGCTAATACGGTAGGAGTTTTCGTGAACTTGAATGTTATGAGTCATTTAAGGGCCAGCTTCAGTAACCCATAATATTTCCATGGCAGAAATATTAATTTTTCTTTCTGTCTTAAAAACAATGCCCCTATATCCTAGTGGGAGGGGGATCTTCTGACTAATCCTTTCTTCCTCCAGGTACCTCATATTATCATCCCTTCTGGCCCATGTCTCTTTTCTCTCAGCCTCTCTATGCCATCACCCCTATCCATTGCCAGTTGGGTCCCCTGGTGGCATTTTTTGCTTCTTACAGTTGGCTCCCATCTCAGAAGAACTGGCACTATTGGATAAGAGTTAGTTAGCTACAGCACCACTAGAGTTCACATGGGGATGGGGATGTAATGCTAGGCAGATCATAGGTGAAGTAGATGTGAGTCTTGATGGGCCCTGGGAAGGTATGTGGGTCCTGGCAGCTCAGTAAATTCACATCTGGAAGGTATGAGCAGCACTTAGGAATGCAGAAGAATAAATGTTCCCCATTCATCCCTTGCCCTTTTGGACTTTCAACACCTCATAGCCAGTTAAGATACATGTAGCACTTCAATTACCTTTAAAGTATATAGTACAAGTGATAGCTTGTGGTATCTCCTCCTACAATGTGTTGCTCCTTATCTGCATTGGGAATGTGTAATTGTGTTTCTCACTTCCTGTTCCTGCAGCCTGACCAAGAGCATCCCAATTTTTGTGTGCACAATGTCGTTTCCAGGCATTGAATGTCCTCTCCATGTGTTTGAGCCTCGTTACCGCCTCATGATGCGAAGATGTCAGGAGACTGGCACAAAGATGTTCGGCATGTGTATGTATGAGAATGGGAAGAGGTGAGTGATAAGGGAAGGATCAGTGTTGACCTTGCTAGTCTAGTTATGCTAGTATTGAGGTATTTTTCCTTGGTTGAACCAATGGGCTCAGCCTAGATAGTGCAGTACTTGAAGTGACCTAGGGTGAAGCTATTAATGTGGTTCTAATCCTGATGTCATACACCCCAACAATCCCCAAATAGAAATCAGTCAGACCTTTGTACATTTGTACATTTGTACTTCTTGTAGGATCTTCAGCTCTTCACATTGGACATTTGAAGGACTCACTGGTTTTAAGGTTGAGAGGGGAGCACAGAAATGGGGTCTATGCATGTCCCGGATCCCTACTCCAATTAGAGGCCCGTTTGCATGTTCAAGCAAATGTCTGAATAGGGTTATAGACTTGGGTTCTCTTCCCATTTCCTGCTTGGCCACATTTATTATTTGAGCGGGGAATGCCCAATTTCAGCCTCTGTTTGTAGTTAAAATACTCAGCTTCTCCTTTTATTTGTGGCCTTTTTCTAATAAAGTGTGGAAGAATGTGCATTTGGGAAGGGAAAACAGTCCATATTTTCATAGCAAATGTGCAGCAGTCTTTGCTAGGTACATCTCAATGGTCAGTAAATACCAAGAATAGAGTGTAGGTTTGGTGATGAAGATTGATTTGCATTTCATTGATGCTCTAGTCACATGGACTTTCCTTACAGAGGGTCAGTGCTGCAGAGAGCCAAGGAACAGCAGGTACAGCATGGTTGTGGCTCCTGACATTGCCTACTGCCAGCCCTATCCTGGCACTTGAGGCTCCGTATAGAGATGGTAGGATAGTGGAGCTTCATCCATGAACCCTGCTCATGGAGGCAGCCTGTGAAATGGTCTTAATGTATTGTTTTGGACCATCTTGTAATCCCAAAGATATCTTATGAATCATTGTCCATCTACTATTAGTGGTTTAAGGGGATAAGTAAAAGATATAGGGAGTTTCTTCTGTGAGACAAAGGTTTAATTGATAACTGAGTGGCAAACAAAGGTGAAACTGCTAGGGAGACCTTTCAGCATCTGACAATGATTGTATTTATTCCTGAGATGCAAAGTTGCTTGTATTAAATAGCTGCACTATCTTTAAAAAAATAAATAAGTCAGTATGGCAGTCCTTCAAGGCAAAGAGGAAGTGAAGTTCTACACAGCTGAAATTTTCTCTTCTGGTGGTGGGTGACCTGCAGCTGATGGGCCACTTTCATCCTCACTCTACTTATATCTGCTATTCATTGGAAACTCAAGAGCTGCCTCCCAAATTTGGTGCCGCTGCCAACAACAACAACAACAATAATAGAAGAAGAATGTATTTTGCTTTCAAATATGGGGCTCTTGGAGGCTCCCAGAAGTGTAATTCTTTATTAAAATATGGCTTGTGTTTTCCAACACACTTTTTTCTGAAGGTAGAAAGCTTTGCCCTTTTAAAAATTATTTGCACATCTAGTGGTCCTACAAGGCCAAATTTCAGTGGCATGGTGGGATGTGCAAACTGTTATGGCTTCTTGGAATATGATTGGTTCCTAGACCTACTGAATTTGCCCACTCCTACTCTACAGAACCAATAACAGACCAGGATTCGAGCCAATAAAAACTGTGAACACTTGTCTTCTGCGTGTTTCCTCTCATTACTCTTTCCCTTCTCTTCAGTTTTGCAGACTATGGCTGCATGCTGGAGATTCAGAAAATAGTATTTCTGCCTGATGGACGATCATTAGTGGACACGATAGGCAAGCGAAGGTTCCGGGTTTTGAGACGGGGGCACAGAGATGGCTATAACACTGCTGACATTGAGTACTTGGAAGATGAGAAGGTGAGGGGTTGCATGTGGAGTATTGCATGCAGAGTCTTGCTGTCGTGTCCTTAATATGGAATAGAGGTTAAAATAAACTCGGCTTTTCAGAATACAATAGGTGCTCAGCTGGTGGTGTCGTTTTGGTGATGGTGTGCATGTGGTGAGCATTCATGTCACCAACCACGAAATAGTCTTGGTTTTGCACTAAGAGCTCTCCTCTTCAGTGCTTGAAAGTTCTCTGGAGGAGAGATGCAAATAGGTGGGGCTGTCAAACAACAAAGTAATTACAAGCCTATTAATTAATATAACTGATCAATTGAATTTAAATACATTTTTTCAGGCTAACCTGAGTTCACTTCTGAGATTGTTGGGAATGAGAGGGAACTTGCGGTTAAACAAACAAAAGGCACTGCTCGTTCTTTGTCGTTTGTTATTAAATTTATATCATGCCTATCTACCAAAATGGCATTTCTTGCTGAAAGAAAATGACATATTTGCATTGTATTTAAAGTGTGGCATTAACTCTTAGTATCAGTAGTGAAAATGGACTATTGGCAGTTAATTAGCTAAAGCTTTAGTTGACTTGTCTGTTGTTGGAGGCTTGTATCCACAAAGATGAGTAAGGTGGTAACTTTTTTCTTCTGTCTTGCTAGATAGCTCAGTGAATTAAGTATGAGCCAGAGGCTGGGAGTTAAATTTGCCCACTGTGCATAAGAGAAGTGACATCCTGTATGGCCTTCAGCAATCTGCACAATCCCAGGGTGTGCCTAGAAGAAGGGTGTGGGAAACCTCTTCTGAGTACTCTTTACTTAAAACGTCCCTGAGAAGGGTTGACATAAGTCAGAATTGACTTGGTGACACACAGTTATTTTGATGGCAACTGTATGAGACTTCTCATCAGGCAACTAATGTAACAAATTATTACTTAACCTATCTTAAGATGCATCTCAAGACCGTTCAGATTCCGGAATACAATGTAGTTTGTTCATTTTATTTATTTAAAGTATTTTAATGTCACCTTTCTCCTTAGAAAAAGACCCAAGGTAACTTACAGCATTTAAAGACAATATTTAAGAATGAAACAATGAGCATACAAAGGTGGTGTACATCCAGTATGGACTGGGAGCATGCATGCACTCACACATCATCAAAGAAAAATGTGATCTAACAGCACTTTGTCTGTTCCTTGTGTCTTGGAGGGGTTTTTTTGGGGGGGAGGCGGGATTCACCATTTAGCTCCATCATGTTCTGCCAAGTCATTGTTCACGCTTGCTTGCTTGCTTGCTTATTTTCTATACTGGCCTTCTGGCTACCTAGGCCACTCTGGGCGGTTTACACAGTATAATAAAAAAGACAAAACAATACAATAACAGGATGGTAGTATAAAATAATGCAATATAGACAAATGGAAATAATATCAGTAAGGCATTAAAATAAAAATACTGTAAGGAGAGCATGGTGGGGTTGCACAGTAGCTGTTGTATCAAAGGACAGTAGTCTGGGAAGGCCTATCTAAATAGAAATGTTTTTAAAAATTGCTTAAAAGTTCCCAACAAAGGCGGGCGTGAATACTTAGCTTTGGTCTCTCTTTACCTCCTTCATTCTTTTCTGCTCTCAATCCTTGCTGATGTGCCTCTGCCTTTCCGCAATCCACTCCCCGCTTTCCACTTGTTTTCAACTCCTTCCATCTTCTGACATCTTTGCATAGGTGGAAGGAGAACAACTTTCTGAACTTCAGTATTTGCATGACTATACATACCAGCTGGCACAGAGATTTTATGAACATGGGGACACCACCTTCAGACAACTTTTGATGCACCATGGATCCCTTCCTGAGAAGGAGGAAGACATACAGGTACTGTTCATTCCAGATATGGTTGATGCCAGTGTTCTGAAAAAGAGTGGGATCTTGGAAGCCAAGTTGGGACCACTGGGATTCCCAGTCTGGATCAAAGAGTTTCTGTGGCACCCTTTCTTGAAACCCTGACACCTCTAGCAGCAAAACAAAAACTCAGGGGCCTTCCATGCCTAGAAGCTTGGTTTGTTACTTCCCTACACAGGGAAGGTGAATGGTAAGGCTCATGAAATTAAGTTTCAGGAGTCTAATCCAGAGGTCGGCTCCCATGGGTTATGTTAGGGCTCTTCTTGTAGGAAACATGTCTACCTCTAGTCTAAATCATAATGTTCCAGGACAAACAGAATTAGAAACCAGAGGATGTTAGAAGTTACTGCTAATTCGCACATATAGGTCCTGTTCCATCTTTGCTCTTTTGAAAATCAGAAGAAATCTATTTTGTTGGTATCCGTAGCTGCAGCACTGGGCACAGTATTTTATACTGGCATGCCTTTGGTAGCATCCTGTTGTCCACAGTTGTATCCCAAAACTAACTGAGTATATCAGATGCTCACAGAATTACACATTGGAGCCATGCTAAGCCATTTATTCTATAGATAGTGCTTGAGGCACCAGTATTAATGTTCTTGATAATAGCTGTTGCTATTGCAATAGCATTGACTCACATTCAAAGCAAAGAGGAACTGGCATTCTACAGAACTTATATGTTCTACAGCAGTGGTGTGTAATAGTTCAGTATACAGTTTTACAGAGTATGTGATGTACACTATGGAGGAGCTGTTAATACAACTGGAAAATCTGATCATGACAGTTCAGGAATTCTTGCACTTCTCTGTTTCACTGGTTGATTTAGCTCACTGATTCATAGCTCTGTGTTTCAGCCAAATTGAACCACTCTCTTGTTAACTTCTTGCTTTCTACATAAAATGGTACCAGCTATTCAAGACATGGTGCAAATGTCAAGCTTTCAGTATGGCATTAGTCTTGGTTTTCAAAGAACGCAAGTACAATATTGCATCCCGCACTTAATCTATTCTGTGTAGCTGTGGATTCAGTGAAACACAAGAAGTTAAGGGCAGCCCCACTAAGACTGCATTCTTATGTTCAGTTCTGGGGAGTGCACTACTGAGTTAAAAATGCTTAGCAGACATACACAGTATTGAACTTTTTTGAACAATTAAAATATTTACCACTATTTGCGGTTACAGACTAATGTAGCCAGCCCGCTAAAAATTTTAGTAACATTGGTCATCTCTATAATCCCATGATTCCTAACCTGGGAGTTCAGGTGTTCTTGGACTACAACTCCCAGAAGCCTTCGCCATTAGATGTGGGAGTTGTAGTCCAAGAACTCTGGGGACTCAAGAAGAGACATGATTCAGCATTACCGATTTTTCAACTTCCCCTTAGTTATCAAAACAAGTTTTGGATAGTAAACCATCCAAAGCACTGTTTAGCTGCCACCATTGATTTAAAATGTTTTCAGAGAAGCTCTTCATGAAGTATAAGTAAATGTTGTAGTCTTTCATAGAAGTGTCATCTGTGGACGCTGGAAAAAGCACTCCATTTGTTGATTGCCACATTGAGCCATTAAAACATCCTTCTGGCCAGAGTTGTGAAGCTTTAACTACCGCATTTAATCCTCAAGTACAAGTACAAAATAATTTTTAGAAAAGCTAAAGCTAATGTGTGTTAGTCTCAGAGGACAAACCACATTTCTGTTCAGTTTGTAGTTTTTATGTTCTTAGAGGTTATTTTAAACCTCTTTTTTTTGGTATTTAAAATATGTGTGGAAGTTATTTATTCAAAACCTCCTTTTCCAAAAACTAAATGCTGCATTTCTTCCAGCTTCCCTAGGGGCTGTTCGTAAATTATTGCCTCAGAACTATGTTGTCTAAGTTGCTAAAAAAGAAAGATGTTTCTCGTGTCTTTTATTAGTTTTATGGTATGTGGTTCATTGTTTTGTCAGACAATCTTTTGCTTCCTAAGCCACAAAAATCAAATGAATCCATTAAAAATAAGGAAATTTTGAGTACTTTTAATATATGCCCCCTTAAATAAAGATTGCACTTAGAATACTGTCTAGATGGGAGGTATTGCTTATTCAGTCCATGAACTCTAGTTTTAGGATTGCTGTACATAAATCCAAGTAGGATGGCCATGTGTGCTACTTTACAGAAGACAAATCCTTATTTTTAAATTGAAAATTTACAGTTTAATAATAAGAAATCACATACAGGAAGAACAGTTGTAACTGGTCAACAGTAGTTATCTTATAGCTCGAAGTCCCACCTGGTATGGTGATATGCTTTGTATTTCTATGTCAATTATAGTTACTGCTTATAAATTTGGACATATATGGGCACATGCATGTAAACATGCATGTAAACTGGCACATACTAAATTTGTGCAGGATTATGTTATCCTTTTCCCTACTGATGAATTTCCCCTTTTGAGCAATGCCTAGATGGTCACTTTACAAACAAATCATTTCTCAGTTGTTAAAATCAGTGTAGAGAGCAGTGCCTTTTGGGGCCATTGTCTTTTCCTTGAGATGCTTCATCTTCTGTTTCGAATGTATAATAGCAAAGATAAACCAAGACTGGTAAGCATTTACGCGTTGTCTGGGGACAAATCTCAGAATGCCAATGTGAGCATGTTTTCAACACACTTCACACTGCTCTGTAATTTAGATGATTTTTAATCAGCTAATGCATTTTAATTATTATTATTCAATTGTTTTTTAATTGTATAATTTATTGTTTTTAGTTTTACATGTTTTAATGCTGTGAGTCACCTTGAGTCTCCTAATGAGGAGAAAGGCAGTCTACAAATGACGCTAATTAATTAATATACTTTTAAAAATCCCTCTATTTTATCTTCTATATCCTAAGGAAGGCCGTGTAGTTTATAAAAGACCAAAAATGCATTGGCTTAATAGAATAAAGAGCATTTACTGTGGCATGCTGAGATATCTCTACCCAGACTTTTTCTGTGTGTATGTTTTGCTTCTTCTGCCATAATAACAGAGCTACAAGAAATAGCCCTTAGAAGGATTGATAGTTACCTCTAATTTCTTCTTCTTCTTCTTCTTCTTCTTCTTCTTCTTCTTCTTCTTCTTCTTCTTCTTCTTCTTCTTCTTCTTCTTCTTCTTCTTCTTCTTCTTCTTCTTCTTCTTCTACTACTACTACTACTACTACTACTACTACTACTACTACTATTACTACTACTACTACTACTACTACTACTAAAGGAGAAAGAATGTTCTCCAGGAGCATAAATACTAGAGATGGGGATGACTCGCCATTTTGGTGAGTCGTCCTGCTTTGTGATCCATCAAAGTTGATGAATCATAAAGCTCCCCCCCCCAATGAACTGACAAAGCAGAAATTTATTTGTAGATTCTACCCCTTGCCATGCCGCCGTGCCACTGCTTCCCCGCCGCTGCGCCCCCACTGCCCCCACCGTAGTCGCTGTGGTCTCCAGCTGGCCTCTGCAGCCATGGCCTGCAGTAAGGGACACTGGATGCCCTTTGCAAAGATGGTGGCTGCGGCTTCATTTAGGGTAGGGAAGCTGCAGCCTCCAACTTTGCAAAGGGCAGCCAGTATCCCTTACTGCAGGCTATGGCTGCGGAGGCCAGCTGGAAACTGCGGCAGTGGCGGCGGCGGCGGCGCTGGATGGTGGCAGCAGCTAAGGTAGGGAGAGTGAGTGGGTGGGGGATAGGCTGTGGGGGTGGGTGGCTATGGGGTGGGTGGCTGCCTGTCGGCTAGCCTTCCCTCTCTTCCTATGGGGGATAAATAAAAAATGGGGAAATAGTCATCCCTTTGTATCCATCAGGGTCTCTGAAACTGACAAATATGAAGGGATGAATATTTAACGAATCAGCAATTTTTCACAAATATCGCAATCCGTTTTTTTAGTCATCCCCATGTCTAATCATTACAATATATTGTTAACTGGCAAACTACATTGCCCCCTTAGTCCTATTGCTCTATCCATATCCTTGGTTATACTTAACCAAAAACAGTGCTGATTTCTCATGAAGACCAGTCTTGTGTAATCTTTTAGGTATTGTTCTGGCTCTGTTCCTTAATAATTTATTTTGATAGCAATTAACCACTCAGCCTATTCAGTTTAAAATGCTTATTAATGTTAATGGTATTGAAGATAATTAGTCATTTGCTTTGTATTAAAGAGTATATGATGATGGATGTTAAGTACTCAACTGGTGAAGGTATTCTCCCTCATACTACTGTACTCGGTATAATCTTGGCGTTGTCAAATTTGTTGCCCTCCCTTTGTCCCATTAAAACAGGTCTTTCCTCATATGGTGAGTTTATATCTTTTTCATGTTTTCCCACTAGGCATCTCCAGATGGGCCAGTTTGGTGTTGGTGGCTGATATCCGTCTTGCCTCTTGACCTGACCCGCAAATTGACACTCTTCTCTGATGTCTCTCTGAAGTCTCGCCTCACCCAGCTGAAACATATTTTGAATGTGATTCTGGAAAGTCGTGACTACAATAGCTAACTCTCTGACCTCCTTCCAAGAAAAATCACAGAAGGAACAAAGTGGATTTGTGCTGCATCGCCCACCACTTTTCTTTGTTGATCGGAGTTAAAGCCTTTACCTCTTCTGGTTCTTCTCTATTACTTCTCTGTGTTCCAGTTGTTTTGTTTTACAGACTTGACCTCAGCAATAGGCCACAAACCAGTAAACTGAAGCTAGTGTGCAGTGGTAGAAATATTCACTAGCAGTGGTGTACCGTCCACAGGAGATTTTTTTTCTTAACAGTCTTTATTTGGCCTTGAGAATGCGGTTTGTTTAAATGTGAAATCTGTCCCAGAAACCTGACTAATAATGCCCATCTTATCCTATGCGAGGAAATATCTCAGGAACTTAAAACCCCTCCCAGGGGGAAAAAATCTACAAATGCTAGAATGTTATCTTTTATTCTCATTTATCAGGACTTGTTTGGGATGATCTGAAACTGCAAAATACCTATTGTTCCGTTTTCATAACTTAAAACATTCTCCTGCAGCTGTTATTGTGGAATGGGGAAATATGCTGAAGTATGTCAGCAGCCAGCCACACACACACTTCTCAGTAGATAATAGGAACTTCACAGGAAATTATTTTGGATCAGGTGAGGGTTAATTGGCCTCCAGGTGCAAAAGACTTAATCCCAGTCACCCCTCCAAACAAGAGGAGGAGTTGTTGTTTGGGAGATCGGGCCATATGAGTCATGTAGTTTGGTCCATAGGTATTGTGAAGAAAATTGCTGGAGAATGAAGATGTAGATAGAATTACAACTATGTGACTATAAGGGACTAATGAACAACATTGCCAGAATGTTGGCCACACATCTCCCATGTAGCTAGGACCAGATCGTTCATGGTTAGAAAATGTGTAGCCTCCACAGAACTACAGAGAGAACAAAGTTGTGTAATTCTCTGTTGTGGGATAGAGTAAAGAGCTAAAAGATGAACTATGGTTTCAAATGGTGGAGTTATCTCATCTCTCTGCTCACAGTTGTTAAGTATCCCACCCTATTGATCTGCCCAGTTTTCTGAAGAAATTACATAAAGTACAAAAACATCTGAAAATACTATGAATCTTCTTGTGAAAGTCTTTGTACAAGGGAGATAGACATATACACGCATAGATGCAGTACAGGATCCTGCCTTACAAGGGCATGCAAGTCTGTACACATCTTCAGAATGTCATGGGACTCCATTCTTGCTGCAGAAGTTTAGTCCTACTGCTATTCTGGCGAGTATTAGAGAGTTCTTGACTCCTGACACCAAGAATATCACCTTGAGAGAACAACAATGCATTATGTCCTTTTATTGTGACTTTTGGCCCTGATTTCAAAGTTCTTTAGGAATCCGGCTCTGTTGTCATTGAGTGGTTCTTAAATGTTCCCCTAATACCGAGCATTGGCTTCATTTCCTGTTGGCCTTGTCCATGTTCACTTTCTTAAAAAGAAAAATTAAAACTTTTGTTGTAGGCTGATGAACCTTGTATTAAAAAAATACTGGGAGATTATCAACTGGAGCATAACTAGAGAAAATAATCTTTCTTTAGAGACAATGACAAAGGCGGGGGGGAGGGGAAGTGACTCACTTGCAGTTCAGTGAAAGCTACCTAGAAATTCAGCACTCTGAGAAAACATCTAGTAATGATTGCTTATTGTATTGTTGTACCAATACAATCAAATATTTGCTGTGCAATAGTTGATACACTGTTTTTCTAATATTGTAGATATGCTCACGAGACAGGTTTTGGGGTGGGTTTTTTTAATTTTAAATTTTGCCCTATGGGTTACCTAGAAGTCTTTTCTAGACTTGCCTTGAGATGTAACATGAAGGATTATGGACTGTGTAGTTGTCTTTAAACAGATAGAGGTTAATGCCTGTGAATTTTTGTGGTACTGCAAAGAGGCAGTACTCTGCCTTCAAGAGCACTAGAGACTCATGAGTTTTCCTTGGCCACATTTTTTTTATCTCTTCTTGCCAAGGTTTACAACTGTAAACAAACTCACATTTGTGATCAATAATTTCAGTTCATTGATGTCCCTTTTAGCTGAATTCATCAATGGCTATTCTCGTGACGTTTGGGCTGGGGATTGAGTTTTTGGTTTTTTAAATTTTCCCCTTCAGTTGTCGAAGCTCCACTTCGAAGCAGTGCAAGTCTCGGTGAATGGTAGCCCAGCAAATTTTTAAGATAACATTTGCTCTAAATGTAGAAGGGGTATTAAATATATGAATTTGAAATTTTGTTCTTCTTACTTCTGTACCATAATATAGTTTGGATAAGATTTTGAAAATCTTATCCAAGGGAGAGGGAAGTAATCAATGCTGCCGATGTTCCTGATCCTTTCTCGTGTGTTGCAGTAGAACAAATGATGTCAGCCTTGCCTCTTGGCACAGGAGATGGGTCCTAGGCTGGCGTATTCTGTTCATGCACTTTTTCTTATTCCTTTTCCATCCCCTATTTATTTGTAAACTTCTCAGGACAGATAGTTACACTAACATTGCATTAACTGCTTTGCAGGATTTTGGCACAGACTCTTATTAATCTTGGCCTCTTTCCCATTATCTTAAGCCCTTTTGTCAGCAGAAGATGATGTTATAAACATCTGTGCTTTTTAGTACAGACTACAGCTGGGATTCAGGGATCCCTGGAAAAGACCCTGATGTTGAGAAGGTGTGAAGGCAAGAGGAGAAGGGGACGACAGAGCACGAGATGGTTGGACAATGTCATCAAAGCTACCAACATGACTTTGACCCAACTCTGGGAGGCAGTGGAAGACAGGAGGGCCTGGCGTGCTCTGGTCCATGGGATTACGAAGAGTCTGACCTGAATTAACGACTAAGCAACAAATAGCTCAGATTCAGCAGTCTCTCTGCCTGTTTTGCTACCAGCTGTTCTTCAGTTTACTTACAAAATGGCATATTCTAAGGCACTTAAATCAAGCGATTCTTCTGCATAATGTGCATCATTAAGGGGAATAAGGAGCTTTAGAAACCAAAGATATTGAATGGTGGTTCAAAAGGATGGGACAAAGTTGGTTTATTCAGATGTGCACTTCCTTTTTATGTATTTAGTTTAGGGTTTGTTTTTTTAATTACTGGTTGGAATTAAATACTCGGGCAACTACATGGTGACTCCTTCAAATATGGTTGCTTGGCCATTGCAATCCAACTTTGCATCTCATGAAAGGAACTCTGGTTACCAGGACAATGAACATGACATCTTATGGGTATTTTGGTCTATTTGCATGGCCTCTAAACGATGGGTAAGGAGAAGACTGCCCACCCAGCAATTAGGCTGGGGTGGCGAGTGCTTCTGTGAATAAGGATGGAAGGGATTTTTTCTATTATGGAAGGGATTTACTGCTGCTGTTCCTTGCTTTGTGTGCTGTAGGGAATGGAAATATGAAGGGAGTATTTAAAGCCACTGACCATACGCACAGGTTTCTCTTCATTGGAAAGTGCCTCCCCCCCCCCCCCCAAGAGCTACTTCAGAGTCAGGCCAAGTTGTGGGAGAAGGGATTTAAAAACCTTTCCTTGACTCTCTCTAGTAATTAGCTTTAGTTGAGTTGCATAGTCAAACAGCAAAAAATAAAAAATAAATCCATCCTGCTCTTTTCTCTCTCTCTCTCTTTTTTAAAAAAACCTATAGGGATTCCATTCTCTTCTTTTTGTCAAAGTTATAGATGTGGATAGAGAAATTTGCACTCTGTCAGCTGCATGGTAACTGTTCCCTTTTTTTGTAACTTAGAAATGAGCTTTCTATTTCACCTGTTTAAAATGTGTTGGAGTTGCTCCACTTTGCTTGGAGTTTATTTGGATTTGTATCTTTTTATCCCCTTCTGCTCATTTTCTCCCCTGTCAAACTAATAAACTTTATATTTTTGAACACAGCATTCATGTATCTTTAATTTTCACAAGGTTTATACATATATTTCCTCAGGATTTTCTCAAAGACACTTACATTGAGTTTCAAAGAGTTTCATGTCCTGTACTTTCCTCCCAGTATTGTTTTGTCACAGCATTCAAAAATGTGTACTTATTCTACTTGCACTTTGAGTTACCTTGATGTCTATGTTCTCATGACAGGGAGACAATTTAAAGACACACTGGGAAACAAGAGGCAAGAAATGTTGCAATGAGCCGCAAGTGTTTTCACTGTGTGTGCTCAAAGATGTTAGAAACCTGCTGCATGGCTTGAATATTACATATTATTAAGCTAAACCATGTATTTTGACACTTGAAGTAAACCCTGCTCAGATAAACCCTTCTGATCGTGTCATGAAATCTTTTCCCACTAGGTGTCATTGTAGAATAGAGGACTTCACTGATAAAGGACAAAAAACAAATGTACTGCTGTTTAGTTATCCCAGTACATACGTGTTTTAGAGCCCCCCTCCTCCTTTTTTTAGTTCCCATTCCCATAATATTTATTTGTTTAATTTATATATGCCGCCCACACTACCCAAAGTTCTCTGGGTGGCTTACAACAATTAAAATACAATTAAGAAGATAAAACAAAATACAATTAAAATATATACTTTAAAATTGCCATCAGGACCCACAGTTGGTATTATTTCAATTAAAAGCCTTCTGAAACAGGAAGGTTTTGACCTGGCGCCGAAATGTCATCAGTGTCGGCGCTGATGATAATAGTCACCATAGACTGTAGTCTGAATATTATTGACCTTTTAATACTTACTGTGCTGGAGCCAGACTTAGCTGCGTTTTGCATGCATGTTTACATGCCATTGATTTACAGACCCTCTGAAACTGAACGGACAAGTTTATAACCATGACTAGCTCATCCCACTATGTCCCATTCATCTCACTAGGTCTGTTCTAAGCTCGACTAAGATTGAAATGACACCGTTGCAATAAATGGGGGGAAGTGTGGTTGCTGAAAGTTAGCTGCAATGAGGCGCGACCTCACCTAGAACACTTGCCCATGTTGCAGTCCTTTTTCCCTATGTTTTGATACCACAAATTGATACATGTAGTGGAAAATACTGTAGTGTGAGCGGGATCTGTGTGCACATGGTTGCTGGGGGCATGTTGAGTGCTGGGTGTGATATCACATAATGGCAATGCGATGACCTGCTACTGGTGCCACATCAGTGGTCATGGATCTTCAGATGTGTGATTTTGAATGCAGGTTTTAAAATGTAATTGGTCCTCCTCACATGCGTGAATGGAGGCACAAAGGAGGGGAAAAATTCAAAGACACAACAGTGGGGACAGATATGTAAGGTGGTTAAGGAAGAAGTAACGGGGGTGGGGAATGGCTGGCAGATAACCGGAAGGAAAAAACAGGCTGATCCTGTATGTTCCCAGCCTGGTGTATGTGTAAAAGCAAATTAAATAAACAAACAACAGAAAAGAACTACAGATTACGCATCCTTCAGTCTCAAGAGACTATGGTAACGTGCTCTGTATGGAGAATTTGGAACAGCGTCTAGTGTGGCTGAGGAGGCCAATTCGAAAGTGACAATCCTTTCCACACTGAAGACAAATCCAATCTGTCCCCTGTCCAGCTCCCTGATTTTGCTTGTTTCGGGACTGCCTCTTTGCCTCGGCCTGCTGGACAAGGGTCTCTTCAAATTGGGAGAGGCTGTGATGCAACACCTGCCTCCAGGCTGAATGCTCAGATGTCAAGGTTTCCCATCTGTTGAGGCCCATTCCTAAGGCTTTCGGATCCCGCTTGCAGATATCCTTGTATCGCAGCTATGGTCTCCCTCTGGGGCGATTTCCTTGCACTAATTCTCCATACAGGAGATCTTTTGAAATCTGACCATCAGCCATTCCCACGACATGCCAAAGCCAACATAGACATTGCTGTTTCAATAACGTATACATGCTAAAAATTCCAGCTCGTTCTA
This sequence comes from Pogona vitticeps, assembly GCF_051106095.1. Taxonomy (NCBI): domain Eukaryota; kingdom Metazoa; phylum Chordata; class Lepidosauria; order Squamata; family Agamidae; genus Pogona; species Pogona vitticeps. The sequence goes on from NC_135784.1 coordinate 91,730,346, forward strand.
GGACTACTCTATTTGGAACTTTGTCCTGCCAGGTGATACCAAAAATGTGTTGGAGACAACGCATACGGAAGGTGTTCAGCTTCCTCTCTTGCTGTGCACAAAGGACCTGTAAGGGCCTCCCTCTACCTCACAAAGGGGGGTCGTTACGTCACTCTAAATCACTCTAAATCACTGCCACCAACCATTCCCTCAAATAAGTAGCTTCAGGCCAAAATATGATTCAAAATAAAAACTCAGGTTTATTGGGTACAAATAAAAGGAATGGTAAATCACTTATAATTAAATAATAATTCATTCACTATAATAAAGACACTAGCATACAAAGACTCTCACAATATATCACAGATCTCCTAACTCCTCTCTAAACCCTATCCAAGCCCTATCAAAGCCCTATCTAAAATCTCTCACACACATTCACTCCCATTTATACAACAGCTCCACCCCTTATGTCCCACCCTCCGTCACACCATTGGTAGATGACTCACAGCTTTAGCAGTGACGGACAGGTGAGGTCATAACTGTATGTAACAGGGCCCAGGACTCACTTCTGTACAGGAGTTTGCTCAGGACACAGGTTCTATAGACCTGGATCTTGGCATATACCATCAGCTTCTTAATAAGCCATAATTTCTTTGTGAGTCTAGAGAATATGGTAGCTGCTTTGCCAATGCGTTTATCCAGCTCGACATCTAGGGAGAGAGTGTCAGAAATCTTTGAGTCATGAACAATTCTTGTGTGGAGATGGTAATAGAGGGAGGTGAGTCCACGCCCTGGCCCATGACTTGTGTTTTCTTCAGGCTGATTGTTAGTCCAAAGTCTTGGCAGGCCTTGCTAAAACGATTCATGAGTTGTTGGAGGTCTTCAGCAGAACGGGCAACAATGGCTGCATCATCGGCAAACGGGAAGTCCTGCATGCATTCCAGCTGGACTTTAGTCTTCGCTCTCAATCTAGAGAGATAAAAGAGCTTTCCATCTGATCTAGTCTGGAGATAAGACACCTTACATCACAATTCAAAAGGTGTGCTTCAGTATGACAGGAAAAAAGATCCCCAAAAGGGTTGGTGCAAGGACACAGCCCTGTTTCACTTCGCTTTGGATGTCAAAGGGATCTGATGTTGAGCCATCAAAAACTACAGTGCCCTTCATTCCCTCATGAAAGGACCTGATGATGTTAAGGACACGAGGTGGACATCTGATCTTAGGAAGTATTTTAAAAAGGCTATCCATGCTAACCAAATCAAAGGCCTTTGTGAGATCTATGAAGGCCACCTCCCAGAGATCCTGGCCAGCACAGTTAATGGAGAAGGTTGGGAAGCACTGTTCCAGATACTGTGTGATGTCAGGATCCTAAATTTGGTGACGATGACAATCAATAGACTGTGCTCTGCCCACTGGAGACTTAGAAGGAGATACGCTCAAAAGACTGCCAAGTTCAGAAACAAGAAAGCAATAGAGCAGGTGCAGCTGGTGAAGGATCTCACTAAGGCCACCATGGAAACACTGAGGCAAATCTGCATTGCCCTTTATGAGTTGGTGAGGAATTGCAGCAACAAGTGGATGACTTCCCTGGTGTGTAAGAACACCCTGCAAAAAAGCATCAGGGATCCCAGCTGCACCATGGCCACAGTCATGTGCAACTGCAGTAACGTTCCCAGGGGTGCAGAGGAAATGATAATGCCACCTTGGAGAAGTAAATGGCTCCTGTTGGAACATATTGGAGGCACTCAGAGCATGCCCCCAACAATAAGATGCCAGTGGCGCCTATTTATTTATTTATTTATTTATTTATTTATTTATTTATTTATTTGTGTATTCGCGAAGGCTTTCACGGCCGGGATCTAATGGTTGTTGTGGGTTTTTCGGGCTTCTTGGCCGTGTTCTGAAAGTGGTTCTTCCTAACGTTTCGCCAGTCTCTGTGGCCGGCATCTTCAGAGGACAGCAAACTATGCTCAGAGGACAGTTTGCTGTCCTCTGAAGATGCCGGCCACAGAGACTGGCGAAACGTTAGGAAGAACCACTTTCAGACAGTTTGCTGTCCTCTGAAGATGCCGGCCACAGAGACTGGCGAAACGTTAGGAAGAACCACTTTCAGAACACGGCCAAGAAGCCCAAAAAACCCACAACAACCACTATTTATTTATTTATTTATTTATTTATTTATTTATTTATTTATTTATTTATTTATTTATTTATTTATTTATTTATTTATTTATTTATTTATACCCACCTATCTGGTTGATTGTGACCACTCTAGGCGGCTTACAACACACAACTATGGAGGACAGTGCCACACCAGCCCCTTTGTCTCCCATTGATGTATTCATTTTGTGTTTTTTTAAAACAAACAAAAATGCTTTTATTTATTTTAAATGTTAGTTCCATTTCTAGGTTTTTGTTTTATTGTATGTCATGGCTGGACCATGAGCATGCCTCAAAGGCTGGCAACATATATATATATTTACGCACACACACACACACACACACACACACACACACACACACACACACACACACACACACACACACACACACACACACACACACACACACACACACACACACAAAATTTGAAATACCATATCCCATTGTAAATGCCATAATATCCCATACAAGCCTTGCCTGCCTTTGAGACATGCTCATGGTCCAACCATATGTATAGTGCTACACATCAACAGTTTGCCTATAGCCCTTCAAGGACTGACCACACATTCGAAGGACTTCCAGTTGCCCAGATTTATTTTTTAATTTCATTTATTTTTTATTTTTATTTTATTTTATATTTTATATATATATTTGAAATACCATAATATGCCATACAAGCCCTCCCAGTCTATATACAGTGCATTCTGCACATTCCTCCTTTATATCATTTGAATCTTCCGTGTTTATCCAGCTGACCCTTTTAACAAACCCCTAACTCAACACAGTCCTTTGCCATGGCATCTTTGAATTGTTCATGAATTTAAACTGTTCATTAATTAAAACTGAAACTTAATCTAGACAAGGCAGAGGTGCTCCTGGTCAGTTGAAAAGCCAATCAGGGAACAGGGTTACACCCTGTGCTGGATGGGCTTACACTCCCTTGGAGACATGGGCGAGCAGCTTGGGGGTGCTCCTGGATTCATCTCTGAGCATGGATGCCCACATTTTGGTGGTGGCCAGGAGTACCTTTGCACAGTTAAAACTAGTGTGCCAGCTGCACCTGTTTCTTGAGATGTCTGATCTGATGACATATACCCTAGTTACATCTGGACTGGATTTGTGTAACACACTCTATATGGGGCTGCCTTTCGAAACTGTTTAGAAACTCCAAAGGGTCCAAAATGCTGATGCCAGATTGCTAATTGGGGCTGGTTACATGGAACATATATGTAAGTCCTCCATTACAGCGGCCCCTACTGGTTGCCAATCTGTTTCTGGGCACAATCCAAAATGCTGGTTTTAACCTGTAAAGCCTTAAATAGCTGGGGTCCAAGCTTTCTAAAAGACCACATCTCCCTCTATGGGCCTGCCCGGTCCTTAAGATAATCTGGGGAGGTCTTTCTCTCAGTCCTGTCACCCTTACAGGTGCACTTGGTTGGGGACCCAGGAGAGAGCCATCTCTTTTGCTGCTGCAAGACTCTGGAACTCCCTCCCACAGGAGGCCAGGCTGGCCCCATCATTGCTATCCTCCTGCAAGCAGGCAAAGACCTTTCTTTTCAGCTAGGCTTTCAATAACTGGTAATCTGAGAAGGGTTTTTAAATGGATTATTGTGCACTGTTGTTTTAAATGTGTTTTAGCATTGATTTTATTACTGTTTTTAATGTAATACTAGTTTAATTATTTTAAAATAGACATTGTCTAGAGGGATGGGGAGGTGCCATCATCCATGCCATGAGGGAGCAGGCCAGGTAGGTGGGGCTCGTCAGCCTTGGAAAGCAACCCATCTAGGAGAAGGAATACTCCGATTTCGAACCTCTACTGCCTTGTATCTTTAATTTTCAGAAGGTTTATACATATATTTCCTCAGGATTTTCTCAAAGACACTTACATTGAGTTTCAAAGAGCTTCATGTCCTGTACTTTCCTCTCAGTATTCTTTTGTCACAGCATTCAAAAATGTGTACTTATTCTGCTTGCACTTTGAGTTACCTTGATGTCTATGTTCTCATGACAGGGAGACAATTTAAAGATACACTGGGAAACAAGAGGCAAGAAATGTTGCAATGAGCCTCAAGTGTTTTCACTGTGTGTGCTCAAAGATGTTAGAACCCTGCTGCATGGCTTCAATATTACATATTATTAAGCTAAACCGTGTATTTTGACACTTGAAGTAAACCCTGCTCAGATCAACCCTTCTGATCGTGTCATGAAATCTTTTCCCACTAGGTGTCCTTTTCATTGTAGAATAGAGGACTTCACTGATAGGTAACACCCTATCCTCCACATTATTTTACCCAGGCTTTGTGCTCTGGAGAGGACATTCCAAGTCCTCCATACAGAGCACATTACCATGGTCTCTCGAGACTGAAGGATGCCATTCTCTGCTTATCAAATATTGTATCTCCTGGGGTCTAACAAAGAATACTACATAATAGTTGTCACAGAGGCAAATCTGTAATAAGCATAAGGTACATGAACTATGCATGCTTGCAAAAATGAGATCTTTTTCTACCTCATGGGTTAGGAGGGCATAAGCAGAATATGAGGTCACTTACAGGTGCAATTAATTGGAAGATTTATTTAAGTTTAATCCAAAGAATAAATTGTGGATGCCTTTTGTTTAATTTAAAAAGAATAAAACATTTTCAGATCAGTACCATGAACTGTCTTGCTTTGAAACCAGGCACAAAGTGAAGGCTGAGCAGAAGTTAGGGAGATTTCTAAATGAGAGCTGCTGCTCATCAGACTTGTGGAATGGAAGAATGGACTAGGCAATTTCTGAGCAAATTTGAGTTTGATTTGATTTGATTTTCTCTGATTTTCCTCCTGGACCCACTAGCCATGCCTGCCCTCATTCTTGTCTGGCTGCTGCACCTTCTACCCTGCCAAACACAACTGGCATCAGCTGCCACTGACAGTGCTGTCCGTAAGCTTTTCTACCTCAGGGGGCAAAATGCCCTGACGAAGTTAAGGAATCCTGCACCCTGACTTTGTGGGCAGCAAAACGACAGAGGCTGATGCTTAGTGCAATAACAGATGGAAAGTACAGAACCATGGCCCACTGTGGCAAATTTAGCCCTGCCTAGGAAGGAACGGGGCCTCCAAAACAAGATTTTCTCTTTTGGGAGAAGTAGATGGTGCAGCTAAATATTCCGATGCCCCCCCTAGTTCCCAGAGGCTGAAGTGTACACTGTGTAATCATTGCATTTTCCTTCCAATATGCACCCCAGGTAGCTGTCATCCCTGCCTCCAGGTATCTGAAATTCTCCTTTCAGGCTCTGGGTGGCTGTCCTTCTTCAAAGACCTTGAAACCACCACATCTCCCTTTCATATATGAAAGGGCCAATAGCCATGGCTTCAAAGCCACAGGCAGAGGGAACATTAAAGGTACTATCCACAGGCTGCCGAGGGGCTGTCTCTTTGTTCTTCCATCTTAAACTTGACTCTCAGTTCTATTCTGCTGGGGTCAACAAAATATGAGAGAACCTGATATTTTTTTTTAAATTGCCTGGTAAAAAACATTGACACATGTGTGTGTGTGTGTGTGTGTGTGTGTGTGTGTGTGTGTGTGTGTGTGTGTGTGTGTGTGTGTGTGTGTGTGTGTTTGTGTGTGTGTGTGTGTGTGTGTGTGTGTGAGAGAGAGAGAGAGAGAGAGAGAGGGAGGGAGGGAGGGAGGGAGGGAGGGAGGGAGAGGAATCAGCTTCCATTCTTCCTCTCTATTAGAACCAGGCAGGCATTAATAGCATGGTATGCTTGGTTGCTTATCTATAATTACATTGTGGCCTCTCCTCTTTCGCTCATCTCACACTTGAAATACATTACTTAAGAGAGAGAGAGAGTATTTTAAATCCAGGTATGAATGAAAGAACCAAGTTTTTGTGGGCTGAGCTGAAGAGACAGAGGAATATGAATTGGAGCTCAAGTATTCTTGGGGGTAAGCAGTGGTTAACTACAGTACAAGGCTCAAAAGGCATGGGAGCAGCACCATTTATCAAACTCTAAATCTAGTAGGTAAAGGTTCCCCTTGATATTTTAGTCAGTCGTGTTCGACTCTAGGGGGTGGTGCTCATCCCCGTTTCCAAGCCGTAGAGCCAGCGTTTGTCTGAAGACAGTTTCCATTGTCACGTGGCCAGCGTGACTTAGACCCAGAACGCTTTTTACCTTCCCACCGAGGTGGTACCTATTTATCTACTCACATTTTTGCATGCTTTTGAACTGCTAGGTTGGTGAGGAGCTGGGACAAAGCGACGGGAGCTCACTCCGTCACATGGATTCGATCTTACGACTGCTGGTCTTCTGACCCTGCAGCACACAAAGGCTTCTGCAGTTTAGCCCACAGCGCCACCACGTCCCAAGGCAAGTCTAGTAGAGCCATGGGCAAATTTGGCAGGTGTGATGGAAATCATATGCTGCCTACCTGCCCTTGACCTGAGGAGCTTAAAGCAGGTTAGGTGGGATTCCTAAGTGGTTTCCCATCCAGGTGCAGATATCTTAACTGCAGAGAGGATCCATTTACAGGCCATTTTGTCTTCTTAGCATTATTCCCCACATGTGCAGGGTTGCAGGGCAAGGTTGAAAATTGGCTATGTATCAGAATATTGAGGCAGAACTCTTTGTCATAGTGAATGTCCATAAATGAACAAAATGCTTAAGTCTCTAGTTTATTGATTGATTGATTGATTGATTGATTGATTGATTGATTGATTGATTGATTGATTGATTGATTGATTGATTGATTGATTGATTGATTGATTGAACTTGTATCCTACCCATCTAGACAGTGTCTACTCTGAGCTCCAAAACAAGATGTTCTACCTGGAGTAGGAATTGGCAATGCCACTCCAATATCTTTGCCAAGAACACCTCATGATCAGAAACAAAAGGCTACTCTGGGTGGCTCACATCAAATAGGATAAAAACAGTTCACTGTTGTGAAACAACAATTTCACAACAGTGAACAATCATACAAGATGGAGATAAAAGATAAATCAAGTGGTGCCCGGAGGGAAGGCCTGTCTAAATAGCCAGGTTTTGAGTTGGCTTTTGAAAATACCCAGCGAAGGGGCCAAGTGGATCTTGGAGGGCAGATTATTCCAAAGAGGGGCAGCCATTGCCGAGAAGGCCCAGTTTCTTGTATGGCTCTAATGATACTTTAATTTCTTTATGGCTGTAATGATACTTTCCAATGGTCTCACGTTGCCTGATTCCAAATGTCAATTTGGATGTTTAACGATAAGGATGTAAAGATACATCCTCGTCTTTAAATAGCCTTGTGTTGGAACAAATGTCAAAAGAGAAGATTTGGGGGCTGGATGTCTCTTTTCCCTCCTTCTGTTGGTCTCAGCCACATTAAAACTGAGCCAATGGAGAGAACCCTCACTAGTCAGAGTAGGTAGGACTGGGCCTGAGGGACTGACTGAGGGTGTGATCACATGGGGAAGCAGACTACAATTTGGACTACTTGTAGAGTGGTCCAGGGAAATCTGTTTCACACAACAATATACATACAAGGGTGCTCCAGCCTAACCTGGATCTATGCTTGAGCTGGACCTTTTTTGTTCAGCTGTAGGGCTTCTCCTTTTTGATTCTCTGGCAGACAGAAGGGTTGCTTTAAAGAAGAGAATTCCCATTTTTCAAAAAAGTCCTTTCCAGATATGATTGTGTGTGCACCCTTGCACACATCCAATTGCACTCTGATTTGCTAATAAGGGCTGCACTCACCTGTCACAAATGATCCTCGGCAGAGGGGAAGAGAGGGAGGGAATCACCCTACAAATGGCAAATTGTGATCCTGGAAACCTCCAAAAGGTGTGTGAGAAAAGGATGAAGGTAAATGCTGCTTTTGCAAATCCATGCAAGGACAGGGTGATTGAGTAAATGGACATGGTAAAATAATCAGTACATACTCTTTGTTAATTATTTAGCTGACACAAGGAATTAAGAGAAGTAATGAGAAATTATAAGAGGAAAGTGCAAATAAGGGAGGTACCCTATTGTACTAGCAAGAAGATTGAGTGAGTAGGCCTAGGTAATAATGAAGAAACTTAATGGGTCAGTTAGAATGACCACAGTGATGTTAAGGAAAGGGAACTGATACCAAATAAGGATAGAAATAAATAAGAGTGTGGGGTCTAGGTAAAGAGAGGAGTGGGAGATGTAAACAGAGGTGGGACGTCATGTGATCGGTTTAGGTGCACCAGATAGGCTGTACACCTTAGAGTACCTAACCAATGGGGAAACAAGGGAAGGACCGTGTGGCCAGGAATAGGGGATACATATCATACTACCTGTACTGATGGGTGTGCCTACTCAGTTAGGACACCTGCTTTTGCAAAAGCGCTTTTAAATAAAGGAGCGCTGCTTATATTTGTGGTTGTCTGCTTACTGCATTTAAGTAACAAGGTTGTGAGCATTTGTCACAGGTACAATTTGTGGCAATTTGTGTTTTGAGGTCAATTTGAGCCAGAGGTCAGTTGCATCTTTATCTTTAAACAGCCTGGTGTTGGACTGAAACAGGCTTGAGGGGAGGGGTTACCTAAAAGTTACAAAGCTTGTTCCCATGATTGTTTAGAGACAAGATCTGACACATTGACCCAAAATTATTAGGGTGACTGGAGGCTGCACTTTGCTAGGCCCTGTTTTAACTAGAAATTTGGAGAAGTCTGAGGATGTTGTGGATGCAAAGGGCTTTTCTTTTATCCATGAACTGTGGCCTCTCCCTTCAAATGAAATATATTCATCAATACACTCCAAGACCCACCTCAGTACTGTAAAAGCCCTAGCACAGCTGGAGTCTTGGGGGAGAGACGCCAGCGTTAGGATTGCAAGGTGTCATGCCAGTTTTACAGCTACACAGAACATCATTGATTCAGACACTGGATCTGCAATGCGTCTTTTTAGTTTTGTGTAATGTTAGCCTGGCAACAGTCTGCTTTAGTGAGCAATCATTCCCCAGGAAAAGGTGGCCTGAAAAATTAACCATGGTGTTAGGATTGGGAGAGGTTGATGGCTGAGGAAGCCAGCATTCATTTCCCCCCATAAATATTTCATCCTGCTTAATTGCAGCAATTTATTATGGAAATATTAACACTTCCTTCTCATAAAGACACATCCTTTTAACAAAGGAGATGCAGCAAGGGAAAGAAACACAACATCAATACAGCCCAATTTTATGAATGGTTTTGCTAAGCACCTAGGTTGCTAGGCACTCTAAAGCGCTTAAAGGAAGACTGACTGTCAGAAGTTAAATCTACAACTGTGTATCTGACTGTGCATCTGGCCACTGTCAGAAATAAATGCTGACCTAAGCTGGTCTTTGCCCTAATCTAGCAGAATTCTTACCTGCTTCCAAAATAAACTTTGGAAAGAATTCAAGCTAGCAAAATGAGTTGCTTTTATTACAGGGACATGCTGAACATATTGATTGCAAATGGCCTGTCTTCACGCCTTCTCAAACATTTTCCCCAGAAAAAAGGTAGCAGGAAAAAGTAATTTTTGTTGTTGTTTAGTCGTTAAGTTGTGTCCCACTCTTCGTGACCCCATGGACCAGAGCACGCCAGGCCCTCCTGTCTTCCACTGCCTCCTGGAGTTGGGTTAAATTCATGTTGGTAGCTTTGATGACACTGTCCAACCATCTCATCCTCTGTTGTCCCCTTCTCCTCTTGCTTTCACACTTTCCCAACATCAGGGTCTTTTCCAATGAGTCTTCTCTTCTCATCAGATGGCCAAAGTATTGGAGCCTCAGCTTCAGGATCTGTCCTTCCAGTGAGCACTCAGGGTTGATTTCCTACAAAATGGATAGGTGTGTTCTCTTTGCAGTCCAGGGGACTCTCAAAAGTCTCCTCCAGCACCACAGTTCAAAGGCATCAATTCTTCGGCGGTCTGCTTTCTTTACGGGTCCACTGCTACTCGTTACACCACACATGGAAATGACATTACTTGTCTGTATGTCTTCCATTCAAGAGTAACATTGTTACATATGATCTTGTTGTGCCCTGAAGTAACATCAGTACTGGTGTTACTTGTAGCACATTATTTCAGATATCTGCTCTAAAGTAAGTTGCATAGCTTTAGGAGGCTGTTCTTTTTGATACTATGTTTAACCTGGGATTCCACTTCTCATCACCCGGCAGGATCACTACTTAGGAAGGATTGGAGTTCTGGTCCACCACATTTAGCAAGCCACATGTTCCCCATAGATTGTTGGACTAGGACTCAAAAGACTTGGCTTCAAATCCACATTGAGCCAAGGGATTCTATTAGTAATACTGACCTAGTCACACTATCTCAGTCTGACCTACGTCACAAGACTATTGGTAGGAGAACAGCTGTGTACGCTGCCTTGGGTTCATTGGAGGAAAGGCCATGCAGCAAACAGACAACAAACATACATCAAAATGGTCCACAATGGTCCCTAACCACAATAGGACTCTACAAGGACAAACAGACCTCATTGCTTATTTGTGATCTTCCAGCTAGCTTCCAAAAGTCTGGGACTCTATGAAGAAGAACCGTGGAGAAAATGATTTGTGGTTTGATATGCAAAGGCACTTCTTCCATAGTGGTTACAACCTTGTTGCACAGTTATGGAAATGGTATAACTTTCAGATGTGAATTGCCATTAAGAGATTTCCATAGGCATTATCTGTTGCACCTTAAGTCTTGTGAATGTGTCTCCAACAGATAACATCTAGTGAGATATCTGACTTTCAACAACTTGCTTGTAAAAGTTACCCTGTTTATGCAACAACAAGATTTCAGCCATTGGCAGGTGGTTATGATGCAGGTATATACATGCTGGTTTGATGTGTGTGCCCTCCCTGCCTAAAACTGCCTGAGCAATTGGTCCTTTTTGCTCAAATTTTATTAAAAGTACGTATCTTAAACATAAGTAACATCATTGAAATGGTAACAAAAAGAAGTTTGGATGGGTTGCTGCTCTGATTTAAAAACAATAGTCCTGATTCATCTTGTGTGTACCTACTTAGAAGTAAGTCCCAGTGAGTTCCCTGCAAGTAAGGGTTACAAGCCTGAGAAAACGGCAACATTGTGTTTTAAGTGAAAACACCATTCAAATAAAGCAGGACTTTTCCAAAGCAGGGACAGTGCTTGTGGTGCTGCTCTGTTTATCTTAATTGTTTCCTCCCCATTAATTATAATTTGAGAGGAAATGTTGTGTAAATTGAAATAAATTAATCAGATTTGTTCAAGCCTTCCAGTTGATAGCTTCTGGGGATCTCAATTAACTAAGTATATTTGGGTGATGGGATTATGTTTCCTAGACTGATTTGAAAGAGAAAGTGCTGGAACTCTGATGCTGCAGAAATGAATAAAAATCAGCTCTTAAAAACGCATTTTGATCACTGGTGTTTTTGTTCCCTTGTTTGTTGCTACAGATCTGCATTACAGGATAGGAGGAATGGCCTCGATTCACTGTGAAACTCCATGGAACAAAACATGCTAGCAGAGTTCGGAAAGGGGAGTCGTCAGGGAGAAGATTTTTGTGGCTCAGCACTAGGCGGATGTGGCAGAGCAAGTGCTTTCCTGAGCAGGGAATTTACAACGTCATCTTGGTAGGGATGGGAGAAGCCATTCATTTCATTTTCTCTCCTACTCATCTCTTTCCTTCTTTTCACTGAACATATGAAGAAATTTATGAGTTCTGGTTGAGACCTTATCAAAAAACAAATCCAGAGAAATTCTCAGTCATCTGTTCAGTCCCAATGTGACTTCTGACAGGTAGAATAGGTACAATTATTCCCAGGATGGAGAGAGTAATGTATCTCCCTGCCATATAGGTAAAGATTATGAGCCCTTCAGAAGAAACAAATGGCAGTCCTAAATCAACATCATAAAGGTGGCTGAATACACAGAGACCCAAGGGGAGATTTTTAAGATCTAAGTACTCTGATTCCAGTACAGGCCTGGCATCAGCTGGGGTGAAGCGATTGCTTCCGACAGGGAAACAATGAGCAGGAGAACTTGCACTTGTCATCATCAACCCCCTTGGCTGGGATGATGCATCTGCTGGTCCCAGTGCCAAACTTCACGGCACAATTATTGATTTATTTCAAGTATTTTTACCCCATCTTTCTCCTTAAGAAAAAAAAAATGACCCCATGTGGCTTTCATCACCAAAAACACAACATTAAAAGCTAAAAACAGTAAATTGTTCAAATATTAACAAATTAAAAACATTACATTAAAAATTTTAGGCAAAAACATTGCTAAAAGAGGTTTAGAAGCTACAAAATAGAAATCAATCTGTTTATTGTCTGAGATAGTCAGTCACTAAGGAAAAGCCTGCCTGAACAGAAAGGTCTTCACCTCTTTCTAAATATGTAATTAGAAGATCCCCCTACAGAGCAATAGACTGCCTCTTTATTCTAACACAATTTTGCCTCAAAGCACATTTAACAAATTCACCTGCTTTTGTTTTGTATTTGGTCACTGAGGAGATAGAACAGCTTCAGTGGCAACTCCTCTGTAAGCCCCATGACTTCAGTGGGCCTACTCTAGTGCAACTTAATATACTAAGCAACAGGATTTCAGCCAAGGCCACCTATTCTTGGGTATGCACATTTTTAGAGGAGCATATTGATTAGAATAACAGCATAAATGAGAAAATAAGGATGCTGGGGTAGGAAAAGGGATTCTAGCTGACAAAAGGGAAAGAATGAGAAGCAGACAGACTTTGAACCAACAAAAAGCAGACCTAAGGCAAACAAAACCAGCTATCAGCTGACTGAAGCACAACATAATAAGGCGTGCATTTAGTTTTGTGCCCTTTTGCTCATTCCCTAGATGAATAGTGTCAGCGGCCGTGTCTGTTAGGTAGCTATAAATATCTGTCAAAAGCAATAGCACAATGCTGAGACAATAAACAAGTCCCACATTTCCAAACCAGTTCACTCCCTCCCTCTTGGTGACAGAGAAATTTATCCAGGTGTCTCCTGGGTTGGTTCAGGTGTGAGCAAATGCAGTCTAAAGCTTTCATGTGGCCCACAGGGTTTCAAATAGCCCCCCCTCAACAACCTTGCCCCTAATTTCCTATACCTCTGTCCATCTTCCTAGATCATCTGTGGGTAAGGCTATGTCAAATGGGCCCTGTAGGATAGACATTAAATATGTAAATTATTATTTATATATATATGGGCAGGTGTGGAGCTTCACACCCCTAACTCCAGTCCAGGAGTGGTTTATTTCACTCTCCCACGATGACATTGCGAGTGCTCTCCTGAGCTGCTGTTTTGGACAGGTTGACAGGCTGGGCCCAGGGGTCCAGAGCCATGCAAGCTGCCCTGCATTTCTGTGTCAGTGTGGCCATGGCAGAAGACTTTCAAGCTTGGGCTTGGCTGGTGGTCAAAGTGGCTAGTTGGTCCACAGTCAGGTGCCAGCCCATCATCACACACAAAGCCTGTAGCATCACAGACTCCAAAGTGGTCAAGTCCAGAACTTCCACCCAGACATCCTTCTTGTTGGATTCACTCCCCAAATCCCAAGCCCATCCCATTTTGTTAGCTTTTTCCTTTTTAGGATTTCTGCCCCACCACCATCACCTCTCCCTGGTGACTCTCATCACCACTGGGCCACCCCTGTCACTGGGCCTTCCTTTCCACTCAAATCTCCCTAAGGTAACCCTTAACACTGGTGGTGGGTGTTTCTCTTTCCAGAACACCTGTCACAGGTAGACTTGGATGCCTCAGTGAAAGATCTTTTCTGGGTGGGGTCTTGGGCTGATTAGGCTTCTCCTTGTTCAACCAGCATTGCTGCTTACCAGTATCCTGGTTGGATAGCCTGTGGTGCCATGGGGGGTGGGGGAAGTAGTCCAGGCTCTGATCTTTCCTGAGCTCTGACACAATCTCTCTCTCTCTCTTTCTCTCTCTCTCCCCCGGCTCAAATTGTACAAGAATTTCCCTTACACTTCTTAAAGGGGTGACAGAGGAAACATTGTCAGGTTTTGGCTCTTCAGCAGCCCTGCTCCTTCCCAAATATTTTATTTTAAAAAATAACAAATTGGCCACTAGAGGGCAAAAAGGGCTTCCAATTCTAAAAAATGTAAGTTCTTTGAGGGGAGGGAAAGGACAGGGTGTAGCCTTCCAAGATGCAAGAGTGGGTGGGTGGCTCTGGCCTCCTCTAGAACTGAAAGTTTTTCACCCTAGCACGAGACAGACGAAGGTGATTATCTCAGCTCGCAGATTTGGGGCTCTTCAAAGGGCAGTGAATTATCCAATCATTAATTTGCTATTATTGCCCTTCCACTGTCATGGAAGGGAGAGATGCTTATGAATTTTTCTGTCTCATGCACCAGAGCAACTTGGTCTTAGCTGCTGTACCTTTTCAGTTTTGTTTCTGTTGTATAAAAGTTTTTAATCCTTCAAGTACTGGATGAAATATGAAATATTTGTTGGGGTATTGCTCAGTCCTGGGGGACACCAGCAACACTCGTGTTGTGTAAACAACATAAATACCCCTGGACTAGTCTGTATTGGGACATTTGTCTGAAAATAATGTGTCTCTCTAGTCCCTATACCGGGAGGGGGGAAAAGTCATCCTGATAGCAATATTCAATAAATGGGGAAGACTCTGCCCTCCCATCGTAAGGCCCCCAATGGTTTCCTGGTGATGAAAGGGATTCCATGGGAGCCTGAAGGCCTTGGGTGTGTGTGTGTGTTGAAAACATTTAATTAAAATAAATAAACAAACAATGGCAGATGACTTCAGGATTGCAGTCTATAAATAATACAGATTGTGACCTACCTAGGCATTATTATGAAAGTCTTTCTGTGTGATTTCAGGTTATGGGCTCACAAATTATCTGTTGTCTCTTCTTGTTTTGGGACTATTTTCTGTGTTGTTTGTGGTATGAACAATGCTTTCTGTTGTAATAAAATAGAGATAGGCAGGCAATCTCTCTCTCTTTTTTAAAGCTCTCCTAAGCAAAGCTTCAAAGAACAGATATTTGTTTGTTTGTGCATTGGTTGCAATTACAGCATGGCTTTCTTCCCGTGAGATCCCTTCCCCCAAGATTTTCTCTCCTAACCACCCAGTGAGGTAGGTCAGGCTGAGAGAGAGAGAGAGAGAGAGAGAGAGAGAGAGAGAGAGAGAGAGAGAGAAGAGAGAGAGTGTCTGTCTGTCTGTCTGTCTGTCTGTCTGTCTGTCTGGCCCGGAGGAAGCCACTGTGCTTCATAGCTCAGTGGCAGTGTGAATATGGCTCTCCCGAATCCCACTGCACCAAACCACTCCACCATACTACAGTAGTTCCCTCTGGCACTAAGGGAATTGCCACGTGTGACAGCAGAATGTTATTGCAGGCAGTTTACATTGAAGATATGGGACACTCTGGAATAAAATGCAGCATAGATCTCCAGTGCCCTAAATCTTGGTATTGGCAACATTAAGTCGACCTCATAGTGGTGTAATTTTAACAGGATAGTTTTTGGGTCATGGTTTGCCTCAGGGCAAACCAATGTAATTTGAGATCTGATGTTGTGCACTTAGGTGAGACATTCTAGGTATCAAGAGATGCTTGTCTGCTTTGAGTCGGAGCAAACTAGAAAATTATAGTTGTCTTTGGCCTTCCCTGGAACAGCAGCATTCAGAGTCTGGATTGATGGATTATTCTGTACTGAATTCCACTTTGACAAGCAAAGGGAAAAACTGGCAATGCATTCAAAGCTTCCTGAATTTTTTCCTTTCTTTCTTTCTTTCTTTCTTTCTTTCTTTCTTTCTTTCTTTCTTTCTTTCTTTCTTTCTTTCTTTCTTTCTTTCTCTCTCTCTCTCTCTCTCTCTCTCTCTCTCTCTCTCTCTCTCTCTTTCTTTCTTTCTTTCTTTCTTTCTTTCTTTCTTTCTTTCTTTCTTTCTTTCTTTCTTTCTTTCTTTCTTTCTTTCTTTCTTTCTTTCTTTCTTTCTTTCAAGGCTTGGCAGGCAAAAGCCATCCTTGAGAAACCCATTTTTCAACTCTCTGACACTTAACGCCTTATGTACTGAGGATGCCTTTATCCAGCCGTTCCAACCCTCACTTTGAGCACATTGTAATAAGCAACAAGCCTGACCTGGAAAGAGCAAGAAAAGTTTGCATATCAGAATCAAATGGAGCTCACTTCTTTCAAAGCTGTAAGAAATCTTACACACATTAATATTTCCAGTGTGGCTCCCATACAAATGAGTTCAAGCTTTGAGAAAAGATGCTTGTGCAGAAAAAAAAAGTGTTCTCCCTCAGGATATCATTTTTACTTTATGAAAAATAACTTGGGTGGTTAGTGGAAGAAAGAGCCAAACAGCAGGCCACCAGGGAATAGAATAGTGCTTTTTATAGTGAAAACAGAAAAAAAAAAATCAATTCTTAAAAAAAACAAAACCCTCTGGTTTATGAATGTGGAATATTGTGCTTCTGTACCTATGATTCAAATAGCCAGCAAATGGCCCGATATTACTGCACAACATCATGCCTGCATTGCCAGCAGGAAAAAGGATGCTAAGCTTTAGACAGAAAAGGGCAGCCAGAATGTTGACAACAGCAATGGTCACCATCAAGATGGTCTACAGCAGCGGTCCCCAACCTTGGGCCTCCAGATGTTCTTGGGCTTCAGCTCCCAGAGCTCTTGGCCAGCAGAGGTGGTGGTGAGGGCTTCTGGGAGCTGTAGTCCAAGAACATCTGGAGGCCCAAGGTTGGGGACCACTGGCCTACAGGATACCCTCTTGTGCTCATTTCCATTCAGAAAGTGACAATAAGCAAAGGGAAAATCCCAGAAGCTTACTTCATTTTTCATCATTAACCACTTCTTATCTAAACACAAAGCAATTGTCAGGGCTGTTTTTCAACAAGTGTGAATGGCAGTGAACACAAGAGGTTGCAAGAGTGTGGAAGTTCCTCTGTCGCCAGTGGGGGCTGCCTTCCTCTCGAGGGCTGAGTGAAGTGGCAGCAGTGGCTATGGCTACACTGACAACGATGACTACGGGAGACAATATTGTTTCCTGCCTGACCTTGGGCTGACCTTGGATGGAAATTAAGATTCAAGAATCACCCACACACCCATTTTCGAAGTGAGGACGAGGAACAGTTTCCTTGATTTGGTGGTGGTGGGGGGTTATAGTGTCAGCCATAACTTTTTATTGTAACATGCAGGGTTCCCCTCACCCAATCTTTGAGGAGTATTTATGATTAACACACTATAGACACTGCTGAACTGGAAAGTGTGACCTAAGTCCTCTTCAGATAGAGGGCTGACATATTCAGTTAATGACTTAGTAGAATGTAAGGCTGCACAAACTTATGACTTGCTGGACCTTGGTATGCCTGTTAGATAATTTCTCCCTTGTTAGGATTCTTTGACAGTGTGCAGGAGCCTATGACTGAGGTTATGATTGCTGAAAAGTAATAATCATCCCATAGTTTTAAGAAATCTGATTTTGAATCAGGAGAAAAGCCTCCAAACTTAATTCTAGAAGCCATGACAGCTGGCTTCCATGTTGGGAGTTTTTCTCAGATAGTCAGTAAGGATCAAATGTGCTCTTGCCTCTCTTTCCAGCAAGAAGAACTAAAAAGTGACCTCTGAGCATGAAGGAGGATGGTAGGAAGCTGGGGAGTACCAGTTGGCATGAGCCACAAAGAAGAGAAGAAAATACAGCTGAGCTGGCCATGTATTTGTCTGTTCTTCACACTCCCCAGGTTCAGATCACTTGCTTCATGTTCTGGTGTTTGACATGCTTGACACCTTCCCATTCAACTGAATATAACTATAACTCTGTATAGCTGTGAGTAAATGAAGACATACGTGCAAATGGGAACCCTGAGTAATGAGGACTCCCAATGTCATGGCCCCATCTATAGCCTTTCAGCTGAACAGCTGGGAAGAACTTGGACCTTCTATTCTGAAAAAGACAGTACCTGCCTTAGAATAACAATGATATCAGAAAGTGGCAGGAGAGAGGAGGAAATGAAGACAGGGGAAAAAAAGGAAGAGGCCAGATTAAAACTTGGAAAATGGTGTCCAGTTATCCTTTTCACCATAAATGATGTTCATGGCTGGCTCAGTTGAAGAGCCCTTTCATATCCTAGCAGCCTCAGCACCCTCCATTAAAAACTGATTTGCAGCCTTTCCCCTCATGCCTGTCTCTGCTAAATATTTATATAGGCATTTAAGAAAACAGCAGTGAACCCAATGTTAAGCGTTTTCCCTAAATGCATAGCTATAAAGATTACTGTGCAAGGTCATGCTTTTCAATTTATATACAAAATCTACAAGTTTTCATCAGCCCTTGTCCTTCCAAACACACACCAGGAAGGGGAAAAAATCTAATGACCCAACATAGAGGACCCCCCTTTCATATGTGGTTAATTTGACTGATATCTGAATATTTACCTAGTACTGAGCTTTGGATTTGAAAATTTAAATAGGACACAGTGCCAGGTGCAATGGAAAAGATAAGGGAATTAGGCGGAGTATTTCCATGTTAAAATATGGTCAAATTAATCTGAAGCTATTCTGTAGCTGTTCAATATTTGAACAAGATCAAATCACAGCTCCGGTTGCTATCCTCATCCATCCCTCTCGAAGAATATAGGGGGAAATGGTTTGATTTAAAACAAAAGGGAACAACATGCATCATTTCCCCTTCCTGGCTCTCCTTGCTGTACCATTATTGAAAACAAGAGTAAAGATTTCACAATGGCAGACATGGGAAAAGAGACTTTTAAGAAATCCTTGGCTCCTTGGAAGGCATGTGAGAAAGGAATGAAGAGCAAAGAAGAGAGATGCTTTCTGAAAGTGAGGTGAGAGTCAAGAAATGTGGGGATTGCTCATTATTTTCACCTCCTGTTGAAAATGGACAAGCAGCAGAGCTTAGAATGGGCAGCTTGTTCCATTAAAATGTGCATCACATTTCTTTCACATTCAACACTGAGCCACCTTTCCCATGAAGAAAGGTGGAAACTTTTGAACCTTTAAAAAAAAAACTGTAGAAAAAGGATGACTATGTAACACTCTGATAAAGGGTCTTACATTTATGAATTATGTGAGTGTCACGAGACAGAACTATGGTTGTTGGTACTGTTTTGCTTCTGGCCAGTTTGAGTGAAAAGATTAATAGTGTAGAGGTCAAAGGGTTAGGTAAGATGTGGACATCAGAAAGTTTAATCTTGGAAAAGGAATTGTTAAAAGTTGAGCAAAGTCTGAAGGCCATTGTGAGAAATAAAAGCCCTTGGTCTTTGACCAGAGTAGCAAAAATGTGGGGAAATGCTCCTGGATTGTGATAGGCTGATTCTAAAATCAATAGAGGAAAAATTGAGGGTCGTTTTGTACACAGAAGGAGGCGAGGCAAAGGAGCAACCATGCTCAGCCGCCTCTCGCAGCTGCCCATTGACTGCTGCTTTCGCCGCCAGATTGCCTCCTCCTCCTGCCAGGGCTCACCTCCAGCTCACATCACTGTCTTGTCCCCTGCCTGAAGGGAGCCTGCGAGTGGCGCTGGAGGAGGCAATCTGGTGGTGGCAGCAGTCAATGGGAAGCAGCGAGAGGTGGCCAAGCACGGCTACTCCTTTGCCTCCGCCTCCACCTCCTGCTGCCTCCGCTGCCAGATTGCCTCCTCCAGCACCACCCGCGGGCTCCCTTCAGGCAGGGGACAAGGCAGTGACGTGGTTGGGCGGCAGAGGCAGCAGCACAGGAGATGAGGTGGAGCTGCCCCTTGCGGCTGCCCATTGACTGCTCCTCCACTTCCGGCAAGGGACAAAATTAGGGGGTTCTCGTATACATTGGGGGGGCGTATACTTATTCCTGCCTGCAGAGCTTGAGAAGCCATTTCCTGAGATGTTAGCTATGTCCTGAGACCTGGCCCCCTAGGTATCACCAAGGATGGGCACCTGAGTCGGACTTCAGTCACACTGGTGAATTGACTCACAGGGTTTGGAGGAGGGGGGAACTCGTGACATGACCGGTCACTTGGACCCATTGATGAGTTCCTAGGGGTGCCTTCTGCTGCCCGCCCCTGCCCCTGGCATCATTGGCCTGCCTGCTGGTGCATGCCCAGAGATGTCAGGCCACCGTCGGTTCCAGAGCAGCCCCGCTGTCTCTGGGCATGCGCTTGCAGGAAGGCCGATGGCAGCAGAGGCGAGAAACCGAGGTGTGCCCATAGGGACTCGACAACACAACTCAGATATCTCATAAACAATTTGGATGTTAACATCCCAATCCCTTTTTAATGACAAATTATTAGAAGAGATCTGGAAGTGAGTTTGTTGGAGCCATGGGATTGGGTGGACACGGCCTTCTCTATAGAGGGCAGGGCTCTCTTTTAAGTACAGTCAAGTTCAAGTTGGGTCTACAGATAAACGCGTATGCGATGAGGCCTTTACGTTGCTGATCAGCAGCTAGCACCTGAGACAGGCATGAAAGTCAACGACTGATTACATCCTTTTTCCACTGTGATGAGCTCTGCTGTACTTCTACTTGAATGATAATATTTATTCCAAATTCTTCATCCATCTGTATAAATTAGCACATATGCACATTTACACCTTTTTTTTTGTCTTTTTTTGGGGCAGGGAAGGGGAAATACATTTTCTTTTTCTGGTAATATGTAAGCAACCTACGTGGAACAAGTTGACAATAATGATAATTAAAACAACGGGGAACAAGAAAGAAAATCCTTACATCTCGACTCTTGGTCTCTCTCTGTTTCTCTCTCCCCCCCCTTTCTCTCTCTCTCTCTCTCTCTCTCTCTCCCTCCCTCCCTCTGTCTGTCTCTCTGTGTGTGAGTGTGTGTGTTCTCAAAGAACTGTAATGAGCAAGGTGCAAATTAAGATACATTGTAAAAATGAGGCAGAAGCAGTTATACAGGAGATGATGTATAAAAGAGATACTGTCCTATTTCTGGTTCTTGAGCGTGAGCTCTTCAGCCAAGGCAGCCCTTTGGAACCAAGCTCCAGGACAGAGGAGGGCTGGCATTCTGCTTCCTGAAAGAGAGGATCCAAGACTCTGAAAGTGTGAAGAATGATTTAGTAGTACTACAGAGATTGGAAGGGACAGCAAATAAATGGGAAACACAAATGAGAAAGTGCTCACATTACTCTCCCTCCATCCCTTTGCTATCCATGTGCTTCTGTCATGACTGTTGGCTAACTCAACTGACAGAATGAAGACAGCTGTTTGTCACAGCAAGACCAAATCAACAGAAGCATAATAGAGATCGCGATGTGTCACTGACTGTAGGAATCAAGCTGCTCAGCACAGAGCATAATGACAAACGGAAGAAAGGTCAATTCTGAAATGAAGGAATCAGCTCTTTAGCAGCTCGTTCGGAAATGACATTGCAAGAGCTGTTGGAGAAGTGAAGAAATGGGTATAAAGGGTCTGGGGGGCAAGGTCAGCTCACAATGGGAGGGAGGAGGGAAGCCCCCTGAAATTTTGAGGTGGGGAACCCTTCTGTCCCAGTCCATGAGCTGCCTCAATCTGTGGTTAAGTCATGGGAGAAAGAAGGCATTAAATTATCCATCAAACTGCCAGCAGGAGTGTTTCTAGTATTTTGTCAAGTCTCCCCATAAGAGCTTTCAAGTGAACACCCCAAAATGGCATTAAAAATCATTCAAAACAACTAAAGGCTGAGGCATAAATTTCTTCTAGAATTTTTTAAAAAGTGAAACACATATGTAATTTTTAAAAAGTGAAATGCATATATGTGCATGCCTTCTTCTGTATAACTTTGGATTAAAAAATCATAGCCCCCCCCCCCCGAGATAATTTTCCTAGAGATCATGGTCCAGATTAGCCTCATTTCTCAGTTCTAGCTGCCATACCTTCTTCTGGCCAGGGGAACAGAGTGGCGGCATATGTTATGTTTCTATGCACGTGGTTAATGTTAAAGCAAGGATCCATAGCAAATGGAAAAGGTTGTATGTTGGTTTTGTTCTTAAAAGCCACCTAAATATTGTTTATCAGTAAATAATTTTAAATAAAGTTAATGCGAATCCTCCCAGCTGAGAATTCTGGGGTCTATAGTCCAAAAATAGCTTTTCCAAACTCTTATGTAAAGAGGGACTACCTGGATTTAGTCAAGGGGTTTAAGGATGAAACTGCAAGCTCCAGATATGCAGAGAAATAAGCAAAAATAGAAAAGCAACTGAAGTCTGAAAAGGCAGATATCTGTGTTTCGAACAGCTACATTCAAAGCTGTCTTAAATGATTTATATTCCTGCCTTAATACAGCTTCCTAGATGGCTTTTAGAAAATAACCCAGATATACCAGAGGATATATAGCAGCATGTTTATAAACCAACCAACCAACCAACCAACCAACCAACCAACCAACCAACCAACCAACCAACCAACCAACCAACCAACCAACCAACCAACCAACCAACCAACCAACCAACAAATAAATAAATAAATAAATAAATAAATAAATAAATAAATAAATAAATAAATAAATAAATAAATAAATAAATAAATAAATAAATAAATAAAATGCAACACATTTTAGGACAATACAAAAATATGTGCCAGACACTGGAATATAGCAAAACAACTCCTGCTCTACTTATTGTCTTGCCATTCTGGAGGACAGATTTTTGAAGTCTCTTGTCAGCAAAACAACAACTGTGGACTGTGATTCCTCCAAAACTGTAATCTGGTACTGCAAGATTTGAATGGAAGATGTCAGTCAGGCCTCTCTGGGGCTCAAATTCTCAGTGTGCCTGGGAGTGAAAAGACCTTGCTCTTCCCATTTTCTGTGGTGTCCAGTGGATATGGCTTTCAGGTTGGTCAACTAGTTGTGTGGTCTGGTGTGAGCTATTTCCCAGTGATCACAAAACATACGGACTGTGGCACATCAGACCTACCCAAATCTGTACTCAAGCTGGACATTTTTGGCTCAACAGCAAAGCTACTACTTTTGGGGCCTGAGCTGGAGAGATGGAAGGGTTGCTTTAAGAGAGATCACTCCCAGCAAAGCAACCCTTTCCAATGTGATCAGAGGAACACATTTTCTTGCCTTCTGATCACACCTTCTGTCTTCCATGGAGAGAGCTCACCACTGAGTTCTCTCTATGGCTGCCACCCATCTCACCACAGTAGTGGGTTTATTTATTATTATTTATTATTTATTTTATTTATATCCCGCCTATCTAGTCGATAGACCACTCTAGGGTTTGTTTTGTTTTTGGCATTCATATGTTTTTTGTAACAATTCTAATTTTCCCGAAAAACCCACAACAACCAATTCTAATTTTGTTGCTAGTTTTGTTTCTGTATTTGTAAACCATTGTGGCCTGCTCCCAGTTCAATATTATATACTCTAACTAACTAACTAACTAACTAACTAACTAACTAACTAACTAACTAACTAACTAACTAACTAACTAACTAACTAACTAACTAACTAACTAACTAACTAACTAACTAAATGATGGAGACATGCGAAAGAGGACCAGTGAGGGAAACTTCAGTGCATGGGTAGCCTAATATTGGGAAGGTGTTTTTTTCAGGTGTGACACTGCAGGGTTGTTTTTATGGGACAGTCCTATGAATTAGTGACCTCCGAAAGGTTTTTATCATTAACAGCCCTGCTCAGCTTTTGCAACCCCAAGTGCATTGCTTCCTTTATGGGGTCAATAGACTTTACATTGGCACTTCTTGGTCCCATCTGGAGAGGGATACCTCTAATCAGGTGTGGGAGGAAACAACTCAGCCTAATCTGCTACAAGTGATCAACCCTTTAACATGGGTTATTGTTAAGTGTAGGAAGTGGGGAGCATCTCAGCTCATAAGCAGAAAACACCATGGTAGCAGATTGCCAGGAGAGTAATGAGGAGCAGAAATGCATGAAACCCTACTATTTGAAGGCACTCCAAGGTCCTTCATCTTTGGGGTGTAGTATTTCCTTTGGCTGTCTGATCTGGCCAGCCCCACTGGGAAATTTCAGAGAAAAGATTAGAAAAATCCCCTAGGAATCCGGAGAGCTGGTCAGTGTGAGTACATACCAGGTAGCATTAGGAATTCCAGACACTAGTGAAAATACTTGGTAGGCTCTGGGTAGACGCTAGTAGTTCTTGTGATGGTTTTTCTTATGAAATGTGTGCTTTTTTTCATTCAAAGTAAGTTAAGAGGCAAACCCCCAGAAATTTAAAACACTCTTAGAGAATGTGTGTGTTCTGCCTGTTCCTGGCATAAGTTCATGACTGTGAATCCTAGACACCTGAAATTTGACACAGATGGCGTTAATGCTGTTTTAAAAATACTGTAGCTTAATTAGTTCTAGTTTAAATGTGTCTGCAACATGCAGTACCACAGCCAACCACTAGATGGCTTTCCTACCCATTCCGAACTAGGAAACGCTGACTCTTTCCTAACCAGTATACGGGAAGCTGCTGACGGAGTGGAGTATTAATTTATCCAGAGGACCTCTAGGCAGTTTCACATGGTGCTTTTTTCTGAAAGGCCATCAAACTCTTGAAACAGTTAGAAGAGGGAATGTCCTGCAGCCTGGTAAGGGGGTTGTGGGAAAAGAAAGTGCCCACATGAACGTGGATTGAGGGGTTGGAGCAAAGGGTGATGGGCGCTGACGTCGTAGAGCTATCTCTTGTGAAACTTGGTATTCTTGCTAATCTATAACGTTGTATCAATAAGCAGTAGTGTCAACCAATACTATCACAAGGACATCTTTTAGAGATTAGGCAATCTTCAAACCCCAAATCCAGTAGTTTACATGCTTAGAGGATAAACCTGTGTCTGGGTTTTACCACTTCAGACAGGCAAATTTGCACTGGATGTAGAAAACCAGATCAGCAGGGAGAAGAACTCTGGCTCAGGTACCTTCTTGGCATACTGTTATTTTAAGTGCAAACACATGTTTTATACAGAGTGCATTTTACTGTCTTGACAGAAAGTTCCCGCCCAGTTCCTCTGTTGTTTACAACAAAAAACCACAAGAATTTGATTAGCACATGTCATCTTTTGATGGTCCAGATCTTTTGGGCTTCAGCTCCCAGAAAAAATCGTCCATTATGTCCAGTTATAGAGCCCTGTGGTACAGTGATTAAATTGCAATCAAGCCTCTGCTCATGATCTGAGTTAAATCCGGACAAGTTCAGGTAGTCAAGGTTGATTCAGCCTCGCATTCTTCTCAGGTCAGTAAACTGACTGCCCAGCTCATTGGAGGGCAAGTTATTCTTTGCATAATTAAATTGTAAACTGCTCAGAGAGTGTTCCAAACACTGTGGGGAAGTATATAGGTAAAAACAATGGACAAACAACAGCAAACGATTCTGGGAGCTGAAGTCCAGAACATCTGGATGGACAGAGGTTGAGAACCATAGCTCTGGAGGTTACTTTAATCGCTCACAATTACCTGCTACTATTCCAGCCTGCTCTTGTTCCTATGTGCAGGCAAGTTGGTTTCAAATTATGGCAACCCTCATAGAGTTTGCAGGATATGTGAGATGTTTAAGGAGTGGTTTACTTTTGGCATCCTATCCCTCCCTTCCTGAATTTCATGCTGAACAGGCATTTGAAACCAGGTCTCTTGGATATTAGTCTGACACTAGCCACTACATCTCTCATGTTCCTACTTTTTATTTCTCCATAAATTCTCTTACTAAAGTCACTTTTCCACATTCAGTTCATAGTATATCTTGCATGATGACAGCAGCATCATGCAGACACTTGTTGAAAAGCCTATTGAAAGCTTCTTAAAACTGACCTTTGAAGTGCAAGGAGAAGGGTGTTAAAATCCTTGGAAGTGACAATTTCCTTTAATTGCTATCAAATCGTTTTACAGAATCCCATGTATGAAAATAACTGATGCATTGCTTTCATGTCCTTTGCACCATTGTTGCTTTTCCTGTTTTAGCATTGGTCCTACAACATTTGATACATTCTGGACAGCTGGGCATGCAAAGAGACAAAGCAAAATAAAAGTATCTAGTTAGCTCTTAGGTACCAGTATGTGCATTATCTTTCAGTCTATAGAGGTAAATCCAAGGGGAACTGGGGGGGGGATGTAGATTTGGTCCATTGGAGTAAGATAATAAAGGATGACATTGTCAAAGAGATTCTCATTATCTTTTACTAATCTGGTTCCCTTTGCTTTGGAATCCTAAGTAATAATTGTTTAGGAGATTCTGTCCCGATGGTTTTAATCCAGTAATGAAAGGGCAGTGGCTGATATCACAAACATGACTTCTAGATGGTTGTTGTAGGTTTTTCGGGCTCTTTGGCCATGTTCTGAAGGTTATTCTTCCTAACTTTCAACAGTCTCCGTGGCCGGCATCTTCAGAGGACAGGAATCAAATCTCTGTCTGTGCTCTGGTGCAGTTTGTTTGGATAGTTGAATATTTATAGCTGTGGGATCAGCTTTTGTCCTATTCAGGAGATGGGTGATTATGGTGATCAGTGTGTTTTTTGTTGTGGGTGTATTCTTGTGATAAGGGGGAGATATTATCTGTCACTGTGATTGATGGGTGTTATTAGCTGGTCTTTTGTGTGCAGTGATCACCGGTCCTTGTGGCTGGGTAGAGTTCGTTGACATTAGGAAGAACAGAACATGGCCAAAGAGCCTGAAAAACTCACAACAACCATCAGATCCCGGCCATGAAAGCCTTCTAGAATACATTACTTCTAGCATTTGGTATGAAGTAGTCCCAGAGAAGACTCCCTGGAAAAGACCCTGACGTTGGGAAAGAGTGAAGGCAAGAGGAGAAGGGGATGACAGAGGATAAAATGGTTGGACAATGTCATTGAAGCAACCAACATGAATTTGACCCAACTCCAGGAGGCAGTGGAAGACAGGAGGGCCTGGTGTGCTCTGGTCCATGGGGTCACGAAGAGTCAGACACGACTAAACGACTAAACAACAACAGTCCCAGAATCAGTTATCTACTTTTGATGGGGAGAAGGCCCTTGGGATACTTTTTTTTGTGGCTTGCAATATCCTTCCATGCAGGATGGCAAAGTTAAAAAAAAAAAACAGATAATGGATAAAGACAGCCGCTTTGCTTTAGGCTCAGCAGTAGGGAATCTCACTGCAGCATCTCAGGCTGGGAGGCCCTCTGCTCTGTTTTCTATTGCCTATGATGTATGAGGAAGCACAAAGGCAACAGGAGATGGGTTACCAGGCCAGAAGCACCTGATTCCCTGAGATGTTGGGTCCAAAAATGGAGACCAGGGTGTTGATCCACACGATGTCACAGGGCAGGGCAGGGCGGGTTGGAAAGAATCCAAGTAATGGGGCTAAACATCTCAGTTAAAAACAGCTCTGGTCACTGTGCACTGGGGAAGGGAAACCTTCCTTCTCTTTTTGGTGCTAAGACAGGTAGCAAAATGTAACTTGGTACCAGCTCAGAAGCGGTAATGAAAGCATGCCTGGTCTTTAAAAACTACATCACACCACAAAATCAGTCTCCTGTTTCTGCCTCCTCCTGTGTTGCTTGAACACCTGGAGAAGCACAGCAGTTCCCTAAGACTTCAGCAAGTGATCTGAAGGGAGGTGTGCTAGCACAGAGAGTGAACATAACTAAGGTACATAGCCCTGCACTGCTGCATGATCTAACCCTTTTGGACTGACTACATCTTCCCATTTTCTATTGTGTCCAGTTAAGATTTCCTGTGTATTAATAGCCCATCATGTGGGGGGGGGAATCCCACTTCTAACCTAAAGATCCTAAAACCTATTATGGTGAAAACTGGCTTATATCCATGCAAACAGTTAAAAACTATGAATGGATAACAGAGATTTATTGATGTTAAATGTACCATATTTTTCTGTGTATAAGACACTGTCAAAATATCTGTAGGTTTCATTAGGTGATTGGCCCATGTACAGAGGAAAAGAATCTATAGATTCTTGCAACTGTAAAGATTTATTAACATTTAACATAGGAGTATCAATAACCACTTCAGTTGGCATAAACGCATCCAACTGAGGAAAAGTTCTTTCAACGTGTCCATGATGATCAACTTGATAACGTTGTGTCAAAAGGGGGGAACTGGCCCAAATCACTCCTTGTCGTTGGGCTTCCGTAATGGGGCGCTCCTTACCGCACAAATGGTCCCGCAGCAAGGGTGGCCAGCCCAATCCCCCTTGAAGGGTGGCTTGTTGACGATCTGGTCCGGACATACTGCCTTCCTCCAACGACCACGTCCGCGGGGGAAAACTACTACCGTCCATTCTAGAGTCTCTTGGACCACAACTCCCTCAGGATCTGGATGTGGATCAGGTAGTAGCCCTTCGACCTTTAGGTTAGGGAAGTCATCGATCAAAGACTTCACCCCTCACACTGCAGCCTCTTCCTTCTCTCTCCTTTTCTTGCCTGTTACCACTCTAAATTCCCACGTAAAAGTTCCCTCCTTTATGTTCTCTTCCCAGACCTCCACCCATTGCTCCTCCCCTTCCTTCACCCCATCCTCTGACAAGCAGATCTCAGTTTTAACCCCTTCAGGTCCCTTCTCTTCCCTAGACTCACTCTCCCATTACTCTGCTTTTTGTACTCTCAAACTATCTGGAGAAGACGGCGCGCTAACTGTTGGACCTTCCTCACAGACGCACACATGTATAAGATGCCCCCCACTTTTATAACTCAAAATTCCATTCTTTGCAAGAAAATGGAGGGAGAAGGCAGGGATCAAAGTGCTTTGATTCCTGCTTTCTCCTTCCACTTCCCTGTGAGGAAAGTGCTTTCCCCCCTCCACTTTCTTTGCGAGAAAGTGGAGGGCGAAAGCAGGAATCATCAAAGCACTTTGATGATTCCTGCTTTCCCCCTCCACTTTTTGTGAAGAAAGTGGAGGGGGAAATCACTTTCCTCCCAAGAAAGTAGAGTGGGAAAGCAAGAATCATCGAAGTGCTTTGATGATTCCTGCTTTCCCCCACCATTTTCTTTCCCCCTCCACTTCCTTGCACTTTTTTTTGTGAGGAAAGTGCTTTTCACTTCCCCTTTCCTCACAAGAAAGTGGAAGGGAAAAGAAACTAGAGGGGGAAAAGCAGGAATCATCAAAGCATTTTGATTCCTGCTTTCCTCCTCCATTTTTTGCAAAGAAAGTGGAGGGGGAAAGCACTTTCCTCGCAAGAAAGCAGAGGGAGAAAGCAGGAATCAAAGCACTTCAATCCATCCCCCCTCCTTACTTCTGTGTATAAGACGACCTTCAATTTTTAATCTAAACATTTTAGACAAAGGTATCATCTTATACATGGAAAAAATGATGTATATGTCTTTTATAATCATTGTAATCATTAAAAGACAATCTATCATCTTTTGCTTATGTAAGCTGTCTCTGTACAGTATACTCATTCTTCTGAGCTTTAAATATTGTTGTTCAATGATGTAAGCAACCTTGGTTCCTTTTAAAGGAAAAAGATTGGGTAAAAATGAATGAATGAATGAATGAATGAATGAATGAATGAATGAATGAATGAATGTCATTGAAAAAGGAGGAGACATGGCAGTCTCATATCTCCTTTAATGACATTCCAAATGAAACAATCTCACATTGTGATGACTGGTGGAAAAACTGGCCTTTTGTTCCTCATGGTTACACGGATATCTCACACAGTATGTTAGTGTTCTCAGAGACCCATTGTAAGTTTTTAGTTTGTGATAAATTACTTAACTGATATATTTTCATACCATTCCAGAGTCAAGAGATTTTGGTGATTAGGTTAGAGTGGCCAACTATGTTGGGTCCCAGAGTGAAGTCTGACCCTCTCTGGATCTTCTGCAATTTGCACCACCACTATGAATTTGTTTTTCAATCCCCAGGTTTGTGGCTAGTGCTTGGAAGTTAAAAAAACAACAACAGCTGGGGAAAGTCTTATGCTAACACAAGGTTTCCATATAATGGTTTAGAAGATGAGTCACTCCAGAAAATGGCAATACTCCTACTTCTGAACCATTAGCCCATCAATAGGACCAGTGGAGAGAAGATTCATAGTACATTTGGAGGCTGAAGGAAGCAGGCTGGGGATCTACATGTGGTTCGTGGGCCCTTTGTCTCCCCGCTCCATGCAACCCTGCAAATTGGACAATCTGTTTCTCCATCCTACCAATGTGAAATCTTCTAGTTGTTTTCTCTTTAAAGAGTTCCAGCTACTGATTATAATGTCTTGTCAATCTTTTCAGTTTAAAACAAGCCCATAACCTCTGCCTTGATTCCTCCCTGTTATCTCTGTAGCCCCCTTTTCTTAAAGCTTTTTTTTTAAAGGAAAATTGTTGCAATTAGCATCTGGGGAAAAGACATGGAAGAACCACGCTCTGAACGTTGCCAGGGTGAGAAGAAGCAAAGCTTGTCACCCGCGAATATGAGAAGCAAGAGCATTTGGGAGATTGCCGTGTCGAAGGGGAACAGTCCTACGATCCAGTTATTAGTCATGCTTAAACAGCAGTAGCTGCTCCCTTGGGAGTTGTTTGACAAGCAATTTACTGTTGATGAGGATGAAAATCACCAAGTGTTTGTTTCATCAGGAAATCACAAAGTGCTTTCTCCTCTCCTCTCAGTCTCTCATCTTCACACCCACTCCTCCCCCACGCATCTTGCTACTTCATGACGTTCAGCTGAAATGAAGATACAGTGGGAGGTGGGGGAATGAAATGCCACTGGACACATCACATTAAACCCTGCATTAAAATACTGTATATGGGATGTCCTTCTTGCCACAGATGTGTGACAGTTGGGGCTGTCCGATTGCAAACATGAGTTTCAAATGGAAAGTTCAAGATTATACCCCTCTGCATAGGGTGTATACATTTGGACTGGGGAGTAGGGTTTGAGGGGAGATGAGATTACTTATGTACCTTACCGAGTTGGGTCAATCTACCTCCAGCCTGCTATTGCGCTGGCCTCTCATCATTCTGCTTCTCTTAAGTATCCTGTGTGTGTTCTTCTTATAGTTCCTTTTGCATTCAACTGCTGACAGGACAAGCCATATTTGGCCCATTTTTATTTCATGAGGTTCAAGAAGCATGGCAGATCACACACACAGGCAATCCTAGTAAGGAATGTATCAGTACAACAAAGGTACAAAATAACACAACCCTCCTGGCTATGAGGAAATGTTTCTCAGTTAGCCAGGAAAATGTCTCAGTCTTGACCCTGAGTCGTGTGACCAGGAAACACCCCCCCTCGACATAAGTGATGGATAACTATATAGTGGTGCCTTGACTTACAAATTTAATTGGTTCAGGAAGATGGTTGTAAGTTGAAATGCTCGTAAATCGAAGCACCATTTCCCATTGAAATGCAATTAATCTGTTCCAGCCAAAGGAAAAAAATCACACACACACACGAAATCACTTCAAGACCCATCGGAAACATGATTAATCCCTTCCGGCTGAAGGGGAGAGGGGGGAAAGACAAGCAAGCAGAGCATGCAAGACAGATGGAAATGAAGAAAAAGCAAAGCAAAAAGCAAACAAAGCATGCAAGGCAGACCGGGAATGGGGGAAAAGCATACCAAAAAGCAAACAAAGCATGCAAGACAGATCGGAAATGGGGAAAAAGCAGTGCAAATAGCAAACGAAGCATGTAAGACAGATTGGAAATGGGGAAAGAGCAGTGCAAAAAGCAAGCAAAGCATGCAAGACAGACTGGAAATGGGGAAAGAGCAAAGCACCAACAAACAACCCCCCAAGACCCATCGGAAATGGGGGGGGAACACTCCAAAAAGCAACCAACCCCCCCAAGACCCATCGGAAGTGGGGGGAAACCCCAAAAACAAACAAACCCACCAAGACCCATCACAGCACAGAAACATAACCCACCCAGTCCAAAACCACGCTGCAAAAACACCCAGAGCAGTTTTGAAAAAGCAGAAAACAGCACCTTACCTTACCAGGCAGCCTTCTCTGATCACACACTCTCTAACTGCTGGGACGAAAGAGCTACAAAGAAGCAGCCTCTTCGCCACCTACAGTTAGGAATTTGAATTTCCTGCCTTTTTCCCCAGCCTTTTTATGTTGGTAAGTGGAAGCTCCGGTCGCAAGTAGAAGCAAAATTTTGCGGCTGGAGCTAGTCGTAACTCTAAATGGTTGTTAAGTAGGGACTTTCGTAAGTCGAGGCACCACTGTATAATGTTTCTCTCATGTGACCAGGGCCTCACAAATGATTACTCCAGAGAAAAAACTTTATCACAGAGGAGGGATGTTCAAAAGGGAGCTTGCACCACTATTGCCTAGCATGTGTAGCTTTGTCCAAAACTGGGTCACAGAAGTGCATGGGAGTTGGATACAGTCTTGTAATTGAAATGAGTGCTGGTTTGTCCTCTGGAGGAAATTAGGGCTGAAACAAGAAAGCTCACTTTGCGTCATCAGAATCAATTTGCTTGCAAACCAAGAAGAATGTTTTAATGAGGGCTCATGCCACTGAAATTAGCTAATCTTAATGGGCATGCTGCAAATGTTCAACTCTTGTTCTCTTCTGTTTGAAGCTGGCCAACACGGCCAAGTTTCCAGGCACTAATGTCCGTATTAATAGCAGTGGAAGCTGCACAATGATCCAGCACAAAAGCTAATTGACCTGCAGATCACTGTGAGAACAAAAGAGTATATAATTTAATCTCTGGAGCTGCTCAGCACAACTAGAGTGTACTCAGAATGCCCTCACATTCTTCCATGACCACCATTTATCACAATCGCTACTTACAATAATTGAAAACTTTAAAATAGGAAGACAGTAGTGAGATGTTTCTAAATGGGGCTGAGACTCTGCCCCCACAGTCATGGCACACGATGTCCAATCCTATCCTCAGTTCTGGCTGCTGGGACATCTCTTTCATCCGCAGTAGGTGGAGAAGCAGAGAGGGCACAGTCTTGAGCACTTTGCCTACCTGCCGTTTTCTCTTTGGAACCTCCCCCTCCTTCCAGCTGCTGTTTCATAGGATTCCTTGTAAACTCTAGGAACGAATGAGCATTTCTTTCAGTTCTTTTTCGATAAGAATGTACTGTTATGCTCCCGTTTGTTCTTATTCTGCATGGAGAGAAGTTGAAACTCTAGAAAAAAAGAGAGAGTTAATTTATTTAAAGTTTCTTTATTTAAATATTTATTAATGCTAATTTTTTTCATGTAAAAAGAATTATATTTATTTAAAATATTTTTATTCTGCCTTTCTCCTTAAAAAAGGAGCTAAGGCAGCTTTCATCGGTAACAGGCCACATTTAAACGCTAAAAACAGTAAGTACACAAATATTTAAAAGAACCAAACAAATACCACACTAAAACAGTAAACGAAATTAACACCAATGACACATTCAGAGAAATTCTTTTAAAAAACCCTTCTCAGGCAGCTAGTCGCTCAGGAAAAGCCTGTGTGAAGAGAAAGGTCTTTCTCTGCTTGTGGAAGGACGGCAGAGACGGGGACCGTCTGGCTTCTTGTGGGAGGGAGCTCCAATGTCTGGGAGCAGTGACAGAGAAGGCCCTCTCCTGTGTCCCTATCAATGTACCTCTGAAGGTGATGGGACTGGGAGGCAGGTCTTGCCTGATGATCTTAACATCAGCAGCAGGTTCATAAAGGGAGATACACTACCTGAGATAGCTTGGACTCAAGTCATTTAGGGCTCTATAGGTTAGAACTAGCGCTTTGAATTGTGCCTGGAAATGGACCAGCAGCCAGTGGAGCTGCTGTAACATCGTGTTTATGTGATCCCTGGAATGAGCCCTAGTTAACACTTTGGCTGCAAGATTTTGGAAGTTGTGTCATGCATTCATTGAACTGACTTCTAGGCCCCATGCACTTTCTATTTTGTTTGCTGAGGAATTGGATGGGTTTCAATAAATGAATGTTTCTGTTGCTGTCATTTATTTATTTATTTATTTATTTACAATATTTTTTAGCCGCGCCATTGCCAGTGGCTTCTGGGCGGCGTACAACATTAAAACCTAAAACATTAAAAACATTTTAAGAAACAGTATAAAATACCATATATTAAAATATTTCTTAAAACAATTAAAACATTAAAAGTAATTAATTAAAATGCTGGGTGAACAGAAAGGTCTTTGCCTGGCGCCGAAAGGCCAAGAGTGTCGGAGCCAGGCGGATCTCTCTAGGGAGGGTGTTCCAAAGTTGGGGGGCAACAACCGAGAAGGCCCTATTCCGACATGCCATCCCCTTCACCTCTTTCAGGGATGGCACCTTCAGAAGGGCCTCCTGGCCTGATCTTAGAGGACGGGCAGGCACATATGGAAGAAGGCGGTCCTTTAGGTAACCAGGTCCTAAGCCGTTTAGGGCTTTATATGTCAAAGTAAGCACTTTGAATTGGGCCCGAGCAGCAACCGGCAGCCAGTGTAAATTTTTCAGAACCGGCGTGATATGAGTCCGTGCGGCGGCACCACTTACCAGCCGCGCAGCCCGGTTCTGTGCCAGTTGCAGTCGTCGGACCATCTTCAAAGGCTGCCCCACGTATAGCGCATTGCAGTAATCCAGTCTGGTTGTTACCAGTGCATGAGTGAGTGCTGCCAGGCTCTGCTCATCCAGGTAAGGGCGAAGTTGATATATTCTCCGCAGCTGTAAGAAGGCACCCCTGGACACCGAGTCCACCTGGGCTTCCAAGGTCAGACTGGGGTCAAGGAGCACCCCCAAGCTGCGGACCCTATCCTTTAGGGGGAGTGTGATCCCGTCTAAGGTAGGGAGATGGCCCTTTAACCTATCTGGCGGGGCACCTACCAGCAGCACTTCAGACTTGTCTGGATTTAGCCTCAGTTTATTGACCCTCATCCAGACCATTGTCGAGTCCAGGCACGAGTTCAGAACGGTGACTGCCACACCTGGATTGGTAGAAAATGAGAGGTAGAGCTGGGTGTCGTCAGCATATTGCTGACTCCTCAGCCCAAACCTCCTAACGACCTCCCCCAGCGGTTTCATGTAGATATTGAACAGCATGGGGGACAGTATAGAGCCCTGAGGAACCCCATGACGCAACCGCCATGGGTCAGAGCTACTGTCCCCCAGCACCACCTTCTGGACTCGATCAGCCAGGTAGGAACGGAACCACTGTAAAACAGTGCCTCCAATTCCCATCCCAGCCAGTCTGTCCAGAAGGACACCATGGTCGATGGTGTCGAAAGCCGCTGAGAGGTCCAGGAGAATCAACAGGGATGCATTACCCCTGTCTTTCTCCCGGCAAAGGTCGTCATACAGGGCGACCAAGGCAGTTTCCGTCCCATAACCCGGCCTGAAACCCGATTGAAATGGATCTAGATAATCCGTTTCATCCAGGAGAGCCTGGAGCTGCTCAGCCACCACACGTTCCAACACCTTGCCCAGAAAAGGGAGGTTTGCTATTGGACGATAGTTGTTCACTAGACCTGGATCCAGATTAGGTTTTTTTAGGAGCGGGCGAATCACTGCCTCCTTTAATGGGGCAGGAACCACTCCCTCTCTTAACGAGGAGTTGATGACCTCCAGGATCCAGGTGCAAACTCCCCTGGCAGATTTCTTTATTAGCCATGATGGGCAAGGGTCGAGTTGTGTAGTGGTGGCACGAACCGATCCAAGCACCCTGTCCACATCCTCAGGTCGCAACAACTGAAACTCATCCAATAAATTATGACATAAGTCCGGAGCACTGGACACAACCATGGCTCTGTCATTGTTGGATTGGAGTGTATAAATTTTATGGGACTAGGTAAAAGCTGAAACAGAACAGAATGAAATGGTCTGGAACAGTTACTTGTACATAAAAAAGGTATGCCCGAACTAGTGGGATGTGATGGATATAAATCAGAACTCTTTCATTAGCACTTCAAGATCTCAGAGAGAACAGAATGACCCAGAACAGTGTGCCTTCAAGTAGGACAGCTCAACAGAATTCAACTGTCCCGTTGGATTAGAGGGATCTGATGTAAGAAGCTACAGAGCGTCCCCAGGAACAGTACTCCAGAGCCAAAAATCAATATTATGCAAGACAGCCTGGAACAGCAATGTCTGAATAGGACAGCATACCAAAATTTACCCGTCATATTAAACTAGAGGGTCTAGTTTTGATGGAACAAGCATCAAAATGTCCCCAAGAACAGCATTTTGGCACCTGTTTAGGGAGAAAAACAATATTGCCCTAAGCAGCATTGTCCTGAGCAGGACAATGAAATTCACCCGTTCCATCAGAACAGAGGAGCCTGAAGCGGCAAGCCCCCAAAAAAATAAAATAAAAAAATATTAAAAATCCAAGACCAACATTTCAGAGCCCATTCCAGAGAGAAAATGGATATTGTGCAAAATAGCCTGGAGTTATAACTTTCATGAAGGACGGCCAACAAAATTCAGCCACCCCATTGGACTAGATGAGGCTGATGCAACAAGCCATAAAACATTCAAAATAATAACATTCCAATACCTTTCCAGAAAGAAAATTGATACTGTGCAAAGCATCCTGTAACTACAAGTTCCGAGTGTGACAGTCCTACAAAATCCGCCCATTCTGGAGAAGAAAACCTATAGGACAAGAGTCCAGAGAGCAAGAGAGCGAGAGCACAATTAGTCTTTTTGTCTTCTTTATATTTTATTCTGCTTTTAGTTTTTCTGGATATGGTTTACCGTAATTGCCCAGATCAGAAGGTCGGGAACATGCGACATTTGTTTGGTAGGCTTGCCACTCTCTTTCAGCAGTCTCCCTCTCTTCAGCTAAATCTCAGAACAGGAATCAGAACAGCTAAATTAAAAAGAAGAACCAAAGCAGCTATTGGTTGGTTAGAGAAGGTCTACGTGATGGTAAAGTTCTTGGATGAGGATGGATTTTCATTCCTCACCTACTAGAAGAGATCCTCACAGAGAGTGTCCAATGTATCAATAGGCTCTGAGACAGGTGTCAAAGCAGCCATTTTCGTGGCCATGCAATTTCTGTCCTTCTGGTGGGCCTACTTTTACTTGGGATTGGTGGTCTTTCACTCCTGCTTCCTCTTGTCAAGGGGTGAAATAAAGGAGGTCTATAAAAGAAACTGAAAAACTCCCTGCTCAAGGTGACAGCTCTGGCCTGGACAAAGGCAGGAAACCAGACTGCTGGAATAGAGTGGGGAGTCTACACAAAACAAAACACTTCTTCCAACATTGCTTGTCTCCTGATCTGGGTAGTGATTGGGATAATTCAGTTTGTGGATTCTTCTTCTGTGCCACCCAGACAATATGGTTTTGAGGGGCTTTTTCCTCCCAATGGTTTTGCATGAATTCTGTCTACTCTGAAGGGGTAGGTGAATTTTGTTGAGTTGTCCTGCTTGAAAGTTGTTCTTCCAGGCTGTTTTGTGGAATATATGGTCTGTTCGTATGCTTCCTTTGTCCAGGACATCTACTTGAATGTGGTTCCCATGGAAGTATTAGGACTCGTTGCATCACTCCCTTTCGTCACAAGTGTCATGAATTTGTTTGCTTATCATACTTGTAAGTTGCCATTCTGGGCTATTTTGAGGTGAATTAGTTCCCTCTAGCTCAACAGTCAGTTCCTTCTGGTTTATAAGAACAGAGGACAAGACATTTTGGAGAACTCTCATTCATAGTATTGCCATAAATCGAAAGTGACCTGATAGCACATAACAACAGCAGTCTAAGAGAACAAGTGCATTTTGTTTTGTTGTCCCACTCAGTAATTGTTGTTTTGGGCTGGTTTGTGCAATGCTGATTTTCTACCCAGAGCAGCTATTGGAATGTAGCTTCTTGGGTTGTTTTGAGGTATGTTACATCAGTGCCCTCTAGTCTACTTGGAAGTCACTATTTTGGGTTGTTTTGCACAGTATCAGCTTTTCTGTCTGGAATGGACACTGGAATGTTGTTCCAGGGCATGCTTTGTGGCTGGTAGCATCAGTCACATAACAAAATAAAAGGAACTGGTATATCCACAGAAGTCCAGATTATAAATGAGAGATGACGTCTCAGGATGTAGAAAATAGAATCGAGTTCTTTATTCTGTATTCTTTAAATGGGTCGTAAAAAACCTCTGGCTCAACATGTTTCGGCGAAGTCTTCTTCAGGAGTACGCTTCTTTATACTCTCTGCTACCCTGTTTGGTCTATACCAGCTCCAAAATTAATTGACAGTGTTTGAACTCTAGTCACATGGCTGTTGTGAATTTGGTTGTTTAATCCTACTTGGAAATTGCGGTCCCAGGCCATTTTGTTCTATTCCATGTGCTTTTTGAGGCATTAAAGGGTTAATGCAAGAGTACTATTTGACGGGTTTGATATTTAAAATATTTTTTCTGGCCTGAAATTACACCTTGAGCAAAAAGCTGAGGAAATCTGTGGTGATTCCTGACATATCAAATAGCACCAACCCCACTGTGGTTCTTTTCTGCTCTAGTTTTAATACATTATATTTCAGGCAGTGCAGCTCTTCCCCTATTTGACTTGCCTACCTCTTTCCCTGAATTCTACATGGAGAGAGACATGTTCTAAATGCACACTGTGGAGGATTTTCTGTTTTAAAGAACAGGGATAAATGCTATAAATGTTCTATGTGGGGAAAAAGGAAGTCCCCAGAGAGTTGCAGCTAGTGCATAGTTCTCATGATACCTCAGAGTTCGTTCATGGCTAAGAAGACGCAACTTTGGATACCTGAACCCAGCTGCACAAAAACTTTGATAACTTTATAAAGAAAAAGAACCCTATAATTTCTCCATCAATTGATCACCTGCAGTGTGTTCTTTATCAACAGCCCTTTTGACTGAGTGAAGGTCTCTTCTGAAATTTGAATTCAAAATGTAAGGATGGATGGGAAAGGAGGAGGAGGAGGAGGAAGAGAAAGGCACACTACCAGAGAAGTAAGTTTCTTTTAAAGAAGCCATGAACATTTGTGCCTTCTCGTAATCCAGCCAGAAACACGATTAAAACAAAGTTGTGTGTTATTAGCAGGTTCATGCCTGTTTGCAGCTAAACCTTCAGTAAATATATTTTCTCTGGCGTACCACAAACATGTAGTTCCATCCCTAACGTATGTCTATCACATCCTGATAGTTTGGGCATCAGTTTTTATTAACGAGTGCCTGTTCTGGCTTGTGCTGTTCCTTTCTGGCTTTTACCTATTTCCAAATTTTATAGCTGTGTCTGCTGTGTTTTAACAGTGATTCCTCTGTTTTCTGATTATTTTGTTGTTCCTGATTATTGCTTTGAGGTCCACAACCCACAGGCCAGATAAAAGTATTTTAAATTATTAATTCAAAGCAACTTGGTGAGGAAAATAGATGTTTGAAATGAAATGACATTTGGATTATATTTACAGCTGTCCGAACGAGTCATGCTTTGCCTTACTATTAACAAAATAGCTTTCTCACTATTATATGGGCTTGTGCAGTCACTCTTATGAGATTCTTATGAGATTCCTATAGGGCAATAATTTATCCAGAGAACCTTCAGCTCCTTTTCTCAGAAATATATAATAATATTTTATTTATTTTAAAAAATGTGAATGTGAAACTTGATCTATATTGTTTGGGGGTTGGAAATTATAATAAAATATTATTATAATTTATAATATTATATATTATAATATTATAAAATATTATTATAATTTCCAACCCCCAAACTATATAGATCAAGTTTCACATTGGCATGAAGCTTTATACAGAACAACTGAGAGAGAGGAAAAAGAGATAATTTAAATAAACAATAACTATTTACAGTATTTCCAGGAGAGCTACTATAATACTGCTAATAGTGGCAGCTAGGCCATGCATTTTGTCAGGAAAATGGCCAGATAGTGTCACTGATGTGTAATGAATGTCTCTTCCTGGGAATTATTCTTTAGGAAATGCCTTAGAAATTAAATCCCACAGGCCAAAATCCTGTTGGGGAAAACCATGACTATAAGGGCATTCACGTGAATGGTTTCCCCGTTTGCTGCCTACCATGTTGCCAGGTGTGTGACTAGGCATGCTGTCATTTGTGCTAACCATGGGTGAGGGGGAGCATGACAGATGGCCTGCAAATGAGGTAGATAAGCTTGTGCAATCACTCTTATGAGATCCCTATAGGGCAATAGGATTCTAGACATAAAGACTAGGGCTCTTAGCTTTGCTAATGGATCTGGTATTTGTAGAAATGCCCACGTTGCTTACCTCTACCTTTTTCCTTTTTCTTCTCTTTTGTATTACTAGTGATGAAAATGATAATGCAGCCATATGTCTTCAGCGATCTCTCTTCAAGAATAACCCAAGCCTGAGCAGGTCCTGCCTCACAAACTCCTTGTTGCAATGGGAAGTATGGATAGTGTAACAATATTATTTGCTAGAAAATTGTGGATGCAGGAAATATTTCTAAAGGCCAGGTTAACATGGCTCCTTCTAAACTGATGAACAGTGGAATACAAGGTATATTTACTCAGAAGTTCTGTAGGGCTTACTTCCTAATAAAGCTGCTTTGAAGCACAGTTTTTTATTTTTATTTTTCAGAGGTTGTGGGCAATGTAGATGCCATCATTTGATCTGCATAGGTGGGTGGGGTGAAAGCAATATACTTTATAATTTGGAACTGAGCAATTTATACCTCATGAGCTACATACTGCTTCCAAGGCCTTTTTAAATTTTTTAATTTTTTTTAATTTTTATTTTTTGATGGCCCAGATCTCTCTGAGGCCTCCAAATCATGACACTGATATTAGTCAGTAAAATGGGGAAAAGACATTAAAAGGAGCATCTGCTAGTTGCTTCAGATGATCTCTGTGGCTTGGAAACAAGAGAAGGCATTGTAGTTGGGGGTGGGGGAAGCATGGTGAGTTCTATACAGGAGGGGAGAATTGACACCTACACCTGTTCAGGCTGTCTATTCCTCTGGAGAATTATGTAACTTTTCTCCAAACCTCTATTCCTACAGTTTCTTTAGCTGACCGAGTCTCTCTGCAAAGTACGATAGGTTTGGTGTAATTTCTTTTTCAAGGAAAAAATCCTAGTTTTTATGAATGCTGTGTAGAATGATGCCCCTTCATATACCACACACTGCTTCTCTTCTCCAATCCCAGTGGATTGATCACACAAGCTCAAAAGAGCAGCAAACAGGTAGTGCAAACAGGTCTTCCCTCCCATGGTCTCCAGAGGTTTGCTTTCAAAACATCTGCAATTACCTGCTGTGTCAGGAAAGAAGAGGGCTCCCTTCCTTCAGACCCTTTCTGACTCTTCTGCATTCTACCAGCTGTATGCACAGCCTGGGGGCATGGGTGGAGAAGAACGTCAATGCTGGCCTGAAGTGAAACGTTCCAGAGAAGGTGACAACATGAGGAGGAATGCCCCTGCAAAAGCAAACAACAAGCAGTTCACTTCTCTGAAGTGACCATGTTTCTTTCTGGCATTTGCACTATTGTTGTCTCTTTGGGTCAACTATAGCTGGCGTGATCACAGCAGCTAGACTTATTCCCTATTCTCATATAAAGCAGATACCTGGGGTGGGGGGACTCCCCACCAGAATGCTACATGCTGCTGCCTTACGGTATAAAATACTCTACAGCTAAGGAGTGATTCCTGTTATTACAAGAGTAACTGTTACAGTTACACTTAGGGTGTGGTCAGATGGCAAGGGAAATGTGTGCTGGATCACACCCAAAAGGGTCACTTTGTTGGGAGTGATCTCCTTTAAAGTGACCCTTCTGTCCCTCAGGGAATTGCCCCAGCTTGCTCCACCCCAAAAGGTCCAGCTTGGGCATGGGCTGGAGTTGGGCAAGAGCACCATTGCACACACATCATGTGATTGCTGGGAAATGGCTCACCCTGGACTGTGCCACAAGTGGTTTGAAAGGTGAACTAGATTCCCGTGTGATTACATCCTTACTCTGCAATGTATGTTGGTGCTCATGAAGGGGGGAGTCATGAAGCTCCTGTCATAATAAAACTTACTCATTGAAAAAAGGAACTAATGATAAGTAACTCATTATTTGTAATGGTAGGTTTGATATTAAACATGCACATGAAGGTGAATGTGGGAAAAGCCTTGGTGGCTCACCCTGTAGGTCCATCTAGCCGTAACCAGGCATCCTGTTTCTCATAGTGGTGAACCAAATGCCCCAGAGAAGCTCACCGGCAGC
This sequence comes from Pogona vitticeps, assembly GCF_051106095.1. NCBI lineage: Eukaryota > Metazoa > Chordata > Lepidosauria > Squamata > Agamidae > Pogona > Pogona vitticeps. Next base: position 91,772,451 of record NC_135784.1, read on the forward strand.
ACCTTCCTTTGTGTGATGGTTCCCCATCAACATATACTCAGAGGCAACCTGAAAAGTGCATGCTTGAAGAGAGATAAAGATACAGTATGTTACGAGGCTAGCTGTACGCTCCTCCTCTCTTAGACTCGTTCCCACTCTTAGCCACCTGGATGTCTCTTCCTCACCTGATTTCGAAATGGGAATGAGTCAGGCTGGAGCAACATTGTCCATAATAGCTGTTTGGAGAGAGATAAGATCCAGGCTTGAGTTTTACATCAAAAGGGTACCCTCTTTCATGACAAAGTCTCACCCAGTATCATCTGCTTTAAGCACAAGTAGCATCTGTGCTGTTGGGGGGGGGATTCTGGGAGTTGTAATCTAAGCAGGCAATGTTTTCCAGCTCTGGTTACATCCCATCATTTGCAAGGGTCCACCATCTCTTAGCCTTAGAATTCCACCCCAGGCCTCTAACCAGCTAGACAGCAAGCCAGCTAATGGCTCCCACCTTAGGGAACCACAAGAAGTAGGTGTCAAGAGGCAAGCTCAGGGCAGCATCAAGGTGTACAGAAGGGCTGGTGTTAAAACCACCAGGGGTGAGGAGCATCCTGTTCCCCACAAGAGCCTAAGGATGACTAAGCAAGCTCAGTAGCTACAGAATATAAGTACTGTCGTGAGGCTCACCTTGCTTAAACCATGGCTGATCATGGCTGAAAGACCAGGATACAGCAAGCTTGTATGTAGTTCAGTTTCATTTCTGTGTTGTAGCCAGGAGGGCTATGAAAATAGACAGTGCCTTCCAGGAGCTTTGCACAGCTGTCCACTGCTAATATCACATGTCTGTAGTAGGGTTTTCATTCCCCAACAGAAATCCCCTACACTTGTCAGGCTTCAGCAGAGGTCAGTTTAATTAAATTGCTTCCTCTCAAGCCAAATGATACATTCAGTAGCATATGGAAGCCGTGTGTCCCAGTGATGTGTTTGCAGACTTGAATTTATAAATGAAGTACCTGTTGTCCTTCTCCTCAAGAAAATAAAGAAATAAGACATTTACAGAAAATAATACTTAAATAAGTGATTCCTGCCTTTGATACCAAATTTTATTTTTACAGTCCTAACCATCATGGGGTTAAAATGACACGTGCACATCAAGGGGCCTCATTATAGCACCCCACTTGTATATTTCTGTCATGTTCCTGCCTGTCCCTTGGTTGTTAAGTCTCAACTAAAACAATCTTCCTTTCTATTCTGTACCACCTCCCCAAACTGTCTCTCAACTCCAAATTCCAAAACTTAGACTCTCCAATCTCCCTCTAATCTCCAGCTTTCAATCTAGCTCTCTCCTCCCCCTGCAGAGACTCTTGTGACTTGGCCTCTCCAGCACTCTCATTGGTCCATGCAGATAATATATTCATATTCATGACCTGGGTGGACACCACAATTTCCAACCACAATACACAAACAAGTAAGTTTATAGAGACCACGGCTCATTGTGTGTGTGTTTCTCTCTGTGTGTAAGGATTCTTGGTAGGGTTTTTTTCTTTTTAAGAAAATCTGTCGGTCAGATTACTGATGAGAAAGGGTGGGGGTGGGGTCCTGTTTCACATATAAGGAGAACACAGTAATAAAATAAAACCGCAGTCTAAAAATAAAAGAAACAAAAAGCTATGATTTTAAAAGCAACGTATCATTTTCTCCACATCACCAATTGCTGAAAGCTCTCCAAGTCCTTTTCTTGCAAAATGCTAGGGAACAAAATAATTGCATAATTAGTAATAATTTCACACATCATGGGACTGTTTTTTAAAAAAATCCCAGGGCAAGTACAAGATGTTTCGCTTCTCTCTCTTCAACTGCCTGTACTGTGCTACAATATAAAAAGACAGAAAAGAAAATCTAGTCACATTCATTTTTCTATTGCAAAAAAAACACCAAAATTTCTTCCCTATATATAGGCAGCCCATGATCCCAGCATGGAAGACCCCTCATCCCAAAATCCAGCAGGAGAGATTCCTAACCCTGCTTTAGACCACAAAACACCTCACTTTATGTGTTTTCCTGACAACACTGCATTGTTTTGCCTTTCTAAGAAACCTAATCCAAAAAAAAACCCCTACTCAATTTGTTTTACGAACCCAGTTGTGTTTTTGATATCTGTTTTTCCAAGAGCACCTCCCCATGCCATGTTCTGAACAGCTTTTGATTTGTAACTGCAGCTTGCAATATTGCAGTTGTATGTTGCTATTCTGAAACCTACCTGAGTTTATGCAAAGGCCATCCATGTCCATGTTTCCTTGTGAAGTCCACAAGGAAGTTAATGATAGTACCTCTGAGAATTAATGATAGTCCATTTGATTCTGGGAGTTAATGACAGGAAGTCATTAATTTGTAGGGTCACTATAACTTAGAGACACTCTCTCTTGCAGTCATACTTCACTTGTTTAGATGGACACCTAAGAGACTCTGAAAGTGTAATGTGTGAAGAGATCCCCAGATCAGCCCTTTGATTTGCCTACTCCGTTCTATTTGCCTACTCTGTTCAGTGGAATGGAGTAGACAAATATGCTTAAAACAGATTGATTGAAAGCAACAGGACTTAAGGTAAAAATAGGCAATTCCTTTATAGACCCTAAAAAAAATTACCACACAACATACTGAGCTTTCGTGGATTTTGAAAACTTGGTTTATTGTGTAATTTTTTTTGTGGTCTATAAAGGCACTTGGACTTAATTTAGTTTGGACCACATGGCTGCCCTTTACTTCAAAGACGTAAGGTAGGTGTGCCTGACTTAAATCCCACTAATTCCAATAACTTAGATCTAATGATGTTATTGCACTAAAACAATACATACTTGTGATAGTGGCTCTATATTTTTAGAACTAGTGAAAGGGTATCCAGTGCAATTCTGTGCAAGCAGGTATGAACTTGTGCCAGAGTTTACACGCATGCTTACTTAATCAAACCAATGCAATTGTAGTAGTGGGCATTGTCACAGAGTGCTGTCCTCTGAAGATGCCGGCCACAGAGACTGGCGAAACGTTAGGAAGAACAACCTTCAGAACACGCCCAAAGAGCCCGAAAAACCCACAACAACCATTTTCACTCTGCTTGCATAATATAGTAAATGTAGGCCAATGGGTCTACTGTAAGTGTGATAAAAATCTGAATTCAAACTGGTAGTCGAAGGCTTACATTGTTTCTGGAATCAGACCAATAATTAGGAAGCTTCATTCCTAAGTCATTACTGTCATTTTCTTTGAAGGCAGAATTACGAATCAGACATGCTACCATGGAAAATGATGCCAGACATTGTAGATCTATAAAATGGATACCTTCAAATTCAAACAACCCATATGTTTTAACAAATGTAAACACTGTCTCAATGGCTGGGGCACTTGGAGATGTGAATCTTCAAGCCATGTAGCAGTTCTAAAGACTTGCCGCTGTGGGTACTTTGTTGCAGACTATAGAGGCAGTCTGCATAGTTTAAATATGGAGATAGAACATAGGCTGGAGCAGCACAATGGATTTCTACTGTGTGAACCCATAGACTACAGATGCACATCTCACCCCAACACTGGCTGAGTAGGGGATCAATGTGGCTATACAGCATATGTACTATTTCCAACATGGGAGTTTGTCTGGAAAAGGGACCCAGACCTTTCAGAGACGCTTCCCACATTACATTGCTAAACTACGACACATTGGATGTGCACCTTTGTCCATATATGCTGATTCTGAAAATGTCAGTGTCCCAGCTTAGCTAGCAGTTTTAATTACAATCATCAGGCAGTTCTGGCCACCTATGGAGGCATTACGGGAATCATGCAATATTACTTATGTTGATGCCCAAGCTAATTCCTGTCTGAGAAGGACTCTGCAGAAGCAGTAGAACATCTGTAAGGGACTCAACACATAGATTAATGGGAATGGATGAAGTACCTCCATATCAGCACTAGGTATGAGTGATATCATATAAATGAGATCACTAGTACCAGTTTAAAGGTCTGCTAGTGGTTCCTCTCAGGCAACACATGTGTGCATTTGTGAAAGTTTATGGGAGTATGTTCTGAGAAAATAAATTTCTGTGCAGGAACATTTACAAATATGGCAACCAGAAGGAGGCTCCAGATATTACCATGGCCATGAATTTGCAAGCCCTCTTTTGCCACTACTTCTATCATCCTCCCCCCTCCCTTCTTATTTATTTGATTTATATATCACCCATCTAACCAATTGCTTCTCTGGGTAGTGCACCACAAAAATATGCAACATAAATTATATAGTTAATATAAACACTAGGTAAAGGTAAAGGTTCCCCTTGACATTTAGTCCAGTTGTGTACGACTCTAGGGCGCAGTGCTCATCCCTGTTTCCAAGCCACAGAGCCAGCATTTTGTCCGAAGACAGTTTCCATGGTCACGTGGCCAGCGTGACTAGACACGGAATGCCGTTACTTTCCTACTGAAGTGGTACCTGTTTATCTACTTACATTTTACATGCTTTCAAACTGCTAGGTTGGCAGGAGATAAACACTAGACAATACCATAAACAGAAAGAAAATATCACATCGTTCTTACCATTAAAATAACCACAATATTAGCAAAGAAAAGATAGAATTGCTCCACAATGCCTCTGATTAGCAGTTCTAGGAGGTCTATGTGTGGAAGCACCTCAATTCAGAACCATTTCTGCATGATGTTCATTTTCATGGGATTATAGCTCTTGGTTCAGTTTCAACCAGAATGTGGAAAGAATTAAATGCGTAGATGCTATGATCATAACTCATAATCAGGGAAGCAGGTAGGCAGCAGTCACATAGATTTTACATTATGTAAATCTAATTGAGGCAACAAGATGATTTTCTTTCTGTTCTTTTATTTAAATCCATTGTGGTTGATGGAGTGCAGTGTCAGTCTTTTTCTTTGATTTTTCTTTGTCTCTTGTGCGGAAGATGTAATATACTTTGATTGTTTAGCTCTTATTTACCAGAAGGGGGAGTGGGTGGACTGCAGAGTATGAAGAACACCATTTTTCCTCTCTATTGAAACCAAAGTACTTGTACTGTCAGCTCTGAGCTGAGAACACAAAAGCAGGCATGATTGAGTTGAAGGAAGAACGGCGTGTGTGCCTGCGTGGGGGGCAAGCAGAGAGAAAGAGAAATGCTATATTTTGCTACCCACTTGGTGGGGAAGGGGGGAGAAGGGGTGCCAGGCTGCCTATAAACTTGATTTATACAAAACTTCAAACTTTTGCTAAGACACTCACTTGATCAATAAGAGCTACAAAATAGTTGGCATTTGCTTCGGGTCATTTTAAGCAGATCTTGAGGCACAACTATGAGGCATTCTGGAGAAGAGTTATTATGTTATCGCTGCTGCCGCCGCCGCTGCCCACCCACTTCTTTTTGAAGAACCATTCTCTGCCTCTTCCCATTGCTGTTGCTTGTGGTGTTTCTTGTGAGAAGGACACACTGCTCCGAGCTGAGTTCCAGCAGATGCCTGCCTTCTGTCCTCTTCTCTGTGTTAATTCATGTTTTCAGGAACCCGGGCCTCTTTAAGAACAGTAGCCATTGCCACACAACTAGATTTAGGGATGGCCTCAGTCCTTTTATGTGAATGTCCAAGTAGGCAAAGGGCATGCAGGTGCAAATAATGATGAGAGATAAGCATAGCACCATGTTTGTCACTATATGGTACATAACAAGAAAGCCACCCAGGGCTTTTTTTTTTTTTTTTTTTTTTTTTTTTTTGCTTTTTTCTTTCAGGCTGTGGAGCTCTTTGCCAAGAGTGGCTGAGCTGTCTTGCCATCCTCTGGCAAGGGAAGACCTATTGGGAAATGCTGGTGGTGGTTTGGCATGAGAGAAGCTATTTCCTTCACCAATGAAAAACTCATTCATTGAAAGCATTTCCTTTATCTGGCTGAGAAAAGATGGGCAGAAGTAGATCAGGACCGTGCAGATACACAAATCACAATGCGCCAATTGGAAAGAAGCGATATCGAGAAGCTGCGAGTTTACCATTGCTCAGGGCCTTCAGTGTGAGAGAGGGTAGGCTGATCTTGGGACAACATCAACGGTGCTTCCTTACTTCTTCCATTGAAATAATGGCCAGAATCCTATCGGTTCTTTACACTGGCTCACGTGTAAGGGCACAAATTACAGTAGCACATTGGTGGTAGTTAATGAGTCACTCCTTGCATTTTTTATCATTCCCCACTTTGTATGACTGATGTGAGGCAAGGGCTGGAAAAGGTGACTGGTTAACTAGGAGCGCCATTACAGTTTCTGTCATTGCATCTATGTGAGTGAAACTAACCTCTAGGATTCAAGGATTCTAGGTAGATACTAGAACTAGATACTGTTTCTTCGGGAATTAGGTAGAAACTAGAAAGACGCCACTTTCTCTTTGTCAGGAATGGTCTGTACTTTATTTCTTCTCATTCTTTCACCTGTACAAAAGGTTGTCCCTGAAACTTTTCAGCCATTCAGGGGACATAAAGCAATATAATCCATAAAAAGCATTTATTATGGAATAAGTACTTTTGTACACTTCTGTCGCCATGGATCCATCACCACTGGGGCAGTGGCATATTCTGAAGTGCAGGTGCATTTCATGGCGGTCCCCACAGTACCTCCTCAGAAGGAGCTCACCGATCATGTCAGATGCATTGGTTCACGTCTCTCTGTGAGAGAGATTTATGGCATTTATATATGAAACAGAGGGGGGGGGCAGAGCGAGGGTGAGATCATAATGCACTTCCCCTCCAGCTAAGAGCAGGATTGCAGATAAGTTTACATGAAACAGGGTAGCCTGAGGGGCATGTGTCAGATGACAGCACTGTCTCTGCTAATGAAAAGGTCTTGCTGCTTTGACAGGGTGAGCCTTTGCCCCAGTACAACATGGTACTATGTTTGCCTGGGTTAATAAACACCAGGAGTTCATGGAAATTGTGGCTTTCATCTAACAAATACATTGTAAGGAACATAGGTCAGTATCCTGTTGCAGAGTAGAAGGGAAATCACATTAGTGCCTCCCTTCTCTCTCTGGTGCACTCCTTGTCACAAGACTATCCTCACAATGATTGCACAACTCCTCATGGAAAAGGAGCCTGCCAGATTTCTTTTCCCCTCCATGTTTAGACAAAAAGATGCTACCCAATGTTTTTTTCTCCCTTCTGTAGCCCTATTCAGTTGTTTAATTGTATAGTGGACAGGGAGGAGAATGCTTTAGCCCCATTGCCTCCATCCTTGCAGGGTGACTAATACGAAGAAGGAGAGCTGTGCTATCTGTGAGGGTTCTCCTTGTGAGCTGGGAGTCTGATTTTCCAGAGCTCTGGCTCATGTAGAGAGACCTCAGGGACAGCAGATGTTTCCCCTCTGTTTACTAGTTGTTTTCCATATGTAAGAGAGCACCAAAGGTGTTGACAGGTAGCAATACTAGAGTGCTCTTTTCTATGCCTGAGTACTTACCACACTTGTCAATGATTGAATAGGACTTAAATCTTGCTTGCTGAGGTGACAATCAATTGTTGAGTAATGGCTGTAGCTGGGGCTGATAGAAAGGCTAGTCCTGAAACTGGACTTGACTGTGAAATTTATTGGATGTGTTTAGAGGACAGTAAATTCGGACCAACATTCCTGCTTTCAGGGGAGTCTCCATCATCTGCCCTCCCTCAGGCCCTGAGTGGGAGACCGTGTGGCTGTGCTGCTGCTGGTTGCCAGCCTTCCAGGGAGAGTTTGGCTTGGACTCCCTCGGCCTTGCAGGGCTGGGCCCTTGCTGCCTCTGCCTGCCCCACCCTCTCCTCAACATCAGCCACCTGGCTCGGGGGAAGAAGGGGATTTTATTGTGATTATCAATTGCCATGGGGTTACATACCTAGAGACCCACAGTGGATCTGAGGGAACAGGAAGGGGGGAGGGTGTTGGAGGGGGCAGCCATTGAGGTAGTGCTGGGTAGGGGAAGGAATGGCGGTGGGGGTAGAACATGCTTGCGTAGGAGAAGAGAGGTTAGATATCTTACATCTATCCCCTCTTCTAGTCCTACTCCCAACCAGATGGTGTCAGGTGACCATATCAGCAAACCCTCGAGCCACATGGTGCTGTTGATGAACGCCAGGTCAGTACAAAATAAGACTGCCCTTATTCAGGATGTAATTCTGGATGAGGGTGCTGACCTGGTGTGCATTACTGAGACCTGTGTGGGAGAGGAGGGTGGTATTCTTCTCTCCCAGCTGTGTCCGCCTGGGTACTCGGTCCAGCAGCAATGTCGCTCGGAGGGTTGGGGAGGGGAAGTTGCTATAGTCTGTAGGAGTTCTACCTCCTTGACCAGGCTTCCTATCCCTTTGAGAGGAGGTCTTGAGGGCCTGTATTGTGTGTTGGGCTTGCGAGACAGACTGGGGATTCTGTTGGTGTATCGTCCACCCTGCTGCGTACCAACAGTCCCCTGCCTGAGCTGACGGAGGTAGTCTCGGACCTGGTGTTGAGGACTCCCAGGTTGTTGGTGCTGTGGGGCCTCAACATCTACGCCGAGGCTGCCTTGATTGGGGCAGCTCAGGACTTCATGGCCACCATGACAACCATGGGTCTGTCTCAATGTGTCATCGGCCCAACACATGAGAAGGGCCATACCTTGGACCTGGTTTTATCAACAGGACTGGAAGATAGTGGGTTGGATGTGGAGGGGCTGGTTTTGACCCCATTGTCATGGTCAGACTACTTCCTGGTCAAGTTTAGTCTATTAGCTCCTTCTCCCCTCTGCAAGGGTGGGAAATCTATTAAGATGATCTGCCCTCAGAATGTCGTCCAGCAGAGCTGTTTCGGGTGGTCCAGGATCTTCTTCAACCGGGAATTCTGGTGGAGGTCCCAGACTGCTCATCAGCTCACTGTGATGAGTTTGCCATTCATTCTGAGGGAAAAATCATTCAGATTCGCAGTGGGTTGGACTCCACCGTTACTGCAGAATCAGAGGATGTGTCCAGTGTGCCATGCTTAGGTCAAGTATTAATGGATGAGTTTCAATTGTTGAGACCTGAGGATGTGGACAGGGTGCTTGGATCTGTCCGTTCTACCACCACTCCGCTCGACCCTTGCCCATCTTGGCTAATTGGAAGATCTGCCAGGGGAATTCGCACCTGGGTCCAGGAGGCCGTAAATGCCTCTTTGAGAGAGGGAGTGGTCCCTACCACCTTGAAAGAGGTGGTAATTCGGCCACTTCTAAAGAAGCCTAATCTGGACCCAAGGCTGGTGGTTAACTACCAACCAGTGGCGAACCTCCCTTATTTGGGCAAAGTATTGCAGCGGATTGTGGCCGGGCAACTCCAGGCACTGCTGGATGAAATGGGTTTCAGGCTGGGTTTTGGCATGGAGACAGCCTTGGTTGCCCTGTATGATGACCTTTGCTGGGAGAGAGACAGGGGGAGTGTGACCCTGTTGATACTTCTGGACCTCTCAGCAGCTTTTGACACCATCAACCATGGTGTCTTTCTCGATAGGAAGACTGGGTTGGGAGTTGGGGGCACCACTTTACGGTGGTTCCATTCCTTCCTGGCTGACTGTGTCCAGAGGGTGATGGTGGGGGAGAGTTGCTCTGCCCCATGATGTTTATGTCATGGAGCTACTCAGGGCTTGATACTGTCCCCCATGCTGCTTAACATCTGCATGGAACCACTGGGAGAGGTCATCAGGAGGCTTGGGCTGAGGAATCAGCAATATGCTGATGACACTCAGCTCTACCTCTCATTTTCCACCAATCCAGGTGAGGCGGTTTCTGTGCTGAACTCGTGACTAGACCTGATAATGGACTGGATGAGGGTTAATAAATTGAAACTCAATCCAGACAAGACGAAAGTGCTCTTAGTGGGTGCTTCACCGGATAGGCTGGAGGGCCATTTCCCTGCCCTGAATGGGGTTACACTCCCCCTAAGGACAGGGTCCACAGCCTGGGGGTGCTCCTGGACCCCAGTCTAACTCTGGAAGCCCAGGTGGACTCAGTGGCTGGGGTGCTTTCCTTCAGCTGTGGAAATTATACCAGCTACAACCCTACCTAGATGAGCGGAGTCTCATGACAGTTACACATGCACTGGTAACATCTTGTATAGATTACTGCAATGTGGTCTATGTGGGGCTGCCTTTGAAGATAGTCTGGTGACTGCAACTGGTCCAGAATCGAACTGCGCGGCTGGTGAGTGGTGGGCCTGCTAGGGGACATATCAAGCCAATTCTGTTTAAATTACTTTGGCTACCAGTTGCTGCCCGGGCCCAATTCAAAGTGCTTGTTTTGACATATAAAGCCCTAAATGGCTTGGGCCCTGGATACCCGAAGGACTCCCTCCTTCCATATGAACCTACTCAGCAGTTAGGATCTAGCCAGGGGGCCCTTTTGAAAGAACCATCCCTCATGGAGGTAAGAGGGACGGCTTGTAGACAAAGGGCCTTTTCGGCAGCTGCCCCCAGACTATGGAATGCCCTCCCAGTTGAGATTCGACAGGCACCAACGCTGATGACATTTCAGTGCCAGGTCAAAACCTTCCTGTTCCAGAAGGCTTTTAATTGAAATAATATTAACTGTGGGTCTTGATGGCAATTTTTAGAGTATATATTTTAATTGTATTTTAATTATTTTATCTTTTTTAACTGTATTTTAATTGTCATAAGCCGCCCAGAGACGTTTGGGTAGTGTGGGTGGCATATCAGTTAAATAAATAAATAATAAATCAATAAATCCATTCTGCTTAATTGGAGGTAATCCTTTATTTTGCCCACCATTTGGTTACTGTGTTTCAAAAAGGGCAGTGTAAAGCCTGAAAAACGGCCAAATGGTTAAAAGGCCAGAGTGATTTCTAGACAGGTAAAGGTTACAACTTTGGGCCTTGTAGCATATAAAAGAGGTTGGTAAGGGAAGGCATGATCAGTGAGGGGATGGGGAGAAGTAAGTGGAGTAAACAGATAAGGGGGGTGGAAACATTTCATGCTTTTCTCATAATACTCCAAGTGGACGCCATGCAGTACAGTTGTTGGGTAGGAGATTCAGGATGTCCTTCTTCACATGGTGGGCAAACCATGACAAGCTCTGTTCCAGAATGTGGGCAGCTTTAAAAGTAGACCAGGCAGGTTCATGATGGAAAAGATGACCACGCCTATCAGTCATTGCCAATCATTTCATGAGGAACACTAAGATGATAATGCCACTGAGCTCATGTTCTCCTTGTGGGCTTCTCTTGGGCATCTTATTGGAACAGAATGCTGGGTAGGCTCCCCCGATGGCCTGTGGTTCTCCAGCACTGTCTCCAAGGGACACATTTATGCAGGATAACTGTGGGCTTAGTTATGGACGGTGAGAGATGGTGTTTGCAAGCCCCCCTGCATCTCATAATGCAGTCAGCATTCTAATCAGGGAGGCCAAGCTGAAACTCGACTGACAAAAGCCAGCAGGAGCAGGATAGAGCAAAGAGAGAATGGCTTATCACTGTGAAGCAGGGAAAGGATCCATGGGGGGGGGGGAAAGGCCACAGAATAAATAAAACAAATCAAAACATTGCCAGCAAACAACCCTTCTCCCTTTCCTTTTGAGCCCTGCTGCTCCAGGCACTGAATTGCATTTTACGCAGATTAGCAAAGCCAGGGCTGCTAGAGATACCATCACAGTGGGCAGCGATTGCTGAGATCAGGTGTTTTGTTTGTTGTGTTGCCCAAAGCCAAATTGCTCTGGAAATTAAATGGTTTTTTTTTGCCACTGAGGCACTGAGTTCCCTGTGCTAGAGCAGAACCTGTGGCTTTTGGAAGAAAAGCCAGCCTTCCTGATGACAGAAATGCAACTGTGGGAAGGGGAGATACGGCCCTTGTTCTTTTCCTGTCCAAAACCAATTGGTCCTGTGTCAACTTTCTTCAGTCCCAATTTTCCCCACTACTCAGCTCTGTGGAGCACAAGAGCTTTACTGCTCAGTGGGTATTGCATGGAAGGGAGAGTGCAGTTTCAGAGTTCTGCTCCAAGTCAACAATTCTAGCCTTATCTTGCATTAATATTCATTTTAAGAATCAATACCTCTTTCTTTTTTTTTTTTTTTTGCATTGGCAGCTCTACTGGCTGCATCTGCATGGCAGAGGCTAAGAGAGGGAGGTTCTACTTTCTGAGAATCCACTGTGGAAGCCATGGATACGAATGGTAAATGGTGTGTACACATGAATGCACCTGCATTGATGGGTGTGTCAATTATGGGGATTGTGCCAATGGGTAGAGTGTTAATGGGGGATGGATGGAGGGATGTGTGTAGTGAAGACTCAGTCTGCCACTTCAGGGTAAGGGGTCCAGCTACCCACCTGCTTTGGTCACAAGCCATGTGTGACAGTTGACACAAGCCACTTTTTAGCTTTGCCCTCACCTACTTTTGACTTTGGGTCCATTCACCACAAATCACCATTTCCCCTCAAGGATTGGAGTCTTGACTGGAAAATGGCCCTTCACACTTGCTGTAGACAAAATGATAGGGCAGTCTGTGTATCTACTCACAAGCGATACTCAACTGTACCTTACATTCAGCATGGCTTCCTCCCAGAACAGTGTGTATAAGACCACTAAAAAGATAAAGATTCCTCTTGACAATTTGTCCAATCGTGTCCGACTTTAGGGGGTGGTGCTCATCCCCATTTCTAAGCCATAGAGCCAGCGTTTTGTCCGAAGACAGTTTCTGTGGTCACGTGGCCAGCGTGACTAGACATGGAACACTGTTACCTTCCCACCATGGTGGTACCTATTTATCTACTCACATTTGCATGCTTTCGAACTGCTAGGTTGGCAGGAGATAAGGCCACTACTTGTGTGATAACAGTACCTATCATTTTGGGAGAGAACTGCAGATCTGTTTTACTATAAGAGGCTTTGGATAACAGTTTGAGCCTACCCTTCCTGGGCCAGAAAGACTACTATGGCAGTTGGCATGAACATCTTCCTGTCTTGTTTGCAGCACTTGGTGGAGCCAATACCTGTAGCTGCCAATTTCCCTTGAAGCCTGTGGTTGATTTAATCTCATTTCATGTCTCGTCCTGCACATTGGGGAAAGCATTTATTATGAATCTATATACCTGGCACATTATAAATGTACAGATTTCAAACAAACACGATGTGTCCAGAGTTGTTACATGCTGTGTTATATAAGAGCTGGTGTGGTATAGTGAATAGAGTGGCAGACTCGGATCAGGAGACTTGGGTTGAAATGCATGCTCAGCCATGGAAACATTAGGTGACACTTGTAAAAACCACTGCTTAAATATTTTGCATACCTTGGAAAAAGAGAACCTCTATAAGTCAGATGGTATTTGAAAGCAAACAACAACAATCACATGTGTTATTCATCCAGAATTGCCCATCAAGCAAGTTTATTAGATAAACCCCGCACTTGTATGAGAGACGGAAAAGTCCCCATCCACTGTTTGCAAAGTTGCAATACTATTTATTTTTCAGAATTCTTTGTACAGGCATACCTCGAACGTTGCGTAATGTGAAAAATTTGCAAACTGAAATGCAGTTTCCCATGGGAATGCATGCACAGGGGCAGCACTATAAACCTCCCAGCCACAATGCAAACTTGCTTCATATTGCGGAAAAAAATTGTAAACTGAGGCATTATTTTCAATGGATTTTCATTTGTAAACTGAAAATTATGTTAACCGAGGAGTTTGTAAGCCGAGGTACCACTGTACAACCTTTATCTAAGGCTTATCAGCTATTTCATATTTTGTAATGGCCAATATATATATTTATATACCACCCATCTAGAATATTTCTACTCTGGGCGAATACTAAACTCATTTGAGCTGAAAGAATGAAGTCTCGTTTCTGTTTCATAGGTGACTCAAAACACTATCAAGGCTATATTAAAACATGATTAAAACATGTTTACAACTGATCAGACTGAAATCTTGATCAGTGTTTTCTGTTCTGGAAATCTGGTGCCATTTTTACTCTAACCAGCTTTTCTAGGCATTGCTGTCCACAGATTCTAGCACACCCATTATTTATCATTGTCCGTGTCTTACCCCATTGAGCACACAGAAAAATTATCTGAATGTCTAGCCTGAAAACTCATCCACGGTTGGCTGAAGTATTGTAGCAGAAAAGAGAGACTAAAATTTTTTGGTTTAAGTAGTAACACTTATCACAGTCAAACAAAATATTTTCAACAGATCACTTCACAACATCCATCAGCAGTTTCTTTTCTGTCTGGATATCTCAGCGCTCAGAAAAAGCAAAGCAACTTACTCCAAAAGACCACAGAATAAATTGCCCCCCGAAGTACACACTCACAGAATGCCATCCTGCCATAGATTCCCTCTAAGTGTCCCTTAACAGTTTGAAATCCACTGTTATAGATACAAATTTGCCTGGTAAGATTTGCCTGACAGGATTGTCAGTGATAGTGAACAGAAGGGGAAAATGTGTACAACCCCTATCACAGGTTGAAAGGCTCACATCCTGGCAGGTCCCAACCTCAGTTGTGGTTAGCATACTGATCGCATACGTACCTGTTGTAAATCTGGCAGCAGCATGAACAGGCTCTATCCACATGCCCATGTGTTTAAATAGTGCTGAGGCATTCAACACCTCAGCAACTGAATGAAAGGACTACTGGAAATGCATGGCATTTAATAACCCTTGACATGGGTTGCTATGGAGAGTGCTGTTTGTGATCATATGGTCCCTTTCAGAGTAATGCCAAGCATTCAGCAGCCAAGGTGGGAGTGGGATGATTATGCGGCATGCAAGCATGAAGGGTTCAGTACTAGCTTGTACGTTCTGGCCAGCCCCTCATATGTTAGGTACCTGGGTTTACTGAACCCCTGAACAGAAGTCTTAACCTTTTCAGAGAGGTGCTAAAAATAATTTCAAAACTCCAATCCTTTTAATATTCCAGTTGGGTATGTGTGTGCATTTTAATCTATAGATGCTTTATTTGAAGTCCTATGAAGTTTTAAGGTTACAGTTCTAACCTTTCGTTTTGATAAACCAAAAGGTTAAAACTGAAACCTTTAAAAATAAGGATTCTGTTTCAAATCTTTTTATTTTTAAGAAAATGAAAAAGTTAGTTTTGATGCCAGACTTCTACTGGCATTTTTAATTAAAGTTTGCATAATTTGTTGCAGCTAATTGTGGCTAAATGGTGTGAACACCAGGGGGAATTCCAGCCAATATATTTCTCCCTCCCTTTTTAATGTTGTGTTTGTCTGCCAATCATCCTGAGACCTCTGCTGAGCTAGAAGAAGGTTTTTGAAATATATCCCGGAATAAACTAAATAATGGTAATTTCTTTACAACTATGGACAAAAATATCATGCCACAATCCTGCTGCTTCTAAATTCCCAGAATATCTCCTCCCCCTTTTTTTTAATCTGCCATTTTTACTGAGACTTCAAGTACTTTGCCAGGTATGCGTAGGCTTCCAGTATCTGGTGCCATGAATACTTCATCTCAGCTGGAACCTCTGGCAGTTCATGTACTCCCTTAATCCAAGACCAACTGTCAATGGCTTTTTTTGCTGTTGTTGAAGGAGGACGTCACAAACATAACAGAAAGTTGTTGTTTTTGAAAGGGACAGCAGCATAGATGTCCTGAAGATCCCTTCCCCAGACCAATTTTAGAAAAGGTGGCACACCACAGTTCATGCTTATACTCTTTGGTCTTGGATTCTCCCTCAGGAACCCTGGAATTTGTCATGCAAGGACAAAAAGACGTTTTCAGGGAGTAAAGCTATTTCTGATGGCAAAGGTGTGGTTGGGGACTAAACTATGTGTTACAGAGCAAACATAATTAGAAGAGGGAATTCCATAACTGATTAAAAAATATATCTGTTTGCCACTATGGGAACGTTACCTGCTTCCTGTAGTTTGAAAATGAATTTGCTTTGTTTTCTGATCGATTGTTGGTAAGGAAACTCAGGTTTAATTTGCAAATGCAATTCCTCAGCTCTCAAGGTCTGTGTAAATCCCATCTCTAGATCAGTGAAGGATTTTTTGCTTCTAATTATAGACTACCTATACAGGATACTTTAGTCACTCTCCAGAAGCAAACAGAGGTATGTTTTCCCAGTATAAAAGCAAGGCTCATCGCTCTTGTATAATCAAGCTGCTGTTAAAGGTACAGAAGCAATACGGAGTGAAAAAAAGCTGCTCTCCTCCCTCCCTTACTTTTCAGAAATCCATGTTCTCTTAATCTTTCAAAAAAAAAAAAATCTGGAGCTTCCATTCGGAGCATACTGTTCTCAGTACAAACACAGGAAAATGAACAAAATCAAGGGTACATGAGTGAATACAGAATGAAGCAGACAGCTGCCATCCTCACCTATCCTTCATGGTCCATGTGGAATTATAGGGTTCCAATAGGAAAGTGTGAAGGTACAAGGACAAGGGGATGACAGAGGACGAGATGGCTGGACAGTGTCATTTAAGTGACCAACATGAATTTGACACAACTCTGGGAGGCAGTGGAAGACAGGAGGGCCTGGCGTGCTCTGGTCCATGGGGTCACAAAGAGTCCGACAAGACTAAATGACTAAACAACAAAAATGTTTTTTAATGAAAGACACCCAGTGATTTGAACTGAGGAAATGGAAAGCTAAAAGGCTGAGTGACTGAACACCTTAGTAAAGATCAAGATCTTTGGCTGACTGCTGGGGAGGATCCTTATGAAAGCGTCCTAATCTATCTTTGGTCTTCTCAGCAATTTAACAACATAAATCTGCTACCGCATTCTCTCCCTGCCTGGGAAAGCTTCCTAGTGACCTTGGGTTTATCTGGATTTATCTGCGGAGTTTGGTTGTTGAATGCCTGGCTCAGTGTGGGGCATTTTTCGGACTTTATCCCCGGACTTGAGCTGTTTGCTTGCTACCGCTCTGCAGTCCTGGTCTTGACCCTGGTCACGGCCGGCTTGGAAGCTTCCCTCCCTGTGTCTCAAGGATGTTAACCAGAGCTAGGAGGAACAGAGCTTGTCTCAATAATACTCCCATATCAGCTACCATCCTCAGCCATCCTATCTCAGGGAAGATTGGGAAGAAAAGAGCAAAGAAATCCAAGGAAAACAAGTTTCAAGCTACTATTGAAACTTTTCTTTCTCCCCCCTCTAGCCAGCCGACCTTGAGGGATTCTTCGAAGGTGAACTCATTGTTTACAATTGGACAGATGCCCAGGTACTTGGCTTTCCTGGAAAATCCCCAGCTGCGACATGCTTTTACTCTAGCAAGATGCAACGTCATGCCAACACAAGAGCTGGCTGCTTCATTTACTCACAATGTAAGCTCAACCTGGTGCCAAGACTGTACTTGGAATACTCCCGAAACCTTGGAGCACCTAATATGCAGCTGCCCTAGTTACAAGGACCTGAGGGCAAATTATATTACTCCATTACTCATGGGGCCCCAAGGAGTTAGCCCGAATAACATTTTGTTCTATCTGTTGTCGTCAACGGACACGGAGACTACCACTAGGGTGGCACTCTTTCTTAACGGTGTCCTAATGAGGAAAAGAGCAAAATCCGATGAGACCACATACTACAAGGTTTAAATTCACGACTGAGCAACCAGGGAGTTAATCGACCAAATAGAACATGCACGTCAAAGCGGAGCTACTCAGGAACAATTATATAATGGAACAAAGATCTCATTTATATTTTGCCTAATTTTAATTTTGACTTACCTGTTTGTTTTGTTATTCTGTACATGGAAGGTGAGTAGGATACCCATTGATGTGCTTTAGGGGTGTTTATTTATCACTGATGTGACATAAATGAGACATACCTCTAAACAATAGCGTTGTGCTGCGATGTAAAGAAAACTAAAGTTTATTTTTCATTTAGCATCTATCAATAGATGCATAAAAAATGAAAAATGCTGATATGTGAATCCAATGGTGCATAATGATGTTTTATGCCTTGTTTTGTTTCACAGGATAGTTCACCGTGATGCTTCATCACACATGTATCATCATTAGAAGCCAATAACATTAAATGGGTAAATAATGCGGTATGTATTGAATAACTCTGTAAAACCTTGACTTCTCTGTAAAAATGCCACACAATAGTCAGTGTTAAATATAAAACATTACTGCAATGTAATCTGGATGTTATTTGGAACTCCTTTGCATGTTGGAGCCACTAGTACCTGGTAGAAAGGATAGCTCAGTGATTTAAGTATCTGGCTGCGGAACCAGAGGTTGGAAGTTCGATTTTCCACTGGGCCTTCCTAGATAAGAGCCAGCCTGTATGGCCTTAGGCAAGCTGCACAGTCCCAGAGCACCCCTAGAAGAAGGGAATAGAAAACCACTTTTGTGAATTCTCTACTTAGAAAACTCTGGAAAGTGTCACTATAAGTTGGAACCGACTTGATGGCATATACCCACATAGTGTTTGTATGAGATGATGTTCTGATCTAGCGAGTGAGCTCCTGTCCATAAAGACAATCTGCCAGACTAAGTTCATTGTGCTGCTTTAAAACAGCAAGAGGTTCTTTTAGCTCCCAGTGACTATCAGATGTAATCCTAGCTATTGTAGGTAAGCCATTGAACAGATACCAAGGACCAGTCCCAGCATGGAGAAGATTTGTGCTGTAAAGGTGCATAGGTAACTTCAGAATGAATACAGTTCTCCTGTCTGATAAACCACCCACCTCCATCACTTGGCAGGCCCAATACAGTATGTCAACTAGTGAGGCAGGAAAAGATAGTTGCTAGTCTATTTGCACTTCCTCTTGTTTTCTAAATGCACATTATCTACTAAGGAGTAGGACAAAAATCAAATCTAATACAGTAAATCTAATTCATGGACATTTTCCCAGGGAGCCAAATGTAGCCCAGCGGGGCAAGGTTAGTCAACCCAAAGTTATTTTGTCCACCGATACTCCACCTCCCTGCTGCTTTGTTTTATCACTCACATTCTAATGATGCTTGAAATGCGAGTCTGTTCTCTCTTTCAAGAGAGCTGATGAAAAGCAGGAAGGTCACCTGGTGCCCCGTTCTTTAATGTATCTTTGTTCGCCATCCTCTCCCTTTGCCCAGTCCTTTGCCCCACATGATCCCTGCCTTTTGATGAGCCACATTTTTATTAGCAGTGATGGGGATTTGTTCTGAGTCATTTTAAAAGGTCCAGGGGCAGAAGCTTTAATTGCTGGATTTTTCACAGAGGGTGTTAACATTTATTAAAGTCAGTTTCTCTGATTTCCTTCTAATGAAATGACTACTGTGTGTGTGAGATAACATTAGGATCAGTTGGTGGGGGACTCACAGAAGGCTTAAAATAATCAGGCTAAGAAGGAAGGGAGGGGGAAATAGCACACCACTGCTCAGAGAATTACTCTGCAGCTTTGCTTGGAAGTAAGGGGAAAAAAGCACTCATTTTCAGGAAGACCAAGTATGGCTGGGGCTTTGCATTTTATTTTCAAATGCTCATCTTGAAGGAAGTAGCTTGGCAAGTTATTGAAAAGGCACCTAAGCTTGATAAAAATAGTACGGTATACAATGAGATTGAAAAGTAGATGTTTTTTCTCCGTGTTTTTTAAAAAAATAAAAGTAGGACTATTTTGTATTTGGTCCTCACTTTTCCTTGCATGGCAGACCCCACAAAGACTCTGGGGTAAAGAAGTAATGCTCCTCAGTCATATCTATCAGACTGGTATTAGAAAGAGAGCAAGGGACATAGAAGAAGGGGAGACATGTAAAGGAGAAATCAGAGATTGGAAGTGTTATGTTTGGGGGCTTCTGAGCCTCAGAATCTTGCAGCCACGTGGCCGTGATGGCTGGCAGGAGTTCTGGGGATGATCATTTCCTAAAACAACTTTTTCAAGCTCTGGGAGGGATAAATTCTGAAGTAGAAATATACATTGGCTTTGGAGAAAAAATGTCCAACAGGGTAGAGCAGGGATATTTGTACATTTCTAGATTAGCTGCAGAGGATGGTTCAAGAATTTGAGTCAGTTTGTATAGCCCCTAGGAATAGACCTCAACAGATGGGAAACCTTGACATCTGAGCGTTCAGCCTGGAGGCAGGCGTTGCATCACGGCCTCTCCCAATTTGAAGAGACCCTTGCCCAGCAGGCTGAGGCAAAGAGGAAGTCACAAAAGCAGCAAAACCAGGGAGCTGGACAGGGGACAGATTGGATTTGTCTTCAGTGTGGAAGGGACTGTCACTCTCGAATTGGCCTCCTCAGCCACACTAGATGCTGTTCCAAGTCCTCCATACAGAGCACGTCACCATAGTCTTTCGAGACTGAAGGATGCCTAATTAACTAGTTTTCCCCAGTGTATTTGGGGTTAGGAAAAGCTGGAATTTGGGGAGGGAGGAGGGAAATAACAACTTGGTACCATTTGCTATAGCAAAAGTAGGAAGTTGACAGATGAAACTCCCACTGAAGCCCCTCCCTCCCCACCCAAACCTCCATGGAAACTCAAATTGCCGAGTTCTGGAAAGGGCTCACCCCAATCTCACTGGGTTCTATCTAGTCTCATGCACCCAAGCCAGCCAGTCATTATGCCCCCAGGCATTGACAACAGGAGGAGGCTATATTGCTTTACCAGATATGCCATCTTCTAAACTTTTCTGACATTGGTAACCCAACTGAATATTTGGGGTAAGGGATGAGTCGAAGCGCTTTCTTTCCTGTCCCTGTCAGTTTCATAAGTCTGTTCTGTCCAATCTCTGCACTGATGTGCAACGTAAATCCAAAGAAAAAAGCACAAGCATTGTATGCAAATTACTATGACAAAGACATGCTATATGCAATTTTCAGCAGTACGTGCATTTTGGTACACAACTTTTCCTAGTATGTCTTTTTTTAAAATGCGATTTTTGACAATTGCATTGCAAAATCTGGAGAAGTGAGAGTTCAATAGATAATGGCTGCAAAACATTTTGCTAGCCATTATTCTGAGGCAGTTTTAATAGTCAACTTGCGTATGGAGTATTTGAGTAATAAAATTGGGTGAGTGGTTAGATGCAATGTAACTTCCATCAGGATCTGATGCTGGAGGATATCTACTATTAGTTACTGGGCTCTGAAATATGTGTGGTCATAAGAAACACCTATGGAATACAGGATTTAATGTCATTTTGGACTTGCCCTTCGGCTAGATATGGAGCCTTTAAAATACCAGGCATCAGACCTGAATATATGAAATAGCACCATCAGCATAATAGTCCCCCCCTTGTACTTGTACTGAACTCACTGAATATATTCAGGGTGTGGAAAGTTATGGGCAGCAACACACATGGGCAAGAACAACTGCCAGGACCTCAGTTTATTAGATGCATACACACTCCATATGGCAAATGCCCTCAGCATTGTATGCAATTGTTAAGCCTCCAAATAGTCAATAACATGACCAGCCAATTAAAATTATTAGACTGTTGGTACCAAATAGGATGCTGAGATGCCTAGAGATCCACATTTCAACAAGAACACACTAGCCCAAATGCTGTTTGAACCTTGGCCCTTCTTTCCTTTCCTTGGTGTTTTGCTGTACTACACTATGTGCCTGCACCTGCAATGCATTGCCCTGTTCGACTTTTGTCCATCCTTTCTCACGCTGATGAAGCCAATGCTTCCAATTAATGAGATTTTTATTGCTGAAAGCACTAAGAGACAGTCCATTTAGTGCAGGGAAATTAATTGAAATCTAAAAGTACCCAGTAAATTTATTTCTGGCATACTAATTACTGTACTTGGCCATTGCCTTATAGGGAAAATATACCTGTAGCTGAATTTGATTTTGATTTGATCTGAGCCACCAAACTGCCTGTGAGCACTTCATGTGCGACAGCTAGCATATTGATATTTAATATTCCCATCGAAGCCCTTTACAGCCATTCCAGACAGCCAGGGGAACACATAGAACAAAGTTCATTCAGCTGTTAGGCAACATGCCACTGCTCCTCTGGTTGGTAATAGTAAGCAGTGCCCTATAGATCGCCAGAGCACAAGGAACCAGCTGCGAGGAATATATAACAGTTAAGCTGCTGCCCAGCTGGCAGAAAGCCTCAGTGATTTGAAACAACTCCTGATGAAGGTGAAAAAAGAAAGTGCAAAAGCAGGACTGCAGCTGGATGCTAAGAAGTCAACAATTATGACCATAGCAGAACTATATAACTTTAATACTGGCAATGTTTAACAGGCACTCAGAAACATGAAAGCCAAAGATATGCTTTGATTGTATTCCTGCTTTGATCAGGGGGTTGGACTTGATGGCCTCGTAGGCCCCTTCCGACTTCACTTTTCTATGATTCCATGAAAGATGAATGAAATCGTGGAAATTTTTCATTCTTGCTTAGTTACCTACAAACAATGCGTAGAAGGCAAGTTATGCAGAGCAATGGATGCTGACTGAGAGATTATGGGAGCTGTACTTGAAAAATTAATTTTTACAATCCCTGATTATATCCATTTTACTGTGCTTACTGCTATGGCAGTGGGAATTAAACTCAATGACTCTTGTGGCTCTACACCTCTAATAGTTTGGAAATCTGTGATTTTGTGATCTTCCAAAATGGATCAATTGATCGATCAGTTCTGTTTTATCTTCCACAGGATCTGGAGGTGTTGCTGATTGTTTAAGTACATTCTTCACTGAGTAAAGATTGAGTTGGCAAAAACAAGGTGTGTGGAGGAACTATAAATTATTAGAAAGTACTGCTTGAGTTCATGGTTAGATTTCTGAGAAAAGGTATCAAGCACAATAAGGAAATGATAAAGACCCTTTCCAAGCATTCATTCTACATATATTTCTCCAGTTATATACCCCACTAAATTAAATGGATTTTATACGTTAGTAAATGTGTATAGGAAATTGATATATTTTTACTTATCAAGAAGAAGAGATTGGCAAAGTTGCTTTCTTAGAATATAGCTCCTAGAATCTTCCAGCCAGCAGGGTCAATGGCCTGAAACATAACGGATGGTACATTATAAAAGAGAGGACATTTTCAAGCTCTAATATGAAATCCTATAATTTGTGTAATACGCCAATCCTTCTTAGTCCATGTTGGAAACAATCTAATGGTGTTTCCGGAGTAGAAGGATCAGGTGACAGGGCACTGTTGTTGCAGAAGGGATGCCCAAACGTGTTCACAGTCCTCACTTTCTTTGAAGTAGCTCCTTCCCTAAATTGGAATTACTGGAATATGGCAAGTCCACCTTGGACTGGATGTCTATTTTCATCTTTGCAAGCTGTCAGAGATCTGGCAAGGCCTGCCTTATCATTAGAAAAAGTGAAGTGGTCTCTAATTTATTATTTATTTATTTTATTTAAAATATTTTTATCCCACCATTCTCCTTGAAAATGACTCAAGGCGGATTATAACACTGAAATACAATATTTAAAGTTGAAAACAATGAGTATACAACAGTGGTTAATTTCATTAAAAAACAGTATTTGAAGCTAAGAGCAATGACTATAAAGAGGCATCCTATAACATTAAAAGACAATATTAAAGCTAAGAACAGTAAGCATACAATTTCTTTAAAATGCCACTCTGAGAAATGAAAAGCACAAGTAGTATTAAAAATCCAGTCAAAGCAGTAATGCTTAACAATCCATCTAAACATTACACAGAAGTAGCTGGTTTGCTGAGGCAAGGCATGCTTGTGGAAGGACAGCAAAAATGGACAGCTTGGCCTCCTGTGGGAAAGAGTTCCAAAGTCTGGGAGCAACAATAGAGAAGGCCCTCTCTGTGTCCCCATCAGACGCACCTGTGAAGGTGGTGAGACCAAGAGGAGTGCCCAAACTGCAACACAAAATCAATTTATTTATTTCAAAGTGCCAACACTGCAATTAAAACCTGAATGCTGGGGTTTTAGTTTAGAAAAAACAACTGCTCCTACACTGCAAGGATTGAATGCTTGTTTTTTTTTCTTCCTATGGGTGGTATTAACAAAGAAATACTTACTGGTCCTCCAACCCCCCCATTGGGCTAGACCTGTAATGGTCGCCATTGCACCCCTCCGCTGGACCACCAGGATGGGTAAGTATTTCTCTATGGTGACTTATGGCTTGTGTGCCCACAGAGAGGGCCAGCTGTGGCACACGAGCCATAGGTTCACCATCACTGGCTTAGGCCAAGAACATTTAGGGCATTATAGCTTAAAACCAGCACTTTGAATTGTGTCTGGAAACTGAATGGCAGCCAGTGCAGCTGCAGTAACGGGGGTGGGTGGGTTATGTGATCCCTGTAACCAGCCCCTGTCAGCAATCGAGTTGCTGAATTTTCCTGAAACTTTCCATTTCCTCTTCAGATAGTAGATTTTGTAGATCAGATGCAACAGACTCCTGGCTCTTCCTGATGGACTCTCTGGCTTTCCCTTTCTATTGAAAGACAGCACAGTGTATGCCACACAAACTTGTCTTCAATCCCTCTCTAGTTAACTTGTATCTCAGGTGCGTTGGAAACAGGACAACTAGTGCTGATGCTCCTTGGGGGAAACTTTTCCATAGATAGCATTTCATCATAAAATCCCCAGATTATACCGAGAATAGTTACATGAATTTCCACCCATAGTTTGTTGCATAGCGATTCCTAATGGACTAAACACAGAAGCCCAATCCGGTTTGCTTATGTGACTGTTGAGGGGTGAATGTACGAGTGTTTCCCCACCCCTTGGAGGATCTCCTTAATGCAACTCCCCCTGCGCATGTTGCAAAATTGGTGGTGTGAAGGACAGGTGAAAATCCACTACATGATTGCCCCTATGCGTGTGGAGTAGATCCTTAGTTGTTGTGGGTATTGTGTAAAAATGTTCAGTGCATTAAACATGTACAAAATGTATGATGTAGGTACAATCCATATCAGCCCTTATGAATAAAGTCTAACAAGGCCCAGAGAAGCAGTTGGCACAGTTCCTTCCATCCCTGACTCATACAGCATTCTGCCAGACAACAGTAATGCAACAGAACATTTCCATGTGGCTAACAGCATAGAAAAATTCAGTTCAAACATATGGCACAAAACCAACCAATCCTTTCAAATTTAATTACAAGGCCCAAGGCAGAACCCTCTTCTTGTTTATTTTGCAGCCTGATGCTGTTTTGAAGATAGTTTTAAGAAACAGCAGAATAGGTAGGGCATAAAGCTACCAGGCAAAAAGGACAGAATTGTGGGCTTACTTGACAAAAGATGTGCTTTCGAGAAGAGGATGAAGAACCAATGAGAAAGTTTGTTGAGGAAGAAGCATAAATCATTGTTGAAGACAGAAAAGCTGGTATGGCCAATGGCATGGGCTTAAGTTTAAAAACAGCAGTTAAAGAGTTGTGCTCAAATGCAAGCCAATATTTAGCAGACATTAGAATGGAAACATCAAAAAAAAAAACAAACCCTAAAAAACTAAGATCATGGCCACTGGTCCCATCACCTCCTGGCAAACAGAAGGGAAAGATATGGAGGTAGTGACAGATTTTACTTTCTTGGGCTCCATGATCATTGCAGATGGTGACAGCAGCCACAAAGTTAAAAGATGCCTGTTTTTGGGGAGGAAAGCAATGACAACTCTAGATGACATCTTAAAAAGCAGAGACATCACTTTGCTGACAAAGGTCTGCATAGTCAAAGCTGTGGTTTTTCCAGTAGCGATGTATGGAAGTGAGAGCTGGACCATAAAGAAGGCTGACTGCCGAAGAATTTATGCTTTTGAATTGTGGTGTTGGAAGAGGCTCTTGAGAGTCATCTGGACTGCAAAGAGAACAAACCTATCCATTTTGAAGGAAAACAACCCAGAGTGCTCACTGGAAGGACAGATCCTGAAGCTGAGGCTCCAATACTTTGGCCATCTCATGAGAAGAGAAGACTCCCTGGAAAAGACCCTGATGTTGGGAAAGTGTGAAGGCAAGAGGAGAAGGGGACGACAGAGGACAAAATGGTTGGACAGTGTCATTGAATCTACCAAAATGAATTTGACCAAACTCTGGGAGGCAGTGGAAGATAGGAGGGCCTGGTGTGCTCTGGTCCATGGGGTCACGACTTAACAACTAAACAACAAGAATGGAAAGCCTTAAAAAAGAGGAAAATTATTATATATATATATATGGTTTATATATGGTTAGTATTCTACAGAAGAGTAGAAGAGCAAGATCTACTAACAAGGCAAAAACATTGCTGTATTCCAGAACACCTATATATAGCTCTCCAGAGTAGATTTTAGGAGAAAACAGGAGGCTAGAATAACCAGAACTCATCTCCCTTCCATCAGCAGGGAGAAACCAGTTTGATGGAAACTTCAAACTAAAGGCACAAACTAAAAAACAAACCAGGAAGTTCATTAAAAATTGCTGGTTCATTGGCTCAGATTGGTTGGGGTTTGTCAAAACCTTAACTGATCCAAGCCACAAACTCTTCTTGCAGTTTCACAAACTTTCTGGTACATTCCTGTCACACTCACCTCTCCTTAAAGAGAGTATGAGGTTGGTCAGGGAGTCACTGTGACAGCATATCTACCACCTATATTTCTGAGATTGGTCCTCTTAGGCCTCAGAATTACTTAGCATATACCCCATGGGCAAGCCTGACCTTAAAAGAAAACTTTGCTTACTCTTAAAGCACTTAAGCATGGGCTTTGTGTTTCCTTAGAACACACAACAGCTCTGCAAGGTAGGACCACTCATGGTAGCAAGTTAGTGACCTTCCAATCTACTGGATCTAGGTGTAACCCTGCTGTTCAAGAGACTAGCCCTCAGTTAAGGTTATATTTGTTTTTATTAAGAAAATATTGATTCATAGAAAAACAGTTGTTTGCAAAAGCATTAGCATGAACATATCCAAATATTACAAGGGTTAAATAAAGCTGCTATTTCTTATTAAAATAAGGAACACTGAAAACTAAGCTAAGTAATCATTGTAGCTTCTAAAGTGGGCGATTCCCCCTCATTCTTCTGATTTTAAAAAGACAAACCGATTTTCCTTGCTACATTCTGTAAGCATTCCTTCCCGTAACACGATCCATATGGAACTGATACGGATACTCTAAACACATCCCATCATCCACCTTTTCTACATGTCTAAGACCTCCTTCTCCTTTACGCCCAATAGCTCTAAACCAATTAACTTCAAAGAGGCTTAACACAACGCTCCACCCAGAATTCTCCTGAAGTCCACAGGTATGCTCCCAATTAGTTGGTATGCGTGTTTGGTCTTCTCGAGCTTCTCTCTGTGTCCTTTTGCTTATCGCAGTTCCCTCTGTACCAGGCAGGCAGTAATTCTGAAAAACAGTCTCACGGCCTAACACATTCCATGCTTTAAAATCACAGGACCAAACAGTCTCCATTTTCTTTGGCTACAATTCCCACTATCCTTCAGATCATCATAATTCCCTCCCATACCCACAGTGTGTTCCCTGCCCCCTTCCCAGAAACCTTTGTCACCTTCCTATCTGGTCCAGTTGCCTCCTCCTTTTTGCCCTTCCACTTCTGCTGCCATCTTGAGACACAGTGGCTTCCCCTTCGGGGAGCTGGGCCTACAGTCTCTGTGCATGTCCCTGCTTATCATGGGTGGGTGGGGGTGGGGGGTTTCGTTTCCTCTCCCCTAGCACAAACCTTTTTTTTTTTAAATGGATGGTTCATGATTCATGGGTAGCCACAAGCCACAATTTTGGTGGTTCGTGGCCCTCTCTAGTCTCAAGCACTGATGGTTCCCAAAGAGGTGGTGTAAAGAGTACAGATCTGAATTATCATATATGATTTTTGCTATCTTAATTGCAGGGTTGCCAACTTCCTCCTCCCTTTAGAGGTGTGTTGTTCATTTGCTTGTTTAACTCTTGTTTATAATACCCTGAATAAAATGTATCCCCAGAATGATTTACAATGCAAGTTTAAAATTACAAGGGAACAAAAATTAGTAACTCAATAAAATTGCTAAAACAATCAATAGATACAATTTAATAGTAGAATAGGCAAGTCAATTGTAGGATTAAAATGCAACTTCCTTCCTGGGTTAAAATTCCAGACTGAATACAAAATGTCTTAACCTGGAGCACAAGAGATAGCATGATAGGTACCAAATGAATTTGTGATGGTCACGTGGCCAGTGCGACTAGAAACGGAATGCCGTTACCTTCCCACTGAGGTGGTACCTATTTATCTACTCACATTTTTACATGCTTTTGAACTGCTGGGTTGGCAGGAGCTGGGACAAGCAATGGGAGCTCACTCCGTTGTGTGGATTCGATCTTACGACTGCTGGTCTTCTGCGGTTTAAACTGCAGTACCAAGGGTAAAAGAAAGTATCCCCTCAAGTCTTAGAGAGATGCTGCTTGTCTGTGTCAACCATAGTACCAAAGGTGTGCAGAAGAAAAGCCAATATTCTGTATTTTAGGTTAGAGACTTAAAGCAGAACCATATTTATTTAGCTATAGGCAAACGTTTGCAAGAAAACACGGAACTCAGCAAATAGTTTTCCACTCCTGCTCAGTGAGTTCTGGCAATGGTCACAAGCAAGACATATTTATATATATTTATACCCACTAAGGCCTGTTTTTTCCGTATATGGCATCTGATGGCCAGCTTTTCCAGCATAGCGATCACAGGTCCATTATCATCATCCCTAGCATCTCTACTAAATAAGGTACATTGGATATAGTCAGTACCAGGTATATATCTCACTATTTCCTCCCCACCTCCCCCCTAACATTCCTTTCTTAACATCCCATACAGAGACTGAGGCCCACTTTAATAAGAGGCACACAATATGGAAGAACTTTGATTACACATAACATGTATTAGAAAGAAGTTAAATGCACATATGTGTATATAAAATAAGTTTAAATGAATATAATATGTTTCCACAGGTGGGTCAACAGTCTGACACGATATGAGGCATTTCCCTCATATGAGGTATTTCCCATTTCTAAGATTGGCAAGAATTGCTGCCAAACAGCTAACATAATTAAAACAATGGCCATTAGCCTGTTGCTTTTTTACTATGCATGGAAAGCAAACTTCAGAAATGGCCGTGGCTAATTGGCGAAGTGCCAGTGCTGTGACTGGATGTGCAACTGACATGTGACCAGCACTTTATCAATTGGCGGTGGCTGCTCTGCGTTTACCTTTCTGTAGATGGTAAGAAGTAGCAAGAGATTGGCCAGTGTAACAAGCTGATGCCCAGGAGGCAAAGCCTGAACATGAAGTCTGGAAATCTGCACCACGGCTTCCACAAGAGAGGCTGTCTAGTAATGGAAGCAAAGACAGCAAAGACAGCAATAATGAGTAATCAAGTTGGTTCTTTTTTCCTATGGCAGCAGCACGCCCACCAGCTTTCTGGTTATAAAACACTTAGAAATCGGTAGTTCTGAGTCCAGTCCTTCCTTCCTTCTGGTCACACCCTGAGACCAGTGCAGCTTGCCTGAAGATGGAAGGGGATATACCCTAACATCCCCTCACTCTCGATGAGATCTTGGCTGGCCTTTCTCTGGGAAGAGACAGTGGGGATTCAGTCTCCTCCTCACCTTGGGATCTATAGCCGGGTGCTCCAACCCATGGAGCTGCAACAGCACTAACAGCCCCCCAGGTATTGCTCTCTGAATCACAACTGCCATGCCATTAGGCAAAGGCTCGAGAACTGTGAGTGAGTGGGAGGGAGATACAGTCCTTCTTAATAACATGTTTGGGAGCGTGCGCGTCTTATACACAGGGAGAGAAATAGAGGGAAGGAGAAAATCAGTGTGGCCATAGAGGTTTTTTTTTTTTTAATCAACACCTGGTACTTCTGGTTCTGAATGGGGGTTGGAGAGGGTTAATGAAATTCCACCCAGGCATGCATTCATGGGTGCTGCTAACAGAGAAGTGATAGCGCTCCAGCCACGTTTTCCGAGTAAGGCGGCACTGATCATTGTCATTACCGCGGAATCTTTCTGTTAAAATTATTAAAATCAGGCTTGTCACCGCTGGGAAATTGCCAAAGGAGATGAACAACAAGTTATAATATTTTTCGGCATTCTCACCCTGCCCCCTGCCCTGCAACAGCCCCATCCCCGGCTAATTGCTTCAAAGCTGGCCAAGGGAGCCTTTGCAAGTGTCATCTTCCTGATTTCCATACAAATGAACCTTTCAAAGTCTTGATCTCTGCATCTCTGCCAAGGGAACAATGACAGAGCAAGTCATTGTGACACAGCGACAGAAGGAAGAACCACTGCAGCACTCGGGGAATCTGGAAATCTTGCATACCATCACTTGTTGTTTTCAAGTCTCACTGACAATGGGATACCAAGAATGGCTTCGCAGCAGGATTACAGGGTTAGTGCTTTCAAACGGAAGAAGTCATTAAGCCTGCAAGGCTCATTAAGAGTCAGGAAAAATAACACCTGCAAGAACTACAAATGTCACTCTCTGCCCATTTGGCCCCTTTCCCCATTAATTTATAATGTGCTACACCTGCCCTTTTATCCCCCCTCCTTTTAAAAACAATCTCTTGAAAACCCTTTGCATTTCAGAACAGCTCCAACAAAGTCTTAATATTTCGTAGTTATCTGTACTGACGATGTTCTGTACAAGCATTCCCCCTTTCCTTGGTTTGACATCTACTTCCATCTATTTCTTGGTTTCAGTTGGCTTCAGTCAAAGTCTGGTTTTCGGATTATGTCAAAATGTTCCCATTTCTTTAAACTCCCATGCAATGTTCTCTTCTGTTTGTGTGCAGGTGGCAGATGAGGTGGCAAAACCAACTTTTGAAATCCTTGGTGAATATAGGAAGGCAAGGGCAGAAAGTTGCAATGCTTTTGTCCTGAGCAAACCTAGAGTGAAGACTAGGGAGCATGTGGCCCTCCAGATGTTGGTGGAGTATAACTCCCGTGAGCCCTAGCTGGCAGAGCCAATGGTACACACAACCCATGACCAGAGTAGCAGGAGGCAGCCTACCCAAAATTCACACAGGGTTAAGGTATTATCACTGCTTTGACTACAAGTTACCTCTAGGTATTTGTTAGTGATGATGAGACTTGCAGACCATCAACATCTGGAAGGCGTTCTCCATCCCTACCTGAGATGTTACACAAAACATATCTTCTTGCCTAGTAAAGCCAAGGTGAGGGAAATGATGACTATTTCTGCTCTTCAAGCTGTACATCCTGGAATCTGCTGGCATGTCTCCACCTCTGTGAGAAGGTGGGAGTATGAGACAGAAGCCTTTCCCCCAACCTTTCACTGCCTCTGTTCTGGAGTGCCTTCCCAATGCAGGATGGGATAATGGTGTAGTGATAGATTTGTAAGTAGAAATTTGGAGTTCATTATGAAACCCCCCACATGCACATTATTAATAAAAATGGCAGCAGCTTTGTTGATCTTCTCTTTCCCCATTTGTGCTAAGCACACCCACCTACCTACCCAGTCACATAAAAGTTTTTCCAGGATTTTCTTTTCTGATTGCCCGGGAGAAATACCTCATCTCCAAGTCAACAAATAATTTTCTCCCAAGTGACAATGGAGATTCCAACTAAGCTTCATGGTCTCAATTTTTTGCCCAGATACTCAGGCTTTGGTGTCCATTCTCCAGGTCTTGGGGCTTAGACATAAAAAATATGACATACTTAGAGACACATTTGCCTTTTACCTTTTCTCTTACACTCCAGAGTTGTTGTTGCTGCTGCTACTGGAATTCACACACGTTGGCCTTTCCAACCATCACAGAGGCTCTGTGTTGTCTGTCATGAATATACCATTTGGGAATAATGGCTGAAAAGCCCACCTCTGTGATATCATAAGGGCCCATCCTTTATTGTGATATTTTAAGGGTCTTCCCCTCAGTCTCAAGCTTGGACTCTGAAATGTCAAGGAAATCTCCTGACATAGCACCCCTAATTCCAGCTAACCTCAAAAGGAACAGGGCAGCCCTCGGGGAGTGGAGAGGAGTGACAGGGAAGTCTGAGGTGGTGGAAGGGTCATCCTCCCTGCTGATTAAAAGGTGCCAACCTCCCAATCCTGCAAGGCTTGACTTCGCTCTACGACTAGGTATATTTGTCTGCCTCACTGCTTAACTTCTTTAGATCAGCTAAATATCTGTTGTGCTGTCAAAGGGTCTTCGAAGGTTCTGTCTTTCTTTGCTCCTTTTTCGGTGAGATCTGTTGTCACCAACAATTATTTTAAATATTCCACATGGTAAGTAGCTTGAGGATTATTCAGATCAAAGCACAGAAGAAATGGTTGAGAAACGTCTGAAATATTTTCTTGCAGAAGACTGCTGACCAAAGCCCATAGGTTGGCAAGGAGAGGAAAGTCGCTCTGTGACGCTTCTATCTTTCTTTGGCTTTTTTGCTGAATGTGCTTAAGATTACAGCAGTCACCACAGTGCCTTAGCAGCTGCACAGAAGGTGGAGAATCAATAGCACCACAGGGCGACTGCGTCTTCCCGCTAGGGAACCTGTCCCCTGAATGCCTGCATGCTATTCAGCTAATGAAAGCACAGGTTTTGAGCAACTCGAAGACGATGACAACCTGAATTGACCCCTTCCTCTGTGACTGCTACTTTAAACATACAGAGTGGACCTCCTTCACACCAGAATGCCTATTTGTTGGGCAGAACCAGTTATTCTCAATGGCAGCAGTGCAGTAAAATGCCATTTCCGTCCTCCTTCACAAAGCAAAACTAACACAGCTGCTGGGGTTTCTGAGCCAATTATAAGAATCAGCATGCTGGCTTTGCTGCATTTAAGGGATGTGTTCTTCCCGTTAGAATATATTCCTTTTTCATCTTAATTTAAAAGCCAAACCTCCTTTCTGTTTTCCTAATAGAAATACAGACAGAATTCAGAACATGGCTTCTCAGCTTGCAGCCAAATACTACATACAGAACTCATCATAATCGGGAGCAATGGATTGAACTGGAGCATGATAAATTTATTTAAAATGCCAAATATGAGCAGGCTGTTGGTTTCTGGAAAACAGTGAGTCATGGATGTTTTTCTCTGGAAAGGATATTTTTATTGCCTAGATTTCTTCCTCCAATGAGCTCAGGTTTGAGTACATCTATGGATACACAGCAGCCCTCTGAGATGGTTGAAGCTAAGAGTGAGAGATCCAAGACCTCAGCATGAATTTGAACTAGAAATGGGGACAAATATAAAAATGAATCAGGATATTCATTAAATATCCCTGATTCATCAGGTCCACAGACCCCAATACAAAGCAACACATATAACCCTTTTATACTCATCCCTTCGTTCCCTATCTGCTTATGCCCCTGTGGATCAGCTGTTCCTCAGGGGCATAAGCAGAGACGGGTTTTCCCTTCAAGTGGCTTGCTAAAGCCTGCCCAAAGGGAATCCCACCCCAGGGGCTGGGGGATGGCTTGGTTCCCCTTTCCTTCTCTTCCTATGCCTGCACGGCATAAGAAGAGGAGGGAAGGGATCACAGCTGCTGTGGGATTGCTTTGATCCTTGCTTTCCCGCCTCTTGCTATGTCCCATGTGGCATAGCAAGAGGAGGGAAAGCAAACAAACAAAAAGAACAGATGAATGAGAAGCTGACTTGGTGTTCATTGGTCACTGTGGGCCAATTCATGATTCATAGGTCACCAAGATTGACAACCCATGAACCAATATGGCGCTTTTTGCCCATCTCTAATTTGAACCCAGGCTCTACAAACTGAACTTTTACACATAGGCAAGAATCCTGTTCTGCAACTTCATTTGCATAAAGGTGTTTGAGATCTTCAGCCATGGACTTTAAACTTACCTATTTTTTCTTGTCTCCGCCGCAACAACAGTAATTGTGATTTTCAGATACTAAAGCCCTTTCCCCATGTTCTAAGGCTTCCCTAGATACAAAGAGATCCCCAGGGATCTTTAGAGTAGGGAATAAAGGTAAAGGTAAAGGTTCCCCTTGACCATTTTTGTCCAGTCGTGTTCGACTCTAGGGGGCGGTACTCATCCCCGTTTCCAAGCCATAGAGCCAGCGTTTGTCCGAAGACAATTTTCCGTGGTCACATGGCCAGTGCGACTTAGACACGGAACGCTGTTACCTTCCCACTGAGGTGGTCCCTATTTATCTACTC
Source organism: Pogona vitticeps (assembly GCF_051106095.1). Lineage (NCBI taxonomy): Eukaryota > Metazoa > Chordata > Lepidosauria > Squamata > Agamidae > Pogona > Pogona vitticeps. The sequence continues at coordinate 91,806,419 of NC_135784.1, forward strand.
GCATTTGCATGCTTTCGGACCGCTAGGTTGGCAGGGACTGGGACAAGCGATGGGAGTTCACTCCATCACATGGATTCGATCTTACGACTGCTGGTCTGCAGCACAGGCTTCTGCGGTTTAGCCCACAGCGCCACCACGTCCCTAGAGTAGGGAATGGGAAGGTTTAAATATTAAGTTTGAACATTAATTAGATAAAAAAGTTTAGAAGAGTTGCATAACTTGAATATTTACAATGAAGAAAATGAAATTATTTTAAAAATACTGTACTTTAGTTCAATCATCACTCTAAATGGAGGCTGCAGGAAAGAAACCAGAAGAAAACCTTGAATTGGAAGGAGAACTATGGAAGAACAGCAGAAGATCCTGGGGTGCAAGGATGTATCACTGGAGGCCAAGGCCAAGATCATCCATACATGGCATTCCTGGTGTTGTATGGATGGATGTGAAAGTTGGACATGGCAGAAGCTGATAGCGATGAGGGGAAACAGATTGATTTGAAGTGTGGTGTTAGAGAAGAGCTTTGCAGATACCTTAGTTCACCAGAAAGAGAGATCAAGTCTAAGCAGTCACTGGAAGTTAACATGACTAAAAAGGTTATCCTACTTTGGACTGTATCTTGAAAAAGGAAAAACTCACTGGAAAAGATCATTCATAGGCATCCTTCAGTCTCGAGAGACTATGGTAACATGCTCTGAATCAAGGAGTGTTCTCTCCAGAGCATGAAGCCTGGGTAAAGTAATATGGAGGATAGGAAAAGATAGGAATAGCAGTACTGGGAAAAACTGAAGGCAGTCAGAAGAGAAGAAGACCTAAGATAAGATGGATTGACTCAGTAAAGGAAGCCATGGTCTTCAGTTTTTGACCTGAGCAGCACTGTTAATGATACAATTTTTTGTAGGTCATTAATTCAGAGTCATTTTAAGGCAAAAGTGACTTGATGGTACTTAGCAACATTTTCTTAAATATAAGTGCATGAAACCTCAGGGCATCATGGCACTTGTGGAGTTCATCATTTCTGAGAAATTTCATACTGAGGCAGAATTAAATATATAAACTGAGTGCCATCAGACAATCCTTCCTTGCTGCCACTGTAATTGGAAAGAACTGGTGAGAGTCTTCTTTGAAAGGTTGGCTACATGGGAGTTTATCATTATTTTTTCAGTTCCCCTGAAGTGATTAATCTGTCAACATTCAGAAGTGGCTTGCTTATTAAGCCAACTCATTATATTGGCTTTGGAATGGTCGGGCTTGATTAAATAGTTCTAATCAAGCCTGATCATTCCAAAGTGGCCCACACTAGCTTGCTCCCTGCAGCTAGGGTAAGCCACACCCTGAGTTTGTAAGTCAGAACTGTCAATGAGCAAATTCCAGCTCTTCTCTTTCTCCTTTCCATCATACTACCCTGCCATTTTTATTATATGGTGCTATTGGAAATATACCATCTGGTAGTTGAACTATCAAGTTGGTCTGAAGCAATTCATACTGTTCCAGATCCCATTTGGAATCAGTTTGGACAAATCTCGTCCACTTTGGAATTTATCTGAATCAATTGGCTAAATTCATTCTAGGATGAGCAGACTAATAATTATTATAAAGTAGAGTTTGCTCACATGTAATGGGGCTATCCTCATTCCATGTATAGTGGGGTCTCTACTTAAGAACGTCCCTACTTAAGAACAATCCAACTTAAGAACAGCTCCATTTGCTAAATTTAGCTTCTACTTGAGAACAGAAACCCAAGATAAGAACAGGAAAAAAACCCTTTCCTGCTCTTTTTTTAACCTTAGGTCATCTTAGGTTAAAAAAAATTCTCCCCCTAGTGGTAGAGTACGTATTAACCAGCTTTGCATTAGTTCCTATGGGAACTAATGCCTCAATGTACGAACGCACCTCTACATAACCAAAAAAACAGCCAGAACGCATTAATTGATTTTCAGTCCATTCCTATGGGAAATTTTGCTTCAACTTAAGAACGTTTCAACTTAAGAACACCATTTCAAAACGGATTAAGTTCTTAAGTAGAGGTTCCACTGTAGTTTCTATGGACGGAAAAGAGCAGATACGGATTAAATGGTTTTCAATGCATTCCTATGGGAAATGCAGATTCAACATAAGAACTTTTCAACTTGAGAACCACCTTCCAATACGGATTAAGTTCTTAAGTAGAGACCCCACTGTAGTATGAAGCCAAAATATTCTCTCTTGAACCATCCTTTCTGCCATGAATGTGGTGTCTAACTCTACGCAGTTGGGAAACATGTAAGCATTTATGTCACTGTGTTTTATGCAGAATTTAGTCCATGTGATTGTTTTCTTTTGTATTTTCTTATTTTCAATATTTTTCAGGTTTTAAAAAAATATTTATACATTGAACCGCAGCACTGTAAGAAGAGAATGCTTGTGTGAATTCTCTCCGGCATGTAGAGCTGCACTCTGAACATACTTCCATTCCATGTGATGGGCCTAAATTCAGTAATCTTTATAGATAGCATCTGTTGTGGAATACAAACCAATATGCATATTGTATAAATAAAGAGTGAATGTAATTCTTGGATTTACAAGATCACTTGTGAGTATAAGAATTCCATTTTCCTTTACTACCTTTTCTATTTCATGCCCACGAGCAAAGATGAAAAGGAACAATAAACTTTAAATGAAGCAAAGAGTGAAGGAAAAGGGGAGATTTTCTGAGAGAAATCGAAAGCAGTAATTGTAGCTCTTTCTTTCCAGGCTTTGTTCTTTGTGAGAGCAGCACTTTATAAAGTACAACCATTTTGTACATGTACAATGCACAGTTTTACGTTTTGGTTCCCTCATGGCATTAAAGCACTGTGATTCCTGGTAGCCAAAACATGCTATTGCAACTTGTTATATTTGTGGCCAGCCTATTCCCAAGATGAATTCAGGTCACAGAGGAGATGTACAATATAAGAAACAACAACAACAACAAAATATGAGTAAATGTTTGATCACAGGGATTCTGCTCAATAGGTATTGTACAAAAGTTAACATTTCCCTTTTGAGCTCTTAATAGCTGCTGACCGTAAACCATCACTCTTTTGCTTGGAAAAATCACAATTAACAGCATCGTGGGATGCCCCTTCATGGCACTTTATGGATTTACTACACCAAAAAGAATTATTTATAAGAATCTAAAGGTCCTGACATTTTCTGTCTGAAGAAAAGCCATTCTGAGAGAAAGCGTTTTATTTTGATTTTGTTGTTGTTCTTCTTATTTTATCTGTTAGATCATTTATCCACACACATACACTCTTCCATTTCAAAGCTGTTTTTTTTTCCCAAAAAGCAAATGTGGATTTCTAGCTTATTGTCTCATAGGCTCAGAGATCGGGGAGGTATGGACCTTAAAACCAAAGTTCATAGCCAGAAGAATCCTAAGGTGAAGATAGAAGACAGAATCCGCATTTTAGCTTCTGTGTTCAGCTGCTTCTTATGTCTTGCTGGTTTCTTGTGGCGAAGTTAGGAGATGAATGGAAGATTTGGGGGGAGCTTTCTATTGTTATGATCTTCTATATTTCCTCCCTTATTGACTTTTATGGTCAAGAATGGTGGCTACATTCTGGAGTTGAAATTTCAAGGTGGGTACCTACTTGCTGTTAGCCTGTCCACATTTGAATATAGTTATGATGTACCGATCGCTGATGTCAGTGTTTGAATTGGGGAAAAAGACTGTTCATTTGTGTTTCTTCTTAGAATGAGCCATCCTTTCCTCTTAAGACCTCTTACACACCTTTTTAGCACAGGACTGTGGCATGCATCCTTTTTGGACACAATTCAGTGGGATTCCAAATCCACCTTCTGCTGGATTTCCAGAGCAGTGGCAATCAGCTGAGGAGTGGACAAGAACAGCTGAGCCTTGGCTGTGGAGTTGTAAGCCACTCTGAGCCTCCCTGGTGCCGTGGTCGGCTTCCGGCCTCTGCTGATCAGCTGATGAGTAGCAAAGAGGCAGGGAGCCCCTCTGACACCAGGGCCAGCTTCCAGCTCTCAGCAATAGACTGGAAAGCAGAAAGCAGCAGTGTGACAAGCTGGGTGGTGCTTAGTTGACAGTTGATTGGGCTACAAGTGGTTGTTTGCTGTTTGGATGGGAGGAGCAAGCCAAATGGCGCATCACTCCTCCTCCACTACCTCAACTGACCCTTTGTATTCCGGTCCAGCCTGTACCCCAACGGGCCAGTCTGGACTGGGACCCATACTTGCCTGTTGCAACAGAAACAACAAAGAGTCTTGTGGCAACCTAAAGATCACCAGAGTTTATTTGACATCACCTTTTGTAGACTGTAGCCCACCTGTTCAGATGCACCTGCCAAATAAAATTTGTTAGTCTTTACAGTGTCACAAGACTGCGGTTTTCTATTGGTTTTTTTCCGGTTAAGGGCTAGAGTAGATTCTGGGCTGTTTTTGGAATACGCAGAGGGAAGGTGTTTACAGTGTGTGAGAGTTGGGGGGGGGAGTGTTTGCATGACTCTCAACAACAGCAGCTCTCATGTTTTGGTTCTGAATTCCCAGAACCCCCCCCCCCCAGGCATCTATCAGGGATTCTGGGAGCTGGAGTCTAAAATACCTGGTATGGCTCAAAGTTGAGAACCACTGCTGTACAGCAGTGAAAGAAAAGAGCAAGATTCTTTCTGCTAGACTTTTGGGTAGTTGTGCACTATCTTCCTTGTACTGCAGGAGAAATGGACACTTGTGCCTCCCTTGCAGATTTCATTCTGAACTGTGCCCCCTGGGAGTCTGATTTCTCTACTTGGTTGTATTCATCAGAATATATTCCTCTGGTATTTTTCACATAGAAGCAAATGTAAGTCAAAATCACCTCCATATTTTCCTCGGTATGGATCTCTGTTACCTCAAAACTATAGCTAATTTATGGAAAGGGGCACCTGTCACTAGCATGGCCAGTGTTTCAAAGGATGTTGGGAGCTGTAGTTCAAACCAGCTGGAGGGTCCAAGCCTGCCTCTAGAAGAAGGGTTATAAAGGTTTTCTCACACTTGCTGGTTTAAATAGTGGATCGTGTGACACTGGGGCACCCTGCTATTTGCTTCCCTCTTCAAGTGGGTGCACCAAAGGTACAAGACAAAACTGTTCCCCACTGTCGACATGGTCAGGTTATCTGATGAGACTCATGCCCTATCAGGGGGCCAGCTACTGAGAGTTGTGTCAGCACTGTTTCTGCTCTTTCCTGGTGCTGCCTGTTTTCTGCACCTACATTCTCTTGCACTGCAGGGAATGCACAAGCAAGCAGGTGTGGCAGCAAGGTTAAGAAGCAGCAACGGTTGCCTCCCGCTTTCTAACCAATTCTCTTGCTATCAGTTGATCTGCTACTGGCAGGAATGGTGGTGAGGAGTGCATGGGCCCACAGAATCAGGAAGAATGTCCTTTAGCCATCTTGCCCCAAAACTGCAATCAGCACTCCAATGAAATATTTTCTAGCCATTCTTTCTGACCTGTGACAAACAGGATATGAAACCTCCCATAGTATCTCTTAGGTTTGCTGCTGTTTACACCTGGCTCCTTCCATATGAGAGGCTTTTACCTTCTGCTTTACATAATATCTGTGTGCTTCAGTGAGGCCAATCTGTTGTGAAATCCCCCAAAGAGTGCTGGTCTTAACCCAATGCACAATCAGCATCCTGCCCACTTGATGCGGCAACCATATACTGCAGTTTAAAATAACATTAGCCTCCCAATATTTAAATCTTTGTTCTTTCCATGTGCTCTTCTTGTTTCAAATTCTCATATGTATCTCTTCTGAAAAGTTTTAGGGACCAGTCTTCTGCACCTTCCTGGTACTGCTTGTTTTTCTCACCTACTTTCTATTATGCCACAAGGCATGTGCAGGCACTCACTTCATGGAACATCTGTCACTTGAACTGCCCCTACAGTCTCTCTCTCTCTCTCTCTCTCTTTCTTTGTCTGTGTCTGTTTGTCTGTCTGTCTGTCTGTCAATTTGTCTCTCCTTCCCCCCCTCTCTCCCTTTCCTCCCCCATCATCTATACTCACACAACTAACTAGAGTAATTGTGCTATATACTTGGTATACTTCATTACTTGGTAGCCAGCTTATATCTTTTGTGGTTTTAGGGTTGCCAGGCCGGCAACATTCAATTCCTTGAAATTTCAGGGCCAAAATCTAAGACCAGCTCCATCACATATGCAGGAAAGCAGAAAGCATAGCAAATATAAAATATTTTGAATATTTAAAATAAATACATAATCATATTTACCCATATATAATCCTCACTGAACTCAATAGTTACGGTAATTACTTCTTCAGAGACATACACAGGATTGCAGTGTTAGCACTACATAGTGACAATGCTATAATAATAAATCAGGGCAATGATAAACATGGCTCTAACTGCTTATCTACAACCCTGATTAAACATGTAACACATGTTTAATCTTAATCAGAAACATGGAGTTGTAGAGTGGAATAGCTTTCTGGCACCTTGGAGACAAGCAAGCCTTATTTAACACATGCTTCTACACACTGCAGTCCACTACTTCAGATCCAGTGCTCTTCAGACATTTCTTAATCAGGATCTGTGAGGGGCAGAAAATCAGAAGGAGAGAGATGGAGAGAAAAGGAGATAGACACAGAGAATTGCGTTGTTCATGAGGGAAAAGTGTTACAATGGGGCATGATGGAGAGACTATAGCACACTGTATGTTTCAAAAATAACTTTGGTACACATCTGCTTCCCTGTCTCTTCTCCTCAATCTGGTGGGGCAGTTTGAAGTAAACAAACAGAGGTCTCAGTGTTTTAGTATGTACTATTAAGTATAAACACACAACTAAATATTAATAATTGTAGTTTTTTCGGACTGTCTGGACGTGTTCTTGAGATTTTTGTTCCTAACATTTTGCCAGTCTCTGTGGCCAGCATCTTCAGAGGACTGGAGTAGGAACTCAGTCCATGCTCTGTTGCTGTTTGTTGGATCGTTGAGTATTTATAGCTGTGAGGCTTTTGTCCTTTTCAGGAGATAGGGTGATTATGGTGATCAATGTGTTTTTTTGTTATGGGTGTATTATTGTGATAAAGGGGGAGAGAGTATCTGTCACTGTGATTGATGTGTGTTGTTAGCTGGTCTTTTGCGTGCAGTGATCACAGGTCCTTGTGGCTGGCTAAAGTTTGTTGACCTTTTGCAGGCTGTGTTTTTCAGTGCAGGGAGCCAGGATTTTTTGAGTTTTAGACTTTCTTCTTTTTTGTTGAAGCTCTGCTGGTGTTTGTTGATTTCAATGGCTTCCCTGTGCAGTCTAACATAATGCTTGCTGGTGTTGTCCAGTACTGCAGACTAAAACAACTGGAAAATCAGCAATAGCTGAACGTGCCCTAAAACAAGCTGGACATGAAATTCTATTTCAAAATACTGAAGTACCATAAACAGCAGCAGAGCTTCAACAAAAAAGAGGAGAGTCTAAAACTTAATAAGGCCTGGCTTCCAGCACTGAAAAATACAGTTTGCAAAAGGTCAACAAACTCTACCCAGCCACAAGGACCTGTGATCACTGCACGCAAAAGACCAGCTAACAACACCCATCAATCGCAGTGACAGATAATCTCTCCCTCTTATCAAAACAATACATCCACAACAAAAACACACTGAGCACCATTGTCACCCTGTCTCCTGAAAAGGACAAAAGTTGTTCCCGCAGCTATAAATACTCAACTATCCAACAAACAGCAGCAGAGCGTGGACTGAGTTCCTACTCCAGTCCTCTGAAGAGACTGGTGAAACGTTAGAAAGAACAACCTTCAGAACATGGCCAAAGAGCCTGAAAAACCCACAACAACCATCAGTCCTTTCTTTCTTTCTTTTCAAAAATCAATAACATGAGCAAAAAAATGGAGAAAGCCTCCCTCAACCTTGCCAGTTGCAACAGATTGCTTGGTACCCACAGTTACTTATGAGGCACATTTTCTTAACAAATAGGAATCTAATGGATGAGGTCTTATCTAATTATGGATTCCGCAATAAGCTGCTGCATATACAGTCTTGTGATTGCCACTGGCATAATTAAACTTAATGTACTTTTAATGATGTCTTCTTGACTCATATATGATTAGAATCAAGCAAGGATGAGCTGTCACACATCCAGGGGATCCTCTTTTTGCCACTCCTGATGGGACCAGCACTGAAATACTAATAATGCTGATTTCAAGGTTAACAACCTAGGGTTTGATGTGGGGAATGGCTGTCACACTACTCAAGCTAATCTGAAGCAACAAAACCACAATCCTTTTAAGCTGAGGGCCCTTCTGTCTTGAAGCCACACCGCTGGAAACAGAGTAATTCCAGCCCAATTTTGAGAAGGAACATCCTGTTTGTCAAATGACAAAATAATGGATATGGGGGTGGGGGAAGAAAAGATTAACTGTGCTGACAACTCAAGTGAACATCTAAGGAAAAAAAATATTAGCACCCCAAGCATTCTTCTAATGCTTTGCTCTTTTCCCTACCATTGAGGGCTGCTTATCAGGCCTTCTTTGATTTCTGCATCTTCAGATCTGATGATTGCTGAGTTCTGCTTCAGAACTCCAGTGTGGGAATCAGAAAATCTGGAATTAATGTATACACTTTTGTGTGACTCCCTCCCTTCCATATTCTACAAAACATAAACAAGAATCTTGCCCCATTTATCATTAGAGCAAAGGCACACTGTGAATTACTATGAATTACTTTTTCCATTGTATTTGTGTCTTACCACTGCACAGATCCAGGAAACTTCTGAAACCCAGTAGCTGCTATTCATTTTACTTAAGCAACAGCATAAGAGCAGCTGCATATGTGCTCCCCCCCATCCAAACTGGCTTTCATTACATGAAAGGTTGCAGTTTGTTGCAAATGGGGCATGCCAGCAGCTACATGACAAACCACTCAAAGAGCAAGCAACCAGAAGAGAAAAAACAGGGCATAATTGCCTTGACATACAAACACTAAACTAGATTTTGGACAGAAAAGCTGTAACAAACATGAGACAATTGAGACACTTGCTTTGGGCATGCAAAGCTGAAGGGCACTAAACAAGCAAGCAGATAAGCTAGCTAACTAAAATGCATATCTATTATCCCATGTATGCACAAGAAGGCATTATGAGGAGGACCTATTTCTACAGCCCTATCCAGTTATGGACCGGTTGGCGCTTTGTGCCCATCTCAACTAGGCACTCTTCTATTTCCATATGTAAAAAGTAACTATTTTGCAGAGAGACATTCCAGCTCACATGTAGGCTCTACACCCAGAGAAATCCCTGGATTTTCCAGGGTTATTACCTGCCTGCAGAAGGTGCACATCAGCAGGAGTGTCCCTCTGCACAATGGCTGTCTTCCATGTGAAGACAGTGACCTGTAAGCTTCTCTGTAACAAGGCATGGTTCCAACTTGAACACCTCCTGAGACAAGGCATAGATCCAGCTTGCCTCAATGAGGTGGTGACAAGACCTCTGCTGAGCCCCACTGCATGGTTGGACCAGTAGAGATTATATCCAGAGCCTCCACTGGCCACATCCAATTCCTCTCATTAAGGGGTTCTAGAAGACTAATGGTTTATTAAGTATGGAGGCACAATGTCAGAGGTGAGTAACTACAGTGGGTTCTGAAGCCACTTTTCTGCTCTCTCTTCCCCCCACCCGGACTGAGATAAAATCATGAAAAACAAGGAAGCTACCCCCAAACTGCTAACAAGAAAAGAGAAAAAAACCCCATGTGGCTAGAATGTTATTTTCAATTTTGAAAAAAATTGGCATCTGGGGATGTTTTTAATTGGCAGGAGGGCACTGTGACCTCTTTGAAAAGAAAAGTGCCACTTCTCGTGATGTCTTGATGTCTGCGGTCCAGATGCCAAAAAATTAGACCGTCAATCAGTAGAAAAGAAGGCAGTGTTGTACAAGCGGCTCCCATAGTTACCATGACTTCATCTTAGTGCTTCCCTGTGCAACAGAAATAGAAAAAGCTAGAATGTAATTCCATGATTTCTCTGAAACAGGAAAGGCTAAGGGCAGCAATGGGAAGATCAGATTTTCGTCATCGCTGGCAATCAGGCTAGCAAAAGAACAAGCATGCTCAGATCTTAAGGTCTAATGCTGCCTGAGCGTGATGAACCTTGATGGCTGGCACACCAGCATTCTCTGATGACTGATGCACTACATCTTACAGTTTAACCCCTTGGTGGTCTGAAAAACAGCCCAAACAAGGCAGTGAGTTATCACGATTTGGAGGGTTAGCCTGCACTATAACTTTATTATGGTTAGGTGGAAAATGAAGTTACATTCATTGTATTTCTTGGTGAAGGCTCCCCCTGTGTTGGTATAAGATGCCCAAATCCTCTAAGAACCTAGAGAACATGTAGTTTGAAAGAGAGAAAGAGGCTCTATCTTAAGTCACAGTAGGTTTAGTGGACAGGACTGCATACATGAAAAAATTAGTGCTAGCATTTCTCCCTGAGTGACAGGTCATAGGACTGGTGTGTGAAGAGAAACTCAGGCCTTGACTTCTTAACTCGCAGCAACTCATTGCAGTGACTGACACCATTTAACTTATATGTGTCTCTGTGTGTAATAGGATCAGATTTGTGCTTTGCCACCCATCACCACATCTCTACACTGTTGTGTGTTTGAGAAGAGTAATCAGGTTTAATGGACCCAGAAAGACTACAGGTCTTTTCTAAATAATGGAAAAGTTACCAGATACGGTGTATATCTTTCCTTTGGGCAATTATAGACCAAAGGCTAAAGAAGGCCAGGAGATGGTTGTGAAGATGACTCTTCATACCTTCATCACTTCCATCCAAAGGGAGGAGGCAAGCTAATCATGTGAGGAAAACAATATAAGTCTTTTGTGAAACAGACTGGCTGGCATTCTCCAGAGAAATGCAGGCAAAGAATACATCCTAGAAAATGACTGTACCCTTCCGGAGGTCTGATGTAGGCTTCAGCCCTTGGTTGTCTACTGCAGTTGAGCTGTGCTAACCTGTCCCTCCACCACCTAAGTTCAAGATGTAGATGTGCATCTTGAAGAAGCTGATTTTTGGGAATTGGGACTGTGGCAATCCCCTCTGAAGCCTCCATTCCCCCAGGCCTTCACAAGGTTCTCGCTCTTCTTCTTTCTTTGCTGCCACCAGGTATTGCTGCTTCAATACCATTTAATCAAGGAGACATGTGTACTTTTGAAACTTAACTCTTTTATTAGATCAGGGAAGTTAACATATGATTAATATTCAATAAGTAAATCACAGGTTGCTAATCACTTGTATTTGTATCAGTCCTACTATGACTTTAAATCTCTAATAACTCTCTGTACCATTCAGCGTTCTTACAGAACTCTATCTCACTCTAAGTTCACTTTTAAGTTTCACACTATCTCTCACTCACAGAATCTCTCTTCATAGGCTCTACACATCAGCCTTTATATCCAGCCCCCTCCCCCCTTGGCTCCACCTTCTGTCCTCTCATTGGCTCCTACTCCACTGTTCAGCTGTGACGGACAGGTGAGGGCAGGACTGTTCGTTACAGGGACTCCAAGAAACCATCAGCCATAATGGTGATTATGGGAGTTTTAATCCAACCAAGTAACTGTTTTTTTAAATGCCAGCAATCACCTTCCAAAGAAAACCAATCCTAGGTAAACACTGTGCCCCAAAATATCTTAGAGAAGTGTGCTCAGTGTGATAGTCATACTTTACATCATTTTCCAACTTTTTATACAACCTGCTGGGGTGAAACTGTAGATCAAGTATCAATCAAGATCAGATTGATGGGATTTAGAAACAACTAAACAATGTTCCAGGATTTCACTGTAGTTATGATCCATATGCTTAGTTTTCATTAAGAGACCAAGTTAGCATTGTGTGTAGGCATATGGATACAGTGGTACAAATTCAAGCAAGGAAATACAATAAAAGGATGTGCTTAGCCAGGAAGAGATTTAATCCCTGATGATTAATTGCAGCACAAAACATTAGTCCTTTTTTTAAAAATAATTTTTGTAGGAAACAATTCAAACACAGATGGTTCACAGGTATTCACAGAAGTCTTGTAATTTAAAGGCTCACAGATGTGTGTGTGTGTGTGTGTTGGAGGGGGATACTGCATAAGCATTTATGGACTGCAGACTGCTGCCTCAGATTTGCCTGAGAGCTTGTCCAGTGCCTGATCTGAGTTTATGCTGTTTCAAAATGATTTGTATTTTTGCACAAACAGGATTACTCCACCCACCTTGAAATGTTTGCAATGGAAGCTCACTGGATGTACTACAGACCAGACTGCTCATCCTTAGAACTACTATGGACATTTTAATGATGAAATGCTATTGTGTGTAGATAAATTTACTATAGGTAAATGACAGCTTGTCTAAGCCCTAGAGTCCATCAGTTAATTTTTTTGCGATCATTCATAGTGAACATGAACCTATCCCAACCCCTCAAACTGCCACAATTTTTCTGAATGTTTTCTGGCTGTTTCCAATGTATGTAAGCCATGCTGTATAAGAGCCATTTGGCAAATTAGATTTCCATCTTGACATTTTTCCTGTTTACAGCTAAAATGATATAAAAATTAGGCATGCATGAAAAAATTCATTACATATTACGAATGGATAATAAATCATTATTACTGGATGAGCTGTGATGCTCTATCACTATGTAAACTGAGGGAAACATAAAAGGTCATATCGCTGCCTGCTCTAGCAGGGAGGATACCCTTGAAACCTGAGATTGTGCCAAGTATGTTGAGGTTGGATGGACTTCTAGGTCAACTAACAGCAAAGTCTGGGGGGGGAAAACCCTTTTGCTTCCTTATTGAGTTTGCAAAAGGCAAGAATAGGGCTGCATCAGTAACTTGATTTGAAAAGGTAGAATAGATGAAAATATAGGAGGGGGGTGTCTCTGTTTTCCCTTTCAATACCACAGTCCACAAATAGGTCACAGGGTTGTTACCTCAGATAATACTGTCCACAGCTCTGTTTGTTGCAAACTAACCATCTGCACAGGCTACACAAAAGGATCCTTAGGAGCGAACTGAATCACACCCCCAAAATCAAAAGCCGTAGCACTGTGTCAGAGAGGAACAGGATGGCTGCAAAAAGGGGCATGATGAAACACTCTAAGTCAAAACACATGTGGGTGCTATAATTTGATTCAACCCAAACCACATCCAAAGTGATCCAAATAACGATTGATGTACCTATTTGGACAGGTCCCTAGTTATTTTGAAAAAGGAGACAGAATGTTGTTTTATACAGCAGAAGAGCTAGAGCAATTGATCAATGGTTTACTGCCCTGACTAAACAGAGATCAGAGGTGCTCATGTGATGCATCACACACCTAGATTTTTGTCCTAGATAAATACCATTTTGCTTTGCAAACCATACCACATTCAGCTGAAAATTTTATGCATAAAGGAAACACAGCTATTTCCAGATGGGTTACCATGATAGTCTGCAGTCTGGTGTAGTCAAACAAGGTATTTTGAACATTAAAGTGGCTTCTTTGGTATAAGGTTCATCCATCTCTCCAGGAGGGCAAGGTCCCCCTCGCCCTCAAGGAGACACTCATTAGGCCCATTAGGAAGAAATCAAATTTGGCGGCGGACGAAATTGGCAATTATAGGCCTGTCGCCAATGTTTCCTTCCTTAGCAAAATGGTTGAGAGGGTGGTGGCAGATCAGCTTCAGGCACTCTTGGGCAAGACCAATGCTCTGGACCCATTTCAGTCGGGCTTCAGGCCGTGCTATGGTACAGAGACGGCACTGTCGCACTGTTGGATGACCTGTTGAGGGAGGCCGATGGGGGCAATATGTTCTTGTTGGTCCTCCTCGACATCTCAGCCGCCTTTGATACCGTCGACCACGGTATCCTCCTGGGGAGGCTCTTCGAGTTGGGAGTCGGTGGCATGGCACTTGCCTGGCTCCTCTCCTTCCTGGAGGACCACCCCCAGAGAGTGCAGATTGGGGAGAATGTCTCGGCCCCGTGGAATCTCAATTGTGGGGTTCCACAGGGGCCGATCATCTCCCCAATGCTGTTTAACATCTATATGAGGCCGCTGGGCGGGGTCATCAGGGGGTAGGGGGCATCGTGTCATCAGTATGCTGATGACACACAGCTCTACATCTCCTTTACACCAACTTCAGTGGATGCCGTCCGGTCCCTCCAGCGCTGCCTGGAGACTGTACTGGAATGGATGCAGTCAAATGGATTGAGGCTGAACCTGGACAAGACGGAGGTTTTGAGGGTGGGTGGCCCTTCCGTCAGTGGCATAGGTGACTCCCTCACCTTTGGAGGGACAACCCTTGCCGCAAAGAGTGAGGTCCGCAGCTTGGGGGTACATCTGGACCTGGCGCTTACCATGGAAACCCAGGTGGCATCCGTGTTCCACTCCGCCTATTTTCATCTATGGCGGATTGCCCAGCTGCGGCCGTATCTTGATCGGGGGGCCCTCACTACTCTAGTCCATGCGCTCGTAATCTCGAGATTAGACCATTGTAATGCACTCTACGTGGGGCTGCCTTTGAGGCTGACGCGGAAACTTCAGATGGTCCGGAATGCAGCAGCCAGGCTTCTTAGTGGGGCGAGAAAATATCAGCACATCTCCCCCTGCACTCCACTCTGGCTGCACTGCACTGGTTACGTATTCATTTCCGCATCGACTTCAAAGTATTAATGATTACATATAAAGCCCTAAATGGTTTGGGACCTCAATATTTGGCAGATCGCCTCCTCCCACCCAGATCTACCCGAATCACCCAACATAGCCAGCAAGGACGGCTGAGGGGCCTGAGGCCGAGAGAGGCCCGGAAGGAGAAAACTAGAAACCGGGCCTTCTTGGTGGTCACCCCTTGGCTGTGGAACACACTCCCCATTGAAATCCTGCTGGCACCCTCACTGGGTGTTTTCAAAAGCCAATTAAAAACTTGGTTGTTTAAACAGGCCTACCCCCCAGTCAATTAAGTGATTTTCTTTTTCTTTTTCTCTATCTTTTTCTTTCTTTCTTTCTTTTGTATATCAACATCTTGGAAATCTGTTGCTTAGAACTAATTAGTATAAATGCATTTTATATGTTTTTTAACTTGTTTTAACTGATGTAAGCCGCCCCAAGTAGACGTTGTCTAGAGGGGCGGGGTAAAAATCGAATAAATAAATAAATAAATAAATAAATAAATAAATAAATAAATAAATAAATAAATAAATAAATAAATAAATAAATAAATAAATAAATAAATAAATAAATAAATAAAGCTTATGCCAAATAAAATCTGTTGAAATTTAAGATGTAATCTTTACTTTCAACCATTTGAAAATAAATTGCATGCTAGCACATTTCATAGATCTGGGTTCACATATATCATGGAGAAGCCTTTTAAGTCTGGTGGTGTGGACTTCATTACAGATCCTGGCGTCCAGAGGTAAGGGTGGGGTTCTTTTTTTGCATCACAAGATGCTTCCAGCCATTGGACTGAAGGGCAGAGTGGTCCCTGGGAATACAGATTAGGCCAAGCACATTAGACTAAGTGAAAATTCTCATTAAAAAGGTGCCACCATAATGGGCTTTTTGGTTTAACAAACAGAACATTGCATCTGATTTGTGAAATCTGCAAATCTGCCCGTTTCTGTTTCCTGAGCATACTTGCTTGCCAGTAAACACAGTGTTTAAAATATTGTCAACTTATCAACCCACCAGCCTTCAGAAGAAGTAACTGTTAGGTTTTCCAAGATCAGGCTGAGACTGTCTCCAGAAACCCTTTCACAAGGAACACATTGATGTATCATTGCTGCTGTATGCAAACAACACTGCATACCTTTCATCTCAAAACTCGGGACTTATGGAACATGACGTGCCATTAATTCTGATGCTAGCCTGAATGAAGGATGAAGTACAAGCAAGGGAGACTGAGAGAGCATGTTAAACCACCCTGCAGGATAACGAACATGCTTTGTGACTGTTACATTCCCCCACATTGATTCCAGAAAATAAAAAGTGGAATCTGACAGACAAACCAGGCCATCAAAGACTTGCTAATAACTGGGAGGGCAGTAACGTGCTCACTGGAAGGACAGATCCTGAAGCTGAGGCTCCAGTACTTTGGCCATCTCATGAGAAGAGAAGACTCCCTGGAAAAGACCCTGATGTTGGGGAAGTGTGAGGCCAAGAGGAGAAAGGGACGACAGAGGACGAAATGGTTGGACAGTGCCACCGAAGCAACCAACATGAATTTGACACAACTATGGGAGGCAGTGGAAGACAGGAGGGCCTGGCGTGCTCTGGTCCATGGGGTCACGAAGAGTCGGACATGACTTAATGACCAAACAACAAAATAACAGAGATCCTGTATATAATTATTCGATGGAGAGTTTTGTGCAAACATTAGCTTATTAAACCTCACAAATAGATCCCATAGTGGAGATTAATTCTGTTTCAGATAGACAATAATAGTCTATCTGAATCTGCCATACATTTTTAGGCGATGGGATCTTAGGGCTGAATATTTCTTTATGCTCATAGGATTTAATTTGGCCACACATATGCTTTGCATCTGGAAATTTAATCTCCCCTCCCCTGAAATGAGCTCTAATCTTGAAAAATGGCAGTAGCGAATGTTGGAGTTTTATTTGTAACCTTGCACACTGCCTGTAGTTTGACTGGGAAAGACTTTTCTGGGCTTGGGCGATTATTTATCTAGCACTAATCAATTATTCTTTCCAGTCTTTGAATGCAAAGAAATCCCCATCTCTCTGCTGAGTGTTCTTTTATTCTCTTTTCTGACTTGGTGGCAATTGTTCATTTGCTGTTGATCTGTTTGATCAGTTGTTAAGTAAATATGTGCAGTAAAGAAAGCAGCATACTCAGGCCTGTAATTTCAACCAACGTATTTTTTTTATTCTTTCTTCTACAAACGTCTCAGAGTGAGTTACTGACACTTTAAATGCCACTTTAAATGACTCTGGTGAACATATGGCTATTCTCCTCTGTGAATCTCTGTACTTCTGCTGCGCAGTGAAAGGAAAATTGAACGAGAAACTCAGAACTCTGCAACAGCTAAAAAAAATAATGCCATTCTATATCACACCAATGGAAAGAACATCTTCCACAACTGATCTTACCTTAAGGACTGTGCCCAGTTCTGGGCACAAACATTTATGAAGGATATTGACAAGTTATGATGTGTTTATAAAATATGATGAGGGGCCAGGAGAATCAGTTTTGTATAGAAAGTTTGAAGAAGCTGGGGCTGTTTAGTTTAGAGAAGAGATGGAAACAAAGCACTAGTAATCTTCAGATATGGCTTTCACCTTTGCTATTTATATGGCAGAGCAAAATTTGTCCTCTCTGTTTCAGATAGGATTTGCATCAGTGGGTTCACATTGCAAGGAAAATTGTTTACTCTCAATATTAGGAAAAAACTTGCTGATGATACGAACTACTTACGAATAAAAAGGGAGTGGTACAGTATATTCTGCTTTGTTGAATATGTTTAAGAAGAAGCTGGATGGCAACCTATCACTGACGTGGTAGCAGCAGATCTCCTGCATCACAGGATGGCTAGACCAATGATATTTCAGTTCCTTCAAATCTCTGTGACTCCATAATTTTAAAATCCTCCCATATGATGTGACAATCTTTTCTTCCCTTGTACACCCCCTTCTATGTACAGTCACGAGCTTACTTCAGTACATAATAACTGCAGGGCAGAGGAGTATGAACAGTTGGCACTTAGCTTTATATTATTAATGAAAGAACAGGGACTCTGCTCTGCATTGAATCTGATGAGTCTCCCCATCACTCAGCAAGACCAGTTATTCTTGGGATTGAAGGGTGGTGGCCTGGACACCTCTTGGTAGTTTGTTCTCACGTTGCAAAAGGGCATCAAATCAGCTCCCTCCCAGCTGTCAAGTGGCTGGTGCCATCCTAAGCTCCACAGTACAGCAAGGGCAGATTTGTGATGTTCGAAAGTCACCTCAGTGTGATCATAAAAAATATTTCCTTCGTCAACTGCTATTTGGAAAGCTCCTGTTCAAAGAACCCGCATTTGAATATTAAGAAGAGGTGGATGGTGAGGAAAAGAACACCATGACTGTACGGATGTCTTCAGTTCATGGATGGAGCACTGGAAGCATTTTCATGCATCCCAGTGAAATCTAGAAAACCCAGTCAGGAGTTGTGCTCGCCATGGTGTCTGGTTTGAGGTGCTGAGGAGAGCCTTTGATAATCGTTTGGCTTCCAGAGGTTTTGGGGGTCCTATCATCCCTGGCGTTTGACAATGCTGATTGTGGATGATGGGATGTGTGTTCTGAAATCTCTAGAAGGCACACTGTTGGGAAAGGCTGGCCTAAACTTTCCTGACACAGGAATGTGAATGTAGGCAGTTGCCCTTTACCAGAGCAGGTCATTAGTTCTCCTAAATCAGTGTTGCCTGTTCTGACTGGCAGAGACTAGCAAAGCATGTGCTGACTGACTAAACTTTGAATCCCTCCCCACCCCCTACTCCATTCTTCTCCATTCATCTGTATCAGGCTGGGTAAGCCCATTCAGTTGATGACTATCCTAAGCCCAGTGAATTTGGTTACAAAGCTCCTATGAATGGCCACCAGGCTTTCTGGTCATGGGTGTTTTCTCTAACAGATATAGTCACAGAGCCACAGAGCCACAAGAGTCTAAAAGATTCAACCTACAATCATCACTAAAGTATTCTGATAACAACTGAAAACTATGCCACTGTACCTTGCTATTGCTACTTTTAAAAGCTGACACTGGCAGAATCCTTTATGTTTGTGTAAGGGAGGAAATCGTAAACATCTTAATGGCAATTTACTGCTCATCAGTGAGGTGCTGGTTCTGTTCCTGGGCATGTGTCCAGTGAGGACCAACATCATTCTCTGAGATTACAACACAGCTTTTTTGTGCTTTTAAGGAAGTTCTAGAAATACACTTTTAAAGAGCTCTGGTAGCCTGGATTCTTTCTCCTCATTAAGACAGAATGTGAACTCCTGCTTTCAAGGTCCCTCCTCTCCTCCTTCTAATCAGGAGGAGTATACAGAATAAATGGCAAATGCAAGTTTTTGTATTTACCTCCAGGAGACTAGCATGACTTGTCATTTTCAGTACATTTTGCATGTGTTCATGGGCTCTGCATTATATTTCCCTTAAATCTCTGGAAGAACTGAATCTTGAAGACATTTTTACTGGTTCCGTGTAGATGGCAATATTGTCATTGCCAGATTCAAAGCCCAATAGGTGAGGTTAGCATCACCAGTGTGGTCAAAAATCTGTGATACTTCTTTAATTTTTAAAAGCCCTTTTCTCCTTCATTTTTTCACCAGTAAGTTCATACAGTAAATGAAAACAGACATGCCTTCCCTGGGCTGGTGGTAACATATAGAGGTAGATAACTCCACAGAAAAAGATGAAGGGAGGTAAAGAGTGACAGCAAGACAGACAGAGATGGTTAGGGAAAAGTTGTTTAATGGGAAGTATACAAAAAAAAGGGGGGCCCTCCCCCTTATTAGTACTGTTTAAAGATCAGCTTAGTCAAGCCCTCCAGCTGCAATGCAAACCACGTAGCTTTAATCTTTCTATTATAAACAGGATGAGCAGCCCACACATATGGCAAGGATGACCTTGTCTCAAGTATTTAACCATCTGAAATCTGGCAGTGAAACTACAGAAGGGAGAAACATTCATTAGTTAAATAACAGACAGGAAGACTTCAGGGGCAGCCATGAATGAATGCAAGCAAATGCAGTCATTGTTATGAGAGGCTGTCTTTGATGGGAGATGACTTAAAGGTGTTCGTTGGGAAGTGACTAAAGGGAAGGAAGAGAGGTGGTGGCATGTAAATGTTTTGCAAAAGAGTTCAAGGTATGAAAGCAATCAAGGGGAAATGGGTAGATAACTGTGGGCAGAGTAAAACATCAAAGGTTGGGACTGAGAAAGGAACATTGATTGTATAGCACAAATCATGTGTTTTCTCAAAAGGTTATTACAGGAAGCAAAAGAGAAAGACTCATTAGAGCTAAAAGCAAGGCTTCGTAACTGATTGTCAAGGTTGATGGTAAGGCTTGTGATGTACTTTGGAAGTAATCAAGGAGCAGAGACATCAGATAGGTGTTTGTTGACTGTTTGGTGGGAGAATGTCCTAGAAGAGAGGGGTACATAGGAGAGCTTATGACCATATGTCTGGTTGCACTAGAATCTCTGCAGTGCATTGAGACCCTGCCTACAGAAAGTGTAGAGGGTGGAACTGAAAACAAGTAATAGATGCAGATATATCATCCAGCATCTTCCTTCCACAGACGCCTTCATTGGGTTCCTTCACCTAGTTTTGTCCGTCCGTCCGTCCGTCCGTCCGTCCGTCCGTCCGTCCGTCCGTCCGTCCGTCCGTCCGTCCGTCCGTCCGTCCGTCCGTCCGTCCGTCCGTCCGTCCGTCCGTCCGTCCTTCCTTCCTTCCTTCCTTCCTTCCTTCCTTCCTTCCTTCCTTCCTTCCTTCCTTCCTTCCTTCCTTCACCACCGTATATATGTAAACCCATTTAGCAGGTTTCCTGACCCTCTGTCTAGCATTTTTAAGGAACTAAATAGTCTATCATAGGGGCACAGAAGCCTCCTTTCATAAGAGCAGTTGAAGATGCTAAAAACTAGTCCCAGCCCATTATTGTCTTTTATCAGCCTATCATCATGTGGGTCCTAAAAGACTATAGAACACAAGGGGGGGGGCTTTCTATTGGACCACTTCAGATCAGAAGAAATAAACCGAAATTGATCTGGGCTATCATACTCTTTAAGTTCTTCTCCCTTTTTGTTGGATGACTTCAAGACATAGCATAAACAACTCCAAGATACCTTCACAAATAAAAATATACGTCTGAACGATATGAAAGTGCTTTAGCTCATAGACTGGTAGCTGTGCCTCTCTCATTTCAGTAGCTACTTGCATTTTTCCTCCTACTGTTTGCTTATGTTTTTGAGTACACGCTCCTCCACTTTTTTTGTTTAGCACATAGAAATTAGTACTTGAGAATCTGGTAACTTACTTTTGAATCCATTGTGTCTCCCTGCTCTGGAAACTATGTCTCCTTACCCAGTTTGCTGCCCTCCAGATGTTCTGGACTCAAAGTTCCATCGCCTCCATCCAGCCTGACCAGTGAGAAGAAATAGCGGCAATTGTAGTCTGAACCATCTTAAGGGCACTACATTAGCTTAATAGTGTGCATGTCCGTGACATGTCTCAAAAAATTATTGTAATAGCCAGAAGTACGTGAATTAATATATTAGTTGGGGTGGGGTGGCAGGAATCAATTAAGCTTAAATATTGTACTGTATTCAAAACCGAAACCATATATTTCTATATGTTTCCTGTGTTATTTGGAAACAAAGGCTTGCTAGAAAAGAATGCAGTCATCTTACACCACAGGTGCCATTCTGTAATTAGCCAAATCCAGACAAACCTAATTCAGACAGTCCAATTAGACAGTACAGTATGCACATTTGCTTAAAATGGTACTTAATGTGGGTTTCCCCCAAATTAGGCACATTAACTGTTGAGCTGTTTTTTTTTTATCCTTAGCATCATTGATAGAGTACCCACTGATTTGATGGAGCCAATCCAGTGTAATGGTAGAGTTTTGGACTTGGAACGGAGAGATACAAGTTCAAATCCTGGCTCAGCCCCAAGCATCCTTGATTTTTTTGGGCTAGCTAATCCTTCTCAGCCGAACCTATCTTATTGCTATCGTTAGAATAAAATAGAGAGGGGTAACATTGCAAAGCAGTCAAACACAATGCAGGGGCATATACATAAATAATGACACTTTGCCACACATGTTTGCTATCAGTTTGTACTGATAGCAAAAAAAGAGCAACATCCCCACAGATCTATGAAAATACTGTAGAAATGAATGTATTCGCGAAGGCTTTCACGGCCGGGATCTAATGGTTGTTGTGGGTTTTTTGGGCTCTTTGGCCGTGTTCTGAAGGTTGTTCTTCCTAACATTTCTCCAGCCTCTGTGGCCGGCATCTTCAGAAGACAGGAGTAGCATACAGTAGAAGAATATCCTTCAGAACATGGCCAAAGAGCCCAAAAAACCCACAACAACCACTGTAGAAATCCCCCAGGAGTGACATGCTATCACCTGACTGGGCAGGAAGAAATGCAGGAGGAAGTGCATGCAAGCTGCAAAAATCAGGAAAAATACCAAGGTGCAATTTCCTTTAGAGATGCAAACTGAATTTTTATTGTAAAACAGTCTAGCTCACTTTCTTTGGCATATTTGCCGTTATACACACACCCCACACACCAGTCCAGCAGAGCTCCTCCTCCTTGAACTCCCATTCCCATTAGCTGCAATTTTGCTTCAGTGCTATGCTATACTGTGAACGATAATCATGTCAGAGCTTTGAAAATTTACTTCACCATCTGGAATCCCCCAGTCAAAATAGTTACTAACTACGCTGACTGGCATATTCTTAGAGCTGTAGGCCAGAAAAGTAACCCTCCCAAGCTCCTAATGGCTGAAATCCTACTGGCCTTACTTATGCTTGTAGGAAGTTAATGGTGCCATCAGCAAGGGGTGAGTTTATGGAAATTAAAAGCTTTTTACTTCTGTCCCATGGCTTTTTTTTTTACTTCTGTTAAATACTTTTCTTTACATGGAAGCTGTGGGAACAGTGGGATGGGAGGAGGAAGTCTTTAATTACAGAAAGTTCCCTCTTGCCAGTAATATCATTTGGTGGTGGTGATTTTTTATATTTAAATTCTTCCTCCTGCTGTTCCATGGCTCCCATATGCTGAAAGTGATTACATGGGGGTTGAAAAAGCCACAGAAGTAGGAGCTTTTTAATTATGAAAAATCCCCCCTACTGTTGATGTTATCAACTTTCTGCAAGTATAAATTACACAACAGGATTGCAGCCAATGCCATACATCAATTTTTAGTGAGGTGCTAAACCTGTTTAATTTTGGAGGATTTATTTCCAAATAAGCAACTCTAAAAACTATATCAAGACAAATACAGCCAGTATTGGTCCTTTGAAAAATTAGTTTCCTTCTCATTGGCTAAAATCTCTTTGAAGAAATCTAAGATTTCTTTGGTTTTGCTCCACCACTTTCCTGAGGGCAGCAACTAAGTTCCATTAAGTTCAGCTAAGTTCCAAGAAGCCATTAAAAGACAAAATGGAATTTAATGTTTCCGGAAGGCCATAGAATCATAGACTTACGGACATATGTAACTCTAGAGCTGGAAGGCACTGCAAGGACCATCAAGTCCTGCTCCCTATCAAAGCAGGGAATGGAGTAAGAAGCATAGGGTAATGACAGGTTAGGGTAATGTGAAAGTTCCTTTTTTGGACTAGATTTCCAACAGTCCCCCAGCCAGTTTTGTTTGCTTTGGAACAGTACAGGCAGCTTTGGAAATATATTTCTAGAAACAGATTTTGGATGTTTGCTGAAGGACCACATGTTCTTATAGTTGCAGCATTTATCAGTTTCTTTCATTTTCGCCTGTATGGAAGCCTGTGAAATTGTGGATGACTATATTCAATGAGTAATCATAAAACCCAGATAGAAATTGTTTCTAACAAGCAATCAGTCAAAACAGTGACTGCACATTTTGCCTTATAACTCCTGTTGTGTAATTTTTAGAGACTAACTTTTTTTTTTTAAAAAAGTGAAGTACTGGAATCTGTGCTAGATGATGGTCCAGACAGGTATCACGTGGCACCTCTTAAAGCGGGAAAAACCCCAGATAAATGAGTCATATGGCAGCCCTATTTTATACCCACTTAGCTAATGTGAGCCCCATTTAACTCAAAGGGAATCACAGTTCCAGTCCACTTCCAAACAGGAGTTTGGAACAAAAGAAAACAGGTCACTAAACACATTTATTGTCCAGTCCATTTTTTTTAATTGCCAGTGCAGCACAGTATACATGTAATGTTTCTTATTAAAAGTAACTCCCACTGAGTTAGATGAAGCTTTTTCAGGATGACCCATTTACTGCAGCGAACTTCCACAGAGGTGTTCTGTAACTGCAACAAGAACAATTAGAACAAAAGAACCCTTTGGCACTCTTGAAGACCAACAAAACTATAAATTGGGAAGTTTGTTTCCTTTATCTTGATCTTATGAGGTAGGCTCTAGGAATTGGTATAGAAGCCACTGAGCTAGATCTCAGGCCACTAAAGCTGCCAACCACTCTCCAGGACTAGCCCCTGGCTAATGGAGTCATCTCTCATTGATGGAGAAAAGGTGCCATACAAGTAAGCATGTTGGGTCCTAAGTCTGGTTAACACTTTACTCATGCAACCACAAGAAAAGGAGCCCCTACTTGCACCAATACTGGATTTTGTAGTTGTTTTAGTTCAGTTTCTGTTTCATTCAAACAGGCAAGTATGCCCACATGCACAAACTGGGTGGTTCAACTAGGCCTTTAGCAGTAGGTTGGGCCATCAAATTTACAGAAACCATGTTGAGAAGGGGCATGCAAATAATACCTGACCCATAGAATTATTGAGTTGAAAGGGCTTATAAGGCCATTGAGTCCACACCACCTCCTCCCCCTGCTCAATGCAGGAATCCGGATCAAATCAGATCTTACAGATGGTTGTCAAATTTTCTCTTGAATACTTCCAGTGTTGAAGCACTCACCCCCCTCTAGAGGTAATTGATTCCATTGTTACGCTGCTCTAACAGTTAGGAAAGTTTTCATGATTTTCAACCAAAATCTGGCTTCCTGTAACTTGAGTTCACTATTATGTGTCCTGCACTCTGGGATGATGAAAAATAGATCCTGTCCTTCCTCTTTTGACAATCTTTTAAGTATTTGAACAGTGCTATCTTATCTTCCCTCAATCCTATTTTGTCAAGTCTAAACATGCTGAGTTCTTTCAGTCTTTTCTCATAGGGCTTCGTTTCCAATATCCTGACCTTTCTTGTTGCCCTCCTCTGAACTTGTTCTGGTTTGTCGGCATGCTTCTTAAAGTGCAGTGTCCAGAACTGGACACGGTATTATAGATGAGGCATAACCAGTGCCAAATAGAGAGGGATTAC
This sequence comes from Pogona vitticeps, assembly GCF_051106095.1. Taxonomy (NCBI): domain Eukaryota; kingdom Metazoa; phylum Chordata; class Lepidosauria; order Squamata; family Agamidae; genus Pogona; species Pogona vitticeps. The sequence goes on from NC_135784.1 coordinate 91,831,470, forward strand.
TTCTGTTAATGCAGCCGAAAATATACCTTTGTGCCTTTTTTGCATCCACATTGAAGTGTTGGCTCATATTCAGCTTGCGATCTACAACAAATCCAAGATCCCTTCTTGGTTGTAGTATTACTGCTCCAAGTATCTCCCATTTTGCATTCATTTCCCCCACTGCCTGTGTAGAACATGGCATTTACCCTTGTTAAATTTCATTGTTGTTTTCAGCCTAGTGCTCCTCATGAACTCCTTCATGCAAGTTATTAAAAAAAATATAAAAGAGCACCTGGCCCAGAATTGAGACTTATGGTTATAGCTTCACCATTTCACACAGTGGCAATGGGTCCTGGTTTCACTCCAAATGAAATTATCTTTCCAGACATTATATTTGCAAAGGCTTTCATGGCCGGGATCTAATGGTTGTTGTGGGTTTTTCGGGCTCTTTGGCCGTGTTCTGAAGGTTGTTCTTCCTAACGTTTTGCCAGTCTCTGTGGCCGGCATCTTCGGAGGAGAGCATGCTGTGCTCTGGTGTAGTTGGCAACAATCTTCAGAATACGGCCAAAGAGCCCAAAAAACCCACAACAACCATTTCCAAACATTATCTATGGAAAGTGAAGCCAGTACTTTTTTTTTAACTTGTTGAACAGTCATATTGAATAATTGGATGCAACAAGAGTTAGTCACTACAATGTCTTGGATGATTTGATCAATCTCCAGAGACAATTTTCTCTTCTTCCTGTTGATCAAAGGTGTTTTGTTATTTGTGAAAGTGAACTGTAGGTGATTTTCCTTCAGGAGGGCTAGTGAGGGCACATCAGATCTAAAGTTTTGAGTAAATGCCTGTTAATGTTACCTTTCAGGTGCTATCTTTTTAAAAATTAAATTTTGAACGGCTTTTTCTGAGCACTCTTCCAAAAGAGAAATGAAAAATTATGGTAGCATAATTAGACAGAAGTTACGTAACTCTCTTATAACTCTCCTTGGTTCTTTTCCTTGTGTCAGAGTTGGGAGTAAGAGCAACCATGTTGTTTAGAGTGCCTAGTGCTCATCATGAACTCCCTTATCTTGTAATGGGCATTCCACTAGGTACATGTTCCTGGGACTCCAAGCCTACTGTCCTTTCATTTTGATTCCAAGTAGAACAAAAAGCATGGAGGGAGGCAGGATAGAGGCAGGGCAGGTAATAAAGGAAGAAATGCAAACAATGAAAGGATATGAATGCCAGACAAATAAGAATAACCTGAAGATCTAAATTGGCATGTCCACTGTCTAAGAAACTAGAACCAGTCAAGCTGAGAAGAAAACCGGAGTCAAATAACTCTCTTCAGTCATTTTCTGGAGCCCTGGATTGAATGTCAATGGAGAAAAAAAGTTCTTACCTGATCCACATTTACCATATAGCACAAGACAATCTGGGTTTGGCTAGAATGCTTCAATATGGAATCTGCTATTGTCTAGAAATCATTACTAAGGCGTGACAACTAATTCCTCCAGTGAATTTGGGGGATTTACCAATAATTCATGTACATTGGGGGGGGATTAATAATACTAGCATACGGTTGTCAAATTCCTTGCCTTAAAGCTGTCAATGATAGGACCCTTTGGGAGTCACAAATCCACGGTGTCACCATGACATGGAAGCAACTTGATGGCACATAGTAACAAAGCAGCATCAGGAAATATCTTCTTGAAAGATGAGTGTCAATGGTTTAATTAACCATAATTATATGCCTTCAAGTAAATTTAAACTTGAGGTGACCCTTTCTAGGGTTTTCTAGGTACAAGAGTTCTCAGAAATGATTTACCAGACCTTTCTCCTGTGAGGACTCTGGGATTGTGTAGCTAACCCAGGAACAGACAGGCTGGTTTTTCTTCTTGTGATCTCTGGCTCTGTAGCTATCTAGCAAGCTCAATGGTACAATACATGCTAAGTAATATTAATTAATTAATTAATATATTTTTATTTTAAATATATATATTAAATATATATTTCCTTCCTTCCTATTAGAATAATAATAGAACAATGAAGTTGAAAGGTGATGTAAGGCCATCGGGTCCAACTCCTGCTCAATGCAGTAATACAAATCAGAGATTACCTGCCTATCCATAAATTTCTCTTGAAGGTCTCCAGTATTGGAGCGCTCACCATCTCTTGAGGTGATTGATTCCATTTCCTTCCTTCCTTCGTTTTTTGGTGTCTAGGTGTCCTAGTGCAACAATGCTGGCACCAAGCTTTATTTAGTTAGTTATTTAAAGAAATGGCATTATTGTGTTTAAAGTTGGTTGGCAGAGACTGAAGTCTGCACAGGATCATGTTTTTGCATCAGTCCAACTGACAACACCATCTGAATGGATGCAAAAGAAAAAATAGTAGAAGCCCCTGCAGTGGAGGAAAAAGTCATGGTTGGGGGGGGGGGACTCTGGGCTGATTTGCATTTACTTTTATGTCATGTGGTCAAGAGAAAAAAAATGCTGATCAGACTATCCCAATCCCATAGCATTTCTCACATTTTATGTCAATGTAGTTGCACCCTAAATTCTGACAAGGATTTAATCTGATGGCTTGACTCCTGGTGATTTTATTCTTTACATTTACATAAGGTGTGCCACAATTAAGATCAGGCTGTGAATCTGTACAATAGAGAGGTTTTACAAGTTGCTCTGTCAACATTTTTACTTAATCTTCTTCATGAACACACTTTCTGACTCTTTCTGGGAAGGTGTTTTGGATTCCACAGGAGTCTAATGGCAAGCATGCCCATTCTGCAATACATCAGAAGCAGTGTATCAGCACAGCTGGTACAGAGTATCACAGATTCTTATTGCTATTTTACTCAAGATGGGGTGATGGGATGACCAATTGTTACTGGAAGAGAAACGTCATGATAAAAACAGCAGCACTGTTTATGACATTAGATAGCTTTGGTGGACTGTCCCTGTAGCTAATTGACTCCAATCAAGTCACCAGTTATTTCCACTATAGGGGGCAAGATAATTGCTACCGTGCAAATGATTCCATGAGTGACATCAAAAGAATCTTTAAGTCAGTTAATAAAGATGGTCATGCTTTGACCCTAATTCTTTCAGCAGCGCTATTTGACTATTGTTCGTAATTCCTATGAAGATTAGCAGTAAAAAAAGAGCCTACATTTAATGGGAGATGGGTACAACCTTAAAAGAGCATTTACAAGCGAATGGTGCATACAGTTTAAAAGTTTTAATATCATCAGTTGCATAAGACCATACGCCCACCATTCAGCCAGAATACTTTATCCCCCTGGAAACAGGAAATGTTTATTCTTAAAGTATGGACAACCACTAAAATTAGGGAGCCACTAATACCAATGCCATACCTCTAGTGATACTTGGCTCTGACTTACAGATTGTCTGGCCGGGAGGAAAATACATGCTTGAGGTCTAACAAAAGGCCAGGTGTGGTTGACCTTTGAATCTTATTTTCTTTCCATGTACACTGAAGACATTAAGTATACACAAGATTACCTCCATTTGTTTTTCATGGAACCAGCTCCGTTGTAAACGTGATTAGGATTGTAGCCCTCAAATAAGTCTTGTACTGAAGACAGTGTATCACAACATGGCACTGAAAACCTAATCTACACATCAGGTTGTTGCTGTGCAGCTTCGACCATACATTTAAACAGATCAGATGCAGTTGTCAATCATGGATGTACAACAAAAGGTGCAATTTGATAGTGTGTGATATTTCACATTCAGATGAACATCTAAACAGGATATCATTATGAAACTGGAAGCTGGAAAGAAGGATAACTAATTGTTGCTGAAATCCCATTGGTATTCATGTAAGGCTTAACTAAGCTGCCTTTGGCCAATTATGGCAAATTCATGAGGTGCCAGCTCCTGTCTCAACTGCATGCCTGGTCAGAGTCCTGGGTGCTTTGCTACTTTTGACAATCTGAATTGTATGGATTCCTCTTCTTTTCTGTACCATTTTCCCCCCTAAAGTCAATCATCCCTTTGATACTGGGGATGCTTCTGTATTCTCTGCAAATACAAGGAAACTATATTACAACTGTTTATGATACTATAATATTATGGTCTACCTCCTATGGTCCCAAATCACACCAGATCATTTCTAGTGAGAAAGACAACTGTTATTCACACTATTATTATATTATTAAGAACATTCACACCAGAATTGGGTAGTCCTGGTAGAGTTTCATGGTTTGTGGACTGGAAGAATCTACATCCTTGCTATGACACTTCTTTGTTTAGCTTCACCTTAGATAAGCCAGCAAAACCAGGATAGATTTGGAGTGTCCATCACTGCAGAGTGCAGACCCATGAAATTTGCAGGTTTAAGTTCACAGAAATTAATTCAAATCGGGATGGTCTGAGAACTGTAGCTCCAGATAGTATTAATTTTTCCATTGTGTAAATTCCATAATACTGTTCCATATGTGAATGAACACCTAAGGAGGTAAATAGTGTAGTCTGTATTATTCTGGTAAGATCTAAGGGAAATCACAGTCCCGTCACCCCCATGCTGTTACAAAGTTAGTAAATAATGTACAAATGCTAATAGGACTTCCTTTAAACTTGCCTTCATTGAGTCTTGCTGCAAAGCGATATGAGCCAAAGTCCTGTCACTCAGCATAGTAAATTACACCAGAGTAGGCCCACTGAATCAATTAAAAGTTAGTGAGTCAACTCCTTTGTAAGTTCCATTGATTCAAATTAATTTACATTAGTTGTGACTTACTATGTTACTTTAACTGTTAGGCCCATTTGAAATGCATTGAGGACTTAGTAAATTTCCAGTGATTCAATGGGTCTACTCTAATATGATCTTCTACATGAAGCAAGAGGACTTTGGTCACGGATAGGGGATTAAAATGGAAAAAGACCCATATCATCTAAGCGCCAGGCAATATTTCTTATTTCTCAACATCATTAAAGAAACAGGTCACAAATCTGCAATATATTTCTAGTGATCGAAAGGTAGAGAAAGAAAACAAGCATAACTCTTTAAGTAAAAAAAATCCAGATACCAAAGAGCAAAATTTAATGAAAGCCAAAAACTGTTAAATATGGAATTTGTTGAGAAAAATGTCAATGTCTTTAAGGGTTCCCTCCCACCCCCCATTACTTTGTATTTAAGAAAAGTGTAGTAAAAATACATATTACAAGTTAACATTTCCCCTCTTCTTCTGCATCATTCTTCTTTTCCTCCTCCCACCCTTCCATTTGTCAAAAGCTTTTAAAAGATGAGTCTCATTTCCTATTGTCACAGGCATTTGTCCTCACATAGACGTCTGCTTCCCACACACTCGTCCAAACTGGCTGGCTCAACTGTCAGATAGGTCTCTTTGATTCCTTTGCCACAAAAGCAGCAGAGTTTGCTGAAGTGTTGTGGGGCTTATTTTGTTGTTCTTGTTCCATATAGGACATCCTTGTGTTCTGCTTCCATGGCATTTTAAGGTGGAAAGCAGTTGCCAGAAGATATGAACATTCTTCAGACTGAAAGAAGTACCGTGTCTTCATGAATATCTGAGATATATATTCATAAAAAGCAGGCTTGGTTTGTGAGTCCTGTGTGCTGTAAACACAAACACAGAACTAAACTCAAGAGGTAACCAAAGGCAGACATCAAACTAAAAGGAAAATATCACCACTGACAGAACAAGACCATGGAGACTTATTTTCAGAGGCTGAGCTCCAAGCCTTGACAGAGAGCTGGAGGAATGATGAAACTGGAAAGGTCTCCACTGGTACGGAGAGCACAAATGGGCACTAGACATGCTGTGCCCTCTTTAAAGGGAGCTGCAGTTTCTGTGTTGTCAGTCTTACGAAGGTGCCATCTTAAGGGGAATGGAGGAAACCATATAGTGTTGAATGATAAAATCAGTTCTTAGAGACCAGCCTTTTTGCATTTATTGACACTGTATAAGCACAGCAAGTTATGTATGAAAGTTTATTTGTTTTTGAGCCAGTTGCCAGTTACACTTGTTGAAAAAACAAAAGCACGCATTTGTGCTACATCATGATGATCCACTGAACAAAGCTGTGCCACTTTGAAGCCTGTGGTGCATTCTCATCTTTCTTTCTTTCTTTCTTTCTTTCTTTCTTTCTTTCTTTCTTTCTTTCTTTCTTTCTTTCTTTCTTTCTTTCTTTCTTTCTTTCTTTCTTTCTTTCTTTTTCTTTCTTTCTTTCTTTCTTTCTTTCTTTCTTTCTTTCTTTCTTTTTCTTTCTTTCTTTCTTTCTTTTTCTTTCTTTCTTTCATTCTTTCTTTCTTTCCCTATGTATCACAGTCTCCTGTTTTACACATTAAGGTACCCACAGATCCCAGAAATTGAATTTAAGTTTCTGCTATACTGCTGGGTTTGCACTGGCACTTGGAGGAAGCTTTAGCCCCTTATAAAGTCTGGCACTGCCTTCTGTTCTTGAGCAAATGCATAAATGAGGATGGAGACTGTGGTGGAAGGGTTTCGCTTCCTCCAGACCTCTAATGGAGTAGGAGATACTTCCCCTTTAATACAGTTTTCTTGAGGGGAATGCTTTCTACTCTGTTCAAATTCCTTACTATTCATGATGGTGATGTCTCTCTCACACACACACATACAAATGAAACTTTTGTTTCCATGGAGAAGCTAATGCACATGTGACTGGGGGAAAAATACTGCTAGCAAGTCCACTTTCTTGTGCTTTGGGCAGTTCTATGGATTTCAGTGTTTCATTGCAAACTTGGATGAAAGACAGTTTTCAGTAGCAAGCAGGGCACCAGCTGGCTTGTCCTCTGTGTTTCACTTCCCCTCATGATGATGAATGAAAGGAAACCATGTCTGTTGGCTTTTCTGCAAATGATGCTGCTAGCCAAGACTTGATTCCTGAAACATTTTTTTAAAAAATCAGGGCCAGCTGCAAGCAACTACTGTGAAAGGCTGTATACAGGTGAATGCCCTTCCTTGTTGCTATTATTCACTCCAATATTGATTTATTTATTTTCTTGTCATAGTAAATCTAATGTGACCCATTTTACTCCATAGAATGGCCATCAGGTATGGCTCACAAGGACCAAAAGCCCCCCAGATGTACCAAAAATAGCTTCAATGCCTGATGTCTAATGGTTTTCTACTCAAGAACGACCATGGAAAGGAAACCTTACAGAAGTGCAGGAATAAGGAAATGGCTGGTAATTGCCTCTTCACTTTTGAAAAGACAGGCAGGGAGGATATGTAATCTATTTAATTTGTATTTTCTTGCCCTCCCCCTGTATAAAGCAAGTAGATATGGTCTTAGGTGACTGTTATACTGTCCATTGTGGTAGCTTGCCAGCCACACTTCCTGGGAATGGATAAAGTTCCCACACTTGTGACACTTTTAGCTCAAATAATCACTTCAGATAACCACTTCCAAGCTTCGTTTACCCGGGCTCTCCTTAAATCCAGACACAGCCATTGGCCTCCTTTCTGGAAGTCTTCCCATTCCTTTCTCCATTTAGGCTTCTCTTTCAACTGTTCCAGAAGTCCCTCCTTTGACTACAGAATGGAGAACTCATTCAAGGGTCTAGTCAGCCTGGTGGCAGCAGCTTTTAAACACAGTAGAGTCTTGTTGTCTCAAAGGATTTGTTTGTTTGTTTTCCTTTCATTGTTAGTAGTGTAGACATTTATGGTTTGCATCCCAAACTAAACCTGATTTTAAACTGTTGAGCAGGACAGGGCTGATATTTACCCTGACATCACGGGAATTAGTAAGAAAAAAAAGGTATATTGCACACACTAAGAACTTATTAACAACCAAGTTAAAAACAAAATGGCGCTGTCATCCTCAGGGTTCCTGTAACCGTGTACACAGGGATGTCTCCAAATTCTGTTCAGTCCAGTTGCCCTCTCCTTATTGCAGTACAGGATGTACTTTCTTCTGCCTATGGATTTACTGAAAAATAAACACACACAGATACACAAAGGAAAAAAGAAGGGAAAACAGATCTGATTTCCTCTGTAAGATCCACTGCATTGCCCCTCTTCTTTGCATGGTTTGGTTTGGCAAAGCTGGAGAAGCCGGGCCCAAAGAGACCCAGCTCTCAGCCAGAAGATCCATCAAGGTCAGTTATAACCCCGTTGTTCCCAGGGGCATCCCAGAGTTGTGACCCATGCATGGAACCTCCTGCATGGTTTGGGGGAAATCGTGGCTCACCACCCGTCCGTTTTCTCCACTGCTGGTTCCTGCTGCAGATGTTCTGGGGAGGGTTGATGTCCGTATGGCTTCATTGATTGATTGCTGTGGGATCAAACAAAAACCCTTTTTGAGAGAGACAAGGGGGGGGTCTCCCCCCCTGTCCTTAGCAATGACTGGACCATCATAATGTACAACATTTTATAATTGTCTTTTCTTTAGTTTGCTAGTGCTTCACATTCTCTTTCTTCCCCAATTCCCTGGCACCTCCCCTAAACAATTCAAGACAAATTTCAGATTGAACTTTTTGTAACTCAGCATTCAGTCCTGACATCGCTGCAATGACTACCACGGATGGATGTTTTGTCATCGCAATGTTAGAAATTTGGCTAGCTTTACCAGGAGATACTCTATATCAGCAGTGGGCAATTTGGGCAGGTCCAAGAGACATTCCTGCAATGAAATTCCCCACAGGTTTCACAGGTCACGGTTACTGCGTGCTGCTACGTTTCAGACATGGAAGAGCAGAAGTTATACTTCCAGTTTTCCAGCCTTTGTTCTGTTCATCCCAACAAGGTGCATGGGAACGGCATCCCTTGTGTGAAAAGAGAACCACACTTCCAGCAGTCGGATTCTCTTTCTTTCTATGAATTTCAGAGCTGACAGGGGACAGAAAAACTAAAGGAAGTTCAATTAGACTAACATTGCCTTTGAAAGGACATTTGGAAGTGATAAGAGTGGGAGAGAGAAAGGGTCAGGCAGCTGGTCCTTACTTGTGCTGATTTTTCCTTGAAACAGCATTTTGCCCCTGCCCTCAGTTCTTATTATCCTGGAAAATGTTAGGCTGGAAACACACATTTACTGAGGGCAGGAGTAGTTCTGCCTTGAACACATAAGTTCACATTGCCATATGCTTTATATAGTTAATATCAGGACTCTAGCGGGTTGTATATATGTCAGTATTGTTGATTGTGTTCTATGGTGCTATGGAATAAGGGCTGGACTTAGATATGGGAAACCACATTTCTGTCTTAATTGGCTATGAATGGGAACACAGGGAAAACAGTGATCTCCCTCAGTCTCGACTATATTATAGGATGCTATTCAGAAATCCTTCGATATTTAAAATTGCTTTTCTGTTCATTTTGAGATGTGTTGCTAGACATGCCTGCATACATGATTAATAAACAGGGATATTTGCAATAGGAGTGCTTTAGGGAAGTGTGGTTTTACTTGGTGTTCATTCTTTCACCCTAAGGATATTGATAAATCTTGTTTATGAACAAGGCTGTCAAGCTACACTGAGATACCCCGGTGGAAAAAAAAATCAACTGCTGTGAGTCCCCCCCCCAGTCCTGCTCATAGTGAAAATGCTGCCCCTTTTTCTTTTGCAGCAACATTATCTAATGCCTCCCCTTCTGCTTTGTAGAAAATATGAGATCCTGAATTCTGTTTCCCTACATGATTCTATAAAGGCAATTGCTCAATGGAATGTACTCATTTCCTAGGCTGGCCATCTCCTGCTCAGTCTTTCTGCGGACTACCCAGTCTGTTCCATATTTTTTTCTGGATGAGACATACAACCAGAAGCTGAGGAAACAAGAAAACTGCTTTTGTGATTGACTGTTTTCAGCTGGCTTTTGGACAAGGAGTATTATGCAAAATGCAAAGGTTTTGCCCACCCCCCCCATCCAAATGTCCCAAATTTATGAAAGATGGGAAACTTGGAGGGTATCTATATTAGGATTTATCCTCCATTTCTGTCCCCCTGTTGGGATGGTCAACTGCAATCTATTTTGCAGTGACTATGTGTCATCTGTCTGATGACCCAGCCTTTTCCAGTCTCTTTTCTACTCTCTTTGGGTCAATGGCAGAAGCTCCTTTTTTTATGATTGAGTTCACACTGTTTTAGTTCATAGTCACCTATTTGTGTCCCAGGTGACATCTTCAAGTTGGTTTGACATAGAATCACAGTGTAGAGCAAGGACACCCATCCTCTTCTTTCTAAAATAGTTCTTTTAAAATAGATTTTAAGATATGTGCTATGCCAGTTTAGTGATGGACTTGTGTGACAGGGGGAAAAAAAGGACAGAGCAGCCTGCTCCTCTCCCCACTCCCCAATTTCAAAGGAGGTGGAGGGGGGGGAAGACCTCCTTTCCCTTCCTCAGTGTGGGCAGGGAAGTGGGAGAAAAGCTGATCAGCAATTGCTCTTTCCTAGGCACTGCCACAGAATCCTCAGCTAGGGTGGGGTGTGCATGTGAATGTGAGTGTGTTCTCTTTGGGGAAGGAGAAGTTCCTAAGCTGAGCCAACGGCTTGTTGCCTGGCTGGCTGGCTAACAAACAGTCTGGCTGCTGTTGCTCTTCTACCTGAGGTGTGTGGGTGTGAACCTCCTTAGGAGAGGGAGAGAGAGAGACTCTTTCTCTCTTAAGGCAGAGTTAAAATACAGACTTTGCAAGTGTAATGCTGATTATTTGTGATGAATTATTTGTGGAAATATTGCTTTAAATGCTTCAATGCAGAAGCATAGAAGCACAGAACAATGGAGTTAGAAGGGGCCTCAGAAGCCATCGATGCAAACCCTTGCTCAATGCAGGAACTGAAGATGAAGCATGTCTGACAGATGGTTGTCTAATTTTCTCTCGAATGTCTCCAGTGCTGGAGCGCTCACCAGCTCCCGAGATCATTGGTTCCATTGTCATACTGTTCTAACATTAAGAAGTTTTTCCTGACATTCGGCTGAAATCTGGCTTCCTGTAACTTGAACTTTTATTTCATATCCTGCACTCTGGGATGACTGAGAACAGATCCTGCCCCTCCTCCTAATGACAATCCTTCAAATATTTGAAGAGTGCTATCATATCTCCCCTCATTCTTCTTTTCTCAAGGCTAAACATGCCCAGTTCTTTCAGCCTTTCCTCATAAGGCTTGGTTTCCAGCCCCCTGATCATCCTTGTTGCCCTCCTCTACACTTGTTCAGATTTGTCTGCATCCTTTTTAATGTGCACTGTCCAGAACTGGATAAAGTATTTTAGATGAGGGCTAACTGTTGCTGAATAGAAGGGAACTGGTACTTCACGTGATTTGGAGACTATTTGTCTGTTGTTGCAGGCTAAAATAGGATTTGCCTTTTTGCACCCACTTTGCACTGTTGCCTCATGTTCAGCTTGTAATCTACAATTCCAAGATCCTTCTTGCTTGTAATATTACTGAGACAAATTTTCCGCATCTTGTAACTGTGCATTTGGGTTTTTTTTTCCTCCCGCAGTGTAGAACTTTGCACTTATTTCTGTTAAATTTCATTCTGTTATTTTCAGATATGAGCTCATGCTGATCAAGATTTTTTGAATTTTGTTTTTTGTCTTCCAAGGTACTTGCTATTCTACTCAATTTTGTGTCACAAGGAAATTCAATAAGCATTCTTTACACCCCTTCAACCAAGTCATTAATAACAATGTTGAAGAGCGCCTGGCCCAGGACTGACCCTTTTGGTACCCCACTTGTTGCTTCCACCCAGTTTGAGAAGGAACCATTGATAAGCACTCAGAGTATGAATCTGTAATCAACTGTGTATCCACCTGACAATTGTTTTATCCAGCCCACAGCTAGTTAGCTTTCGAATCATAATATCATGGGGCACTTTGTTGAAGTCAATATATATTATGTCTACAACATTCTCACCATCTATCAGGGAGGTTCCTTCCACATTGGTCTTTTTTGCTGTCTTCCACCTTTTGTTCTTGCTGGAATTATTTGTATTTGTTCCTTTAGTATTTCCCATTTAAAGAAACTCCTGCCCATCTTGAACATCTTTTCTTCTAAGGATCTGCTGCCACAAGACCTTATTTGTCATTACTCTGAATTTATTAAAATTGGTTTTTCTAAATTCCAGCATACATATGCAACTATACTCCGCTTTTCTTTTCTTTGAAATCAAGAACTCAAGTAGAGCATGATCACTTTCCCCTAGAACAGTGGTTCTTAACCTTTGTTACTCAGGTGTTTTTGAACTGCAGCTCCCAGAAACCCCAGCCAGTAGAGCTGATGGTGAAGGCTTCTGGGAGTTGCAGTCCAAAAACATTTATTTATTTATTTATTTATTTATTTATTTATTTATTTATTTATTTATTTATTTATTTATTTATTTGTTTGTTTGTCTGTCTGTCTGTCTGTCTGTCTGTCTGTCTGTTTGTTTGTTTGATTGATTTATCTCCTGCCCATCTGGTATATTCTACCACTATCTGAGTAACAAAGGTTAAGAACCAGTGCCCTAGAGGTTCCTTTACTGCCATGTCTTCTACAAAGCCATCTCTGTTGCTTAGACACAAGGCCAGAGGAGCTAATCCTCTTGTTTTCCCTTCTACTACAGTTTCTCCTTGGAAGTGTACTTCCAAGTGATCTATTTGAGTCCTGTTGAGTCTGCTCCATCCTGGGATAATTTTGCTGTCTAGTTGATTATCAGTGCAGGAAGACACTGGCATGCTAGAAGAATGTCTTGTCATGTGTATGCACTACTTTCTTTACAGACACCTAGCTTAATCAGTAAAGGCTGCCTCAGCTGTTCAATAGGGAAAGTGTCCAGTCTACTTTATGACATTCAGATGTGGGATGTCCCATTCTTTATATGAAATTCAAACCTCCCATGCTGCTTGTTAGTGTGGCTAACTTCCTCCTTGCAGTTTAGTGCACACAATAAATGTGAACAATTTTAAGCTCCCTCACAGTCTCGAGAATTTTTATTCCTGGCTGCGGGGAAACAATGACTTTCTGCTTTGATGGCTATCCTAAGTTTAGACCATTTCTAAAAGAATATTAGAAATCTGCTATCAGAAAGGAAGTGTGAAAGGCCTATGAATGTGAGTTGCCACCTTCATCCGTTTTGATTCACTTCTGGACTTGTAACAAAATTCGATTAAGGCAACCAGCATGGCTAATCCAAGGCCACCAATGAGGATGTAGAAAACACCGGCCACATTGCTGAGACTCAGAGCACTTGTTTTGTCCTACAAGAGAAAGGAGAAGGGAAAAGGAATGTGGAAATTGGGGGAAGGGGAAGAAACAAGCTGTTAGCACAACATTGTTCTTCGGGAACATGGCGCACAACTGCTTAATATAATAACAAACACCACTGGAGAATCAACACTTTTAAATACACATAAGACATTTCAACATCCTTCTTTTACTATATTTCAGTGGCTTTGCAACTCTCTGGGAAAGGGCTGAACTAGATTTTCTAATCATCACCCCAATAGTTATTTCCCCCCAAATTCCTAGTATGTTTCAATAACTTAGTAACTAGTTATCCCCTCTGAATTGACATTTGCTAGACTTCAGTCTTTTCCTCTCCTAAAATAGCCCACTCTCCTGGATATGCTTGTTCTTTTCATCTGATTGTTTTCCCCTGCAACATCTGTTGCCGGGCAACATATCAAAAACACTTATTTTATTTCCCCTTACCATCTCCATCCCCTTTTGTATGATATTCAGGTTGCAGTGACATTGAAAAGGTTCTGTCCCTAGATGAGCAATAAATTTGTCTGTAATAAAGCTATTATTTTGTTTCCATGTCATAGTGTTGCACTTAAAATCCATTATTTTATTGATAAGTATGATTATCCATCACCAATTAATAAAATTTTATTTGATTCTTATTATAAACTAATTTCAGAAGCATCCAGTAATTAATCTGTTGTGTTAAATAGGTAGGTATAATTATTCTTAATTTTACAGAGGTTAAAAAATCAGCCTTAAGATTAATATTAGAAACACAAGAAATACTGGTATAATTTGACAAATATTCTAGTATCTGTTTCAATGTGTATAATTGTCAAATAAAATAAATACTTAAAAAAATCTAAATGAGGCAAATGTTAAGGCAAGTGGAACTCCGATTTCAAATGTCTGCTGGAATTTACCTTAGAAATTTACCATAAGTTATTGAAGAGGCTGAATCCTACATTATATGTTTTGAAAAAAAAAATCCCATGTGTCTTAAAAGGTAATATAAGGGGTTTTTCTCATGTGCACATTGGCATAAGACAACTGAGATCTTAGAATAAAAGGGGCACTGCCCTCCTCAGCCTCAGATGACCTTCAGCCAGGGCACTCCATCCTGCCTCCTAATCAGAGGTGAAGAGTTGTCATGGTCTTCCTGTGTCCTCCTCTGCTTTAACTCACAGCCTGTTTCTCTGTCTATGTATGTGTAAAAGAGATGAGGGAGGGAGAAGCAGCTTCATGTGGGAACATTTATAATTTGGTGTCTTTCCTGGTCCTCAGCTGAGTTGTTCAGTGGATGTGGTGGGAATGGGACAGTGTCCGGGTGAAGGCCCTCCTGCCTTCGCATGAATGGCGATGTGTGCATGGACATTTTTGTCCTGGCTCTGCCTGTACCCACCATTGTCTTCTGTTTTCCAATCTACCAACTAACAATGAGCACCAGCTACCACTGATATAAGATGCAGCTGTCTCAAATCCTTCCTGGATTCTCATCCATGTGGTTCTGAGACCCTCTGCATGTTACATTCCAGGAATGAAAAGGTGACATTGTTGTGGGACTTGGTATAACAATACAATCATATCTTTGGAGTGCCTTGAAAATGATAATGTAAAATTGAGATAGATACATCTAAATATTCGTGGAAGTGGGAAAACAAATGCTTTGGAATGCAATACATTTGTGTCAAAATATCTGCCATACAGAATTTCTGTTTGTCTTCATTAGTAATAGTCCTTGTGAGCAGGAATGATTGCCTACCCCACCCCATCCCAGTTAGGTCTGGGTCATTTTTTTTTTCAGTTCAGCAAGAAGCATGCTGCCATTCTTCCATTAATTAACTGTTGGTATAAAATTTAGCTAATTACATTTGCCTATGCCTTCTGGTATGTTTACTAGAAATCTAATGCTTATTGAGCTGCCACTCCTGTAGTTTCAATCTATGTAGAAACAAGGACATGGGAACTCTGTGATTGGACCTTGTGCATTTCTTTCCTGAGTAAGATGACAATTCAGTGTTCTCGTCTACATGTTGCATTTAACATTGCATTTTTAACCGAAAACATTTCAGGAAATACCTAGCTAGTCATAATTCGGATACTCAAAGTCCATGCCTTTAGTTAGCCATCTGTAGAACGGGGATATTTTATAGTCTGCCTCCACATTTTTATTTTAAAGATTTAATCATGTTCTGTTCATAAGACTATTTTGAAGTGTTTAGATTAGTCTATGTCTTTTGTACCTGACAACACAAATGTGGAGAGAAATAAGATCAGTGAGAAAAAGGTTCAAGATTAGGTATGTAAGTTGTGATTTCAAGGCTGTTTCTTCTGCATTTTCAAAGCATGACTGGAGGAAGCTTCTTCAAATACTGGTACTTTAATTCTTTGAAGGCCTACATATGGGGCCAGTGAGGAAATAAAATGGATCAAAATGTATAAATAGATTTATGTCTATACGATTCTGCAAATGGAATCAAGAATCTTGATATGTCCACACCTGGGAAAACTGCTTGAAAACTCAGGATCACAAGACTAATCTCCTCAATGCTACCATAGATGACAATGGCCAGAAAGAAAAAAAAGGCCTGAAATATACAGTATATAAAGCTTAGCTGGAGAAGTACCATACAAACCATGAACATATATTTATATATCTATATATGGATTTATGGCTGAAATTGTTCCACAGTCACAGTATGGCTCTATAGTTGAAACTGCTTCATATCTTGTGGCTTCTTGACATTCACTTTTTTTTTTTTTTTTTTTGCTTGAAAGATGTCTTTTCTAATTGCAAAGTCATTTTCTGGTGAGTGGCTATTATCTTGTAGTTAACAGTTCTTTCCCAGTTGGATATTGGTGTAGAGGTCATGCCCACATTGAAGAAAGCAAAATTGAAACAGAAAAAAAAAATCATGCTTGCCTTGGCTTCTTGGCTCCGAATGGCCTCACCTGCTGTTTTGTACAGGCAACTGTTAATCGCACTAATAATAATAGATTGGGAAGAAAGGCACCAATCCCACACTAAATGCCTGAGAAAAATCAGCCCCTTCTGCTGAGCTGTGGAGCCATGCCATTTGGGCTTTGTGACAGACGCTCTCCCAAGGTGTTTGCCCATCATGCAGCCAGCTTATTAGTGGGAGTGTAAATGTCACAGCTTGTCTCCTGCAGCGGGAGAGTTACATTTGAGGGGAAGAGAAGGAAAGAAGGAAGAGGAAGATTGGCAGGTGAAAAGCAAGCAAAATGGCCCATCTTTCTGAAATGCTCCAGCATCGTTGCCATGGTGATATGACACCTTCTCAGTCTGCTCCTTTTCAACTGGTGGCAGCCTATCTGTCATCTGTTTCATTCCACTCTGAAGGAAACTCTTTCAGGCTCAAGTTTTTTTTTGGCTCCCCTACCCTTCCCTTACCTTGAAGAGGGAAAGGAAGGCAGCAGTTAATGCACAGTGGAAGGTTTTGATGGACTTCGGAGAACAAGTGAATATTTAACATCAGTGGGAAATGCCCTGAATTCACCTCCAGCATACTAAAGTTTCAACCAGTCATCTCAGGACTTTATGTTTCTAACTCACAGCAGTACACTGCTCTATGGATGGGTAATTTTCTTCTATTTCCTATAAATATAGAGAGCAGATCTATAAAATTTAGAAATTATTGTTCTACGATTTGTATGTATGCAGCCACATCTCATACGACAAAACAGATGGAAGTAAACCTTCGTAGGGCTTTCTCCCACTTTTTCTTTTTTTCAGTCTTTTGCTATTGAAAGTGGTTGATCAGAATTCAAGAGGAATGTGATTTTCATGCACTGACAAAAAAAAAAACTTATTTAACACCGGGAACTTTCCTCATATGCAATGCAATGAAAAGAGATTTGTTCAGTTAATTCATGTTCATATAAGAACATGAATTTGCATTATTATTATTGCTGTTGTTATTTATTACACCTTTCTCAGGTCCATGTTCTCGATAGACTGGCTACCAATTGTGGTATAAGACTTCTTCAAAGTCTACATTGGAAAGCATTTCTCTTGTCAGTCAACAGCTGTGAATTCTGTGCTTTCTTGGCTAGTAGGGCTGAGTAGCTGTGTTGGCTTATCACAGTGAAACAAAGATTCCTGTGGACCTTGAAGTGTAAAGAGTTTTATTTGGATTCAGTTAATGTGGACTGCAACATGTTTCGTCAGATGCAATTAACAGGTTAAGATGCAACATACATTCCAGCCTTTCCTTGTAATTTTGGCATCAAGGCACATACTTTATCTGAATAGTATGAGCTTATCAGCTATTTTTTCTTCACTCTCTCTCTAAGTGGAGTATAAAGTTCTGCTCCTAGTTCAGTTTTTCCAAAGGTTCTGTCTGATTATGGTGGCCACCAAAAGGTCTAATTCAGGAAATCTTTTAGGTTAGCAGTAGTCAAAGATCAGGATCTGCTACTTAAATCAAAAGAAATTCCTGACCACTTTGCCAGCCTGTCAGTATTTAGGATTGTGGAGACACTATTTTGATCCACTTGTAACATATGGTGAATTTAAATGAGATTAAGGAAAGCATTTTATGCACACTCAGTGAGATTTACTTCTGAGCAACAGTTAGAACTGGATATGGAACAACAGATTGGTTCAAAATTGGAAAGGAGTACAAGGCTGTATATTGTCCCCTGTCTTATTTAACTTTTATGCAGAATACATCATGCGAAAGGCCAGACTGGAGGAATCCCAAGTAGAATTAAGATTGCCAGAAGAAATATCAACAACCTCCGATATGCAGATGATACCACTCTGATGGCAGAAAATGAGGAGGAATTAAAGAACCTCTTAATGAGGGTGAAAGAGGAGAGTGCAAAAAACAGTCTGAAGCTCAACATCAAAAAAACTAAGATTGTGGCCACTGGTCCCATCACCTCCTGGCAAATGGAAGGGGAAGATATGGAGGCAGTGACTTTTACCACAAAAATTAAAAGACGCCTGCTTCTTGGGAGGAAAGCGATTACAAACCTCGTCAGCATCTTAAAAAGCAGAGACATCACCTTGCCAACAAAAGTTTGCATAATCAAAGCTATAGATTTTCCTGTTGTGATATATGGAAGTGAGAGCTGGACCATAAAGAAAGCTGACCACCGAAGAATTGATGCTTTTGAATCGTGGTGCTGGAGGAGGCTCTTGAGAGTCCCCTGGACTGCAAGGAGAACAAACCTATCAATTCTAAAGGAAATCAACCCTGAGTGCTCCCTGGAAGGACAGATCCTGAAGCTGAGGCTCCAATACTTTGGCCATCTCATGAGAAGAGAAGACTCCCTGGAAAAGACCCTGATGTTGGGAAAGTGTGAAGGCAGGAGGAGAAGGGGACAACAGAGGATGAGATGGTTGGACAGTGTCATCGAAGCAACCAATATGAATTTGACCCATCTCCGGGAGGCAGTGGAAGACAGGAGAGCCTGGCGTGCTCTATTCCATGGGGCCATGAAGAGTTGGACATGACTAAACAACTAAACAACAACAAAATATGCATGAGATTTTGCTGTACATCTATTTAGGTTTAGTATTCCACACTAATTAATTTGTGCAGTAATTAAATAAGATGCAAATGGCATATGGTGTTTCACAAGTCTTTAGGCAGAGGAAGAATAAAAGTTGAATACTTCATGTTTTTTAATGGAAAAGGTCAAGTAGGTTTTTTCTTTAAAGGACAGAAATGGAGAAAATTTTGCAGAATGTACAGTGAACATGCCTGTGGATATTGTAAGCTACAGCAGCTGTATCTGCTGAATGTTCTGTATCTAAAATACAAAATTCAGGCTGTACTTTATTTTGCAGATAGTCCAACATTAGAAGATGAAAAAGCATCAGTATTCAAGAGGTACAACTCAGGCAGTCTTCATGGCTGAGCAGTCACATTTGTCACTGAACGTTAGCAGACCCAGTAACAAAACTGAGAGAAAGCTAATCTGCAAACTACAGAAGGTGTGAAAAGTTCCTGCTGTGACATTTTTTTCTTCTCTGCACTAAAGGAATACGCACTTCTCGCTATGGGCTATTTGTAGTATACATTTTGGCACCCTGTACCTGCCAAATCCATGTAACAATTGTAAAAATTAGAATTACAAGAAGTGTGACAGTCTACAGGACAAGTGTGTTGTGCTGATCTATAGTATTCCATTCAGGACATGTGTTCCTATCCCCATATTTTTTTTAAAAAAAGATAGGATGTGTGATTCTGTTTATGCCAAGTAACTCTAAATAAAACTGTGTGCTCACCTTATTCTTTTCCCACTCACCTATAATCACACTAGCATGCATCGGTTAGCTAACCCACACACAGCAGCATCCAGTACTGACACACAAAACCGAATGTGCCACTTTGGCATGCCATTAGCAGCATCTAGTACAAGCTGCAGAAAATGAATCTGCCGCTTGTACTTGTACTTGTTGTCTCAAGCCCATTACCTGCTGCACAGGTAACCTGACCTCTGCACCAGGTTCCACAGCCACATGTGTGAGATTCTAAGAATGCAGTGGATCTCAGCAGAGAAAGGATGCTACGTTGGGCACCCAGCAGCAGAGAACTAGATGCCCACATGGACTCTCTAGTCAGTGGGTTGAAATCTTCACATGCTTAGGTAGAGCAAAGAAGCTCTGGGGCTCCAATTTTCTCTATTCATCTTTTTCCCCGACAAAGTAGGTCAGAATTTGAAGAACTTTTTCATTTTAATCTGTTGAAATGCCAGTGAATGCATCTTTCTTATTAATAGTCGGTGTATTTTACTTGTATAATTCTAAAATATTCAGAACTTCCAATGCTAGATTAATCCCTCTTTTACAGACATATTTTTCCATGAGCCCAGGCATGCAGATTCTACATATGGCACGCCACGAAGCTGCCACAACTATGACATGAAATTCACATGTTTGATTTTTACTCTCCAAGAACATGCAATTAATGTGATCTACACTGGGATCATAGAATTCACGTAAATGTGTCCCTCCTTCTATACCCTATTGTGTGGACTGCAATATCTGATATTTAAAGTAGCTACAATACCTCACTAACCCTTGAGATTTCCTATCATTGATGCTGGCAAATGGGATCAGAGCCAAAATCATTCTGTTTGGAATTTAACAGCTGCAGGATTTTTCTAATAAATACAGCCCATGGATGAATGCACCAAGAAAGCCCTCAAACCACACATTTAAATGGTTACTCATCATTTACATGGTAACAGCTGATTCTTTTTGTAACTGGTGGGGGATGATGCTTTTTCTGTGTAAATGGATCCATTGTTTGACTAGGATCAGGAGCAGAGCATTTAGCACCTAGCAGGAGAGTTATTAAAATACAAATAACATGTTGAAGAGAAGAATAGAATTAGATTTTTCTATCAACCTCTTTCTATCAACCTCACAATGCCACAATGCGGTACTTTACAAAATGATTGAGCTGGAACAGGCAATTAGATCTCCTTGAAGAACAAGGAAGCCTTTCTCTCCCCCCCCCTTCTCCAAATGTTAAAGTTGTTTGAAAAAGATAAATGCAAGCTGGTTTTTATTTGAAAATGGAGAATCTTGGACGGTTAAAAGGTCTGGAGAGCTGAGTGAGTTAGGCATCTGGCTGTGGAACCAGAGGTTGGTACTGTAGTTCAATTCTCCACTGTGCCTCTCAGAAGAAAAACCAGCCTGTGTAGCCTTGGGCAGCTGCATGGCCCAAGAGCATCCATAGAAGAGGCAATGATAAACTACTTCTGAATACTCTATACTTGAAAAGGGTCACCATATGTCAGAATTGATTTGGTGACATGTAATTATTTGCTACTATTAAAAGGCTTTGAAGCTTTACTGCCAGACATTTAATGAAAACAAAGTCTCTCAGTGGCCCTTTGCAGAGAATTACTATTAGAAGAAAGAAAGAGAGACACTGGTAGACCTTCTCCCTTCTCATTTCTTCTATGTATGCTCTAGTGCCACAAAAAAGAGACTGAGGTTTAAACCTCAGTGATTGCCTTAGGGTTACTGTACACCATGATTATTTCTAGTGCAATGAAGATGGGACCGGTACACAAGATGAGGGAAAGAAATGCATTCAACACAGTTAGAGGGGAAGGAGAAGGATGTTCTGGACAAGATTTGAGTTTAGGTGGGAAGAAAAATGGGGAGGCAAAGATAACAGAAATAAGAAGTACATGGGGGGTGGGGGTTAAACAGGCATGTAGGTAGCCTGCCTGAACATACCCATCTGGTTTTGTAGGGGGAAAAAAGATAAGGAAGACAGAGAAGCCAGAAAATATGGACGGAAGGCATGCATTAAGGTGATCCACACTGCTAGGAAAGAAGAGAAGAAAGGGAAAAGTCAAGTTTTTTTTCTGGATTAGAACTTCCACTGAGAGTATGGCTAAACAAGTTTTCTCCTTTTTTGGAGAAAAAAAGGACAGGAAAAATGGTATGTTTTGCTTTGCACCAAAATTGGAAATCTGCTTCTCTCTTCTCTCTCTCTCTCTCTCTCTCTCTCTCTCCCCCCCCCCTTTCATAGAAGAAAGCTTTCTAGTTTTGGGAATTCCACTGGGTGAGGAGCATAGCAGGATTTCAATACACTCCCAGGAAAATCAAGTCAGTTTGAGGTTAGAAAGTGCACCCTGGATTTTTATAGAGAGTTCCTTCAGATGCTGACATAATGGCTACATTTTCAAGCATCTTTAGTATTCTTTATATTATCAGTGCACTTAACTGAATTTATCATTATATATCCTATCACATTTCTTTATTAGTTTCCTTGAAACTGTTTTATTGCTTTTTAATTTTGGAGAAGAAATCCATTTGCAGCTAGAGCCACTTGGATAATCTCCCCCAATGTAATTTCCTATCAATAGTCACTATACCGATTACCATTTATGTAGAGGTAATTCTCATTGAATGTAATGGCATTTATCTTTGGTTAGAATCACACATGATTGCAATGTAACAGAAACATGTCAGAATATTTTGGGCAAAGAGAACTGATCCTGACACCATGCTCCTTCTTCAGTATATGCATGATTTCCCTTGGTCTCTTGAAAAGCTCTCTTGATGTCTTTCATTTCTTAGGTGGGCAGTTCACCTTCTTCCTTTTCTTTCTAAGATCCTGGACTGTATTATCTAGGTTCCTGCTTCCTTTCTTTTAGCTGAGCGCCTAAAACCTGGGTTCTGCCTGGATGTTCCCAAGGGCTTGTGAAGCTCTATCCAAATCTTTATCATACTCTCATTTTCTGATGCACTCGAATGGTCTGGCCACTCTCTGTTTTCTGCTTTCTCCCCTTCCTTCACATTGTATAAGATCATCCACAAATGGCTTTCTTCAGGGGTTCCCTCTTCATGTTCTTGTTCTAAGCCGGTGGTAGGTATATGATTTGTGCTTCCAATCTGAACCGGAAATTCTGCACATATTTTCCCTGGAGGGGGCAAGTTTAAAAAAAAAAAAAAGGCTTCAGCTTGTACTTGCTTCTTTCCAGGAATGCTTTGTGTACAGTTGTGCAACATGTAAGAACACAAACAGTTCCCTTGTTGCATGGACCTTGACAGTGTGGAACTGTTAGACTGTTTGCATCTTTGTGGACAATCAGCTTGCCTGTAAAGCGGGTTTTAGGAAAGGAAAAGACACCTGGGACGTTTTGTATAAAGTGTGCAACCACCATGGGGGTGGAGCGGGGAGCACTCCTGCTGAGGAGGAAAGAACTCTCACGGTGGTCGGAGAACAGTTCTCAGGTTGCTTTGCTGTATCAAGACAGCTTGTCTTGACCCAAATGAAACAAACATTGACAAGATTTTGTCACACTCCTAGCACTCAGAAACTTCAGTCCGTGTTCTCTTTCATTAGTTGTGTGAGATTCTTCTAATCTGCCCAGATTTTGGAAGTGCATAAACCATCTAGGGACAGCCCCAACACTGTTTTATTTGCTGCCGACATCTAATCAGTAGCAATTTCACCCATTTATCTTTAAACTATTTTGTTTTCCTTTTCCCTCTTCCATGTTTCTTCTCTGCTTTCTGCTATGTCTTCTAAACCAGAAGTTAATTTTATTTTTTAAAAATGGGACATTGTCTACCTTCTAATTGTCTTTTGTTCTAATGCATGGCCCTTCAATTTTTATAGTATTATTTGCTTGCAGGCTTGCAGTTATTTTCATTGCTCTTTTATGTGGCAAAGTAGTTCAGAAATACCCAGATCATTGCTGGATTTGAAGCAAAAACAGTATAATTAGTTTACAATGTTAATTATGCCTGTGCTATAGGAATGTGTGTATAAAGGTTACTGCTTCTCTAGCATGGGCTTACTTTCTTTTTGAAGTTCTAACATGCCATCTGCTATTTTGCTGCTTCTATACACGTCTTTGCATTAAAGGGATATTACCACTCATGTCAAGAGGAACTATAAACTTTGAGGGAGCTGATATGCCTCAAACATGTACTAAGACGGCCAAGGGGATCGCTGGCAACACACTTAGTTCGTTTAATGGGTATGCATGACCTCGTCAGGGGTAACTGACCTTACTTCCGGAGTCTTTGCTTCCACACTCCCCTTTATCGTACCACCATTTGCTTTTCAGCTTGTCTAAGACGCCTTGCTCACTGAGTTTCAAAACCGCTAGGTTTACGGGACCTCTTCAAACCAGGGGGGAAATAACATAAATAACATTACCAATGTTATTTTATGTTATTCATCACAGACAGTTCATTCACAGCATTCATTGTAAAACTCATACATTTACAAAGTGATATGATTGAATACTCCGTCTGGCCAGCCCTCCCCACCCCTCTTGCATTCCATCCATCCCCACCGCTCCCAGCGCATCCACACCCTTCGTTGCTCCAGCAGAGCAAGAGGAGTATTACTATATCACTTTGAGTAACCAGCAACCTTAGCCACCTGCCAGGAGATACTTGCAACGGTCTTGCCAAGGCTGGTGACTGCTGGCCATTCTGATCTTTCTGGCCAGCCAGAAGCCAAACCTTGCACAGTATCTCAGTTCCCCTATCCATGGTCATGCTCAAGAGACCCAACAGAAGCTTTAAGGGTGGAAGGTAGCGAAAGGCAGGGGCGGTGGACATTGTCCTATGGAAGCTTTAGTGCAATGGACGGGAGTGATTTTAAATCCCTTCCGTTGTATGAAGGGTTGCCGCCATGGCCATGCAGGCATCACATCTAATCCCACATATGCCTTTCCCATGTCCTTATGCATTAAGCAGGGTGCATGTTCTCCTCCAGCAACAAGGACCATCCAGTGCTGTTTGGCTCTCTCCCCAAGAGTTTGAACACAAAGCTGTGTTTGGCAGTGCGGTTGCTGGTTACTATCCATGCCATTTATACCCACTAGGTTTTTCTTACTGAGGCTGACCTTGGAGTCACCTCCCCCGCTGCCGCACTCGCCCTTGTCGTACCACCATTTGTTTTTCAATTTGTCCAAAAGCCCCTGCTCGTTCAGTTTTAACACTGCCAGGTTTACTGGGTTTCTTTAAAATGAATAGATAACACTCAATGAGTAACAGGCGGAGAACACTTGGTAAGTCATGTGACAACAAGGGATCGGTGAACCAGCACCCTTTTAGTCTGCTCCAGGAATCTTCCCCAATTAGTTTGTATCCCTTGAAATTAGGAAAAACAGCAACAACCACTGTGGAGGGGGAATCATAACACTCCCTGAAACTGGAGGCCATTTTGTAGTGCAAAAGATCCTACAGGGAACAGAGTGGCAAAGATGGAGTTGCTTTAAGTAATGGCTGCTCATGCTGGGTGCCATCTTCTACAGCGGCTGAATTGGTAGAATGGAACATCTAATCTCCAACCATTGACATAGGGTTGCTTTTGGAAACAATTAAGCACAAGAGCAGTGTAGGGGTTATTTGTCAAGCTGCAGCTGTGGCTCCATAATTTGGCCTTTCCCACATAAATGCGATAAAATCCCACACAGATAATAATTTCAGAATGGGGGAGGGAAGTCTGGCTCGCCTATTCCTCCTGAGTGATCCTCTTGTCACAAAAGACATATAAAAAACAACAGTTAGTAATAGTTTCCCTTGAAGGAACAGAAAGCATTTCTTTTTAAAATATCAGTTTTAACAAGTGCAAAATATTCAAAACAATACACAACTCAAAGAACACTTCACACGTTTCACAACATTTAACAGAAAGAAAGAAAGAAAGAAAGAAAGAAAGAAAGAAAGAAAGAAAGAAAGAAAGAAAGAAAGAAAGAAAGAAAGAAAGAAAGAATGGCCTTAATTTGTTTTAAATCCTCAGGATTCCACTGAAGTCGATAGGTCAGAAGCTATGTACTTAATCTGATTATTCCACAGAGTAGAAACAATTTCCAAAGAAGAATGTATGAGAGCTCAAGAGACTTAGTGTTGTGAACCCCATCTCCCCAAAATCCCCCAGCTAGCAGCACCATGCAGGCTAGAAGTAGTAGTAAAAGCATTGTAGTAAAAAAAAACACCACACCAGATATCCCTATGCTTTGTAATTTGCATACTTTTTAGTGCCACAACTAGAGAAGAACAAAAAATGAATCACGGGAAAAAGCCCAACGAACTGGAATGGTTCATTTTTTATTTAATGACTCAGTTCGGGGATTCCATTTTGCCAAAGAAAAACAAAACACTAAACATTTTTCCCTTTGGAGTTTCGTTTGCTTCAGCAAAAGACGTTATCCGCCCATCCCCTTCCCACTGATCCCATCACCTCCACCTGTTTGCTCCCTTCTCTGCCATTACCTTCAATGCTGCAGGGACCATCCTCGGAGGCAGTGGGCCTGGCTTCCCTGTCGGGAGCCTGCCATTGCCTCTGAGCATGTGCCTGCCATGGCAGTGCAGCACAGAGGGGATGGAAGCAGAAGAGGTGGTGGCGGGAGCAGGTAGCCCTCCCCAGGCACAAACAGGAGCACTACATTTCCAGTACCCTATGTCAGTGGTCTCCATCCTTTTTGCCTCCATGGTCCGGTTTAGTGTGCGGGTGGAGGGGGTGAGGGGTCCGTACATGTGTGGGAGGGGCTGTGCATGCATGGGAGGGGCATGCATGCATCTGTGTGTGCAGGAGGGGCAGGAGATTTGTCTCCGCAACTCAGTCCATGACATCCAGCTCTACATCTCCTTTTCACCTACTGCAGGTGATGCCGTCCTGTCCCTTCAGCGCTGCCTGGGGACTGTACTGGGATGGATGCAGGAGAATGGGCTGAGGCTGAACCCGGACAAGATGGAAGTTCTGAGGGTGGGAGGTCCCGTGGTTGGCAGCTTGGGAGACTCTCTCACGTTTGGGGGGGCGCGACCTTGGCCGCGAAGAGTGGGGTCCGCAGCTTGGGCATACATCTGGACCCGACGCTCACCATGGAAATGCAGGTGGTGTCGGTAGTCCGTACCACCTCTTTCCACCTCTGGCAGATTGCCTGGCTGTGGCCCTATTTCGACAAGGGGGCACTCACCACCTTGGTGCATGAGCTCGTAATCTCAAGATTAGACCACTGTAACGCGCTGTATGTGGGGCTACCTTTGAAGCTGATGCGGAAACTTCAGGTGGTGCAGAACGCTGCAGCCAGACTCCTTACTGGAGTGAGAAAATACCAACACATTTCTCCAACTCTGGCCGCATTGCATTGGCTGCTCATTCGTTTCCGCGTTGACTTCAAAGTTTTAATGCTTACTTATAAGGCCCTAAATGGTTTAGGACCTTGATACTTGGCAGAACGCCTGCTCCCACCTAGGTCTACCCGGATCACCCGCGTGAGTCAGGAGGTGAGGCTGAAGAGCCTGATGCCGAGAGAGGCCTGGAAGGAGAAGACACGAAACCTGCCAACCTAACAGTTCGAAAGCATGTAAAAATGCGAGTAGATAAATAGGTATCACCTCGTTGGGAAGGTAATGGTGCTCCATGTCTAGTCGCACTGGCCATGTGACCACGGAAACTGTCTTCGGACAAACGCTGGATCTATGGCTTGGAAACGGGGATGAGCACCGCACCCTAGAGACACGACTGGAGTAAATGTCAAGGTGAACCTTTACCTTTACTAGTAAAGGTAAAGGTAAAGGTTCCCCTTGACAATTTTTGTCCAGTCATGTTCGACTCTAGGGGGCAGTGCTCATCCCCGTTTCCAAGCCATAGAGCCAGCGTTTGTCCGAAGACAATCTTCCGTGGTCACATGGCCAGTGCGACTTAGACACGGAACGCTGTCACCTTCACACCAAGGTGGTCCCTATTTATCTACTTGCATTTGCATGCTTTCGAACCGCTAGGTTGGCGGGAGCTGGGATAAGCGACGGGAGCTCACTCCGTCGCGTGGATTCGATCTTACGACCGCTTGGTCTTCTGACCCTGCAGCACAGGCTTCTGCGGTTTAGCCCGCAGCGCCACCACGTCCCAGTACCCTTTACTAGTGCTTATGACCAATCCTGGCATGTGCCCAGGATCCCTTATGTGAACTTTCCTTGTATGGGAGCAATGTTTTAAGTGCCAGCAGTGATGATACAATGTTGACGCATCTTCAACATATTATTTCTGCACTTTAAGAACAGCACAAACCTGTTTGTACCATTGTTGTTTAACAATTTCAGATGTTCTTATCAGTGAACTGAAAGAATATTTTAATACCTGCGTGGGTATATATGGTATGAAAAAGCTCAATAAGCCCTTTGTTGTTCTGTAAGTACAGATCATTCTGCTACACTCACATATTGTTTGTTCCACTGTATTTTTCTTCCCAAAGAGACTATACTGGAAGTAATTGGTTTTTCTTTGTAGCTCATTTGGCATCTTCTAGTAGCTGACAGTCCTAGAATCCTTGATGAAAAATGGAGGTGGCTAGCCCATTTCTTCTGAAGTGTGTTAGTTTTCTTGAACGTTTGATAGAGAACATTTTTATTCATTTAAATGACTTGGAATAATTGGCATACAAGTTCATTGTGCCTCCAGGGAGCTTTGCTTAAAGGTTACCATTTTGAGAAGGAAAGCCAATTACAAAATAGGTTTCTACCTTCCCCTCAATTCTTCTTTGAGTTTTTACAAAACTGACCTCGTATGTGTGTGTGAGAGATGCGAGAGCGAGAGAGTGTTCTTTACTAATTTGCTTTCTGCAGTTTTGGAGAGCTTATTTTGCAGCAATGTGATTTTGCCTGTTCAGTACTGATGCGCTAGCTCTTGTCTCTGTCTCAAATGCACATACTTGTGCACCACTGGATTTTGGTGATTAAAGTATCCCTTCTCGCAACCTGAGACTCCCAAAGGCTTTCCCAGATAAAAAAGGACCCTGAGGGGGCCTCCCAATCTAAAACAGGGCAATAGGAAGCATATAATTAATTTAAATTAAAATTTATTGGCACCAGTTGGTGACATCATCAGCCTCCACTACATAAAGTTATGCAAGCAGGATTTTGGCCAGGGCATATTTGTATCTGAAGTTGTGTTTTATTTTTTAAGAGCTTTAAAGACGGTACTCCTGAAGCAGTGGTGGGATTCAGCAGGCCAACAAACGGTTCTGCAGAATCAATAATAAATTAGCTACCGGTTCTGTAGAACTGGTGCGAACCTGCTGAATCCCACCACTGGCCAGGATCAGTGGTGGGATTCAGCAGGCCAACAAACGGTTCTGCAGAACCAATAATACATTAGCTACCGGTTCTGTAGAACTGGTGCGAACCTGCTGAATCCCACCACTGGCCTGAAGTGTTTCCTTTGTATTGTGGATCCCCTGCCTAGGGTGATAAAGGCATCTGGAATCTTTGTTCCTGACCCATTTTGCTTCAAAGAGACCTTAGCACACTTCATTTTTCCTACAAGCAGTTCCTTCTCTTGGAGAGTGTTGGTGAACAGAACTCAGGAGTATACAATTCGTAGCATTTGGTTTTGGGCTCTGTTGCTATTATTGTTGTTACTGTTTTGTTTTGTGGAAAAAAGATCACATTTCTGTAAAGCTCGTTGTGTTTGCATTTCTACTTCAGACTCCATGTCAAGCTGGATATCACTTTTGTACCATTTTTGGGGTTCTATGGGGCAATCTTCTTCAAATTAGTACTTATTTTGTGGCATAGAAGCAGGCTGAAACTGTCCAGTATGCCATTTTTACTCATCAGGCATGAGCCTCCTATGTGATCCCTTGATCATTCCTGTGGAAGTTAAAGTGAAAGAAATGATGATTTTTTTTGCAATGTAAAAGAGCATTGTGGCCAGTGCACATTGTAATGTGCAAAATATTATAAGTCTGATTGAAGGAAGAACCACTTTAATGCTGCAGTGCTTTACTTATTAGGGGGTAAATTCCACTGAACATATTACGACTTACTTCTCACTAAACATCAAAGCACTGTGATGTTAAGCTTCATGTGCCTGTAGCCTGATCAATGTACAACAAGGATGGCTAAGAATGACAGCTTGTGACATAATGAAGGCAAGGAGTAGGAATGATGGTGCAGATCAGAATTGGCCAGATTATAAAAAAAACAAAAGCAAAATTAAAGGTGTTGACTTAGCTAAACGTAATCCGCTATAAGGATAAATAGGGTAATTTTGGTTCCTGTCAAAAGGTGAGTCTGCAGGGTTGTTTTTAGGAGACTCCATACAGTGTTTAGCATCTACCAAATGTTGCTCATAACTGTTGTCCTGCTTGTTTATCACACAGTTATAGAAAAGAACGTATGGTATTGCTCTGCAAATCTATCTATATCACACTTTCCTCTTTCCTTTTATAAGAATTAGTCTTGCTTTCATTTGGAAATTGAGTGTCCAGTCTACACACTGATTTGTGCCAATCCTTAAGGCAAATGTTTATTTCCCCCTCTTATGATCCCTCCAGGTATCCACAAATATTTCAGAACTATGTACTCGAGACATAACATATGCACATGAAACTTTGCTCTCTGAAAATTTATCAATGAAAAACCCAAACCTGGCTAATTTGCTAAATGCAGACAGAGGCAATTAATGCTAGAAAAAAAAAACTGATAGTCTTTCCTTATTAAGTAGGCTCTGCTTCTAATAGCATATTAACTCTCTTATTTAGCCTACATGAGTGGGACGCTGAAGGGGAACATTTAATATAATACACCCAGCATTTTGATAATGACCCACTCCTCTGTTGTCAGAATTCTACCCACTTCATTTATCGCTTCTGTGGAATCATTTTTATATGTATGTAAACAGTTCTGATCTCATCGACTTCAATGGCCACATTTCTGCTGACTTGGATAGAAACCTAAAGAAAAAAGGCCCATCAGTTCTATCAGTCACAGAAGAGGATGTGCTTCTTGGTCAGTCCCCACAGTGGAGAGAAATGCCATATTATGCCTGAAGAGCATATAGTATTCAGGGTAATGGCTAAAATGATTACAAAAAAACACAAATGTTATGAAACAGAAAATTGGGACCATATGTTTCAAAGCAGCACCATCAATCCAAATGGAAAAGCAAAGTGTTCTCTATTGGCTTTTTCTACAAAACCAGGAAATCAATAAAGAACCTATCTTTCCTTCCCCAACAAACCTATGTTCATTTGTCTTGGAAAAGAGATATCTTGAATGACAAATTGAATCAACATGTGATACCTCCCCCCCCACATACTTTCTTTGATATTTTTGAGCTGAAATATCACAGTTGTTTGAATGCAAAAATGTTATGTTACACTTTGAAACAACTGGATTCTTTTAAAAGATTCAACACCTATAGATTTAAAACACAAAGGTCACATTAAAACCTGAAACTGTCTCTCTATTGGGTGTTGTGATATTAGTGAGAAAATCCAACAAGAATGTTGAGACTATGGACAGTAGATACAGAATGAGAATTATGGTTGTTTTCTGGGTGAAGTTAACACTGATGTATCACTCTTGTTGCTTTGTGTGTTCCCTTATGTGTTTCATTTGCACTGTGTTGCCACCATGCTGCTGTATGTTATGGTTATACGTTATACTACCTTGTAGGCATTGAGTGTGTGAAGCCAGTCATACCTTCTTCTCTAGCATTTTGGCCCACAGATTTGACTAATGCTGTTGTGGGTTGCTAAGGGTAACAAGCTAAGCAAAATAATCTTCCAGTGATGTATTGCCTAGCTAAAAGGAAAACACTTAGCTTTTCCATTTATTTGTCCTGAGCAGATTTGCATCTCTTTGTTGAGACATACACATATGAAATATGTATACTGCTAGAATTTTTTAAAGTTTGAATCCAAACAAGGGCTAAAATATACATTGCTCTTTTTATGCAATGAATTGTCAATGGATCACAAAATCTGCTCAGTTGCTTCAAACTAAAGTTATGTTAGCCAGTACACCAGACAATCTCTGATATTCATACACAGTTGCTTCTGTATTAATTGAAAATAATATATAGGGAGTGAGACTACTGCATTGAGCAGTACCTGAAGAATGGGACACTTCTTTCGCCATTAAACAGCAACCTGATAGTTAACTTCCAACACATCATTGTTTTTCCCTCCCTCCTCTTACATTTTCATTATTTCTGTTCTGGAAACTGAGACTGATATTACATTTATGGATGTACAGACTGCTTGAGTGGCAGAAAACAAAAGAAGGAACACAATTGACTCTACCTACCTCAGTGGTGAACCTTTTGGCGTTGCAATGCCATAGCCTTTGGAATCCAAGTTACCTCCCACCTTCATGGTGTCACAGGGCTTTCTCTGCTCAATGTACTCATTCATGGTAGACTCTAGCAGGTAGGCATACTTCCCTTTGGATCTCCTCACACGCTTCATTCCCTCTTCTGTTGTCGGCACGAAAACAGAGGGCTCAGCTGACTTCATGTACGTCCACATCTTCTCAAAAACCGCTATTTTAGATCTCTGTCCAGAATAGCATAAATCCACTGCTCTTAGCACGTGTTAATACACAGAGCAGAGATTCATACACCAAGGAAGACGCACATTGGCTGGGCTATGTGCCTACGCATGGCATAGACAAAAAGAGGAAAGTACCCAAGGCTGAGAGGGCTGGCTTGTAGAGGTGAACAGCCACCACATGATTTATGCCAACAGTCACTAGGTGTGTGGACAAAGGTTTTGTATGAGCTGGTGCTGCCTTTATGTGCTTCTGCCATAATCTCTGTGACTACATGGACACATTTTATGGAACACCAAGCATAATATTCAAAAGGAAGAGAGATGAGAAACTCATTTACAGTGAAGGCAGAAGCTTGGGGAAATGGTTTGGAATTATGATGCCCAAAATTCACCAGCCAGGGGAATTCCAAGCTCTAAGCTAAAAAATAAATAAATATTTAGTCTGAATATTAGGAGCTAGGCTAGAAAGGCAGCCACCATCCCTAAATACCAGCGGAGTGGAGTGGCAGAGCATTTGATATATGCAAGTAAAAGGTCAATTCATAGAACTTCTAATTTGGTGTTCAGGTGAGGAAAGACCTTGGGGTGGGGTGGGGTGGGGATACTGTCCACTCAATTAGACAGTATTCAAATAGCGTGACTCATGCAATCAACAGTAAAAGCAGTTGAACCAAACAATTTGAACTGTATTCCATGAATAGACTGGGAGACCTGGAAAGAACATTAGAGGGAAGTGAGAAGCATGGGACATTAGAACATTGAAAGGAAGTGCATTTCTAAAGGTTTTGCTTTGTAAGCTCCTTTGAAATGTAACATCAGGATATTTACATATGGTAAATGGTGCCATTAAATTGCAGAGCTAACCAAGTACTTATTATTCTCTAAACCTGTGCTGCAAGTCACAGGGTAATTACTTTTGATGCTGCTAAGTGTAATTACTCACTAATCTGTGGAAGCATATAATTACTCCATGTTTCTAGGGTATTTATGGACTTTGACAGAACCTTATGTATGCTCCATTTTCTGAGCTAGCATGAGATTTTGGCTTTGTATATTGAAGACAGAAGTTCTCTTACCTTGAAGAATTCTTTAGTAGAACCAGCGTCCAGAGTCCCATAAGCAATCTCTGTTTGCTTGGCTAAGTCTTCTGCACTCTCTATAGGAGACACCATTCTCTCTACTGTCAAGAAAGCCGCTAGATTGGCAGTGTAAGAAGAGATGATGATCAGAGTGAAAAACCACCAGACCCCGCCAACTATTCGTCCAGAGAGAGATCTGCGGGTGGGGGGGGAGGTGGGGGGAGAGGAGGAGGAAAAGGAAAAAAAAGATAGAAATCATGAAGTCAAATTAAAAGTGTAGATAAATTATGGAGTGGTGCCAATAGAACTTTTCTGGTGGATGATATGTAGGTCTCTGGAACTTACTGGACTGCGGCAGGATTCACCCCCTCACCGTCACCTGTACTGGCTAGCACTGATGGGAATTGCAATTCAATCACATCTGTAGGGTTACAAGTTACTGAGTACTCTTCCGGGTAGGGCATCTTCTGAAATAGCTCTGGTGGACTAAATTCAGAATAGATTTATCCAAGCCTAAATGTGAATGAAGAATTACCCTTGGGCTGGAACTGAAAATACTGCTAATTAATACCATCTTTTCTATCTCGGCACTAAAGTTCGCATGTGAGATGTGCTTTGTATGGGATACATGCCGAGTCAGCTTTTCTGTGCCACCTGTGCTACAGAGTAAAGGGACTGGGTGCAATAGTTCACTACCTCAATAAGTTACTTTCACATGTTTTCAATAGATATCAAGGTATGCCTGTTATGATGGTGTGGGGAGAAATTACGTGGCAATCTTCCACCCGCGCGAAGAGACTTCAGAAAAATAGTCTCTGCTTGGAGTATCAACAAATGGTGAAACGAAAAATAAACTTGAAGATGAATTTTCCCTAGTCATTTTATATCCACTGAAGGTAGATGACCATGGAAAGATGGCCATATTAATACTGAAGTAGTGGAGGAGTAGAATTTTCGAAAGTATGTCAGGGTAGCCATTACTGGAATGTGGGATGAAAAAGATCTCTCTAGAGGGAGATCTTGTGTGTCTTGTTGACCATGTGCAGAAGAATCTGGGTCATACCCCCTATGTTTGCTTTTTGAGTTACTGAGAAGTAAAACCATGATGGAGAAAAAGTACTGATATATGTATCACATATATAGGGGATATATAGCACATCACAACTGTGGATGTGAGACGAACCTTTGCATCCAGGGGATAATGAAAACAGAACTTTGAAAATGTCCCCCAGCCCATGATAATGTATCCCAGGTTGACGGATTTTAGGAATTGTTAGCCCAAAAACTAACATTTTGCTCTGATTAAAAGAATCAGCCCCTGCAAGTATTCAGCTCAATCCATTTCAAAATTAGTAACAGGGCAGCTCCAGTTATGAAAAGGATAATGTTATGTTCACACAAGAAGCACTGCGGAAATACTCAGCTTCTCTGCCAGCTTATGAATGAATTAAAGGATCTAACTGCCTCCATTTCCAAAGGGTTCTTGTGAACTAATATGTGTCATTTGGCGATTTTAAAATCACATCCTGTTCTAGTTGCTCCAGCTGGAGGAAGCTACATATTATAGAAACTAGTGGAAGAAAAATGTGATTTAACCTAACCAATTATCTAGGTCAAGGTGAAGGCAAAGTGCAGCTTTGAAATTCGCATGACACGTAGATGGATCCGTGCGTCAAAGCTAGTTCTGCCGCATGTCTTGCCCGCCCCTGCAACTCAGGCTGTCCAACATTTAGATAGATAAACATTACAATTTTCTCTTTTTTTTTCTCATATGGCTTTTGCTTATCATGTCATGCCCTCGCCTCATGCTTCTCTAAGGAGATAGTTTGCAGTTTCCATTCAGAAGTAAGCCTCATTCACTCAGTGACTGCTGTTTCAACGTAAACGCATACAAGTCTGATGCCAAATGTTCCAGCCTTCCAGAACTGGCTTCCCACACACTCCTCTCCTTGACAGCAAACTCCTCTCCTTGACATAAGTGCTTTGCTAAGTGTGAGGGAAAGAGTTGTGATTCTGATGCCACAGACATCCCCACTGTCACCACCACCAAGGTACATCTGGAGAGAAAATTTCCCCACATACAGTTTCTCACCATTTTTTTTAAAGATGGAAAGCTAGTCTCCCAACTTTGGGGTGGAATCCAAACACTTTTTTTTGCTCTCCTTGCTTTCTGCTCTTGTTTCCCAAAATGGTAAATGGTTTGAATATATGAAGAAATACTGTAGTACGCTTTTGAGTATGTCTAGGAGGGACACAGCAGACCTGCATCTAAAGACAGGACAGCCAGATGTGTGGCATTCAAATCAACAAAACTTCTGCACAACTCACTTGTGTGCTTTCTTCTTGTTTTCAAGCTCTCTTCCAGATTTTTGCCTTGTGTTCACTGGCTCCCTTTGCTTCCTCCCCTTTCCTTCATAACATCTGCCTGTCAGCTGAAAGTACCTGTCACAAGCACAGAGGTCCCAAACCAGAATCATGGGCTGAAGGTGCTGAATGCCATCATGTCTGCTGATGAAAGGCACTTCAGTCTGACAAGATGTATTTGCATGCTAAATAAACATAGCCCTTTCCAGCTGAAAATTATACAGCTTTTTCTTCGCTATAAAGCCAGGATATTTTTATGACTTAAATTCCCTTAGCTGCACTTAACTAGAGCCAGCCCTTCAGGCCTCAGTAATGGTTTCCTTATACCTTAATCACTGAATCCCAGTGGAACTACTGCCTGTCACAGATACAGGGCTCATAGTAACTGATTTCCTATTGCTATAATTACTTGAAGCTATAGGGAGGGTGTGGATGTGGGGCACAGCTTGTTATCACCATAATCATCATTAGTAATTTTAAAAAGTGACCACTTGGAGATCACCCAGAAGAAGCACCAAAGAAGGCACTGGTTTGCATAAACATGATATGTGGATACAGATGCAAAATAATTTTGAAAGAAATCTGCAGGTTACAGAGTGAAGTAAAGGCAATTACAGAAGCAATGTGAGCTCTATTCTGGCTTGTTTGTCTTGGCTGTTGCCCTGTTTTGCAATTGCCTGAACGGTCATGCAACAAGCAGTCTTGAAAACAAGATGAGTGCAACTGATTGCAGGAATATATGCATGCATGCACTCTCTCTCTCACACACACACACACACAAACACACACACACACACACACACACGTACAGTATATACAAGTACAGGCTAAAAATACAGATGTCCCAATCTCTGTCACCATCCTCACCCTCATTAACACCATCAACAGCAGCCACAGCAAGCTGTTATTTAACAATTTCCTCCTCAGAAGCATCATTACAGATACAAGAATATGTTGTTTTTCTCTGCTTGCAGTTGCATCAAAATTCAGATTTCTCAGATGACTTCCAGCTTCTTCAAAATCTTGTTTGTTGTACATGAGTAACATAGGGGGGTGGCTCTCTTTGCACAGAGTGATCAGGTGTCTCCCATCACTCTGGGAGAGGAGCTTCACTTGTTTTGTTGTCATGAGAGGTGATGCACTAGTGTTAGTCCATTAGAGAATAATTATCCTCAGTTCCTGCCAGTACTCCCAAAAGGGTTGTGTCATAAATCTTGACATTTAGATTTCTGCATCTGACCTTTGGATTTATTCTCTTTCATCGACAGAGGGTGGCTGGAACAAGGAGATTTTTTTTTCATAGAATCGAAGCAGTGAAAGCAGTAAGCGGAAGTGACAGTTGTGCAGAGAAAAGCTTAATTAATGTTTGCATAACTCTACGTGGAATAAACTAGGGGCCTCTTTTGATGAAGTCACCTGATTGGGGACAGATGGGCCCTCTATGGTATTCTCTTTGCCATATCAGCAAGCAGAGATTGCATAGGCTTGCCAGTGTTCTTACAATGCCCATTGGAGATTCAGCAGGCCCCCTCCCTCCAGACTTTTGAGAAGTTGGTGAAAACGGGACTGTACAGAGAAGCCTTCAAGGACACCCTTCCCCTTCAGTAGGGTATGATTCATGGCTCAGTCTTTGTTCTAGAAAATAGCAATCATCTCTTAGCTGTTAGTTTGTGTTTGCTGAACTTCTTCGTTTTGTTTTCTGTTTGTCATAGGTTGAGGGTGGGTTGGGTGAATTGTTTGTTTTGGATTCTCACTAAGTGGGGCAGTAAAAAACTGCAATGAACAAATAAAGAAATGGACTACAACTCACAGATGCATAGGGCCCTGTTCTGTTGGATGCAATAGACTAACATGACTGCTTCCTAAGGATGAGTACAAATTTCCATTCACCAAATGTACAGATAGGTATTTCATAAAACTGTCCATCTGCACTGCTTGGGTTATTGACCAATCTGCGTGTTTTATTATCACTGAGCTGGCTGGATAGCTCAGTGAGTTGGGCACATGGCAGCAGAGTAAGAGATTGGGAGTTTGCCACTGTACTTCCCAGGAGAAGAGCCAACCTGTGCAATCCCAGATAGCTCCCAGAAAAAGGGAATAAGAAACACTCTTAGGTATCAATACCAGGTGTCAACTATCTGCAATGTGAAAATATAGGATCTTTGGCCAAACAATCACTCAATATAAAGATACCCTGAAATAGCAAAGATAAAATGCTGTCTTCTCCAGTTATGCTGGGGCCTCTCCATGTATGTTGCTTTTCTCCCTAAGGGATGAATTCTGTCCCTGAGAAAGAATCATATCTGCTCATCTCTCTTTAAAAACGCAAAAAACAAAATGCAATTGCACAGATCAGAGAACTGTTCTTTAATCCTCTCCCTCCCCCCTCTGCTGAAAGTAAGTGAAACCAACAGCGCTTTGCATTCAGCTTGTCAGCTTATTACTAAAGGCACCAGTTCTCCAGCTGAACACACTTAAGACAGAAAGATGAACATGATCTTCATGAAATATACAAAATAAATCCTTTTGAACATTGTTTGAACAGCTTCTCAGGCCTTCTCTTCTACGTCTTCCCCCGAACTTGTTTCATGTATAGAGTTACGTACATTTAAAATTGACAGCATTTTAATTAGAAAGGCAAATTTGGTGTTCCAAAGCTGCGGTGCTTAGAGAAGATATCCTAGATTTGCTGTTAAACTCATTTTTAATAAAGGCTTATTTAGTCAACTGACATATTTGTCACAGAGCGAATGTATGAAAAAACAAGAGATGAAAGAAGCACACATGCCTTTCCCCCTCCCCTCCTCTTGTTACCACTATGATTTGGCCATGAAATCAAAAGGTTCTACTTCTAAACACATCTTCTAACTGCTGCAGAGCTCAGTGGCTTAGGTATCTGGTTGTTGAGTCAGTAGTTGGCAGTTTGATTCCTCTGCCTCCATGACAGGGGCTGGACTCAATGATCCATAGGGTCCCTTCCAGCTCAGCAGTTCTAAGATTATTATCTTTTCTACTACTCTAAGGCCATGGAAATAAACTGAGAGCTGCAGATATGGAAAAGATGTAAGACTGCATAGTTTTGCACAACATTTGCTCCTGTTAATTTCACAATTTGGAAATTGTGCGGTGCGTGTTATGGCTTGCCAAGTCAGAACAAACTCATCGAGATCATAATAGGGCTTTCAAGGTAAGTGAGATATTTAAAGAGTGGTTTTAGCAGTTCCATTCCAACTCCCCATGAGTATCCATGGCTGAGTGGGCATTTGAACCCAGGTTTGTCACTTATTTACTACACTGGGTATCTTGGAAATTACTACTTTGAGTTAAACAGAAATACTTCTTCCCACCATGATGGAGACAATTCTTACTAGGTTACTTGTATATGTGCTTGCCTAGCGCTTAACTGTGGATAGGCTACATCACAGGCCCTGCTCTCCATTCTTAGGATTTCCCCCCCCTCTAAGACAGTCTTATACTCAATGGCTCTTCAAACAAAGGATACCTTACAGGATTTCCCTCCGACAAGCCTTTAAATAGAATGGTCACCTAGAATTATACCAAAGGGCATATAGCCTTCAGGCAGAACAACATGGTGTTAGGTTGGAATGCAAAAGGCCACATGCCAAAAATGTGTACTTCAAGCCACACATCCCTGCCATTCACATGGTAGGAACACTACAGTTCATAGGTTTTTGTTATAAACCTAAGTCTTGAGACATGGAAGACAGTCATTGAATAAGACACAAATTCAAGTATAACACATTGTGTTGTATGAAAGGCACATTGTGTTAAAAACCTAGTTTCTTCAAAATTGTTTCAGAATAGACCATACTAGATTTTGGAAATGACATGCTAGTTTTAATGCATTAAAGTTAATTTTTTAAAACACATTTTCCTCCTGTTACTGGATGACTAAATTAGTACAACATGCCTGCAAACTGCATCTCTATGAAAGCCTTTTTCATGCATGCATGTGTGTGCATATGTTGCACAGAGATACTGATGAAAACTGGGAACATGTTTCAAAAGGAGGGTATGGCGGCCATAGACCCAGCACATGATGGTTTAAACTAGAAAAATCAGAAGGCAAGGCCTTAGTGGTCAAATTATCAAATGAACCTCTACAATACAGAAAATGATGGGAAATAGAATTCTGATCAATCCCATTCAGGGATGTTTGCCAGGATGTAAATCAGACCTGGGTAAAGTGCGGCCCGAGGGCCACATACGGCCCACGAGCCACTCCTGTCTGACTTGCGGACAGTTTTGAACATCAAAACAAATTATAGCTTTTTGTCTAAAGTTGATTAGTTGCTTATCTTTAATATACCACAAAAAACTCTTTAATATTTGTGAAGATTAACAAGTGTAAAATAAAAACAAGCATAACATCACTGTTTCATTTTATTTTTAAGTAAAGTTGGTTTTTCCCCCCAAACACAGTTCAGATTTTTGATGTGGCCGCCCTAGAGAAATTAATTGCCCACCCCTGATGTAAATAGTGCAATCAGTGAGATGCTAGGTATGAATAGTTCCTAGGAAAGTAACGGGTTGCAGCAGAAATTCTTACTATGAAATCCCTTCTATCCTCTTGTCATCAGTCCAAAGATGTGTCCCAACAGTAACCATTGTTTTGTTCATTGGTACTTTAATCCTCAGAACTGAGTACAGTGGTGCCTCGCAAGACGATTGCCTTGCAGGACGATGAATCTGCAAGACAATGGGTTTTTGTGATCGCTGTTGCACTTTGCAAGACAATGTTTTCTATGGACAATTTTCGCAAGATGATGTTTTGGTCTATGCTTCGCAAGACCGGGTTTTTTTAGACCGATGCTTCGCAAGGCAGCCCCCCCCCCCAATTGGAACGCATTAAATAGATTTCAATGCATTCCAATGGGGAACCGCGTTTCACAAGGTGATGTTTTCTATGGACAATTTTCGCAAGACGACGATTTCCCCCATTGGAATGCATTAAATAGATTTCAATGCATTCCAATGGGGAACCACGTTTCACAAGATGATGTTTTCACAAGACAGTGATTTTTGTGGAACGAATTAACATCGTCTCGCAAGACACCACTGTATCTTGGTTTGCAAGACTATAATCAAGTCAGAAGCAGTTGAAAAAGATGAAGTGGATATAAAGTGACTCAAAAGGGGCCCAGTTGCTTTAAGAAGCCATTCCAAAATCTGATAAAAATATATGAGATGACCATATTTTTCATCCTATATGTTATAGGATGTTCATTTCTTTCTGAAGCTGCTTCCCTCATGTACCTGAAAGTCTTCTTGAGGAGTGCCACTAACTTTCCTTTGAACTGGCTTCACTTAAGTCTCTCAGAGCTCAGGCCTGGCTGAATTACAGGATTTAGCTAGAAAAATCTGTTAGCCTAGACATCTTCTAAATTTATTTTTCTGGCCCACCACCTTTTTTTAGCTTGCCCTTTCTTTAGATCACTGCCCAAGATTTCTCTTTTCCTCCATTGCTTCCTTTTGGGTAACAATTTTCCACACCTTCAAGATAGTCTATGGAGAGATAATTTCTACCACAACTGAAGTACTCTTCACAGTACTTTCCCATCTACTCCATCCTGTGAGTTGTGGGGGTGGTAAGTAAAGATCTTTATTGCTCTTCCTTTTGGAACTCTGTCTTCCCCCCTCATGCGTATTCCCTTTGCAGCAGCCATCTTTGTATTACAAGTTTTTGTTTCCTTGGGTTGATGCATTCTTGTAATATTTTTGGAACAAATGCATTTGTTTGCTATTTATTCAGCTCTGCTATAGTTTTGCTGTTTCCTAATATAATTCTT
Source organism: Pogona vitticeps (assembly GCF_051106095.1). NCBI lineage: Eukaryota > Metazoa > Chordata > Lepidosauria > Squamata > Agamidae > Pogona > Pogona vitticeps. Next base: position 91,872,653 of record NC_135784.1, read on the forward strand.
ATGCACATTTTATTCTCACCTCCTGTGTCCATTCCTCTGTTGAATAGCTTGGTGTGAATGTAATTTATTGATGAAGATGCAGTTGCACTGTGAACCTGAACTGGAAGATGGATCGGGGTTTGGGAAATTGGTTTAAAAACCACGTGGTAGTCACATGGTTTTTGGGTTGCTGTGTGTGTCTTCTTGGGAAAACTTTCAATCTGTTTTTGAACTATGCTGTATCAAGGAGGCTACTCAGGCTTTTAGAACCATTGCATTTGAGGCTTTTTCCTGCATCCAGCTTCCCTCGTGCTGGCTCACAGCTACTAGCTGCTGCTGCTCTAGTGTTATTTTAAATATTTTTAGGGGTTTTATTATTGTTTTGCTATTATTTCTTGCAATTTGGCACAATGCTAGTTCACTATGACAGTTAGAAAAAAAACTGAAAAAGGTCAGATTGCAAACTTTCCTTGCGGCCTGACATAATATGTACAAGGAAACAGAGCACACAGAGCACACACGCACACACGCGCACACACGCGCGCGCGCACGCACACACACACACACACACACACACACACACACACACACACACACACACACACACACACACACACACAGAGAGAGAGAGATGAGTGGAAAAGGAGAGGGAGCAATGGAGCTGGCAGTTAGGGCTGGTGAAAGAGAAGGCACTCCAGTGAATGTGATTTTCACTATGTAATACCAACAGGATTGTGACCACTACATTCTCCAATCACAATTGAATTATGGGATTGATAGTCTAATTAGAAACATGTGTCAGAGTGCCTGAGGAAGTGGACTTGATCCACAAAAAGCTCATACTGAAATATACTATCTAGGGCCTGTCCAGACACAGGAATTTGAAACTTTGGCTTGTGCTTAAAAGGTTTTTATCTTCAGTGTGATCCATTTTATCTGTCACTTGAGCAATCCTTTCAATCATACTGGAGATGTTTATTCTTTTGTGAGGAGGGTCCACACAGATCTTTGGATTGCTGGTCTATTTGTGAGCAGGTTTGCCCAGTTTATTCATGAGTAAGCTTACTTGCAAGTAAGGAGACAACAGCAAAACAGTGGAGGAGAGCGGCGGCATGAGGGGAAAATGTTGAGGTGAAATTTGGGGAGATGGAAGGGAGGTAATCCCCCTTTCCCCATCTTTCTCCTCAACAGGGGATTTTCTGTGGCTGCACTGCCTTGTAGGGGCAGGATCCATGGAGTTAACTAGTCCACTTCTCCACCTTTTCTTACGACTGTACTTTAAATTAAATTAAATTAAATTAAATTGAAAAAAAATAGAAGGATGGAGCACTGTGCCAGAAAGGATTGGGGCACCTCTTAAAAGTGCAGGATGGATCAATCTAAATAGAAACATGTGTGGATGCCATAATTTGCACTAAACTGTACCAACAGTGATCCAAACAACTATACAGTGGTGCCTCGCACAACGAGCGCCCCGTAGAGCGATGAATTCGCTCTACGGTGACGCTTTTGCGATCGCTAATGCGATCGCAGAGCGATGTCTCCAATGGGCGAAAATCGCAGAGCGAAGGGCGGTAAGCGGTTTGCTTACCGACCTTCGCTTTGCGACCCGCCAATCAGCTGTTCCGCGGCTTCAAAATGGCCACCGGAACAGCCGAAAGGGCCGGGCGCAGCATTTTCGCGCCCTTGGTAAGCAAGGGGAGGGCGCGAAAACGCTGCCGGAACAGCCGAAATGGCTGCGCGCAGCATTTTCGCGCCCTTCCCTCGCTTACTAAGTGTGCGAAAACGCTGTGGCCGGCCATTTCGGCTGTTCCGGCGACCATTTTGGACCCGCTGGACAGCTGATCGCAGCCATTTTCGTGCCCTTGTTCAGCGAGGGGAGGGCGTGAAAATGGCTGCCGGCCATCGGAGAAACATTGCTGAACGGTGAGTACAGCAGTCGATTGGAACGCATTAAACACTGTTTAATGCGTTCCAATGGGCTTTTCTGCCCCGCTCAGCGATGTTTCACACAGCGAGGGTTAATCCGGGACGGATTAACCTCGCTGTGCGAGGCACCACTGTATATCCATCTGATAGGTCCTTAGTCTTTTAAGTACCACAACAGTTTTGTCTCTTTGTTTTTGTTTTTTGTCTGATATACTTAAACAGATTAACACAGCTACTCTTTCGGAAACTACAAAGACAGTTTAGGAGCTCTAGATCACACTTAAAAAACAAAAACAAACCATTTAAGTAATGGATTAATAATGTTAAATATTTTTGGATTTGAATATTAGTAGCAATGAATTCACTTTTCAATATCTAGCACTTAACACTGATAAATTAATGTTCAAACCTAATGTTTCAAGTTCTGTGTACAGCTATGATTATGAACTCTGATCCGCACACTAACAGAGGAACTTAAAACAAGAATTCTGATTCAGTCCGTTGCAGAAAGATGGTTCAAGTCTTCTGAGGGAAATCATCCTATCTCAGATATGGAAAGGGAAAATTTACAGAAAGAGCAATAAATTCCATTCACACTTCTTTCATAGTGGTGAATACCTAGTTTACTAAAATTAATTAAACTACGCTTTTGTTGCTGTCCCTTAACCTACCTTTCTGTGCAAGGTTTAACAAATGGCAGCATGCATGCCTTTGTACAAGGACCTCAAATGTCTGGCCGGGTCAGATTGCTAGCTATTTATTTATTTATTTATTTATTTATTTATTTATTTATTCATTCATTCATTCATTCATTCATTCATTCATTCATTCATTCATTCATTCATTGAATTTGTACCCCGCCCATTTAGTCCACTGACTACTCTGTGTGGCTAACAACATATAAAAATAAACCATTTAAAATATAAAACAAGCAATACAACAACAGACAAGGACTCAAGATGAAAAAACAAAATAAATCAAGAGGTGGCTGGAGGGAAGGCTTGCCTAAATAGCCAGGTTTTCTGTTGGCCTTTGAAAATGCCCAGTGAAGGGGCCATACAAATCTCAGAAGGGAGACTATTCCAAAGGCGAGGAGCCACTGCCGAGAAGGCCAGGTTTCTTGTTTTTTCCTTCTGGGCCTCCCTCGGCATTAGGCTCCTCAGCCTCACCTCCTGGCTAGATCTAGTTATACGAATAGATTTGGAGAAGGCGTTCCGTCAGATATCAAGGCCCTAAACTGTCACATATCAAGGCCCTAAACCTAAGTCTATGGGCACTTGTGTGGAAGTAACTGTCATTGAATTCCACTGACTGGAACCAAGCCTGGTGCAAGACATTTTGCCGCCTGAGACAGACCAAGAAATGGCACCCTACCTCAACCCAGGGCCTTAGTATCTAAACCCAGCTAAGTTATTTTAGCTTCTGAGGAATAAAATCCTTTTTCCTTATCCCTAGCAGTACAAAAATAATAGCAGCAAATTGGGTTATACATCTCTTTTGTCAAACACCACATCAGGACAGAAAAAGGCAAGATGGCAGTTTTGCAGCTAGAAGGGATAAATCATTACCCCCCCCCGTCCCTTCTTCTGAGAAGTCATATTTACATAATGAACATGCAAATTAAGTCTGCTTTTTACTTCATAGTGACCAATCACCAACAAAAGCAAGCTCATTTATAACTCACAGAACTATGAAACCTCCTTGGAAGATAATCATACATTCTTTACAGAAGCAAATAAGGGTTTTCTGCTTTTAATTGCGAGGTGACTAGTTCAGTGATTTCTGCTTCTCTGCTCTTGGAATGAACTCATTTCCTATTTTGCTAAGGACCATCTACTTTGGTGCCAGAAGCAGCAGCTCTTCAGAAACCTGCTACCTGGTCCCTTACATCAGAAATGTCAGGGAGTTTTTGCATGCAATTTATGTGTTGTAACATGGAGCTGTCACACTTCCTTAAATAACTAAGCCTAACTGTTCCATCAATCTCCTGTAATTGTCACATTTGATGAGCTGGGCTGCAGCCCATGAATGCTTACTTTATAAATACTTCTGAAAATATTTGTGTGTTTGTTCTGAAAGATCTCCAAAAAGGTAAGCACTCGAAACACAAGAGTTTGCACAAATATTACTGATTTCCCAACTTAAATAACAAGGTGATTGACATCTTGTAATCACTTCCCTCAGAGTCCCTTTTTGTTTGTTTGTTCTGAAAGATCCTTGAAACAGTAAGTTAGCAACATGAAATGGCTTATACTGTCATATGTGTTTCAGATGTTTAAATGCTTTAATATTTTTTAAGTATTTAAACTATTTTACATTGCTTGTTCATTGTTTTACCCTGAGACCCATTTTTAGAGGGCAGATATAAACATTCTGATAATTAAACAAATAAAATTTTCATTGGATCTGACTGATTGCCTAACACATTGGTTACATCTCTAAATTGATTCTCCAAAGCCTGTTTTGTTCACTTGTCCCAAAAGATATCAGAAATGACAAGAGCTAGAAGCCAAAGATTTTGAATGGATGCTACTGATTTCCTAATTTAAATAACTGCACCAGCTACATCTCAAAATTTATTTCCCTAGCAACCATTTTGTTTATTTGTCCCCAAAGATCGATCAAATGGCAAGAGCACCAAAGTTTGGACGGGCTCTGTAGGTTTTGAAACTCAAATTCGGTAGGTTACAGTTGTATCTTGAAATTGCTTCCTTCAAAGCGCAGCTGGGTCCACTAAAAATTGCTGTGAGTTGCACCAGCTCACAGGCATGCACTGGACTCTTTTATTAAGCTGGTAGAGCATGAAAGAGTACCATGACGGAGAGAGAAAAACCAGTACAAAAGAAAGAACTTGGGTGGGAAAAAAAAGAGGGCACTTGCAGGAGGATGTGACTCATCATTTTTTAATCAGGGTGAAGCCAAGTACATTTGCATTTTGCGGTCTTTAAGGAACCACAAAACTCTTTGTACTGCAACAGACTAACGTGTTCACTCTAGAAATACATCTCTCCCTATCACTTGCTCGCCTGAGACATTTTGGTGCCTGAGTCACAAGTTTAAATAGCATCCCATTCCATTCCTCTCTTTGCCTCCGCACAAGCTGAGGTGCACAGCATCCAAGATGGAGATAGAAAATCCCACACTTGTTTTCTTCTACCCTGGCAGCCCGTGGACAGTTTTGAACATGAAAACTATTTATAGCTTTTTGTCTAAAGTTGATCAGTTGCTTATCTTTAACATACCACAAAAACCTCTTTAGTATTTGTGAAGATTAACAAGTTTAAAATAAAAACAATAACATCACTGTTTCATTTTATTTTTAAGTAAAGTTGGTTTGGCCCCCGAACACAGTTCAGATTTTTCATGTGGCCCCCCCTATAGGAATTAATTGCCCACCCCTGTTCTACAGGATACCTTCTCGTGCTCAGTACCATTCACAAAGAAATACCAAGCAAAAGAAAATCCCAGAACCTGACTCCCAAACATAAAACAGATATGAGGGTTGTTTTTCAACAAATTCTATAAAAGAAACATCATGATCACCATAATCACCCAATCTCCTGAAAAGGACAAAAAGCTGATCCCACAGCTACAAATACTCAACTATCCCACACACTACACCAGAAGACAGAGTTCTAACTCCTGTCCTCTGAAGATGCTGGCCACAGAGACTGGCAAAACGTTAGGAAGAAGAACACGGCCGAACAGCCTGAAAAACTGACAACAACCATTGGATCCAGGCCATGAAAGCCTTCGAGAATACAAGTTCTATAAAACTTGGCAAACAGATGAGAGAGATGAGAGAGAGAGAGAAGAAAAAAGTGTTTACAACAGTTTCCAACAAAAAATCTGGCAACCATTCCTCTGTACAGCTGCAGCTTGCAAAGCTGCAGAAGGTGAAAAGAAAGAAAGCACATGGGAGGGAGAGAGGAGGGAGAAGGGAGCAAGAAGTAGGCAAGAACTCAAGCAAAAGGCAACCTAATAGAGTGAATACCAGGGTGAGAAGGAGAAGGCAAGAGCTGCTTGTGGTCCCTAGGTTGTGTTCTTCACAAAATGATGATATCAGGAAGGGAGGGAGGGATTCTTTAATTTGTAGTTCTTCTGATATTTCTTTTGCTCATTTGTGAAGGAGAGAGAGAATGTGAGCTGTCCTCCGCAGTCAAAGGAGCGGAAGGAGGAACAGAGTATGTAGAAGGGATATTAGTAGAGGTGGAAGAGGACGACAGGGAGGTGCAACAGCCTAGAGAAGTGTGTTTGGCTGACGAGAGGGGGAGGAGCTAGATTTGATCATATGGGAAGATATAAATGAGGGTGAAAAGGCGGGAAGTTTCAGAGTAGTGAAAAGAGAACCGCTGGATAAAAAGGATAGATCTGTGCAGACAGAATGGAGTATGGGGCCAAGAGAGTTTCTTAAAATTACTTAAAGAATTCCCGAATTTACAAGTAGATGGAGGATTATTGCCGGGACCTCCAGATTTCTTCACGCACGGACAAGAGGTAGATCCCCTGGAATGGACTGTGGTGATTTACCCACACAATCAGTGTGGGGGGAGGCGGGTGATCCGTCCCAGTCCCTCTTTACTCCAGAGTCAGCGGGAGGGGGACTGGGCGCGACACCCATGCTGTGGGACAGTTTGCGCAGTCCGGACCACAACAGTCCGTCCTATGACCGACCAGGAGTGATTTGGACCAGCCCCCCAGTAAGAAGAAAACACAAAGAAACAACTACGCGAGTTCAATGTTACCAGAGTTAAGTTTAATGGATCCTTTTGAGCCAGCCAAGTTAAGTTTGTTTACCAATAAAACAGATTTCGTTAGAAAAGAAGAACAACCTCCTGTCCTTTTTCCCGTGCTGTCAACAGAACCGCCCCTGGAAGAATCAACACGTATTCACATCATTGTATCCTCAGTTCTAGCTTTTGCTGAATTTGCTCTTCCTGGAAGGTGTGTGTACCACACATGAACAGTGTTAGAAACTTCTGTTTTTCCCATTCAAAAGGTCTTTTCTGAGGACCAATAATTCAGCCCAACCAATATTTCTAACACTGGATTTTTCCAAATAAAGAAAATTGGGTGGGGCAAACAATTCTGTTTCAAGATAATGGAGAATGGTCCTTTCAGTTTATGCAAGTATTTTAAATCTGGGCTGGCCAGGGGTTGCCCATTTCTAAGTCAAGGAAGGAACAGTTGTACTTTTATAAAGTACAAGAGCAGACTGTCTGCAACTATTCTGCCAAATTTGCTGTTGATCTGAAGTCTCAAAGCTTGATGATGATGGATGGCTATCCCCTTTTTAGTATTGCCTTAAAGATTTGCTCTGCCACACTTCTAATTCAATGTGCTGCCCCTGGAGTTCTGCCTGGGTGTGGACCATTCATAGAGTATCAAGAAACATAAAGAATCAGCCTGGAAGTGAATTGTCCAATGGGAGAGTTTTATATCATCCACCTGAGACTGGAGCAACCCCTGTTCAGCCACTGCTTGAGGTGGAAGCAAAGCAGCGTTGCCCCTTCACAGTGTGTGACAGCTTCACCCAAAAGTGGAAGATTAGGCTGCAGGAATAGCACCTTGCCCCCACAATTTCCTGAGAAGGACAACAGAGGTGTCTGCATCCACTGCAAAAAGACACAAAGGTCCTTATCCATTGCCTCAGGGGACTCCCTCGTTATAGGGAATGGACTTACTTGGGATATCAACATGAGAAACTTCTGCTCTAATCACAACTCAGGGCGTGTATATATACAGTGTGTGTGTATATATATATATATATATATATATATATATATATATATATATATATATATATATATATATATATATATATATATATATATATATATATATATATATATATATATATATATATATATATATATATATATATATATATATATATATATATATATATATATATATATATATATATATATATATATATATATATATATATGTATCAGTGTATATGTATATGTATGTATGTATGTATTATGTATGTATGTATGTCAACATGTATGTATGTAAGTACTATGTATGGTATCCATGTAACTATGTATGTATGTATACTCATACGCCACTGAGTCCACATATATAAAAATATGAAATTAAAAAAAAATCAATATACCTAGAAATGCAAGGTGGCAGTGACAAGATAGTCTACAAAATATAATGGTTAAAATAAAATATGTGACTAATTTATTAGAGGAGGAAAAGCAGAGTTTTTATATGGTTTCTCAATATTAGGAGAGAAGGGGCCTGGTGAAGAGGAAAAGGAGGTATAGAGTTGCATGTCATGAGCATATTGATGACAACACACTCCAGATTTCTGGATGACCTCACCCAGCAGCCTCATATAGATATTAAACAACATTGAGGAGATTATCAGCCCCTGTGGCAGTCCACACTGTACAATCTACAGAGTTGAAACAGCTTCCTCAAGCTGTACCATCTGGAGCCAGCCTTTGAGGAAGAACTGGAGCCAACATGGTGCTAGCCTCCCCCCCAATCCTCAAACTTGTTAGCTGGTCCAGAAGTATACCATAATCAACAATATCAAAGGTCACTGAGAGATCCAGAAGAACCAACAGGGTTACACTCCCTCAGTCAGGCTTCCTCAGCAGGTCATTGAGCAGTGCGACCGGAACTCCTAGTCCCATTGTGTGGCCTAAATCCTGATTGAAATGGATCAAGACTATTGGTGTCCTCCAAGAACATCTGCAACTGGCCAGTCACCACCCTCTCAATTTGCTGTCCCATGAATGCTATGTTGGCAACAGGATGAAAGTTGTTCAAATCATTAAAGTATAACCCTTGACAATGTAACTAAAGTTCTTTTCACAAGTCTTTCAGCAGCTTTTGCCATAAATAACAGCAGCAGCAATAACAACAGCAGCAGCAGCAACAACAACAACAACAATTCAGCAACCTTCTTCAAGACTGGATGAGAACAGGTCAAACATTCCTGATAATGAACGACCAAGAAAAGGGCAATGGACCTAGTAATTATCAACCAATCACGTGCCTTCCAACAATTTTCAAGTTACTCACAGGAGTACTTGTAAGATCAATATAAAACCATTTAACTGAAATCTCCCAATACTATACCTAATTGAAAAGAAACGGAACTTTTAAAAGTCAAGAAGCATAAAAGATCAGTTGTTAATTGATAAAATGATACAAAAAAGGTTCAAAAAGACAAAAAACAAATCTTAACATGGTGTGGATACATTATAAAAAGGATTTTGACTCATTGTCACATAGCTGGATTAACACCTCCCTAAAATTCCCAGTGTGGTGCAGTGGATAGAGTGACAGACTAGGACTCTGGAGAACAGGGTTCAAATTCTTGCTCAGCCATGGGGAGAGTGGAACTGGTAAAGCCACTCCTTAAATATCTCATTTTTTTGAAAGCCCTATTAGAGTTGCTGTTAATTGGTTCAGAATTGTTGGCACAAAACACACACACACAAATAGTCAGGATTAGTGAAAGTATTCAGAAGTTTCTCTAGAAAGATATAGAAAAATGTTTTAATAGCTTATAGTGAAGAAATTGGGGAAGCTAAAAATTAAAGAGGAATATTTCAAGAGGATTCTTTGTCACCATTACTGTTTACCATCTTACTAATCCCTTTGTCAATAATTTTAAATAAAAATAATTTGGTTTACTGTATTTCAGGTCAATCAGGAAAAATAATTATCTGTTTTACATGGATGACCTAAAACTATATACAAAAAATCCCACTGAGATTGAATTACAGTATTGATAAATACAGTGCAAATATTTAGTAAAGATATTAAGATGAAATTTGGATTTGACAAATGTGAAGTTCTCTCTATGTTGAAAGATTAAAAAACCACACAGAATAGAGCTAAAATGATTATATCATGAATTCATTATGAATAAAAATACCTTGGGATACTAAAAGCAGATAAACTTCTGCATACAAAAATTAAAGATTTGACAGAAAGGGAATACATCAAAAGACTGTGGGGAAAAAAAACAAAGTTAAATGTTGAAACAAAGATCAAAGCTGTAAACACATGGGCAGTTCCAATAATTAGATACCTATCTGTAATAACAGGCTGAACCAAAAATGAATTAGAAAAAAATGGATCAAAAATGCAGAAATTAATGAACATGCATCATGAACTGCATCCAAAAATTGATGTGGATAGATTGTATTTAATATGGAAAATCTGAGGTATTGGATTACTACAAACACAACAAGGTAGTAGAGGAAGGAGAGAAAAAAAAGCCTAAATGATTATATTATTAATATTAGATAAAAAATCTTTAAAGCAGTGACAATGGAAAACATCTTGAAAATAACAGAAACAAAGTTCAAATGTAAGAAACAACAATTTGAAGATAAATTAAATAGAATGAAAATATAAACCACTGCATGGACAATATCTGAGAAATATTAATGGAAAATATAATAATAATTTAACTTGGGCATGGCTAAAACTGAGGACCATCAAGAAAGAAACTGAAGGCTTGATCTTTGCTGCACAGGAACAAGCACTCCAAACTAATATCATAAAAACTAGAATTCCAGAAATTAGTGTAAATAGCAAACATTGACTCTGCCAAGAAAAAGATGAAACTGTGTCACAACTCATCTGTGAATATTAAAAAAACACAGAGAGACTACAAAACTGGACATAGCTGCAAAATTAATAAACATTATATAAAAAATACATTCTCCTAGCATTCAACATCAGGTAGAAAAGGTGTCAGAAAACAACCAAGTTAAGGGGGACTTTCAGTTTCAAATGTGCAGATACCATGAGTATAATACTCCAAACATAAATTAACAGAATGGTCTGGATAATTGACACTGCAATTCCAGAGGAAGCCAAAGGTGAAGATAAAGAATTGGAAAAATTAACAAAATACATGGACCTGGCAATAGAAATAACTTGCTTGTTTCCTCCCACCCTTCAAACAATACTAGAAATAGTGAGATCCCACTACCAAGAGACAAAATTATCCAATCAACATTTGGAAAATTATAGTCAACAAGCAACTGGGAACAACGAAGTAGGAAATGAGAGTGTGCCAGATGATGTATGCCAACCAAAAGAGGAGCTGGAGGAAATTAACCTAAAAGAAACCTCAATTTTGGACCAGAGGAGAGTACTAAGGGAAGACAAGGGGACAAAAATAGTAAAATAACAAAAAAAAAAAAAAAAAAAAAAAAAAAGCCTGGAAGATCCATCGAAGATAGACCAAGTGCTTAAAGAGCTCGTGGACATAACCCAGATACACAAAATAGTTTCAGAGGGCATGAAAGATGGCATAATGCTTAGAGACACAAAAACACAAAGTGAAAATAGGGAAATGAGAGAGGGAATTGCTTAGAAAGATGAAAAAGGGAAAAACGAGAAGGGGCCCCTTAATGTTGGAAAACATGTATATATTTAACATTCAGAATTGTAAAAGGGTATACTGTATTCTTTATATTAAAAAGTAGAATTAAATTGAAATAAGGGAGCCCTAATCAGGATAAAGATGTAATATGGTGGTTTTTCATTTTAGGTAAACTAAATTAGATATAAAGCTGGAGTATGGATCTGGAACTACCTTTAATAAGAATGCTATTAGAAGACTTGAGAATATTGTATATTATGAAAGTAGTGTTATGATAATAGCCATATTATATATCAAAATATGTATATGAATGGTTTGAATGTTTGAAAGATGTTTGGAATTTGGGGGATAACTGGGAAGACACTGAGATGTAAAAAACAAATAATTGTAAGCAAAACATGTAACACGATGTTTGACAAGCACAAACTAATGTAGATAGATTGAAAAACTAATAAAATGTTTATATATAAAAAAGAAATAACTTGCTTGTGAATGAAACACATTTCAGTGGTTCCCATATTAATCAGAGCATTGGGAACAATGCCATAAAATTTTATAAAATATTATAATCAGCTGCAGGTTGCTAGATACCACCATCAGATAGCATTAATAATAATAATAATAATAATAATAATAATAATAATAATAATAATAATAATAATAATAATAATAATAATAATAATAATAATAATAATAATAATAATAATAATAATAATAATAATAATAATAATAATACTGTGTCACACCTTATCTATGAATGTCCAGATTGTACAGATTACAAAATTAGACATGACAGAGTGACAAAATTAGTGCACTGGTCATTATGCAAAAAATGTAACTTTCTGGCCTCCAAAACCCCATGGGAACATCAGGTAGAACAGGTGTCAGAAAATGAGTAAGTCAAGACCTTGTGGGATTTCCGGATCCAAACCGAGAGATACCTTGAACTTAACACAACAGACATAGTAGTAATAGAACAAAGAAATGTCTGGATCATTGACATTGCAATTGCAGGGGATGCCAGAGTTGGAAATAACGAATTGGAAAAACTAACAAATACAGAGGCCTAGCAATTAAAACATGAATTTGACCCAACTCTGGGAGGCAGTGGAAGAAAGGAGGGCCTAGCGTACTCAGGTCCATGTGGTCATGAAGAGTCAGACATGATTAAACGACTAAACAACAACAAAGCAATTAAAACATCTCGCTTGTCATTGGGGCTTTGGGAACAATATCAAGAAATTTCACACAGTACAATAAGCAGTTGCAGATCTCAAAAATATCACCATCAGCTCTACAAAAAGCGACAGTATTAAGAACAGCATGCATACTGTTCCGATATTTAACAGATACGTGCTTAGGTTTTTAGTTAAAACTTGTATCTGTTATATAATACCAGTCAATGTTATTTTGATTGACTATGCCTGGTGTTTTTGAATAATAATGATAATAATAATAGTCAAGTCAATTCTGATTTGTGGCAACTCTTTCAAATGTTTTCTTGGTAGAGAGTAACAGAAGTGGTTTTCCAGTCCCTTCTTATTGGGGTGCCTGGGACTGCTCTATAGGCCTTAAGAACTCTAGGGTTAAGGACCTAGTGGAGAGAACTGGTCCCCCAATTCCTGTTTATCTTCTTTGGTAAGAGGAACCAGAGGACCAGAGACTATGCGAACAGATTCTGAGCCAGTGAAGTCAACTTAGCCCAGATATGTGAGACTCAACTCAGAATCACTTGTTGTTAACCACTTCTCAAGTTCAATAAATCCTGTTGTGTTTCCCACAACCAGTTTAGAGTGTATGGATATAAGAATAGAAGAAAGACAAATCCCCGTAAACAATGTGGGACTCACACTCATTCTCACCAGGATGGACAGATGATGTCTTTACAGTTTCTTACATTTCCTTTAAAATGTATGTTTACTGTTTTTCTTTTCTGATGTAATTTACCTAAGAGCCTATCTTACCATCTATCTCACTGCAGTATGGGAGAATTAGTTAGGATTTCTAAAAGTTTCTGAAGGCCTGTAACAGAAGATGCTATGTTACTTTATACTTCTATGTGGTCTTTGGGGATCGACTTATGCAAAGCATCATTGAACAGTGGGGCTTCTATCTAAGGATAAAGAGTTACTCTGTGGAACAGTGGGCAAACCTCAGAATTGTCTCCTGACTTCTTAGTTAGCTTCTTTTAAAAATGAGATCTACTTTTTCACCATTTAAGCTATAATCCAAACATTAGATTCTGACTTTTGTACATACAGTCGTGCCCCACTTTATGTTTACCCCGTTTAACGACGAATCTGCTTGACGGTGAGGTTTTTGCGATCGCTTTTGCGATCGTAAAATGATGGTTTGAATGAGTTTTTTTCCGCTTTGCAATGATTTTCGCTTTACAACAATCAAAAACAGCTGATCATTGGGTTTCAAAATGGCCACCGGCTGAAGAAAATGCCCCCCCGCTGTGCTTAGGGACAGATTCCTTGCTGCACAGGCACAGAAAATGGCCACCCCTATGGAGGATCTTCACTGGACGGTGAGTTTTCAGCCCATTGGAACGCATTCAAGGGGTTTCAATGCATTTCAATGGGCTTTTTTATTTCGCTTTGCGACATTTTCACTCTACAGCCAATTTGCTGGAACGAATTAACATCATAAAGCGAGGCACCACTGTATTATTTCCATTTTTGTATGCTTTTGCATGTAAATCTGTGTATGCAATTTAGAATAACATTTCATATATGTGATAGAATGTACAAAAATATATACCATAATAACTGAAAAATCAGGATTTCTGATTACATGGAGATACACCATAAATAGAGATTGTGCTCTTCAGAAATAGTTGACTTTTGAAACTTGGAAAGAATGAGGCAGAGGTATCCCATTCCCTCTGCTCACCAGCTAAGATTAATCTTTTTATTGAATTCTGAATAGAGTTTAAGAGGGAATAAGGAAATGTAATTTATCATGAATTAGATAATTCAGACTGTATATCTGAATGTGTTTCCAAATTAAACATTAAACTAAGACCCTTGAATCAAACCCATTAGCTGTATGAGCAGGGGGCACACACTTTGGTTTGCAGACGATGCATTACTTAACTATCCTGAACATGTTCTTCAGCTGTAGGTAATCAACAACTTAATTATTTATTTCCTAATTTTCCTAATTAATCCCAAACTGGAATTAAGATTGCCAGAAGAAATATCAACAACCTCAGATATGCAGATGTTACCACTCTGATGGCAGAAAATGAGGAGGAATTAAACAACCTCTTAGTGAGGGTGAAAGAGGAGAGTGCAAAAAACAGTCTGAAGCTCAATATAAAAAAAACCCTAAGATCATGGCCACTGGTCCCATCACCTCCTGGCAAATAGAAGGGGAAGATATGGAGGCAGTGACAGATTTTACTTTCTTGGGCTCCATGATCACTGCAGATGGTGACAGCAGCCACAAAAATAAAAGATTCCTGCTTCTTGGAAGGAAAGCAATGACAAACCTCGACAGCATCTTAAAAAGCAGAGACATCACCTTGCCAACAAAGGTCCACATAGTCAAAGCTATGATTTTTCCAGTAGTGATGTATGGAAGTGAGAGCGGGACCACAAAGAAGGCTGACTGCCAAAGAATTGATGCTTTTGAATTGTGGTGCTGGAGGAGACTCTTGAGAGTCCCCTGGACTGCAAAGAGAACAAACATATACATTTTGAAGAAAATCAACCCAGATTGCTCACTGGAAGGACAGATCCTGAAGCTGAGACTCCAGTACCTCATGAGAAGAGAAGACTCCCTGGAAAAGCCTCTGATATTGGGAAAGTGTGAAGGCAAGAGGAGAAGGGGACAACAGAGGACGAGATGGTTAGACAGTGTCATGGAAGCTACCAACATGAATTTGACCCAACTCTGGGAGGCAGTGGAAGACAGGAGGGTCTGGCGTGCTCTGGTCCATGTCCAACAAACACAGAAAAAGCCTAAAAAAGTGGATTCTGTTTTTTTGTTGTTCAAACAACATGGCTACCTTTCAGAAAAATATACCACTGTTTATGAAACAGCCAGACAAGTAGCAAGATGCTCTCAGAACCTTGCAGTGGTTGCTCTCATAGTGCTATAATGTGAGCTTTTGAGGATACAATTTATTGTTGAAAAAACTTTCCTTCAATCCCATGGTATTGGACAATTACCAGCCAGTCTCTAATGTTTCATTCTGGGGCAAGGTACTGGAGCAGGTCATGGCTTCTCAGTTTCAGGGGTTCCTGGGTGGGATGGATTATCTAGATCCATTTCAATCTGGTTTCAGACCTGGTTGCGGGTCTTTGTTTCCTCGGTGGGTGAACTACGCCAGGCTTTACTGGGAACTAGTACAACAGTAACTTCTCTCTCATAACTTTCTGTTACTTGATTCACCTCTTATATTCATGTCTTATTTGTCTTTTTTTTTAAAAAAAATCTAAACTAAATAGGTCTTAGTATTTGTGACTAACATTATCTACGTGCTTATCTGTAGCCACTGAAGCATATTTTTAATAACGTGGCTAGGTTTTCTGCTATGTAGCAAAACAAATTTAGTAAAACCTATGACACTGAGTGGGCTGAAGATTGTAACCTAAATAGAATGAACCAAGTAATGCAAGTAGCAACTGGGGGACCATTTATAGAGACTTGATTTGCTTGGGCATCCCATTTTGAGATCACAGTAGCAGCAGGGAAGATTAAAAGAAAACTGATAACATGTCTGTTCATTTATTCCCTCTGACCTTAAGATGCTTCACACCAAAACCTATTTTCAAGGAATGGGGTAGACTCAGACAACTATTTTCCGTTCTTCAAACAATACTTTCTCTAATTATTATTTTTCTTTAGATTTGCCAGTTTGGAGCTAAAATCAGCCACTGAAGCAAACTTTGGATTAAATGAATGTCACAGTTTAGCAAACTGCCTGTTTGGTTTCTGTGCCTTCTTTCAGCTGGTATTCTTGATCAAGAGGATGGACTGTATCATTTGCTGCAGGCATGCTTCAGTAATTCCCTGTTTTGAATAGGTAATATGCAATTAGCTGCTCATGTAGACCTGAATTAAAAAATTAAAAGAAAACCCCATATCAAAATAATTGGTACGCCCCTCCTCACCCCTGAATATTTCTTACTGAACTATGATTGCACAATAAAGGCATTCTTCCTCAGTTGGCAATCTTCTCAAAAGTATATATGCATAAGTTTGTCCAAAGGAGAATTCATGTATTTCCTGATGCAATATAATGGCTAAGCAGAGCCAGTATAGCCATTAGGCAGTGTGACTCTTACACTCCACAACTGTTTTCCTGCACCAGGCATAATAACTTTAGATTTGGAGGCCAGATTTTCAACTCCAGCACCCACTGCAAGCTTCACAAGACTTGGAAATGGCCTAAAATGTTCCCCACATAATTCTGGACACCCAGTTTTAATGTGAGAGAGGGTTGTAAGCTAGCCTTTTTAATGTAACAAATACAGTTCCTGGAAATCTTCAAAAGTGTGTGTGTGTGTGTGTGTGTGTGTGTGTGGGTTCTATTGGCCCTTGGAGTGAATAAAGAAAGGCTTGGAAGGCCATAGACAGCCCTTGGGCTACCCTTTGCCCATTCCTGCCCTATGCCACGATATTTTCCCCTCAGACCCACAAACTAATGTGATACTTCAAATTAGGGGTGTATGTTAGCTCCCCATCCTGCTCTGTGCTCAAAAAAAATGTTCATACAGATATCAGACAACACATTCTGTACTCTTTAGGAGACATTCTGACTCTTTGCATTCCTGGATTTATCAATTTATCTGTGCATTTCTGGATCTCCACTTTTTGAAAAATCTTGCTAATGGAGGAGGGAGCACAAACTGCTATGATTGGCAGGCTATGTAGTGCCCTAATGGAATGACCTATCAATGCAAAGACCAGACAACCATATCCTTACTCTATTACACACACACACACACACACACACACACACACACACACAGAGAGAGAGAGAGAGAGAGAGAGAGAGAGAGAGAGACTATTGCAATAATATTTCAGTAAAATTAAGTAAATAAAGTTGAGTGAGAGAACAAAGTAAAAGAAGAATCTACATGGATGCAAAAAAGGCCATCTGAACAACAAATCATTATCTTTACCCTACAGCTTCACAAAATGTCAAGCCCAGTAAGCAACAGCTAACCCCCAAGTTAACTTCTTAATTTGCAGCTATTTGTCAACAAGACTTAAGCTGATTGTATTACCTTGGTGTGCTCACTAACAGGATTTCAGTAGATTTATATCAGTTGATGAACAGTTGCAGCCAGGTGAAAGGGAATCTTTGCTTGCTCTAAGTCTCTCTGGGAGTCATTTGCTTTTCCTGGAACAGTGGAAACACTCAAAGTGGAACACCCAAAGGGCAAACAAACGTTCTGTGAGAATTTTGTCATGCTGTAGCTTTTAGTCATGTCACCGGATATAATTTTATGCTTGAGAACCTAAATGCTCTTCTGGGTCTCTACATAATAAGATAAACTACAAGGAAACCCTATCCAATCTCCTATGTATAGTACAGCATCTTGGTAGCTATGGATGCTTACATTTATTTTAATCTAAATTTGCCCCTCCTTTTGCTTCTGCATTTAATGCATTAATACATTTCTCCCAGGTTTTGGTTTATGTGCCAGCTGTTCTTCTTCCGTGGGAAGGTTGGTTTTCCACAGTGATCCATGCATCCCAGTAAGAATACTGTGAGGGACACCACATTGAGCTGCCCTTGAAAACTGTTCAGAAGCTACAGCTAGTGCAAAATGTGGTGGCTGGCCTCTCCCAAGTACATGCCAGGCAATAGGCTGGCTACTGCATCATCACTGGCCTTAACAGGGTTGCTTTCACTTCAAAAGCTTAATGAAAGATGCTTGCTTTGATGTACAAAGCCCTAAACCTTAGCAATACTAGGAATCTGAGATATTCAGCTGTGGCCCTGTTGCATGTCTAGCCACTCTGAGAGTGTAGGCTGATGAGTACACAAGAAAAAGCTTTCTCTGCAGCAGCACCGCAATTATGGAACTTCCTCCTAGGGAAGTCAAAGTACTGCAACCTATGTAGAACTTCTGGCTGGAAGCCAAAACTCTGTTTTGGGATCCTTCAGGGAAAGGCCATAGTAAAGCAAAAGGAGCAAGGAAAAACCAACATAGTTCCACTGATTAACAGAAGAGGGAGCCCATAAAGTTTGCATAGCTATCTTAAACTGTTCAAATGAGTGAGTTATTTTACACTAGGGCCTATACTTAAAACCTATTACAGTGGTGCCTCGCTTGACAATTGCCTCGCTTAACAAGGAAATCGCTTGACAATTAGGTTTTTGTGATAGCAAAAGCGATTGCAAAACGATGTTTTAAATGGGCTTTTTTTGCTTCCTGATGATTGGTTCCCTGCTTCGGGAACCGATTTTCACATTGCGGCGATCTAAAAACAGCTGATCGTCAGGTTTCAAAATGGCCACCGGGTGTACAAAATGGCCCCCCGCTGTTTTCTAGGATGGATTCCTTGCTTTACAGGCAGCGAAAATGGCTGCCCCTATGGAGGATCTTCGCTGGATGGTGAGTTTTCAGCCCATTGGAAAGCATTGAAGGGTTTTCAATGCATTTCAACTGGCTTTTTTATTTTGCTTAACAAGGATTTCATTCTACAGCGATTTTGCTGGAACGGATTATCCTCGTTAAGCGAGGCACCACTTGTATGTAGAACCCAGTTTTTACCATACATTCCCTTCACATAGATACGTTTCTGAAAAAGGGCAAGGATGACTGTATTTTTTCATAGTTATGTGAAGACAGAACACAGGCAAGTGCAGCTCATCATTCAGAGGTGAAAAGTTTAAAACAAACAGTAAATTATATTGTTGTTTTGATTGTAAGCCGCCTAGAGTGGTCTAATATGACCAGATAGGCGGGATAGAAATAAGATAAATAAATAAATAATAAAATAAATAAATAAATAAATGTAGGCAGAAATTAAATCATATGTGAATTCAAAAATAAAGGGCCTGATAACCTAAAAGAGGCACATTCAATCAGGAGAAAATACTTCTCCAAGAAACATTAAAATGTCTGCTGCCCTAAATGACATGGAGTTGTAATTATGTGATTAATTTCTGAATGCCCGTGTGTGTGTGTGTGTGTGTGTGTGTGTGTGTGTGTGTGAGAGAGAGAGAGAGAGAGAGAGAGAGACCTCCCTATATTTATAATTCTTTCAGATGTTCACACCTCCTCCTGATCTGTAAACAATCACTTTCTCCAGAGGTTGAACTCCAAGATTTTTTTAAAAATGAGAATCTTAATTGTTGTTGTACGTACTGTAACTTCAGAGTTGTATAACTTAACATCTGGCATGCTGCCACAATAACACCATTGTTATAACTAAAAAATTTCAGAGCTTGGGGGACAAAGTCCTGTAGCACAAAATATTAAGAAATCCAGGTTCCTGGAAAACCAGAATAGTAAAATGACAGAACATTGTCACTCCAAAATATTGAAATTACAAAGAATGCATATTATGAGTCCTGTATCCTTTGTTTATGCTTTGTTGTCATTCGTAAAACAATGTTCAGGAACATTATTGTAGAGTGACATTTCTCAGTTCAAGAGCCGGCTAATTGTTTTGGCATGTCTATAGTAAATTATTGTTTAAGCCTCAATTTTAAGAGCACTTTAATTTACAGGGCCATTTTTTCTATACCCCCTTTAATTTTATTAACAGTTTATGCATATACCATTTTACATATTGACAAGAAGAAGACCAAGTAAGAGACAGTTTGCCTCAGTGAAAAAAACTGTGGCCTTGATCTTGCAATTGCTGATCAGGGCTGTTAATGATAGGGCATTTTTGAGGACATCAATTCATAGGGTCACCATAAGTCAGAAGCGACCTGAACCCACAAAACAACAATAGTGTTGTGCCATAATTTATCCCATTTTCCAGAAATTTTATTTAAACATGAAAAAGAATCATTTTTTCTACCTCATTCTTGGGCCCTTTATAATTTCTTTTGATGACATTTTAAAGCTTTTCTTAATATTGCTAGGTGACTGGGGATATTACATTTTTGTAGGGTTTTTTTTTTCTGTTTCACAATTTTTCATGACTCTGCAGCTTCATGGGTTGTTCACTCTTTCTGATCTGACACCCCCCAATAGGGCATGTTACCTTATGTCATCTTTCTCTAGGCTTTAACAGAAGTGTGGGAAGTCAGGGAGGCTGCCAGCTATCACAGAGAGGATTGTACAGTGAGAGACAGGACTAATATGTACATCCTCAGCCACCTCATACGCAATGTTAAAAAAAAGAAATGGTTTCCCATGAAAATTTCTCCAGAACCTCTCTTCTGGATCTCAGGACTACTTTTCACCACAGTCTAAACCTGTGCTTGCCAACCTTGGTCCCCAAATGTTCTTGGGCTACAACTTCAAGAAATACTGGCCAGCACAGCTAGTGGTGAAGGCTTTTGCAAGTTTTGCTACAGACTCATAGAATCACAGTCATGGAGTTGGAAAAGTTCTATAAGGCCATTGAGTCCAACACCCTGCTCAATGCAGGAATCCAGGTCAAAGCACATCTGACAGATAGTTGTCCAATTTTATCTTGAACACCTTTGTTCAAGAATGTTTTTAGTCCAAGAACGTCCGGGGACCAGAGGTTGGGAACCATTGGTCTAAACAGACAACCCTGAATGCAGTTAAAATGAAGAAGGAGGGCTCCATTGGCATTAGTGGGATTTTTTCCCCTTTGCCTTCTAGCCATGCATGCAGGAAGGAACTAAGGAACTCTACCCACCTAGTATTAATTCTGACAATTACTGCCTTTCCTCCAATGCCTGTACTTAATGAAAGCAAAACTGGATGTCCTACTGTATGCAATGCCATTTGCTTTAACCCTTATTTTCACTATCTCTCCCTTCCTCTCTCTTCAAAAAGCAAAAACAAAACAGTGTCAATACAGAATTCTCTAACAAAACTTTCTTTTTTGATAGTGTGAGGAGAAAGAACAGACATCAACATCATATCTCAGGTATGTTTTTGGCAGATATCCAGTCACTAACTTTGTATAGTGAGATCAATAGTCTGATGACTGCTGCTTGCCAAGGGGAGGATAGATATAAGTGCCCGAATGCCATCTGCTGATCAGATAGATAGCAGTTTTATATAGACGCATCTCACAGACATCATTATTTGTAGTTCAGGGGGAATAGTGTATTCAGAGTGATTGATAACAAGCACAAGTTTTGTGCATATTTCATTGCAGACCTTTTGTCTGGAATTTGGTCACACTTCCTTATGACAGCAGAGCCGATCAAAAGTAAATTATGAATTTCTGGTGTCTCCATTGTATACCCCTTAATACTTCTCCTGCTTGGTGCACCAACAGAGCACTATTGCACAGTGCTGTCCCTCTAGGTTTGCCATTACCTGTGACATGTGCTAATAAGGACTTGGTGGGGACATCCCCCTCAATTGCAAATCAGTGCCCCCTGTATACCTATAGCAGCCCCTCACAAACTGTTGAGAAATCAAGAAATAAGAAGACAACCGAAAGTCAGAAGGGAATCTATGAAGGTACCAAAAACCATCCTCAAGTTCAAGGATGTATCATTTGAGACCAAGGTGAAGATAATTACAGTATAATTTTCCTGTGCACTTGCAAAATCTGGACAGCGAAGAAAGCTGAGATGAAAAGAAATGATATCTTTAAAATATGATGTTACAAGACAGCTTTAGGATACCATGGGCTGAAAGAAAAAGAAAAGGGTATGTTCTGGATTCAATCAAGCCTGAACTAGAAATAAAAACTGACTAAACTGAGGCTATTGTACCTTGGGCAGATCAAGAGGTATGTCACTGAAAAAAGACAATAATACTGGGAAAAGTTGAAGGCAAGAAAAAGAAAGGATGGATTGATTCAATTAAAGAAGCTGCAATAAAAGGGTTTATAAGAACTGAGCTAGGCTCTTGACAAAAGGACTTTCTAGAGGTCACTAATTCATAGGTTCATCATAAGCTGGAAGCGACGTGATGGCACATAATAGAAACACAAACATGCCAACGAATTTAGCAATATCTGTCTCTTTTATCAATGTACTTCAATTTTTAAGGCCTTGGGTACATGCTATTGTTGACCAAGGCTATTCTTAACATTACTGTGAGTAAAATAAGTACTCTTGAACTTTGTGCTCAGTATAGGCCACAGGCTTTTGGCCAGTAACTCCTGCACTGACATAAGGATGGTAACTAGGCTCTTAAATAGATTCAAGAAAGCATGTGATATTTTATTTTGTATTAAGTCATTGCATTTTTAATACAGAATTTAAGCAGGACTTTTAAAAGAAAGGCTGATAAAAATTGTTAAAGTACTCTGGTTAGATTTCTATGGTGATACAAAATATGTGTGCGGACGCATCTATCTGTAATACAGGAAGAAAGGCTTCAGGCATTAGATACATCACATTATCAGATCACATCCGTTGACTAGCATGTTTATGTCCTTATCTAGCCATGAAGTCTCTTTGGGTGGCACAGAAGTGGGGATGTTACTCTTTTACTGTCTATATAATATGGAACAAGAGTGTGCCATAGTGTAACAGGCACAGTTTACCTCACCCATATTTTTGAGGGAAGAACTGTCTCTGTGCATGGTGCATTTTGGTTACATGAATATAACCATTACCAATACAGTAAATCAACAAGCAGAGTACTGTACTTCCAGGTGATCTGCAGTCTCACTGATCCTGGACAACAGATACAGCCTCAATATGGTAACTTTAGTTATGGACAATTCACAGCTCAATGTATTTGCGAAGGCTTTCATGGCCCGGATCTAATGGTTGTTGTGGGTTTTTCGGGCTCTTAGGCTGTGTTCTGAAGGTTGTTCTTCCTAACGTTTCCCCAGTCTCTGTGGCCGGCATCTTGAGAGCAGAGTGCTGTCCTCTGAAGATGCCGGCCACAGAGTTTGGCGAAACATTAGGAAGAACAACCTTCAGAACACGGCCTAAGAGCCCGGAAAACCCACAACAACCAATTCACAGCTCACTTTAGCTGTAAACTAGAGGCCATCTGTCATGATCTAGACTTTCCCAGTGTACCATCTTCTCCGATTTTGCACTGGTTACCTATTCGTTTCCGCATTGACTTCAAAGTATGAACGATTACATATAAAGCCCTAAACGGTTTGGGACCTCAATATTTGGCAGATCGCCTCCTCCCACCCAGATCTACCCGAGTCACCCGACATAGCCAGCAGGGACGGCTGAGGGGACTGACGCCGAGGGAGGCCCGGAAGGAGAAAACAAGAAACCGGGCCTTCTCGGCAGTTGCCCCTCGGCTGTGGAACACACTTCCCACTGAAATTCGGCTGGCACCCTCGCTGGGTGTGTTCAAAAACCAACTAAAAACATGGTTATTCAGACAGGCCTTCCCCCCAGTCACCTAAGTTCTTTTCCCCTTTTTTCTGGTTCTTAATGTTGCCATCTTGGATAATATTAATTATAATAATTGCATTATGTTAGTTATTGTTCTACATTGTTTTAATGTGTTTTAATTTTTGTAAGCCGCCCCAAATAGACGTTGTCTAGAGGGGCGGGGTAAAAATTGAATAAATAAATAAATAAATAAAAGTATCAGCCTGTAACATCAGAGGACACGACCAGGGTGCTGGTAGGCTGCAAATCCACCACCTCAATGCTTGATCCATGCCCTTCCTGACTACCAAAATTGACCAGTGAGGTTATGCTGGAATGGGCAGTTTGTGTGGTAAACTCATAATTGTGGGAGTGCTATATGCTGTCTCATAGTCTGGACCATAGTCTGATCCATCCTAAAGAGATTGAACTTGGTGGCTGATGACATGAGCAGCAACAGGCCAATATTAATTTTATGGCCAAGTTGATTGAGTAGGTTGTGGCTCCAGGCTTTCTTATAGGAAACAGACTGCTTGGATCTATTCAAGTTAGAGTTCAGGCCACAACATGGCACTGAGGACAGCACTGGTCACACTGTACAATGACCTTTTAAGGGAGGCTGATGGGGGAGGAATGACCCTGTTGGTTCTCCCAGATCTCTCAGCAGCTTTCGATACCATAATCCATGATATCCTCTTGGACAGCCTATTAGCTCTGGAATCAAACCACTGGCTTCCAGCTGGCTCTGGTCCGTTCTTGTTGGCCATGTTCCAGCAAGTTCAGCTTGGGGATATACAATACAATAGCTGCTGAGAGATCTGGGAGAACCAACAGGGTCATTCCTCCCCCATCAGCCTCCCTTAAAAGGTCATTGTACAGTGTGTAGCCTTTAGCTACAAAGTTCCTCAAGGGTCATCTGTCTCCCCAGTGCTTTTTAACATCTATGTAAGGCTACTGGGAGAGGCCATCCAGAGGTCTGGAGTATGCTATCATTAGTATGCTGATGATGACATGCAACTCTCTCTCTCTCTCTCTGCAGTGGACCCTGGACCCTGGAGTGCTGCTTTGCCTCAATATTGGAATGGACTAGAGCTAATAGGCTGAAGGTAAACCAGGACAAGATGGAGGTCTTATTGGTCAGGGACCCCCCTGATAGGTTGGAGGGGTATCTCCCTATGTTGTTTGGATTTATCCTTTCTCTTATGGATCAAGTACACAGCTTGGGGAGTTATCTTGGCCTTTTCCTGGGAACATCAAATAGCAGCTGTGACTAGGTCAGCCTTCAACCAGCTTTATCTGATTGCTTTGATGGGAGGTCCCTGATGATACTGGTTCATGTGCTGGTGATATTAAAAACTGACTACAGTGGGGTCTTGACTTAAGAACGGCTTGAGTTAAGAATATTTTGACTTAAGAACCACTCTCATAGGAAAATACTGACTTGACTTATATACTTAGATTTGAGTTAAGAACTGAAAAAAACCACGTGGGAGGCAGGGAAAGTGCAAAATTTGAACTTTCAGTTAACTGTTGGCCAGTGAAAAGGGTGCCTGTCTGCTTCCTCACTCCTCCCAGCGTTTAGAGAGTGGATTGGGAGACAGTCTTCAGACTGCCTGGTACTGCCTGGACTGTATTTTCCCTGCCTTCCCTGAACCTTTCTTGACCTAAGAAAAAAAAGAAACAAAATATCCCCCTCTAGTGGTCGAAGGCGGAATAGCAGCTTCCCATTAGTTTCTATGGACAGAAAAGAGCAGATACGGATCAAATGGTTTTCAATGCATTCCTATGGGAAATGCAGATTTGACCTGCGAACTTTTTGACTTGAGAACCGCCTTCCAATACGGATTAAGTTCTCAAGTCAAGACCCCACTGTATTACAATGCTGTCTACATGGGCATTCCCTTGAAGCTGACTCAGAGACTACAACACATCTAAAATGTGGCAGTCAGGTTAATCACTGGGGTTGCTATGTTTGATCATTTTCCCATAATGCTGAGTCAGTTGCACTGGCTTCCTGTGCATTTCCAAGTCAGATTCAATGTGCTGTTTTTAACATACAAAGCCTCTAATGGTTTGGGACTTCAATATCTGTCAGAACGCCTTTCCCGAAGAAGATCAGGCCATGCTACCTGTTCCATCCAGGCTGGTCTCTTATGGCTGGCCACACCATGGAAGGCAAAGAAAGTTTCCACAAAGAACAAAGCGTTCTCAGTAGTGGCCCCATCTCTTTGGAATGGGCTTCCGGTAGAGGTCTGGCAAGCCTCCTTCGTCTCAGCCTTTAAGAAAATGTTAGAAACCAGACTTTTTGAAGAAGGTTTCAGAGATATTACATCCCTGAACTAATTAAGGCATGCTGTCATCTTGATTGCCATTTGTGTTTCTATGTTTTACTCTGGATCAGTTTAATTTGGAGGGTAGTTATGAAGTTTACTTGGGTTTAGTGGTTTGGATGGGAAGGTTATTTTATGATTGTGAACTGCCCAAAGTAGTGTTTGTCATTGAGCTGGGTGGTATACAAAGTAAGTAAGTAAGTAAGTAAGTAAGTAAGTAAGTAAGTAAGTAAGTAAGTAAGTAAGTAAGTAAGTAAGTAAGTAAGTAAGTAAGTAAGTAAGTAAGTAAGTAAGTAAGTGAATGAATGAATGAATGAATGAATGAATGAATGAATGAATGAATGAATGAATGAATGAATGAATGAATGAAAATGATTTCAAACCTCCACTGCCTTGTGGCTATATCCACTCATGGAAAAGGCTTCAGGAGTTAACCTCGAGGCAAAATCCGGAACTGGAGTCCCGAAGGCAGTTCGTGTCATTCTGCCAACTCCTGCGACATCGCTGGAACCAGTTGTATTGGCTCTTGCCTTTCCATTGGACCATTTCAGCAATGTGGAGAGGGGGGATCTGCTGCTTGGGTAACAGCCTATCCTCCATATTACCTTACCCGGGCTTCATGCTCTGGAGAGGACACTCCTCGATTCAGAGCATGTTACCATAGTCTCTCGAGACTGAAGGATGCCTATGCTGAATGAATGAATGAATGAATGAATGAATGAATGAATGAATGAATGAATGATGAAATAAATAATGAAATAAATAATGAAATAATGAAATTCATGCCCACTCATCTACCATGCGAAGGGATGCTGAATACGTGAAGCAAAGCAAAGACCACCAGCTCATTGGACTCACAATTTGGTTGTTCAAAAAAACCAGCCTGCTTTGGCTTTGGCCAGTTTTGAAACTTTTCAATTCAGCTCATGCCCAGAACCCCAGCCAAGATTCAGAAATCCAAAGGTTCGTGTGGGAGCATAATAGTACCCAATTTCAGGCAAAGAGGGTGCTGGAGATTTTGGTGTGATACATTTTTAAAGCTGGTTTATATTCCTTAAAGGAAAATACCAATGAGTTTCTTTTCCTTCTTGCTAGAACTGGAAGAAATGTGCAGGGATAGCTCACAGAAAGCAGGCTACCAAATTTTAAACCAACATACAACAGCAGCTCTCTCTCTCTCTCTTTTTTTTTTTTGAAGTGTATTACCTGACCCCCATCACATCAGCAAGGTTGTTGTTCCCTCCCTACCTCTTCACCTTCATTCTGGGTGTGTTCACTAAAATAAAACCTACTTTTTTGTTGGCACCCCCAACACCTTGTTCATGAACCTTAAGTGGCTAATAAGTTGTTATCCATGATCCAGCTTTGGTTTTTGAAGCTTCAGAGAGTAGCCTGCTCTTTCCTGGAAAGCACAAAACTGGAGGGAAAGGACCTCCTTTGGCTCAGACTTTGGGCTTTATATGAATGCAATGCATGTTCTTATTGCTACATACAAAGCATGGGAAATTAGTCTGCTGTTATATCAAAATGCAAGTCATATTTTCCTATTTGAGAGTTGTATCCCAGTTTATTCACAGAAGCCAAACCTCAGCATCTTTAAGAAGTGTTGCTGCATGGCTGTTTTATTTATTATGTATTCTTATCCTTGATCAAGAGAGATAAAGAAGGTTAAAACATTTAAAGTTGAACCTATTCGTCTTTATCCCTATTACTTTGTATTTTCAAATTACAAAGTAATTCTTCAGTAGTAAAGACTTCTTTCTAGTAAAGATTTCTATTGATTAATCATCTTTATTTCCATTAATTAATTAATTAATTGTAACTACACTTGCATATCAGCCAATGTAATATGATTTTCTGACATATAGTTAATACGTGTAATTAAAATTATATACTAGAAACATTTCAGTATAGCTAATATAATAAAGTAAGCATGAGCTATTTCTTATATAGGACAAATAGAGCTACTGATACAAACCTTCTTTCAGATTTTTCTTTAAATTTACTATTACAATAATACATCAGAACTAAAATGACTTAAAGAAATAAATTAGTCTACCTCTATGATTCAGTCTACCAATTGCATTTCATGCCAAATTTTAATCAATATTTTAATTGATTGAGCTATTTATCTGATCAACTGAAGTTTATAGGCCAACATTTTACTACATGTACTCTTTACTGTTATGAACATAAAACATCTTGGTAACATGATTAGCAGTGCAACCATATTGTTGTCAGATTCAGAAATAAGTCACATTGTTCTCATAATGGCTTATTTGGAAGTTTGTAGGAATATGCTATGAGGCTGTGATCAACAAAAACCACATTAATTGCAAACACACACACACACACAAACTTAGCTAAGAGTAAGTCATACTGAATATAATGGAGTTTAGCCCTGAGGGAAACACAAAAATAAGTTGATTCCAACAATCAAGGCAAATTATATTATTATAAAATATATATTAGTAAACATCAAAAATAGGTTGGGATAATATCAAATGATAGAAAAATAACTGTACAAAAACTTTGCAGATATACGTAATATATTTCTAGTCTCAAAATGTAAAAACTGTTAGCCACAAAATGTTAAAAGCAATCACATAATGAGATTGACATGTATTGCACTTCACAGCAAATAAATGACATTTAATTTGATGAATACTGTGGAGAGTTATCAAAGCCCTGTGGTGAAGTTTAGATCATTTTAGGTCAGCCATTTAGTATATTCAAATTGTTCCATCACCACTTTACAAACTGCCAGCTATGATACACTGATAAAAAGTTCATTTCCAACTATCAGGTATAATCATCTAATCCCAACACATGTGGCTATGATAAGAAGGACTGGAGAGGCTTATTTTCTTCTTCCCTTTCTCTCTGGCAGGCCTTTTTCCTAACAAGAACTTTAATGAGCACAAGATATTAGATATCTCAGAATCAGTAATCAGACAATGACCTTTTAAAGTCCATTAGTATCAGAAAGGGTACAGCTGTCCAAGTGTCTCCAAGGTCTTTGTTTCTGTACTGCCTGGCCTTTCGTGAGTAAATTGCCTGGCAGAAAACAAACAGCTCCAAACCAGGCCATATGGACAGAGTCTGACTGCGAATGTTTCAATATGCAGTGGTGTAATTTCCTCATTTAGTCTCTCCAGTCTTTATCCTGACTTCCAAAACACATACACTTTATTTCCATCTGCACTGAGTAAATGGATTCCCACTAAGCATCAGAGGAAAACATATGACCCCGCCTTACCTTGGGAAGCCCCAAAATGCTTCCATGAGACTGCTTTCCTTTATCCCCAAAACACTTTCCCCCTAAAGGCCAACTAAACCCTGATTCTCATCACTTCTTGTAAGGAAATCAATGTAGGTGTATAGAAAACAATAGCACATTCCTTCGTATACCATTTGTCCTTTGTCTTTCACTGTTTCTTAGACTATATTGTCCTTAGCGCAAGGTCCTGTCTGACTTTCAGGTAAGCTGATTTAAATAGTTCTTCTGCATAACTGTTTTACAATATTTATTCCCGCTACCACCACTCCCCAGATACTCCAACCAATGTCTCAGGAGAAGCACAAAAGAAAAAACAAATGTACCTGTTCTTTTGGATTCTATATTAAACTACTGTATGAACAAAATGAAGAATATATGTGTTTTTATGCCATAGAAATCATTATCATACCATTCACTGTCCTAGCTTGGGTATTCCAAAGAATACTTAGAAACCAAGAAGCATAATCCAACTGCTATAGTTCTGCTTATGGTCAGAAAAGCAGTATCCGAGCGAAACACAGACAGTGTTTGCAGAGCAAAATTTCCTTCTGAAGGCCCATTAATGCAAGCTTTTAAGGCATCAACTCAAGTAGAGGAGAGAGACCTCTCAAGAGGCAGTAAAACAAAGTTTGGTGTTAACATGCCTGATACATTTCTGCTTATGGCTTTCTTCAGTGAGTTAATGGGAAACATTTGCAGCCATTTTTTTTCTAAAAAATTATCTTTCATAGCTTGCCAGAGACTAATATGCCTGTTCTCTTTAACCTCCTGAAGAAGGCCATGATATATGAATAGATCAACATTAATCAGGAACTTTAGTTGCAAACATCATTTACAGAATCCTGAGAAGTGTCTCTTCTGTACTTGAATTATATTTGGATGCACTCCAGTTCATGCACTTTTCAGAGGCATCAGACCAATGTATCCTGCTTAGAAGTATTCACACATAATGGGCTTCATATGTTATACTGAAGGTGAAAAATACAAAGGAGCAGAAATATCCCATGAACATGTAGTGAGACACTTCATCCTTCCTCATTCCCACAATGAGTACATATTTAAAGAAAATTTCTTACCTTGGAGATATATCACATCCTTGTTGCATAAAAGCTCCTAAGGAGAACCAAAGACTGTTAAAGATCCCGAATTCATTTGTTTGGCCATTGGCTGGCTGCTCTCGTCCTTCCTCAAGCTCCTCATTATGCCACTCATAGGGGCTGAAGCGACTGACCAGAAAGAGGACAACACTTACTCCAATGTAGGCAAAGACTATACACATCCAAATCTCATAAGCCAAGGGATCCAGGAAAGAAAAGACCCCAGGCTTGGATTTCTGTGGTTTTTTAATCATAATTGATATGCCTAGGCTCATAAATGGCTTGGAAAAGTCTATAACTTGCTCTCGCACTAGAGTGATGGTTAATGGTGCCACAGCCACATCAGCTCTCTGCAAAGGAAGAAGGGGTTGTGGGAGAAGAGAGAGAGAGAAAGAGAGAGAGAGAGAGAGAGAGAGAGAGAGAGAAATAGTATTAGAGAGAGGGGTTGAAAATGTACAGTGCATCATCCCTAGAAGATATCATGAATTTGCTACCAAAGATTTCAAGTAGAGAGAAAATTTGTCTAACAATACAATACAGCTCAGATGCTTCAAATAACAGTACAGGAACAAGAAGAGTTGTGGCATCTTGGTTGGTTCCAAGTATTCCATTCACCCTATCTGTATTTGGACCAAGGCAACATGTGGGTGCATGGTGGGTAGCTGTAAGTAAGCACATTTTGTGATATTGTACAACACCATTCCTGAACACATGGCACATCTTTTAGGGAAGCAGACTTGACTTTATGATCCCATAAAGGAATCCACAACTTTGAACTTACAAGAGCTAAGCAGGGCTGTTGAGGACAGGGCATTTTGGAGATCACTCATTCATAGGTTCAGCAGCAATCAAGCAGATGTTGTAGCCATGAGGTCTGCAGTGAAACTCAATGTCACTATGAAGAATTTACAGTGAATGGTACTGTCAGATTTCCACCAAGCAGTGCATACTGGCATTGTGAGGAAATGGCGACTCTCTGTCTCTGAAAATACTAGCTTGGTTGTGAACAAGATATCTGTTTTCCACCCTAGGTGAAACCCATAGGCTTATGCGGTAGCACAGAGCAGAAGTGGAAAGAAACAACAGAATCTGTAGATAAACTTGAAGCTGGAGATTAAATATTAAACAGAGGATTAAATTTTTAAAAGTCCACTGAAACCAAATTGTGATTGTCACTTGACGGTTGAAGAGTAAAAGTCTCAGTAATTTATTTATTTATTTATTTGTTCGTTCGTTCATTCGTTCGTTCATTCATTTTATTTGTACCCCGCCTATCTGATCAGAACGACCACTTGTAAGATCCTTACAATCCTTCCTAAAATGGCATAAATTCTTCTTCCATTTAGTAGCTGCTTGAAAAACACTGAGTGTTAAAGTCTTTCTAAAAAGCTGTTCCTTTGTTACATTCAACATGTGTTCAGCCTGTGTCTACGCATACACAGACTGTTGATCTCTTGTACAGTCATGAATGTATAACAATTGTTCTGTATACATTAAACACAAAATGTTGATCAATTATTCTTATGTAAAAGGTACAGTGGATGCATTTGTTGATATACAGGCTCAAAGTGCAATGTCCTTTTGCCCAGCAAAGAGCACACCTTCACTTGAGAAAAAAATGTGACATATTATTGTAGCTCTTATTGGAGATCAATGGAAATTCTTATGTTTCAAATGAGAGAGATATTTTAAGAGAAATTGAGTAACTGCTTACAAAAAATTAATAGCTACTTCTCTACAAAGATGTAAGTGGGGCTGGAGTAGGATCTCTGAAAAAGTTACATAAACAATTATAAATATATTTAGTCCATTTGTATATACATAGAAAATATGTTTATTAGCAAAAAGCAAACAAACTAACTAAAAAACCAAACCAAACCAAACACTACAAAACACCAAAAACTCTGTTAAAATGTGTAAGTCAAAAACACTTGCTTACAAGTATCTATCTGAAAAGGAAGGGGACAAAGCAAAGGAATGTCACTAAATAAATGAAATAAAAAAATAAAAGCGAGGATATGGAATTAATAAATTAGTTATTTATCTGTTGCCAGAGAGCCTTGTGCTTAGATGCAAGTGTTGGCCTCAGGCTGTTATTTTCTGGCCTCAATGTTGGAAAGATTTCTCAGATTCTGAAGTTTCAAGAAGGCTGTATGCTATTTTAATAACCACCATCCATAAAAAAAATGGTAGGGAAAGGAAAAGTGCACCAAAGCAAAAATGCTGAGCTTGTACAATACGTTATATCCTTAGTCACCTGACAGTCTCAGCCACCCAGAAGGAACCCAGCTATCCCTGTAAATTTTGTCCAGTTCTGTAAAGAATTAAATAAAAATTCATTTGAGATGTGGTGGCTAAAATCTTGTAGGCATAACTATGCCTGTGGAAGGGTGAGGATTGCCAGAGACAATTTTTGGTAAAAATGTCCTACTTATGTTCCATGGGTTTTTTGGCTCCCATATAATGCCTTTGATTGCATGGAAGTTCTGGGAACTGCAGGATGGGAGGATGAAGTTTTTAATTACAAAGCATTGCTGCTGCCTGAGGACAATAAGGGACAACATTTCAGCCCTTGAAATGTAAAGGTGATTGCCTAGCACAAAAGAAGGTGATGGCTAGTTATCTGAGATTTAGAAGGCACAATCACAATGGGAATGAGAAACCCCGGTGGCTCTCTGGTGGTTCCCCCCCTACTAATAACAAGCAGTATTTCTCCTTTATTCACAGAACTTGGCTGGTATTCTATAGGAAGGCCCAACTAAGGTAGGCCCATTGACTCAGTGGGATTTACAGTAACTATTGCCTTTCTTTTCAGCAATAGTTTCAGTGAACAGGGGCTAGCAATAGGATAGTGGCTCTACTCTATAATTCTTCAACTGGTGCTGCAACGTAGGACCACAGACACCACTGTTCAATGGCATAATAGTAATTGTGTGCCAACAACTTGATTCCAACTTATAGTGACCCCTTCCATGGTTTTCTTGGTAGAGAGTACTCAGAAGTGGTTTACTGTTCCTTTCTTCTGAGGGCGCCTTGCCCACGACCACACAGCCTTGCTCTCCTTTTGGGAGGCACAGCAGGGATTTGTACTCTCAGCTTAGATACCTAACTCATCAAGTTACCCAGGCAGCCAGTTGAATAATATTGTACTACAAAACTGAAATAGGGGAATGGCTTATTGGCACAATGCCCAGCTATTTATTTCCAGATGGAAGTGCTCTGCTACTAAAAAATGATCACCACAGACAAGTTAAAATGGTTCAACTTGAGTGGCTGTTTGTCAGCTGCACAGTATCATTAAAGGTACAATCCACCGACTCGCCCAGATTTTAATATTTGTCTTGCCATTATTAGTGAATTATGATTAGGACACAAACAGCGAATGACTTGAGGGAAACCGGTCTGAAATCTCTAGCACATTGCTGTTGAATTATACATTTGAGATGTTCTTTCAACATTCTCAGATACCATTTTCAAGTCACTGGATCAAACCAAGCCACTTACTCCATATACTAGCTCTCCAACCATGCCATTCCACAATTTAGTCTCAGGATCTTGGGCTCCATACTTTCCGTCTTTAACAATCTGCAAGCTATAGTTGTAGCCGACATGTTTTGCAATCTCAGCAGCCAGTTCTACGCAGTATCCTTCGTACCTCTGGTTGCCTTCCAACTTCTCATTGCTCTTCTTATTCATCACATACGGAGCTTCCTGGAAGAAACAGAACAAGTCACAGCTCCATGTCTCAGATGTTTGGAAGCGTGCTTCCCATTGTGTGACAGTAATCGCTCCATTGAAAGCACAGGAGCAAGGATAGGAGAAAACAGACAACTCCATTTATAAAATGTTTCAAGAATTTAAAGGGAACCAATGCTTAGTATGTCTTTTTTTGTCAGAAATTCTCTTTCAGCAGTTTAATATAGATATCTAAGAACTTACTGGGTATAACTTTCATTCTATTCACATGGAGAACCTGATTTTTAAAAGGATGTGGCAAATTTTTGGTTGCTAGTAGTTTAAATACTGAACACTGATGCTGTTAATTTCCACATAATAGGAGCAACAGTAGGAAGACTTATGGAAAGAAGAGTGTAGAACAAGGAAGGGGTTGTTGCAGTCAGAGGACATTCTGAACACTGCAGCACTTACTAGAATGGTTGTAACAATGTAGGTCCTGTTCTGGAAACTTGTGCTTTCATTTGAACCTGGTTGATCTGTGACTGTTGGAACAAAATCTTCATCTTCATTCCAATAACCTATCTGATAAAGAGAACATAATGCAAGTTTCCAAAATCTGAGATTTATTATTACAGTAGTGAGAGTAGTTATTGGAAAATATTGGAAAAAATAAAAACCAAATCATCCTCTTAAGGTTGAGTGTGTTCACTCAAAAATATTTTTACGTATTAGGTGTACAACAGCCAAATCATGACATATTTTGCAAACAGCCTATTTATTTGTGTCACTTCCTTAAAGGAGACATTTAAACTCTTGAAGTCAATAGTACTTTCTAAAGAAGCTTTGAGTTTCATAACTCGCTACACATGCTCTAGACATTACAAGATTAATATGTTCCAATTAATTCAATGGATGCACCTCAGTTGAGACTAACAATCGGATTTAACCCTCTATCCTTGTCTGTCTGTAGACACTTGTGACAGGTTGTAGGAGGCTCATGAACTGAGCAGTTTTGAGGAAGCTGCCTACGTGGGCAGGGTATTGAAACTGTCAGTTATAATTTACAATACACTCTTCTCATATTTTTCAGCAGTGACACACCAAGAAGGAGACTGGCTTGGAGGTGGCTGCTTCACCTGATTTAATGCTGGATGGGTAGACTGGGGTGGAAACCTCTTCACTCCAGTCCACCTGCCCCACAGTCTTCAATGTGGATTCCCTGGCTGGTCAATGTGAGGCTTGGGAGGGGAACTCCATGGCAAGAGGGGACTGGCTGCAGCCACCTGCCCAGAGACCTCAGGCCCTGATGAACCTCATGGGTCTGTCATGGCAGCCCCCAGCCTCCTCCGCTCACCATCAAACGTGGGACCTATTGCCATGGCAGTAAAATGGTATGCTCAGGTATGTCCAGGCTCCCACTTGCTAAATGTGTTGTTCTTGTCAGTCTAGGTTGTCTCAACTGGATGAAACACCTCAACAAGGAATTTTCAAACTGGGAATGATTCCCTGCCTCCAGGAAAGAATGGGATTAGGGTAGCTGGCTTTTTCCCTTGTCAAAATCTCCATAATATGCAAAGTATCCCTGAGTACAACTGGTTTTCTTTTCCTCTCAGAAGTAGAACACAAACATGCAGCAGACACAGAGCTGTTTTAAAGACATGTAACTTATCCCTGTGATGCCTCTAATCTTTAAAAACAATGCAACAAAGCAGCAGGCATCCTCATTTTGAGTAAGTTGTATTAGTTGCATAAAAACCAGTTATTTGCATCAAAGAGTTATTTTGTGTAGCTGTGCTTCATTTGTACCAATTTCCTTCTCATTCCCTTTTCTGTCAAGAGCGCAGAAACAGACCCTGTCTTCTTACAGAGTGAGAAGAATAATTTTGCAATTCCTCTTCCACTCATGCAAGAAAAACTGAGGATTAACATCACTAAGTCTAAGTATTGGTTGACAGGTAGCATGGGATAATGGTCAACTTGTTGGAATGGGAAGTTCAGGTTCCAGTCTTCTCTGAACCATGGAACTCACTCACGTTGGGTCAATCACTGTCTATCAGCCTGATCCATCTCACAGGACTGTTATGAACATAAAATGGAAAGGAAGAGTGCCATAGCCTCCATCCTTAATTTTATTGGAGGAAAGGCATGTTATCAATGTAGCTAAGAAGGAAGGAAGGATGGAAGGATGGATGGATGGATTTAGCCTGCTCTGTTCCCTCAAAAACAAAGTATGGATTGGAAATAAGCTGTCCACCAGATCCTACAGTTCTCTGGATGTTGTGGAACTAGTCTTATTAGTTTAAGCATTTAAAAATACAGAAGAGAATATGAATTTTCATATATTTAAATGCATAAAATATATGCATTAAAACATCACAAATTAGTGCAGAATTCAAACAGAATGGAATTATGGATAAAATGTGTTGTTGACAAAGATAAGAAATATATTTGCCCTTGCCTAGTTTACATACACATTAATAAGTCACAGCAAAAACTAATTTCTGAGAAAACATGGTCCCAAAAACAAGGCACAATTCTCAGATTTCATCCTTCTCTTTTAAAAAATAAAGTAAACCTTTACCTTTCTGATCCCATCAGCTTTCATTTCAATCACATGAAGGGTATAATTGGTCCGATGTCCTTTCTCATTAAACTGGACGTTGCCAGTTAGTCCTTCAAAGCGCACCTTCAGAACGAATGGTATAGGAATCAGTTACAAGACCCTGTTTTGTTCAAGAATTTAATATTTTGTCTCTATTCAAAGTTGTCAAACAAAATCAAATCCTATTATTCATACATCAAGATTTTCCTGCACTAAATAGAGAGGTAGAATCATTACATTTGCTCTAACAAAGCTGTCTCTGAGTTTCATCAGAAAGCATGTTCATAAAGCGATTTTCCCAAGCAGGCCTATTAACACAACTCCCATCAACCTGCAATCATATGATAATTGCATGGACATGCTAGTGGGAGGTGATGATAGTTGTAGTCAAACACATTTGGAGGGCACATCTAGTGAAAGGTTTTACTGAAGACTTCTCACCCTTTGAACCTGATGCATAGCACAATTCTCCTTAATATGTCTGAATAATAAAAAATAACTGAGCTACTTGATTTTCTAGGTGTAGTGCAAAGAACACTAGAAAACTAGAAAGCCAAAGAAGGAACTTTATCTAGATGTATCTTTGACATAATAGCTTTTATTTACAGAAAGCATTCAAATTTTAAACTCTTCCCTGGTACACATATTAGCAGTCAGCACTGGAACAACCCAGAGAAGACTGCATTATTTGCCAATTGTGCAAATTTGACACCGCTAGTGTATCCACATGTATGAAAGAACTGCTGGATTGCTCAGTGGTTTAGGTACCTAGCTGTGGACCCAAGGTTGGGAGTTTGGTTCCCCATTGTGGCTCCTCGACAGGGACTGTCAAGTTCTGCAGTTCCAAGATGATGACCTAGGCTAGATAGCTCAGTGTGTTAGGTATCTTGCTGTAGAATCTTCAGTCCCCCCTGCCCTGCATCCCAAGAAAAGAGCCAGCTTGTGTGGCCTTGGACAAGCTGCAGAGTCCCAGAGTGTTCTCAGAAAAAAAGGATGCTAAACTACTTTTGAATATCCTGTACTTAGAAATGCCTAGAAAGGTTTGTTGTAAGTCAGAACAATGGCACGTAATAAAAAGCATACGTAGTTACCTAATCATATTAAGTATTTCTAAAGCCTGGGAAGTGAGTTTGTGAACAAGGCCTTCAGAGAAAATGCATTTCTCCCCACACTCCTTTGGTGGGATTTTATATAATTTTAGTGTTCAGTTTTGCTTTCCTAAGCAAACTGATTCAGTCAGTTTGAACCTTGACTTTCAATGAAGATAGCATGGACACTCATTGTCATTCTAAACATTCTCGGCAATCATTGAACATGAAGCTCTCTGATTATGGTCCATAAAATAAATAAATAACATCAACGTGATGTTACAAACGTAGAGGGATTACCGGACATTTATGACACATATGTAACAACGACTGATTAAAAACAAGCTTCAGTGGCACACCATGGTTTGTTTTCTGACCTGTTGTAGAGCTCTCTGGATGTCAATCCCTTGTCCCCAAGGAACAGCTGGATTGGCTAGGCAATCCCCAGCATTCCCACGACGGGAAATGTCAATGCGCTGCTTCCTGAGACTCTGAAAAGCTTCTGCCATTACCCGAACCCCATCATACGTAAGAGCAGAGGTGTACTAGAAAAATAAAATAAAAGGTGTTTTCCGGCCATTAGGCTTGACCTTGGAAATTCCTTATCGTTTTTCTAAAGCAGGAAGCTCCAATTTCCAAGCAAGATTCCCACAGCTGCAGCCTCATTAGCCACTGTATTCTAGTATGGTTGCTGGAGTATCTCAAACAAATATACTCTGATGCTTTGTGACTGTAGAAATAACTAAGTTGAGACTTTGTTGCTTGATGTATGAACTCTGGTTCTGTTCTGGCATTCAAAAGACTGGAAAGTGTGAGCATGGTGAAATGTCTTGTTACATGTCTCCACCCAAAGAAGGGTCTGATGAAGGAAGACTCTCCTACACATGGAGCTTCTCTACATGATTTGAAACCTGACTGTTCAGGATCTGTCATGGTGAGAAGGAGCTTCATATGTGGCAGATGGTGCCCTCTTCAGACAGTCCCTTTCCCCTGTGGGATGACCATCTGTCAGATCTGCTTTGATTTGTATTCCTGCATTGAGCAAGGAGTTGGATTTGATGGCCTTACAGGCGCCTTCCAACTCCATTATTCGATGATTCTATGCCAGTGCATGGTCTGAATTTACACATGCTCACACTTTGACATTAACCCTTTTTTCACCATTTAGGACTTATCACTCAGTATCGATCTGAAGCATTCAGTGCTTTGTAATAATGGTGTCTTGCAGGTGCAGGTGCTTATCATTCATAGATGGAGCTGAATTACAGTGGTGCCTTGCTTTACAATTGCCCCACATTACGAAGAATCTGCTCCATGACAATCGAAATGGGGGAATTTCACTTTGCGATGATCAGTTCCCTGCTTCGGGAACCGATTCTTCGCAAAACGATGATTTTTAAACAGCTGATCGGCGGTTTCAAAATGGCCACCGGGTAACTAAAATGGCTCCCCGCTGTGTTTAGGGATGGATTTCTTGTTATACAGGCAGCGAAAATGGCCGCTGTATGGAGGATCTTCGCTGGACGGTGAGTTTTACCCCATTGGAACACACTGAATGGGTTTCAATGTGTTTCAATGGGGTTTTTATTTTTGCTTTACAATGTTTTTGTTTAACGGCGATTTTCCTGGAATGGATTATCGCCGTTAAGTGAGGCACCACTGTACTGCTTTGGACC
Source organism: Pogona vitticeps (assembly GCF_051106095.1). Taxonomy (NCBI): domain Eukaryota; kingdom Metazoa; phylum Chordata; class Lepidosauria; order Squamata; family Agamidae; genus Pogona; species Pogona vitticeps. The sequence goes on from NC_135784.1 coordinate 91,912,115, forward strand.
ATCTTTTTTCTTTTCTTTTTAATTATTACTTAAATCCAGTTTTAGATATGAACCTTAACCAGTGATGAAAAAGTGTTCTGTTGGATTGGACAGTCTTAACAAAAGTAGCCTTTTGTCTCCACTTGAGTTGCTGACACTTGCCTTGAGAATTTGCATATTCTCATAGAAACAAATCCACACAAAATGAGGTGCAAAATTCTAAAAGGCAAATGGCTATAAAATGTAAGTCACTGGGAAAAATATGTAAAAATGTGTAGGTTAAATGAAATACTTTTCTAAACCCTCAACTTACATTTATGTTCATTTTATATTGTTTAATTAATATAATTAGGGATAAGGTTTAGGATTAGTAGATTCACGGATTAATATGTTATAAATCAACAAGGAAATCTATTAGGCTTAGATTTTGAGGTATATTAGGTAGGGGGATGAGATTTTTTCAGATATAGATAGATATATTAAGTTAAAAGATTTTGTTTCTGTGTGTGCATGTATGATTTTCATTGGAAGTAACAGAATCAGATACTACTCTACTTTGGGCAGAGACTGTAGGCACTATCAAATGGGGATGTGGTAGAAGAAATAGGAACTTGGGGAAGGCTGCAGGGAGAGGGAAAAGGCAACTTATAACCGCTATTATGAGCCCCTCCACAACAAAACCTGTCACCCAGGTGCCTTGTTCAGCACTGACACTATGAAAGAGCAGCAGGCAGCAGTGTAGGGTGTGTGTGTGTGTGTGTGTGTGTTTGTGTGTGTATGCACGCACACCTACCAAGGTGGTGGCAAAGAAGCCTTTGGTTCAAGGTGGGACAGATAGGAGTGAACCTCTTATTGTTACTCAGTCTGCCTGCCAGTGCTGCCCAGAGTATTTGCCCATTCCCTAGTGTGACCTGTCCTCTGCTTCTCCAATGGCGCTGCATTTTCTGCTGGCATCCCCACTATTCAACATTCATTCAGTATGCCCATTACAGCCATTTCCTAATATCTAGGCACTGCTGGCTGTTGGAGTGCAGTTGCTTTGTTTGGCACAGTCACTGGGAAGGTATCAAAGGACACAATGAAATCCTTTAAAAATGTCTTGGCTGTTTGCAGTTTTTTTTTTTTAAAGGGGAAACAATCACTATATAGTATTCATATTGACTGTATCCAGGCATTCCAAATTTTTGAAATTCTGAATTCCAAATCTGAAGGGTTTTGAATTGTGAATCTGAATTTCAAGTCCAAATGTTGGTGCACATCCCTAAAATCAATAGTACAAGTTAACAATGGCTAAGTTGTTCCTCTCTCACAACTTGACATTACTCATTCAAAAGCAGTTGGACTCAGACATCATAAACAAAAAGTCTCTCTAAGTATAGTGAACAAAAGTGCAGCATTCACAGTATGTATTTTGATTTCCTCATGATAACATATAAAGAAGTTTTACTCTTAATATGGAATGCGCTGTGCTAGAATTGTTAAATTATAATTTATATTTCTATGCAAATATATTTATTGATTAGAGGTTTGTGATACACTAATTTAATTGTATGAAAAGCTTAAAATGTTGTTCCTAGAAAAAATGATATTATAAATGTTTTTTTCTGTTTTATTTAATATACTGTAATGCCCTTGAAGAAGGCTGAAAAGGCTAAGCTGAAGTGTGTCGGGCTTTTAATTTGGAATAAAGTGCACACTAGTATTTTTACATCCTGGAACCACAGTCTGTTCTTGCATTACAGGTTGTTGTTGCACACTTTCTAAAATCATGAACATAGAAGGTTGAATTTGAAATAAAAACTATATTCTGAATTGTTTGCAGCACTTGGAAAGTAATCTGGCTTCTTTTCATCTTTGTTTAAAACTTTATGTTCATTGAAACTTTTTGCCATATCATGTCAAATCCTGAGCAGATCTTTCACTCTCTTTGCCTTTCCCCTTCTTAATACATCTGTATGTCCATAAACACACAGCAGCTCAAACAACGGGGAAATGAGGATTAAGTGTATGCTACATACACCAGTATATAAGATGCAGAGTTTATGCATCTCTTCCTAATGGATTTGGTACAGTTGTATGATGGAGAAAATTGTCCTTGATAAAAAAAAGTTTCTTAAGTTTACACTTTAAAATGCAATAAATGTATTTAAGTTAGTATCATGTTTGCTTCATTCAGTACCAAACAATTGTAGATCCATATTTATTACAGAAACTGCAGGGTTCCCCCACCCATTCTGCAACCAAACCGAAATATATGGTATATTTCATAATTTGGTTTTCATTATGCATATTTAACTTGTGCAATTGAATTACTTTAATACTGTGCTGCAGTATTACTTGTTACTTACTTATTTGAAAGTAAAACCTGCTGAACTGATCATTCCAAGTGCCCTAAGACAGAACTGGATGTTGAGATTTTCCTGACAGGAGAAAAGTCCCTCCCCCCCCCCCCATGTTTCCTTGTTCATTCCTGTTTGTCACAAAGGATCACCGGTAGAGATGGGGGTATTCTATACGAATATCCCAGTGCAGCTGGACTTAACGAGGGGCCAGCCCCAGTGGTTGGCCAGTCCACTCATGCATCTGGCAGTGGCGGCAGCATCACTTATAATTCCAATTTCTCCCGGAGCTCTGCTCTCTTCCTGCTTGGCAGCCACGCAGGGAGACTGGTCCTCCTTCCCACTGCCTTGAGTGGCCAGGCAAGCAAGAGAAGCATGGAGCTCTGGGAGTGATTGGAAGGATGAGCGAGGCTGCCACCACTGCCAACCACATTAGTGGGCAGGCCAGCTGCAGGGGCCAGCCCCTTGTCAAGTCCAGCTGTGCGGGAATATTCGTATTCATATACAAATGCGAATACCCCCATCTCTAAGCAGGTCTTACCAGGATTTCTTGTCCAGCTTGCACTTTGAAAAGCAACTTTTTAGAAAACGTCCTCTCTCTCCCTCTCCCCAAAGAAAATGGACAAATTCACTGTCTGTCAATGTATTTGCCAAGAAAAGCCTTGCATCATGTGGATGGAATGCTGATAACATCATTGCTAAACCAGGTATATTTCAGGGGGAAACTGCTGTCTGGATAATCTCTATTTTGCCTCTACAAACTCTAGCATAGTAAGTAACAAGTAATACTGCATTACAGAGAAGGTCTGAAGAGATGCTGACATTGAATTAACACTGTTTTAAAGCAAGTAATGTGTTTACTTCACAGAAGTACATCAAGAAAGGTAACATATATCTCAATTCATATAGATTTCATTTCACACATGCATGTGTGCACATTCACATATGGGTATGTGGGCATGCATACATACAAATACACCAAGTGAGGCAAGTTTGGTGGTAAAATGGGACAAGGCCTTTTCTGTGGCAGCACCTCAAGTGTGAAGCTCCATTCTATGCAGATTAGACTAGTTTACATATTGCTTGACTTTTAGTAAACAATAAATAAATCTCATTTTTGCCTAGCATTTAATTTTTTAAAATATTTACTTAAGTGTTGGTTTCATTCTTACAGATTTTTTGCCCTGCTTTTACATTTGCTTGTACCATTCACTGCTTTTAGGGCCTGTTTGGTATACAGTATATATCAGTTCAATTAAATTTAATGGGACATGTGGAAGTGTTGACTTACCATTCAACAATTGCTTCAGTGGGTCTATTCTAGTTGGGAGTAATGACTAGATTTGGCCCACTGTAAATAATGAATTATAACAGCAGCAGCAACAATAACCATCAGCTAATCCAGAAACCAGAAGTTATACAAGTTAATAGAACTATTTTTTTAAAAAAAATCCTATGCCATGCCTTGTTTCAAAGAGAAAAAAGCAAAAGAGAGCTCAAACTGAGGCTTCTAAAAATAAACACATGAAAAATAAAAGTTTCTGCTTCTGGTTTCACGTTGAGAGTTTAACATGAGAGTGGCATGACTGCCTCCTCAAACAAATGGTTTTCAGTACCACTTGCCTTTGGCCTCTTCCAGTCAACCCGAGGTTGTTCCCTGGCATCATTGTTCTTCCACTGTTGCATGATCCTGGCTGGAATGCTGTCTGTATAGTTCACCAACTGGAATCCAGTCACATTTGCTCCACTTGCTCTGAATTGTGCCAGGTCAATGTCCATGAAACCCTTGAGAAGAAGCCAAAGAAGTAGGTAAATGTGAGTGCAAAGGAAGAAGGAAGACTAGTAGATATAGAAATGATCATAATGAAGGATACTTGAGGAATTTGATCTTTGCAAATTCTGTTTCAAAGTGACCTGATCTGCACCACCTCAAAGGAACAGGACCATTGGATCAATGAGGTTCTGGCAAGTCAACTCCTTCATAAACTTACTGTTGTGTAGTAAGTCACAATTAGAGTAGGCCCATTTAAATTAATGGAAATTACAGAGGAGTTAACTTACCAAATCCCCATTGATTCAATGGGCCTCTTTACTGTGACTTGCTACATTAAGCAACAGGATTTCAGCCATTATTGGATGCCATGTATCACTGAAGCTGGTGGTGCAGTCCTCAGCATACTGAAAGCCTTTTTAAGATGTGCATTTTGGAATAAAATACACTTAGAAATATGCATCATGAGAAGAAGTGTATCTTGAAACAGGTGTTTTGTGAGAAGATAAGCATGTAAATGTGCATTCAAAAATGCATTTAGATACAAATTTCCATTGATGTGGAAACAAATAGAACAGATTTATGGATAGGAATGGAAATAGAGCCCTAAAAGATTCATCACCTCTAGCCAGCAATGAGTCAAAGAACTCTTTCCCCTCTTCTCCCTAAGATCTCCATAATATTCATTCATTCATTCATTCATTCATTCATTCATTCATTCATTCATTCATTCATTCATACATACATACATACATACATACATACATACATACATACATACATATTCCATCTTTCTTAAAAGGACCCAAGGTGACTTACAATATTAAAAGGACAATATTCAAAAGCTAAAAACAGTAAATATACACATATTTAAAAAGAATTAAACAATTATCATATTAAATGGATAATAAAATAAATACTAAAAACACATTTAAAAGCAACAGAGCACAACAATCCAATTCAAAAAACTCATCTCAGTCTGCCAGTTACTAAGTAAAAGCCTGTCTGTAGAGAAAGGTCTTTGCCTGCTTGCAGAAGGACAGCAAATATGGCGTCAGCTTGGCTTCTTGTGGAAGGGAATTCCAGAGTCCAGGAGCAGCAACCAGGTGTGCTTGTGAGGGTGGTAGGACTGAGAGAAAGGCCTCCCCTGATTATCTTTATAGTCGATTAAAGCCACTTATGGATTTATAGGTTAAAACCATCACTTTGAATTGGGCCCAGAAATGGATCGGCAGCCAATGGAGCTGCTGTAAAAGGGTGGTAGTGGTTATGTGTTCCCTATAACAAGCCCTAGTTAGCAATCTGGGTGCTGCATTTTGGACCCTCTGAAGTTTCTGAACATTTTCCAGAGGCAGCTTTCTTTCTTTCTTTCTTTCTTTCTTTCTTTCTTTCTTTCTTTCTTTCTTTCTTTCTTTCTTTCTTTCTTTCTTTCTTTCTTTCTTTCTTTCTTTCTTTCTTTCTTTCTTTCTTTCTTTCTTTCTTTCTGTCTGTCTGTCTGTCTGTCTGTCTGTTTATTTAATTATTTAATTATTTAATTTATATGCCACCCACACTACCCAAAGGTCTCTGGGCGGCTTACAATATTTAAAATACAATAAAAAGACAAAACAATTAAAATGCAATTAAAATATTGTTACAATAATTCAGCCTAGATGTAACTAGGGCCCATGTCCCCATGGCCAAATCAGACCTCTCAAGAAATGGGCGCAGCTGGCACACTAGGTTTAACTATGCAAAAGTGTTCCTGGCCACCACTGAAACCTGGGCATCCAGGCTCAGGGATGAATATAGGAGCACCCCTAAGCTGTTTTCAGAAGGAGTGAAACCGCATCCAGTATAGGCTGAATCCCTATCCCTTGATCTGCCTTTTGACTAACCAGGAGCACCTCTGTCTTCTCTGGATTAAGATTCAGTTTATTCATCCTCATCCAGCCCATTTCTGACACCAGACACTGATCAAGGGCTGAAGATGTTTCCTGGGATTTAGATGGAAAGGAGATATAGAGTTGGGTGTCATCCAAACATCCAAACTCCAGAAACCTCTCCCAGCGGTTTCATGTAGATGTGAAATAGCATAGGGGACAGAACAGAACTTGGGGGGGCACCACAGACCAGTGGCTAGGGTGTCGAACAAGAGTTCCCCAACACCACCTTCTGGGTCATACACTCCAGGAAGGACCCCAGAGAGATGGCCAGAAGGATAGCATGGTCAGTGGTATCAAAAGTCACTGAGAGGTCCAGGAGAACCAACTGGGACACATCCCTCTGTCAAGTTTCTGGCGTAAGACATCCACCAAGTTGACCAAAGCAGTCTCCATCCCATAACCAGGCCTGAAGCCAGATTGAAATGTATCTAGAAAATCCATCTTCTCCAGGAAGCCCTGGACCTGAGAAGCCACAACCCACTCCACCACCTTATCCAAGAATGGAATATTAGAGACTGGCTGGTAATAATCCAAAACCATGCTGTCCAAGGAGGATTTTTTTCAACAGTGGTCTTACTACTGCCACATTTAAGCATGCTGGGATCCTGCTGTGCTATAAGGAGCCATTTCCCAATCCCAACCCGTTTGGATCTACTTTGCCAGTCCCTCTCTGGTAACTTCTATAAGCCAGGAGGGAAAAGGATCCAGTAGACAAATGGTAGCTTCAACATCTTCAAGGATCCTGGCCACATCATTAGGCTGCAAAAACTAAAACTTATCTGTTAATACAGGATAAGCAGGGGCCATAGTTACGTCTATAGGACTAGTATTAACTACAAAATCTAAGTCAGAGTGGACCCAAGCAATTCTGTCTTCAAAGTGCTGTTCAAATTCCTCACAGTGAGCTCTTCCTGAGGGCTGGCATATAATAGACCACAACAGACTGAGGGGACTCCAACGTCACACCCGAGACCAGGTCAGCGAGCTCAAGCAGGGAGTCTGTTGAGCAGCAGGGTGGGTGGTATACCAACAGAATCCCTATTCTGTCCTGGGCTCTCACTTTCAAATATGCACATTTAAACCCAGAAAACTGGGTGGATATGGCACCTAAAATACCTAAAATGTCTCTGGCATCTTTTCCTTTCGAGAACTACACAGACATCACAAGCACAGAAAGACTGGCTGATTGTTAAGAAAGATGCCCATAACCCATCCAGAACTTCAAGTTCTTAAATGAAGGAACACCCTAATGTAGGGCAACAGTTAGGCAGGAAACACAGGCAGTTTTACCCAGAAGCTGGCTTCTAAAAAAATTGAAAATCCTTAGGAAATTCCTTGCAATCCTTATCAGCATTATCCTATCAACAATTTCTCATTAATTCTTGCAAGAACACGACAAGCCAAGTTCTACATGCTGTTTATTGAATGTGAATGGGCGAAAGTGAGCTGGACTGTAATTAAACTGATCTGTCTATCCTTAATGATAACAAGCTAGTTCCCTGGATTTATTTATGCCATCTCTGCCATGACTGTAGTTTGAAAGAAACATACACTGACTCTCTCCCCCGCAACTCATCTTTGCTCAGACCTAGTGTCTGTGTTCTGTCTCCAGGAGGAGTTATTACAACTTAACCCTAAAACATGCATGCTTAAATACTGAATGTATCCAATGAATATTTAGAATATTCTACTTGTGAAACTGATATTTCATCTAAAATTTCATTCTGTTTCCGTATGTCTGACAAAGTGGACAAAGCTTACTTTAAAAAATAATAGTCTTTAAGGTCCCACATGTTTGGATATTAACTATAAGCCAGTGGAAGCAACTCACAGTGGTTGCAGCTTCTCTTATCACAGAATTCCTCACTCCTTATAGAAGCAGTGGCTCCCACTGACATGAGGCAAGCCCAGCATTTATTGCATCAGAAGAGGTAGTCAATAGTCTAGAAAAAGCCTGTGCCAAACAGAACTTGTGAAGATACCACAAGACTCTTTGTTGCTTTTGCTGTACCAGACACTTTGGGATGTACTCATGAACTTCAGAAAGTGAGGAGGAAGCGAGAAAGAGAGAGATGGGCCAAAAGATCTTTGTCACATCTCCCTTTCCCTCCCAAACATTTTTCTAGATGTTTATCTAATAGTAATTAGGCTTCATCAAGTCAATTGCAGTATTAGAAGCCCCTTTGATCTCTCACATAATGCAGCACAGATTATTTGAGGAGCCTGAGTATTTCCTTCTTTTCAGAACTAACATGCCCTCATTTTCTCCTTTAGTAAGGTTGTATCTACTGTATTTCAATCCCATGCAGCAAAAGACAAGGCCAAAGTGTGACGTTGACTTGAATTTCAATGTATATTTAAATATATTTATTTCAGCGAGTGATTCAGTGGAAAAAGTGTCAACATTTGCAAGGTGTATTAGTCACACAGAGATGCTCATCCAACCCTAACTCTCATGCACTTATGTAAAGTGTCAATAGGCCAATAATGTGCTCTGAAATTGAGGTTTGGGAATGAAACAAAAGCTATGGAATATTTGACCTTTTTGTCGATCAAGAGATAAATATTCAAATGTAGCTGTCAAGGAGCACAGTATGCTGGTTAAAAATACTGCAAAACACAATGTGCAATATTACCTACACTTTGTTCATAACCCATAAGTGCCTGGCTGTTTTGTAATTTGTATTTCACCCTTCGACTTCTGCACTAGTAACAAAATTAATGAAATTAACAAATATTTGTAAACTATTTTTATTATTTAAAGATAGGTTACTAGCACTGTTATCTGAAAAGAATGAAGGCGGGAAACAATATAATCTTTTAAGCAGCCTGAGGATATGGCCAGGACCCTTGGAGAGGTGGAGGCTATCATGTGTCTTGCCTTTCCTGGTTTCTAATAGCTGCAAGAAAAGACTGTTAAGAGTGGGTAGGAGAAGTGCTGAATGGCTCCTTGCAACAGGGTAGGACCCCAGCATTGCCACCCATTAAAGTTGGCAATAGTAATATCATTGCTAAAAAAGCTCTCCTTGGATCCCACAATATTCAGTAACTACTGACCAGTGTTTAATATCTTATTCTTGGGCAAGGTGATTGTGGGGACCTTTGCACAATTAGAACTAATGTGCCAGCTGTGCCCATTCCTGGAGAGGTGTGATCTGGCCACGGTGACATGTACTTTAGTTACATCCCAGCTACATTCCGATAATGCTAATCTATGTGGGTGTAGTGTTCACCCCTTATTTTGCATAACAAGTCATGCATTATTCATGTACTAAGCAAATGTGCTGGAGAGGCGGAGCCGAGAGAGAGGTTAAAAGGTGGATCCTGAGAGGAGGAGTCAGTCAGTCAGGAGTGAGTCAGTGAGTTAGAGTCAGAGGCAGAAGAGATAGAGATTGAGTTAGAGACTGGTTAAGATGATACAGAAGGTGGAAATTATATGGCAAGAAAATAGTATGTACATCTGAAGAATTTCTGTGATTATTAAATTGACTTCACATAAATAAGTTTTGTTTGCATTCACCATACAAATGTCTAATCAAACATTATTTATTTTGTGGATTGAAGTAATGGTGGCAGTGAAAGGAAAACACGACTGGAACCTTTGTGAGGGCACAAAATGTAGGTGCCTCAAGGAGGTGAATGTCACAGTGTGGCTGTCTACTTCAGTGACAAACTGACACACAGTTGAGCAGCAAAACAGTCTTTAAAAAAAACAGTAACCGAGAAGCAGACGTAAAACCAGCTTAAATGTTTTTTTTAGAAGACCTAGAAAAAGACACAAAGATTAGACATGTGAGCTTCACCTGGAAGACCATTTTAGTGCCCTGGGTCAAAAGGGTAGTCATTCTGCCCCAGGTGTGGCTCTGGCTGAACATATAATAGGAACAGAGAAAGAAAACACAAAGTAAGGATGAAAAAATTTGAGGCGCTTGAATGCTGCCTTTTCACCTGCAGTACGTGCCACACAAGGTCCAGAAATGGGAAGCCGGGAGTTCAAAATTTACAAAACAATTTAAAATACCTAAGTGCCCATTTCCATTTCTTATTTAGGAGATTGAGGGAGCAACCTGTTTGGTGCCCAGGCTATAGCCCCTGGAGGACCCCAGGATTAAATAAAAATAAAAAAAATATCTTCTATGTTGGTGCTGGAAGGGCATGGGAGAAGTTTTGGAAGGCTTTGTGGCTACAGAAATGATCTTAACTATAGACCATAGCTTGCCTACTGGTGATATAAATAGAAAGCTTTGGAAATGATATAATTATCTATGAATAGAGAAGAAGAGCTGAACACCCCATCAATAAAGATTTTTTGGATCCCTGAAGGATGGTAATTGTGATGAGATGGGTTTTTGAGTTAAAATCTTTTAAGGCATATGGGTTTTGTAATTAAGAAATAAGCCAGAGAGGTTCCATTTTGTTTCTTTGTATATAGTATCTGTGCTATGCTGACAAGTTGTTTTCTAGGCGAGCAGAGAGAATGTTATTCTGAAGGCCTGAGAAAGGACTGTGTGATTAGATAGATTTGTTGTGACTCTTTGAGAAACCACCATAAACCCAAATAACATCTGCTGTGTATGAGAAAGAATTCATGTGATGTAACAGGACTGTTTGCCTAGTAACGAACTCTGATTGGATGACATCGTGGGAAGGTGCATTAGGCCTTTGCCAGTTACTCTTGAAAAAGGAACTTTTTACCTATGGACATTGTCTTTCCAAGACCGACCTTTCAGTGATTCGTGACCTACACTTCAGCCATTTGGGACTTACCCTGATGTCTTTAGAGAGAGTTTGGTGGCCTACCTACATGGACTGGTTTCTATGATTTGCTGGATTACTTTTGGACTTATGGGATTTTTCCTAAGGACTATGCATGGACTATTTTCTATGGACTGTTCTATGGAATATTCTTTATGGACTTCTTTTCTTGGAATACTCCATATGGACTATGCTCTTGTAATTTTGTAAGGACTATGGTACATTTACTGGATTTTTCTTTTCTAAGGACTATGGGACATATAATGGATTTTTACTTTTGTTTAGGGGTTTTTATTCTATAGGATCACTGAGGACTATAGCCTTTTTATAACCAACTTGGATTATTTTATTTTACTAATGATTTCCTGGACTGGAACTGTTTGTATTCTTTTTAATGGCTTTTTGGGTTTTTGAATACTTTTATATTTTTCATGTTTTCTTTGCCTCACTACATCTTTGTAACTAAACAGCACAATGCTAGATTATTTGTTTTGGTTTAATTTGGCTTAGTAACATGTTTTTTCTTTAATAAAATAAAGATTATAAAACTCATTTGGTTTCCTGAACAGTACACTTGTCATAGGGTCATCTGAGAGTGCTGCCTCGGCCTAGCTTACTTAGAGTCCTGTCAGTGGTGCAAGTTAAGTCTAAGGACTACAAAGCCCACTTGACCTTTTCACAATAATATCTGAGAGTACCAGGGTGTTCTTATGTGGGCAGACCTGCGAGAAGGAGTGTTGTAGCATGGCTGGCTGAATTTGGACTCTTCAGCTCATTTTAGCATGTGCAAACTCCTGATTGCTCTCTGTCCAAGCTTACACGTGTGTTTTCGAACCCGTGTTCGTCACAGTAATAACCACTAAAAACGTAGAGAAAGGGCCTTTTCGGCAGCTGCCCCCAGACTATGGAATGCCCTCCCGACTGAGATTCGTCTGGCGCCGACGCTGATGATATTTAGGTGCCAGGTCAAAACCTTCCTGTTCCAAATGGCTTTTAACTGAAATAACATCAATGTGGGTCTGATGGCAATTTTTACAATATATATTTTAATTGCATTTTAATTATTTTGCCCTTTTATTTTGCCTTTTTATTGTATTTTAAATGCTGTAAGCCGCCCAGAGACCTTCGGGTAGTGTGGGCGGCATATAAGTTAAATAAATAAATAAAATAAATAAATAAAAGTATTTTAGTAAAATATTTCAGCTCCTGCCTTTCCCAGTTGCTGGGTACAAACATCCCATTTCAAAGATGGTAGTCAATATAACAGGCTGGAAGTTGATATAATAATCTATTTATAAAAAGCACAATTAAATGCTTTACACCTGCTTACTACTCTTTCTATTAAGTGCTTAGATTATAGTGCCTTAGAGGTAGACTCTTTTTGCTAAAATGCTTGCTATTCACCCAGAGCGCATTGGGTGCAAGGGACTACAAATATAAACAAAGAAACTTATAAATGTCCATTGTGTAACGGGAAAAAGCAACTGTTCATAAAGCCAGTGAAGTGGCAAATCTGGGCAGCAGAAAGCAAATATATTTCTATTTGCATTAAAATTCCTTTCTCTCTTAAAAACTGGTCCATTAAATTTAAAAACAAAAGACAAGCAGTTAATACACTCCAGTGGAATTTTGCCAGCACAGTAGAGACAAAGTCCCTGGGAAATGCTGAAGAGGTGAGATATGAAAGATACATTTAAAATAGCTGTAGTAAAATATATACCGTTTCCTTGAAAATAATACCTAAACTGAAAATAAGCTCTAGTATAATTTTTCAGGATGCTTGTAATATAAGCCCTACCCCAAAAATAAGCCCCAGTTAAGTGAAACCCTGCCCTCCACCATTGTGCAGCAACCAGAAGATCTTGACTGTATTTGAATAAACGTAGATTGTTGTACATGAAAAAAGAGATTGTTTTGGTCCCCCTCCTTTTCTCCCATGATCGGCTTTTAAGTTACTTCTAAATTTGGTTGTTGTTTTAATATGGTAACTGTATTGTAATGCTAACAGAATTAGTTAATTTTCTAATGTTAATACTAGAGATTCCCGAATGGAGAAGAGAAGAGTGAAAAGTGATGTGACTGATCATCTATTTTTGAAGAGCTGTCACATGGTAGATTGAGCAAGCTTGTTTTCTGAGATTCCAGGGCATATGACCCAAATGCACTGATTCAAATGATGAGAAGAGAAATTTTGACTAAACATTAGAAAGAGCATCTTAACAGTAAGAGCTGTTGGACAATGGAATAGATTATCTCAGAAAGTACTATATCCTGATTCATTGGAGCTTCGTATATGCTCATCTGTCAAGGATTTTTTTTACTGTGGATTTCTTGTATAAGCAGATGTTTGGACTAGAGATGGACACTTATTGTGGTTTGGTGCTGTTCGCTGTGTCAGTACCACAGATATTGTCTGAGCATAACCCACGTGCTCCCACAGGTGCCCTGTTAGAAGCAGCACCATGGGCTTCCTTGCCTTGCTTCTTTCTCCGTGTGCCCATGAGAGGAGATGAGATGCAGAATCCAGGGTGTCTCTAAATTCCTCTGGGTCTGATCTGATGAACTGCTTAACCATGATAAGTAATCATCTCAAGTTTGGACTCAATGACTCTTGAGTTCCCTTCCAGTTCCATGGTTCTATGAGTCTATGACGACTACAACTTACTTAGTTTTAATTATATCCATTTTAACCCAGGTTCCAGGGCGGGTTTGGGTATGGAGACTGCCTTGGTTGCCCTGTACGATGACCTTTGCCGGGATAGAGACAGGGGGAGTGTGACCCTGTTGATACTCCTGGACCTCTCAGCGGCTTTCGACACCATCGACCATGGTGTCCTTCTGGATAGGCTGGCTGGGTTGGGAGTTGGGGGCACCACTTTACGGTGGATACGCTCCTTCCTGGCTGACCGTGTCCAGAGGGTAGTGCTGGGAGACAGTTGCTCTGCCCCATGGCAGTTATGTCATGGGGTTGCTCAGGGCTCAATACTGTCCCCCATGCTGTTCAACATCTACAGGAAACCGTTGGGAGAGGTCATCAGGAGGTTTGGGCTGAGGAGTCAGCAATATGCTGACGATACTCAGCTCTACCTCTCGTTTTCCACTAATCCAGGTGAGGCGGTTTCTGTGCTGAACTCGTGTCTGGACCTGATAATGGACTGGATGAGGGTTAATAAACTGAAACTCAATCCAGACATGATGGAAGTGCTGTTAGTGGGTGTTTCGCCGGACAGGCTGGAGGGCTGTTTCCCTGCCCTGAATGGGGTTACACTCCCTCTAAGGGGCAGCCTGGGGGTGCTCTTAGACCCCAGTCTAACTCTGGAAGCCCAGGTGGCCTCAGTAGCCAGGGGCACCTTCCTTCAGCTGCAGAAATTATATCAGTTACGGCCCTACCTGGACGAGCAAAGTCTCATGACAATTACACATGCACTGGTAACATCTCGCATAGATTACTACGATGTGTTCTATGTGGGGCTGCCTTTGAAGATGGTCCGGCAACTGCAACTGATCCAGAATCAAACTCTGCGGCTGGTGAGTGGTGGGGCCGCTAGGGGACATATCAAGCCAATTCTGTTTAAATTACAGTGGCTACCAGTTGCTGCCTGGGCCCAATTCAAAGTGCTTGTTTGGACATATAAAGCCCTAAACGGCTTGTGCCCTGGATACCTGAAGGACCACCTTCTTCCATATGAGCCTACCCAGCAGTTAAGATTTAGCCAGGGGGGCCTTTTGAAAGAGCCATCCCTCAAGGAGGTGAGAGGGATGGCTTGTAGAGAAAGGGCCTTTTCGGCAGCTGCCCCCAGACTATGGAATGCTCTCCCGACTGAAATTCGTCTGGCACTAACGCTGATGACATTTCGGTGCCAGGTCAAAACCTTCCTGTTCCAGAAGGCTTTTAATTGAAATAATATCAAGTGTGGGTCCTGATGGCAATTTTTAGAGTATGTATTTTAATTGTATTTTAATTGTTTTATCTTTTATTCTATTTTAACTGTATTTTACTTGTTGTAAGCCACCCAGAGATCTTTGGATAGAGTGGGTGGCATGTAAGTTGAATGAATGAATGAATGAATGAATGAATGAATGAATGAATGAATGAATAAATAAATAAATAAATAAATAAATAAATAAATAAAATGTTAGTGTGACCCTAGTTGGTTTCCAGTGCTGGGGAAAAGACAGGATATAAAATGAATGAAAGGGTGAAGGAATCAATCAACCTCTTATATTTCCTGTGTTCTTTTTAGTCTTTTCTTGCCTTCTCCTTGTCCAACTTCTTGTCTTTGTCTACTTAGTTATCTTTGCCCCTCTTTCTGTGATAGCTGCTTATTCCTCCCTTCCCATTTTGATTTGCTCCATTTGCTGTATTGTCTTTCTCCCATGTGTTGTAAATCTTTCATCTTCCTTGGTGTCCTTTATTTGTTCCACTGTCCATATTTCTTCACCTTGTCAATTTCCCCCTTTCCCTGTCTCTGCTGGTTTCTCAATCCTCCTTCTTTGTAATCCTCTCTGCTCTTCTTTTTGTTTCCATCCTTCTCTCGCCATCCTTTCATTTTCCTTCTCCTCCTCAAAGAACCCATGTTTCTGATAGTTGTAGCAGAAATAAACTATGGCTGACAATGGGGCCCACCCCTTTTTCCAGCAGAACCATAACTAGAGTGGTGCAAGTGGGGCTCTGACCCAGAGTGCTGAAATTTAAAGGATCTCCAGAGCTGTAGCCATTTTGAGCATGTATGCTGCCTCCATCTGTTCCTCCTTGGCCAGAAGGGATCAGAAAACGAAGGGCTCACAATGGAAGCAATGAAGCTGTTCACTGGCAGATCTAGGTTATCCTTCACATTCCTCTGACCACTCCCCCAGATATGCTAGTCTCATGTGACTGAAGCTTAACTGATAGGGCGACAGTTAAGCTTCAGTCACATGAGACTAGCATATCTGGGGGAGTGGTCAGAGGAATGTGAAGGATAACCTAGATCTGCCAAAGCCCCTCACTGCTAAATTGCTAGTCATATCTTTGCTTTACAGATCAGTTCATCACAGAGACATGTCTTCTGGAATGGCTTGTGGGGGCTCTGCTAACATCCCTTGTGGCTCACAGCCCAGCTCAAGCTAGTACGAGAGGGTAATAAGCTGCTGCACTGCATGCCTCAGTCTGTACCAATCTCTGTCAAAACAAGTCCCTTGTGTGATGGTTGAGATAAATCCCATATTTAACTGATGGACATCAAAAAGCATACAGGCTGAGCTCCTCTGACTCTGAAACATACTGACACAGTTAAAGAAGAAAGCATTAAGTGAGACAATAAATACTGGCAGAGGAAAGAGTGGTTTCCTGCCTACTACAACAATGTAAATTATTGCTGCAGAGTGAGCAGGAAGAGAGAGTTAATATTTATGGTGCAGTTATATAAGCACTGTTTTCATAAAAACTGACAGGACAAATGTTCGGTCTACAACAGTGTGTATTGAAACTTTTGGATCAATTACAGAATGTTGTAGATGTTTCTCTGGGATGCTGGTGCACTCAGCATTCAAATGAGGAATGAGAAATCCACAATAACAGCTGCCTTCTATTCCCCCCCTTTTTTTCTATTTGTTTCTCAGTGGGAATGCTTGCATTTATCATTCCTGGTGAATGAATGGCAGGGGATTGCCAATGGGTGATCAAGAGCAGTTCAGCATTAGAATTCAAACACTGTAGGACACTTCCCTACAACATTTTCCGTGGACAAAGGGGCTGCCATGTGGCAAAAGGAACACTGCTTTCTTTTTCTTTTTCCTTTTCGTTTGATTTCCTCTGTATTGCACCTTATCAGACTGTAAAAGCTAATCCTCTTGCAGAATTTTCAACAATGGACCTTCTGATGCAGAGGAGCAGCAGGAGTTTGTGGTTCCAATTTTTGGAAACACTGGACTTATTTGCAGTCAGGTATTGTTACCACTTGCACTGTTACTCCAATATTATCGAGCTTTCATAGGGCCAAATTCAATGTTAAGCAGAATTTGCCTTTCTTGTTCCCTCAAGAATGGGATTTCTGCACTGGAACATGCTCCAACAACCAGGCTTAAAGTTGTATTATTTTTTTAAAATTCTGTTCTATTTTATTTCAATGCCACCATTATGGGACCCAAGGTGGCTCACAAAATACTAAAGAACATGCCAGTTAAAAAGACAAAAATAATTGCATTAAAACAATTGAATATATATTAGTATTAAAATGATTATTTAAAACTATTTTTTAAAAAATACCCTAAAGCAGATTAAAACATACATGAGATAATATGCAGCACCCCAAAATCAGCACTCTTCACTACCCAATTCACTGCTAAAATTCTGTCTAAAAAGTGT
Organism: Pogona vitticeps; assembly: GCF_051106095.1. Classification (NCBI taxonomy): domain Eukaryota; kingdom Metazoa; phylum Chordata; class Lepidosauria; order Squamata; family Agamidae; genus Pogona; species Pogona vitticeps. The sequence goes on from NC_135784.1 coordinate 91,929,230, forward strand.
GGTCTCCACCTATTGCTGGGAGGACAAATGGGAGCGGGACAACCTTGCTTCCTGGGAAAGGACATCCCACAACTGAGGAGCAGCCACAGAGAAGGCTCTCTCTCATTCCACCACCAGACATGCCTGAAAGGGCAATGGGACTGAGCAAAAGGCCTCCCCCTGAGGATCACAAATGCTGAGATAAGCTCATGCAGGGACATATGGTCCTTCAGATAACTTGGACCCAAGCTGCACAGAACTTTATATGTCATAACCAGTGCTTTGAATCCGAAGAGAAGGAAAACTCCGATTTCAAACCTCCGCTGCCTAGTGGCTATATTCACTGATGGAAAAGGCTTCAGGAGTTAACCTCGAGGCAAAATCCGGAGCCGCAGTCCCGGAGGCAGTTCGTGTCGTTCTAGCAACTCCTGCGACGTCGCTGGGACCAGTTGTCTCGGCTCTTGCTTTTTCACTGGACTATTTCAGCAAGGTGGAGAGGGGGGATTTGCTGCTTGGGTAACAGCCTATCCTCTATATTATTTTACCCAGGCTTTGTGCTCTGGAAAGGACACTCATACAGAGCACGTTACCATAGTCTCTCAAGACTGAAGTATGCCTAAGAGAACAGAGCCTGAACATGATTAGGGGTACAAGCAGGTGATTTACTGTGTTTCTACTATTCATTATAGATATAGCTATGATTTTCTCCAGAATGAAACACTAGCTAAAATGGGTGATCTGTTAAACTGCACACTAAACTTGGGCTTTGGCTCTTAACACATAATTTGTTTTTTAAAATGTTTAAAATGTATTTTATTTTGTGTTATTTCAAAGCCTGGCGGAGTGGAAAAGTGATGAGAATACTTTTAATAAATAAAATAAACTTTTATAAATAAAATAAGCTATCTATTGTTCAGCTTCTAAGTGTAATTTCTTTTTCTTTTTCTTTTTAAAGGATGGTTGGAGAGTGGGGAACAGGCCAGAATAGTTTAAAACCATTACAGTGGCATCTCCTGGGTGTAATGCCTTGTATAATATCACTGTGTGCTTGTGAATCTGGCAGAGCAAATATTCATGGCAAGCATGACTACAAATTGCCAGGGAGCACTAGGAGAGAAGAAATGTTAACACTAATGCATTTTCATGCTTCTTTTAGTTTAGAAAGCTTTTTGGGATCAGTAAATCATGGAGCGAACGGGGTGGGGGGGAACATTTCATTACGGCAAGCTATCCAGCTGGGCTTCCCACTGTATCTTCAGTGTCAATCGATTTGGAAATGCACAAATCAACCTCTGCTGTGTTGTTTTTCTCATCAAATGTAAATGGAGCAGCGGATCTACAGCACAGGAAATTTGAGGTGGCTGGCCTGAAATTGCTCAGTTTATTCACCATGTTAAAATGTATATTGGTTAAAGTCTTCTCAGGAAGATATCCTTCTGCCATCTGCTGTCCATCAAAATCCACTGATACTTGCAATTCTCAGACTTTGGTCAGTCTTTTAAAATAGTCTATATTTTATGTCTAGAGGATGGTAAATATTACTTCCAATCCTTAATTATATTCCCGTGGCCTGAAAATGAAGGGCTGGTTGTGAGACAGGAGATGAGGCGGGACTCCCACTCGTCCTGCCCCATCAGTGAGACAGTGAATAAAGGGGGAGAAAAACCCTCCCCAAGGCCAGATGCAGCATCACAGGAGTCTCGCCAGGGGGCGGAAGTAAAGGAGATGCTAGAGGAGTTGAAAGAGTTAAACATAAAAAATAGGTCAGAAAAGGCAGGAAAGGAGGGAAAAGGGGGAGGAGAGATAGAAGCAGGAATAGGAGAAGGAAAGGAAAGGAGGGGAGAGTTGCCTCTAGGTTGGGAATGGGTATTGATGCAAGATCCTTGGACTCAGAAATGGGAGAGACTAAGAATACCGAAGGAAGAGGCAGATTATAAAAGAAGAACAGTGATCCCACCTACACCCTCCTATTGGGGAGAAGCTGAAGTGAGAGAGTGGAGAAGGAAATTGAGAGAGGAGAAAGAAAGGTTAGAAAGAGAAAGGGAAGAGAGGATTGAATGGAGAGCCAGGGAGATGCGGAGACTAGCCGAGGGAGAACAAGTTGGGAAAGCTTGGAACAGGAGAGAGGTGCCCTGCAGGACAATTTCGATGTGGACGAGACCGCTTGGTCCTCTGTCACTTTGAAGGGGTGGACTCCCCTCAGTTCCCAGGACCTTGGAATAACAGTTATAGTACCTTTTGCATTTGACGGATGGAAGCCCCTTCCAGACCCGTTGGAAGAAGGAGAGCCAGCACACTCACCAGTTAAAGACACTTGTTTAATGTTTGATATACAAATAAATGTTCCACAGTTTTCACTGCAGCCAGTGTTGCCTGAAATTCTTGCTAAAGAACAAGACCTTCTGACCAAACCCTCACACTGGTCTCCAGCTAGAGTACAAACATGGAATTAATAAAATTAATACTAGTACTAGTACTAGGGGACGTGGTGGCGCTGCGGGCTAAACCGCAGAAGCCTGTGCTGCAGGGTCAGAAGACCAAGCAGTCGTAAGATTGAATCCACGTGACGGAGTGAGCTCCCGCCGCTTGTCCCTGTTCCCGCCAACCTAGCGGTTCGAAAGCATGCAAATGCAAGTAGATCAATAGGGACCACCTCGGTGGGAAGGTAACAGCGTTCCGTGTCTAAGTCGCACTGGCCATGTGACCACAGAAGATTGTCTTCGGACAAAACGCTGGCTCTATGGCTTGGAAACGGGGATGAGCACCGCCCCCTAGAGTCGAACACGACTGGACAAAAATTGTCAAGGGGAACCTTTACCTTTACCTTTACCTAATACTAGTACTACTCCTCTAACCAGTGCCCATAGAGGCAATGCTGGCTGGGATCAGGAATCAAGCATAGTTCCTAGTCTTTTAAATTCAAACATTCGGAACAAAAGGCAGCAAGTACTTTAGCATCCTGGGAGCAATACTATAAGCAGTGCTCCAAATAAAGCATGTATACCGTTTAACCTCCCACATGTAAAACTGGTTCTCAAGCCATCATATTTGATGATGTTTGTGATTCTTTTCTCTGCTTTATTCTCTCCTCACTGACGTAAAGAGGCCCTCAAACTGACACACTTCTAGGACGTATCCTGCTACACTCCCGAGAATCTTCATGTCTAGCTTTATATGTTATCCATCTAAGCATGCACTTGCACACCCCACATATAGCACATCTATACGGATTGTGCCTTCCCTCAGCTACCATGTGATAGAGAAAACGCTGTCCCTTTATTTTGTCTGTAGGGATTTTTTTAAAAAAACACACAATCTAAATGAAATAGCACAGTAAATGCATATTTCACACAGAAGCACTCTGCTGTAGACCTACATTTTATAACTGATGACAGTTTATCTTGGTCCCTGCTCTGATGAATATTTAGCATAATGCTTAGTCAAGCCCAAGGCTGAAGTCTCCATTCTGCAATAAGTCACCAACATCAAACATATTTTGCTTTTATCGTCCGTGACACACCATATGCATTGTACTTCTGTGTCTTCAACTTGCATTCCTCCTGAAGCGCTCCATATCTGCCAATCCCACCCCATCCTGCATTCTGTAGCACTTCTGACACCACAATTATGCCTGACCTAATGGCTTGGACCTGAGCAGTATCTGGATGGCAGATCACCAGGGAATACTGGTCACTCTACTAGGGAGAAGGTTTATCTTGGCGGAACACACGCTTACACGGAGCAACACCCCAATTTAATCTCTAGGAAGTTCAGGGAAATGCAGCAAAGAATCCTGCTTGGAATTCTGGAGATTCATTGCAAGTAAGGACTGACAACATTGGGCTAGATGGACCAATGGTTTGAGTCAGTGCAAAGAAACTCGCTGTGTTCCTATCTACTAGTAGGAGCCTAAGTTATGTTGGCTTAATAAAGTGTGTTTCATAGTTTACTAAACTGGCTGGATAGCTCAGCGAGTTAGGTATCTGGCCATGGAACCAGAGGTTAGGAGCTGTAGCAGCACAATTCTCCACTGTGCCTGCAGGCGGAAGAGCCAACCAGTGTAGCCACGGGCAATCTGCACAGCCCCCAACACCCTCCACCCCAAGAAGAAGGGAGTAGTAAACTATTGCTAAGTACCTTGCTCTATACCTTGAAAACTCTGGAAAGTCACCGTAATTTGGAATTAACTTGACAGCATACACCAGCCACTATGAATAATGTGGCCTTTCCATTTGCTCTATTTGTGTATAAAAGCATGAATTCCACCATTGCTTGCCACTAACTGGCACAGATGAGGTTTTAATGTGCTGGCAGCAACGAGCAGAAATATGCCCTTGCAGTGAATGTAGTCCTAGTAAAATCCCACCATTGTTCTGACAGGACTTTAACAAATTGCTGCACTACATGGTCTAAAATACCAACATGTTTTACAACGTTTTTCTTGGGGCAGAAGGGTCCCCTAGGCACCTGCCAATAATTCTGAGGATCACTGGCTTCTCCTCCTTCCATTTCACACCTCCTTCCCCCTCAAGGCCTGGCATCTAAATGCACAGTCTCATCCTTCCAACTGCGGCAGAGAGACAGTTTGAGCAGAGCCAGCCTTTGTCCAGGTCTCTTTAATTGTCTACAATTGCATGCCTTGTTATATTTTTTTCATCATCATCACTATAATATGAAATCCCTGTCAGTGAGGAAGCACAATGATTAGGACAAAAAAAAAAAGATAGAGAGATAGAGATTATTTCATTAGAGTAACTACCTTCATTGCATCTCCCCCTGTAAAGTGTGGTGGGTATATAGCACCCTATAGCACTTCAAGCGCTCTCTAGGTGGTTTGCAATTTAATTACACAGGCTGCACATTGCCCCCTCCACTGAGCTAGGCACTCAATTTACCAACCTCAGAAAGATGGAAGACTGGGTTAGCCTTAAGCTGGCTACCTGGGCCCATTGGGATCAAACTTGGGTCATGAGCAGAGTCTTGACTGCAGTACTGCAATTTAACCACTGTACCATGAGGTTAATTCCACTCCTGTAGAGAAGGAGTAGAACAATACTCAGCTCCAAGAAGCCAATGGCTTTTGTAAACATTTTAAAATATTTGTGTAAAAGGTTTCTGCCACCCAGTTCTGGATTACCCTGGTGAAATTTAGGCATTTGGTATTCTAGGCAATGTCTGTGAAAGTTACTTTTTGGACAAGTCTCAAGATACCCCAGCCAGCATGAGTAGTGTTCCAAAAAAGTAACTTCTCCAAATGCTGTCTCTTTTACTTACTTATTTGCTTGCTTACTTGCTGAGTTATTTACTGCCTTTCTCCCTATAGGGGACCTGAGGTTGCTCACAACAGATAAAACAACATATTTTAAAGCACTATATACCGTATCATATTAAAAAAAACAATTAAAATATTATTAAGCTTTTAAAAATCAAGTTTAAAAGCAATTCAGAATTATTTAGAAACCTGTTCTTTTTAAAAAAAAACTAGCATTCCTGAGATAAGTTACTGCTTAAAAGCCCGTCTGAAGAGGAAGGCTTGACAATGGAAGAACAAGAAGGAGGGGGCCAACCTGGCTTCTCAGGGCAGCTCATGGGAGCAGTCATGGAGAGGGCCCTCTCTTGTGTCCTCATCAAGTGAAGGTGGTGGAACCAAGAGAAGGGCCTCCCCAAAAGATCTTATACTGTAAGCTGAGAACATTCATACAGGTGATATAATCTTTCAAGCAGCCTGGACTCCATCTATAGAGGACTTTATGCATCATAACCAGAACTGGGCATGGAAACAGACTGGCAGCCAGTAAAGCTGTTGCAATAAGGGAGTTACATGCTCCCTATAACCAGCACCAGTCAGGGGTCTGTCTGCAGCATTTTGAACTAGCTAAAGTTTCCGAACACTCTTCATATTAATAGCAGCAAAACCCCCAAAACTCTGGACAACCTTTCCCAGCAGTTTCATGTAAACGTTGAATAATGTGGGGGACAGAGCTGAGTCCTGAGGACCATCACAGACCAATGGCCAAGGTGTTGAACAGGTTTCTAGATTCTGGCCTGCTATCACCAGGGATGTTGACAAGTCTTTGGGTATGAGTCCCAAGTCTGGGTCCAACTCTCTGGTACCAAGTCCTAAGTCCAAGTCTTTGGTACCGACTCCCGGGTCCAAACCTGAACTCTGAGTCCCTATTAAAAATAAGCATTTTCTCTAGGAAAAAAAAGGGAGAGGGGGTGGGCTCCAAGTCGCGAGTCGAGTCCTAGTGATTGAACAAAAAACAAACAAACCCAGAAGCGTTGAGTTGGACTTAGGTCCAACTTGATGGCAAGTCCCGTGACTCAAATCCCCATCCCTGACTATCACTACCATGTTGGTATACATTTACCTGTAAACATGTGAACACAATTATTATTATTTTAAAACAGATCTCTGGCTTGGTAAGCTTTTGTATGCTCCCATACATCTCATCCCATCATGTTGTCTAGCTAGAAGATTCCCCCCACCCTCGTTTTCATAGCTTGTACAATTCCCCTCTTCATTTCTTATATCTGGCCACTGAGATACACTCAAGCACTGCTGCTGCTGCTTGCCAAGCCACACCTCTCGCTGTCTTTTGGATCCATGAATATTCTGTCCCTTTGCATCTGCAATTTTGTGACCATTCTGAGCCCTTCCGTTGCCATGACACTCCCTTCTTCTCTGATACTAGATGAATAGCAAAACTGTACCATTCAAGGCAACACTAAGAAAGTAAAGTACAGTTAATTATTTTAATGGCTCATATGCTGAATCCCAATGGCTGGCTGGATAGCTTAGTGGTTTAGGTATCTGCCTATGGAGCCATGGGTTAGGAGCTTGATGCCCCACTATGTCTGCTGTGAGGACAGTCTCCTGTGTGGCCCTGGGCAAGCTGGAAAGTCCCAGGGAGCCCCCCAAAGAAGGGAAGAGTAAATCACTTTGGAATATTCTCCACCTGGAAAACCCTCAAAAGGATAATCATAAGTCAGAATTGACTTGATGGCACATAATTATTATTTGAGGGTTGAAGACTGTGTTCAGAAGTTTAAACCTTCATGGTTCCTTTAAGGTGAAGATGCCAATAGGAAATAATAAAAGAAATGTGAAGACCAGAACACCAGAAACATGTATCTTCAGGTAAGACACAAAACTGGAATTATTGAAGGCTTATTCATTTTGGATATGGGCATGACAGGAACTCAGGCAAATGGGCCCAGTATCAGGATAAATCTTAGCTAACCAGGTAATAGGGCAATTCAGACTCAGGAGGAGAGAACATTTTGAGTGGCTGAACATGTGGCAAAATCCAGCCAGCAGCTGCAGCAGTTCCTTCCATTCTTGTTAAGGGTCAGGTCTTGATTCTGAATCAAATGCAATTATCAAATTTTCTTCTCCTTCAGTACCTCTTGTCCTGAGATCCCTCTCCCCATCTGGAGATCCAGAGAAGCGCAGCAGTTACTTGAGACTTCAGATAGCACCTGAAGACCTGGGAGCCTTATCAATGTCATATAGAGTACAAGAATAAGGCTACCAGTATTTCAGGTAAATTTTGAAGCACGTGTAACCCATGTGCCTTGCCCATATCTACGCAAAACTATCAAGAGCAAGACATGTCCCACACTTACTATTCTCTTTAAGAATTACAGGCTTTATTTAATCCATGTCCAGGCAGAGTAGGAATGGCTATAATAGCAATGCTTATCTATCTGCCTTGTTTCCTTGAAGTGTTTTATTGTAAGGGTTAAACATAAATCTTATTTAGCATCTGTTAAGGACTCTGACACTGTCCCTGTTAGAGAATTGATTTGGAGGTGGGCTCATTCATCACTTTCAATAAAGACAGCTTGGTATTGACTCATGGTTGAGCCTTTTTGGTTGGCAGGAGCCTTTGGGGGCTAAGTGACAGTCAACACAGAAAATCCCTTTCATTTTGAAGCCCCGGTTTTGTGACTTATCCCCAAGCCTGTTATCCCTGTTGTTAGAACAGAATGTTTTTATCAAACAAAAGTACTTTACAAATCAAGTTGATCACTCCTGCAATAACTTCCACTCCAGACTTGCCATTCTAGACGCAGCTTGCAAGGAAACATTTGTAAGGTATCACATGGAGGGAATATGCCGCAGAGATTCTATACTTTCATTAGATTTGACTTCCTGAGGGAAATACAGAACCTTTCCTTCATTTCTATCATAACCTATTAATGATGAGGGTGCTTAGAAGAAAGAAGGCCATCTGCCCAGGATATGTTCCAACATGTCTTCCTACAAGACACATGTTCTTTGTCCTCCACAGAGTTATTGTGATGTCTGATCTGATTACAGTGGCTAATGATCTGCCAGATTTGTACTACAAAAGCATGTGAAAGAGGTAGAGAGAGAGAAAAACAGGAACCAAGACGCACAATGCTGTGGAAGTTTCAACATGTCATATCCTTGCTCTGTCCCATGAACATTCTTTGATGTAAAGGATTTTTATGGTCACCCATGCACCCACCTCCAGCCACCCCCATACCCACCCAGTCTGTACACACACAGAGTTCTCTGTATATGTTTGTGTGTGTGTGTCACACACTCTAACACTGAGTTAATCATCAAGAGTAGTTCATTTTTGTGGCAATTAAAAATACCTTCTACCTAGCTAAGTTCAAATGCTGATTGGAAGCCTAAAAGTAGAATTGGGGCAGGTGGGTTAAGGAATAAGGTTTAGTCAATTATGCCCACAGAAAAACCAAATAAGGAAAGGGGACACAGCAAAAAATCAACTGAAGTTAAGTATCAGGTTTTTCACCTTGTATCAGGTGAAAAACAAAGGAAAAAATATAAAGAGGACAAAAATATTATGGCACCTTGAAGATGAAATGCTATGTTTTAATGTGAGCTTTTGCAAACATGTCCACTTCCTCAGACATATGAGGGGGACCGCACAGCAACTATTTATACATGCCACCAAAACAAAGGGACTGTTTCCTGTCACAAGTTGTTGATAGTGTGATATTTCACACGTAGCAGTGACCTTTAAGACTCCAGCTGACATTCAGTTCCCTTTCCAGGGAGCATTGTTCTATAAACAATGACAATGATAAGTGGCTAAATTAATCCTAGACTATATGCAACAAACAGGAACAGCATGGTAATAAGTAGTTTTAATCACCAATGGGGCTTAAAAGGTGGGTCTGGTTAGTTTATATAGTACTGAGAAGGGGAAAGGTACCCAGTTTCAGAGTGTGGTTACATTCTTGAAATGAATTGTGCGCTGGATTGGGGTATTTGAAGTCAGTTCAAAATCACATGGTAGTCACTTGGTCTTTGTTTTCATCCATCCATCCTAATTGAACAATTTGTAATCTGATTTAAAACTTTGCAGGGGACTACAGGGGATTTAAAACCCCTGTGTGTATGTATGGAATTTTTTTAATATATATTTATTTTTCCATCTGGTTATCCCAACCATGCAAATTCATCATTTCAGGGTAGAGGGAGAGAATGGTGGCCTGATCTGCTGGCCCATCCTTTGTCAGTAGAACCCCATCCCTCCCCACCAGCTCCCTTTCTTGATTGCTGTACATGTCCACTCTGAATCTTCACATCCTCTGCACCTTAGTCCCTCCTTGACTACCTTCCTTTCACCCACCCAGCTCTAAGTGATGAATACAATGGTAAAGTAGAAGACTGGGTGGGTGGGTGGATGGGTGGAGTCTGAAATGCCATTCATATATGGCTAATTGTTAGAAATTAAATCACATCAATATCCAAATTAAAATAAATGCCCCTCTGATGGAAGAGCAAAATAAACTCGCTGCCACTCAAAAAAAGACATTTTTCTCTGCCAAAATAATCTGCCCTACCACGTACACCATGTGTTTACTTTTTGAAACATCAGTTTAAAACATGCTAAAAATTATTTGACTACCGTTCTTTATCCACTTAGCACCCAGTTCTCACTCTTTAAATCCCAGGACTACTTCTTATTCTACATTTTGCTCTGAGTTATGCTTACTGAGGTAGAAAATGTACGCTGCCTCCCTCAGTTTAAAATGGCAGACAGCCATTTCAGCCATCAGTTCCCTTAGGAAAAGAGAGGGAAATGGTGTCTCAAGACTTTTTTTAGTCACTGCATCTTCTAGCTTTCCATGAGAAAAGCAGCAAGTTGTGTGCTAATCTGAATAACTGCAGTCTATTGCTATTTTTCAACTTTGCAGTTTTTTAAAAAAATAACTTCACTGTTCTATACTATTTCTTTCTCTATCTCACTCTGGTAACATATCAGTTACGAATGAGGGCTCCTCAAAGTGTAGTATAGCCAGAAGACATGGCAGCAGCTTAATAGAGTCTTTCCAAACCCTACATTATGTTTAGTTGCACCATAAAGGTTTTACTGGTGCATGCCTGTCCTCACAATTGATGTGCCCATCATTCATTTAATCAGAACAGAGGGCCAATAAATGTTTATATCACACTTCATAGATGTTTATTGAACATACAGCTAATGACGGAAACAGTGCCAATATATAGAATTTGAATGCTCCTTGATTAATGTTATCCCTTCCTCTAGGGGTTTTTAAAAGCAAGGTTATTGTCTGAAATCTTCAGGCTTATGACGGAAGATCATGATTTTGTGAATACCCTTTAATGTAAATTTTGTAGTATTTTAGCTACCAGTTCCATGAAATTACTTTAACATGGTGGTATCCAGTACCTCAAAATTTTACCTGAGATGCCAACATTTTATACAGTGGAACCTCTACTTAAGAACTTAATCCATTTTGGAATGGTGTTCTTAAGTTGAAACGTTCTTAAGTTGAAGCAAAATTTCCCATAGGAATGGACTGAAAACCAATTAATCCGTTCTGGCTGTTTTTTTGTTATGTAGAGGTGCGTTCGTACATTGAAGCATTAGTTCCCATAGGAACTAATGCAAAGCTGGTTAATACGTACTCTACCACTAGGGGGAGAATATTTTTTTAACCTAAGGTGACCTAAGGTTAAAAAAAGAGCAGGAAAGGTTTTTTTCCTGTTCTTATCTTGGATTTCTGTTCTCAAGTAGAAGCAAAATTTAGCAAATGGAGCTGTTCTTAAGTTGGATTGTTCTTAAGTAGAGACCCCACTGTACTGAAGAAACTTGTGGCACCTTTCAAGCTGACAGTTTTATTTTAATACAGTGGTGCCTCGCTTAACGTTTGCTTCGTTTAACGTTTTTTTCGCTTAACGTTTATTTTTTCAGAGGCAGATTGTGCTTCGTATAACGTTTTTCCCTATGGGCGATTTTCGCATAGCGTTTTTGGGACCATGCTTCGCTTAACGTTTTTGGTTTTAGGTCCCCTGCTTCGCTTAACGTTTTTTTTGTTTTCAATTTAAAAAGTGTCTTAGAAGGGTCCAAAACGGTTCTAAATGCTTGGATTCGTTAGAGGACCCCTTAAGTCATGTGCAAACCTGATTTGGCTTTGATCTGACGTTTCGTTAATTTTTTGTGAATTTTTGTTTTTTGGCCCATAGGAACCAATGGACCTGTCAAAATCTGACAGCTCCATGCTTTCCTATGGGGGAGAAAACAATTTACAAAAAATTAACAAAAGTTCAGATCAAAGCCAAATCAGGTTTGCCCACAACTTAGGGGGTCCTCTAACGAACCCAAGAATTTAGAACAGTTGCTGAGTCTTCATTAATTTTTTGTGAATTTTTTCTTCCCCCATAGGAATTAATGGAGCTGTCAGATTTTGACAGCTGTCAAAAGTTGGGGGAAAAAAAATTCACCATTAATTAACGAAAAGTCAGATCAAAGCCAAATTAACTTTTGCATCCGTTTTAGAGGGTGCAGAAGCTAATCCAAGCATTTAAAACCATTTTTGACCCTTTTATGACACACTTAATTTTGCAAAAATTGACTTCGCAAAGCCATTGAAACGTATTGAGTCAGCTACAATACATTCCAATGGAGGATACATTGTATCGTTTAACGATGTTTCCTATGGGTTTTTTCGCTTAAGGACGGCAATCCGTGCCTATTGGAACGGATTAACCAGTTTCCAATGCATCTCTATGGGAAATGGTGTTTCGCATAAAGTTTTTTTCGCATAAGGTTTTTTTTTTTTGGAACCAATTAAAAACGTTATGCGAGGCACCACTGTATTAGCTTTCAGGTACATTTACGAAGAAATAAATGCGTTAAAGGTGTCTTGGATGTGCTATACAGGTTCAAATGCAAAAATGGTCCTTAGTAAATGCTATTCTAGTTCAGATCTAAAGCCTGTTATGTTTTCGCATTCTTTTTGTACAGTGGCCAAAGAAGTTCCTATGGGAAGCCCGCTACAGGGCCACGGGTACAACCAGACTCTCCTGTGTATGTTCCCCAGCAAGTGGTCTAATAATAATTACATGATGTCACGTCAGTTCTGACTTATGGCAACCCTTCGTAGGGTTTTCAAGATACCGTGTGTTCCAAAGTGGTTTACCACTCTTTTCTTCTGGGGTGCTGTGGAACCTCAAGGTGCCCAAGGTGCCACAGGCGGTGACTTCTCCTGGTAGCGCAACGGGGAATCAAACTCTCAACCTCTGCTTCTACATACCGAATGAGCTATCCATACACCTAATACTAGCACTACTCAGGCATTGATGTTTCTGTATCCAGATTGCATTCAGATGGAAAACTTTAGCCCTGCCTCTCTTCATTATCACTTCCATTGCCTTTCGTTGGTGAAGAGTAACAAGACTGAACAAAAGGGTCTCTAATATTCACGGGGCCTCTTCTTGTTTTTCCAGGATTGCAATTCCTGGGGAGCACCTTAAAAATTTGGAAATTCAGATTTGTCACATTCCACTTGTTCATGCTGACACAACTAGAGAGAGAATAAGGGAGGCTAGAGCACTCCCCCAATTGTGTAGTGAGTATACCTAAATGTTAAACCCTGAATAGGGCTACTGTATTTCAAGCTGGAAATAATATATAGCTATAATGCTACAGCTACTCAGTCATTGACAGCCTTATTCTTGTTTAATTAGCTTTCCTAGACCCAGGACCATTTAAGAATTCAGAGACTAAGCCTAGTATTTTGATTTATGCCTGGAAAGACAGTAGCATGATTTTAAAGCTTTTGGGTAAAGCTTACTCAGTCTGATAGGTCCCAGTGATTTGTCCAATTCACGTTAATGCATTCCTGATTATTTCTGAAACACACTTTTGGGACCTGTATTGTCAACCTCTAAGCAAATGAAACATTTTCAAGGGGAAAATTTGGAGGTCAGAATGTTCTAGAAGTGAAATATTTGCAAGGAATTGGAAAGTGTTATTTTTAGCTACAAATATTCTTCCACTCAATAGAAGACTGATGCTCTTCCCTAAAACACACTATCCCAGCTAAATTATTGGCTTCAGAAGCAGAAAAGCTAAAGCAGAGGTTGAGGCAAAAATGTTCTCAATGAATGGCCCAGAAGCTTCTAAGCTGGTTTCTGCAAACTAGCATCTGTAGCTCTAAAGGCAGATTCACATATTATACTCATTGAGCATGTAAGATATGAACATGTGATTTATGCCCTTGATAATACATTGTAGGTAATAATGAATGATACTGTATGCAGGTGATGGCATGAAGTGACAAGCATTGGCCAGAATATTTCCTAGTCTGTCTTTCAAAATTTCAGAACACCATAGAAAGCCAAATGGATAAAGCAAGGTACCTGTTCTGTCTCATGTGACAGTGGCCCCCACTTGGCAGAGAAAAGGAAATGGGCATAGGTTTTATTTTATTTTGCATTTTATGCATAGCATGCGGACTGAAAGAAGGGGTACCTCGTGGAGAGGTGTCTGCATAGCTCATACATGTCACCTCACCGGAAATGAAGAAATGTCTGCTTTTTACATTATGCTGGAAAAACAAGGGGAAAAGTAGAGGAGTGGACAGAAGAGCGCCACCCACATATGGTTTATTTCTCATTGCTCAACTGAAGAGTCTCTTAGGATCACCTTTTTCTTTGTGTGAACATGAAAATCTCATCTGCAGTTTCATGTGGAAAGTAATCATTTTGTTAGAAAAGTTGTTCCTGTCAGAAAGAAAATGTTTTTCTCTGTACTGTTGTCTGTAGAAATAAAGCACTCATTTTGTACTACACTTGCTTACATGTAGAGGTGTGGAAATCACTCATCTGAATGAACACATATCGCTGCTGACAAATTAGGTGCAACCAGTATATTTGAGCATTTTTTAAAATGTATTTTTGCTCTGTACCTCACCTTTCTCTGAATAACTCAAGGACAGCTAAGACTAATTTTAAGTGATCTAATCCAAATAAAGACATTCAAGAGCCTTTTTGTCCAGGTGATGAGGTAACTAAAGAGATGCAGAAATTTGTGAAGAAGTGGGCTAAAGGTGTCCCAAGAGGCTTGTAGTTTCCTGTGCTAGTGGTAGCGAAACACTTTCAGCATCTGCCAGCCTTCCTCAAATGTTGCACAGTCAATGCAAATTCCCCTTGAGATGGTGTTTTGGTGGCTGCTCCACCTTCTGTTACACAAAGAGTTCCTTGGAAGTATCGTACACAAAGCTGTCTCAGGATGCAACTACACAGCCAAGCCAAACTGGAGTGATTTGGTTTTTGCTGTGGTTTGATTTGCAGCCTTTTTTTTTTTTTTTGCTTCTGCTTGAATTAAAGGTTCCTCTTGACAATTTGTCCAGTCGTGTCTGACTCTAGGGGGCGGTACTCATCCCTGTTTCCAAGCCATAGAGCCAGCATTTTTCCAAAGACAGTTTCCGTGGTCATGTGGCCAGCACGACTAGACACGGAACACTGTTACCTTCCCACCGTGATGGTACCTATTTATCTACTTGCATTTTTACATGCTTTCAAACTGCTAGGTTGGCAGGAGCTGGGACAAGCAATGGATTAGGTGATCACACAGAGGCTGTGGATTGTTTTGTTGCCAGTGTCCACAGTAGCCCCTCAGCCCAATGCAGTTTCCTCCATACTACAACCCAGAGCTCCTCTTCCTTTGATCCTGCTGTATGCCGATCCCTGGCTCTCCTTCATTCTAAAGCTGGTGGACTGTTGAAAGTATTGCATAGTGTTAGGGAAAAGGGACAGTTTTCCAAAGTTCTCCACAGCATACAAACATGTACACACACAGTGAGAAAACATATTAGACTGATGTAATTCATCAGAGTTGTTGCTATTTCATATCTATTTTTATATTTTTTTGTCCATGCAAAAGTGATCTAGTGCTAAACTAGTATATCATTGTAGTGATAAGGTGTTCTATTGCTAAACTCCACAGTTTGTTAAAAAAAAACTTCAGGGTAAGTAGGGAGAAGGATCATGGGTGGTGGGTGTCCCTGCTGTCCAAAACATCACACCCAGTTTAGTATGTCACCAGAATATCACCCACCATCAACCCCTGCATCCTTTTGGAGAATGTAACAACTGTGTGAACAAGGAAAAGTCAATTTGAATCATTCTGGCTTGAAAAAAAAATAGAAGCCTCTAGTGGCAGAGAAAAAACACCTCTGCCTTGGGAGCAAAAAGGGTAAGATTCTCCCTTGTGTCATATGATCATTTTTTAAAAAAAGCAAATGCATACATTTTACACCTGCAGCAAATCCCACAGTATTTGACCATGTGGAGGCAGCTTCAATGAGCCCACTGTGTGCTCTTGGTGCCAGCAATTCCCATAAATGCCAAGCCTTCTGAAACACTATATCAGTCCACAGAAAGTCACCAAGGCATGTTTTCCAGTTCATTTGTACTCAGGACGAGGCTAGGGCAGGCAGGCAGGCAGGCAGGCAGGCAGGCAGGCAGGCAGGCAGGCAGGCAGGCAGGCAGGCAGGCAGGCAGGCAGGAAGGAAGGAAGGAAGGAAGGAAGGAAGGAAGGAAGGAAGGAAGGAAGGAAGGAAGGAAGGAAGGAAGGAGTCTCACCCTCCTTTACATCATCCTTTGTCTACTCCTGTTTGCCTAATAAAGAAGCTCTTCCTATATATTTATTGTTATATTTGCATCTTCTCTTTCTTTTCTGAGGGGCCCTGCTTCTTCCCACTCCTATTTAATATTCAGAATAACTAGTGACAGTTAATGTCACTTAGATGCTATATGAGGTCTTTGTTTAATTTGAAACAAAAATGATGAAAAACCGTGCCCATTGTTTCAATCCTGAACTTGCCCATTCTTCAGTAAGACGATGTTTACCAGTGAGTCAGATGGTAACTAGGATATTAAAGTTGACTGAAGCCCCAATCTGTTCTTTTGCTGAGAGGGCTCCTGGGATTACTAATGGGACATGGAACACTTCACTTTTGGTGCACAGTCTGAAATGCAGTGCAGTTTAGTGGAGAGTGGAAGTCATTACTGCCAGCTTATAGCTGTGTGGTGGCCTAGATTAAATGAGTTTGAAAGTGCTGACATATTGAAGCCATGTGGCTGTGACATACACAATAACAAACCCTTGAACAATCATTGGCAGTCTCACCAGAGAACTAAAAGACAGAAGAGTACAAGCAGTCTTTGTACTGGGACCCGTTGAATGCATTCTACCCAAGTTCACAAAACAACATTTGGCACACGCAATTTGCAAGTAAGATCCCATGTCTGAATATAAGCCCTATTAGAAATTTTAAAAGGACTTTTGGACAGAACAGAAGATCCTGTTTGAATTAAAGTCATCCCAATACAGATTGATTTTAGTTGATGAGAATTAGGAGAAAGACAAAGGTATCACAAGCCTCTATTTCCATCCCATCTTCTATTTTCCAACTGCAATCAGTCGTGGGTCAAAAATGAAGCAGGGGAATGACTCACAGAGTTCTGTGAAGCTAACAATATGTTTTTCACAAATACATACTGCACTCAATTGAACAGACTGTATACAGGTGACCAATAAAGAAAATCAAATAGACTACATAACAGGAATTAGTAGATGGAAAAGCTGTATTCTCTCTGCCAAAACAAGATCAAGAGGAGATCGTGTAGTGATTCTGAACTGTTCATATCAAACATCAGAGTAAAACTGAAGAACACTAAAAAAATTCTACTTCCAAAATATAATTTAAACAACATTTCTGGTGAATTTCAAGTCCACATAAAGGACAGATTTTCATTGCTAAACTCAGCTGACCATGAACCAGAAAAACTGTGAACTGAAATCAGGAATGTTATATATGTTATTAGGGAAGTATGCAAAAAGATAATTCCTGTAGCAAAAAGAAAAGAAAAAAAAAACCCTATATGGATGATGAAAGAAACACTTAAAATGGTAAAGAATAAATAAGAAGCAAAAATAAAAGGTGACAGAAATAGAGTCAGAAACCTGAGTGCAGCTTTATAGCAAATGTTATGTAGAGAAAAAGAGAACTATTACAACAACCAGTATAAAGAAATAGAAAAGAACAACAAAAGGAACAAACAAAGCTAAGATCCAAGAAATCAAAGGGAAATTTAAGCCTAGATTAGGAATGCTGAAAGACCAACAAAGAAGCACCATATCTAACCAAAATCAAATAAAGAAAAAAAGAAAAACAGTATACTGAAGACCTATACAAAACAGATAAAAGGATGACAGATTTCTTTCGAGAGGAATCTTATAATGAAAATGCTGCAGTTCTGGAAAATGAAGTGAAAGCAGCTGTAAAAACACTAGGAAGAAAGAAATCTCCAAGGGTAGATGGGATACCAATCAAACTATTTCAACCTCAGAGATTGAATCTGTCAAAGTTCTAACAAGTATGTGCCAACAAATATAGAAAACAAAACTATTGCCCACAATCTGGAAATGTTCAATATTCAAGACCAGTTTATGCTTTATAGACTGCAGCAAAGCCTTTGATTGTTTGATCGTGAGAAATTATGGATTGTTTGGATAGATATGGGTGTACCTCAGCACTTGATTGTTCAGATGTATAATCTGTATTATGGACAACTGAACATTAAGAAGACAAAAATCATGATTATTGAAGAACTATAATGTTTAAGGCAGGAAATGAAGGAACTGAAATTGTAAAATATTTTCTATAACTTGGCGCAGTCATCAATCCAAATTGATTATGCAGCCAAGAAATTAGAAAACTGAAACTCAGAAAGGCAGCAAATGAAGGGATTTAAAAAAAAATCATCAAGCATAAGAATGTGTCACTGGAGATCAAAGCCAAGATAATCCACATTATTGTATTCCCAATTATTATGTGCATGTGTAAAATCTGGACAGTGAAGGAATTTGACAGGAAAAAAAAGATTTATTTCAAATATGGATATGGAGGAGAGACTACCAGAAAGAGAAATGGATTCTAGATCAAATCAATCCTGAACTATCTCCAGAAACAAAAATATTGAAACTGAGGCTGTCATGCTTTGGACTCATCATGAGAAATCAAAATTCTTTGGAAAAGACAATAATGCTGGGGAGAGTTGAAGGCAGCAGGAAAAGAGGAAGACCAAATATGAGATAGATGACTTCATCAAAGAAGCCACAGCCTTGGGCTTGCAGGAGATGAGCATGGCTGTTAAGGACATTACATTTTTGAGCTCACTCATTCATAAAATTGTCATAAGTGATTTAACGTCATGTAGCAACAACATTTAATCTAAGTTTATATATAATGTACATTCAAGCAGTTTGCTTTTGTGCATCCTACTAGAATGCAAAATACAGTACTGTGAAGACCATATCTAGGCATGTCATTGCATGTAATCAGTTGAAGAATACCACACCTGTATGTTTCACTGTTGCATACTCAAGCTATTACTTTCTCCTCAGACAATCACAGAATCATATAGATGTTTACTCACAAGTGTGTTTTATAGCCCTTGTTTCCAGGGTGTTACACGTAACATTGCACTAAAACCCGAAAACCAATCAGAAAACATACATTGTATGCATGAAGCAGCAAACAAGATTCAGCTTACCAAAGTTGCAAGAATATAGTGATATCCTTTCCCATTATTTTCAATTTTGACAATCTGTAAAAATGAAACACAAAATATTTAATTGTACACCATCATTGATCAGTAAATTGAGAAGAATTTCCCAATATTTCTCCCTCAGAGCTTTGGAAAGTTACTTTTTGGGGATTCCAGAAAAGAAACTTAACAATATTCTGATGTAATTGTTTACGATTCAAAGAAACATGTACATTAGAGCAACTGAGAAGATCTTTTGAAATACAGTCCTCAAATTTAAACCAGAAGACCTTTAAGACATGCTAAATTTATCTTTACTACAAAGTTATAGCAATTTGATACCTCTGTAACTGTCAGGGCTCCTTCCTATGGAATCCTGGAATTTCTAGTGTGGTGAAGTATTTAGAATTCTCTTCCCACGAGCTCTAGGATTCCAGCAGATATGTACAGTTATTACAGCAAAGAGGCGTCACACGGCTGTAACTGTGTACTGTAGATACACTTAGCATTTCATTTACTGCATGACCAGAATGAGCAAGAGACAGTAAAAGATGCATGGCTGATATATCCCAAAAGGGGCATGCAAACTTAGATTATGTTAGATTGGAGCTTCACAAATTTACAGCAAACTACTGTTATTCTTTATCTCACCAACATGGAGAGTTGTTGCTGTTGTTGGTCGTGTTGATGTTGTTGTTTAGTTTATTAGTGTAATGCCTAGAGACGGACAAATTGGTTGGGTTTGTTTTCCCCCCAACATACATGCTGCATGTACTTAGCCCTAATGCAGTGATGGTGAACCTTTTTGAGCCCAAGTGCCCAAACTGCAACACAAAATCAACTTATTTATTTCAAAGTGCCAACACTGCAATTAAAACCCGAATACTAAGGTTTTAGTTTAGAAAAAACAACTGCTCCTGCACTGCAATTGTTAAATGCTTGTGTGTGTTTTTCTATGGGCGGTATTAACAAAGAAATACTTACTGGTCCTCCAATCCCCCATTGGGCTAGACCCCCACTGCACCCCTCCGCTGGACCACTGCACCAGCAGAGGGGAGTGCCAAAATCCGGGATCGGAGGATGGGTATTTCTCGGTGGTGACTTATGGCTCGGGTGCCCACAAAGAGGTCTCTGTGTGCCAGCTGTGGCACGCGTGCCATAGGTTCGCCATCGCTGCCCTAATGTATGCATTTTATACACAGTTTCTGATGGCAGAATTGCCTCACAAAATTAGGAAAAGTGCAAACATTTAAGTAGAACTCATGCGTTTTAGTTCGCATATGAGATGGGGAAGTACAAATTAAAGTGCAAAGTAAAATTTTTAGTGTTCAAGATATGTGTCTCCTTAACGGGGTATCTATATTTGTATGGTGAGTGTTGTGTATATTTTAACTTTTTTTGTAGTGGTGTTGTCCAGTTTTACCTTGGGGAAGAGCACCTCATTTCGTTGCACCCACTTGTGAGTGCAATGACAAATAAATTTCTTATGTCTTATGTCTTCTTAAAATCCATGGTCGTCCTATAAATGCAACAACAATTTGCCCATATTCTGTTGAACACTAGGCTTACAAAGTCAAGACATTTTCAGATTCCAGCTGGAGTAATATTGAATAAAGGTCAGTCATACATTCTGGTGCAAGAGATGCAGCACATTTCATTGTGCCCATGCTACTCCGTGTCTTCAGAAAAAAAAAAACATTGCCCCAGGACAAGAGTAGAGTTTCAGTGTGGAACTTTTATATATGACTTTCCTCTATAAAGAGCATGGAATGTTGTCTGAGCATTCTTTTCCCCCACCATTGTGACATTTATGGGGCTCAATGCAGGCAGTTTTACTGCTCTTTGTCAATATAAATGTTGAATGACCCATGGTGCTGTCATGTTTCTTGGTCAATAATAGGCATCATTGCTATTTCAGATCAAAAGAGGTTGTTTCTAAAGGGCAATGTTGGCTGCATTGCTCCTCATCTATTTTTGCATTTCCACCCATTTGTTTGGGTAAATGTGTGCCATGCTCCTATCAGACTTCCTATTATCCATTTTGGAATAAAAAAAATCAGCTACTAGGCAATGAGCACCTTCCTTAGCCCTTTTTTGTCCCCCTTCCTCCTGAATTTTCTTATCAGTAGTCTTACGTTTCCAGCTATAAACAAGAACAGAGCCAGCAGAAATCTTTTTTCTTGTTTTTGTTTTTAGGGAAGATGGCCACAGAAACGAGGTATGTGAATAGGTTTTCAATTTCACATCTATACCCAGGTGGAAATCCAGAGGAACACAAACCATGTCATAAAGAACTTCAGCCCTGCAATTATAACCAAATAGATTTGTTGTTTTTGGACATTTGTTCATGTGTTACCTGGCTCACCTGCCTTAGCCTTTTCCAAATGAAATGCTCTTGAGTATACATTTAAAAGCTGTCTGTCTCCTATGCTAATCTCCCAGCACTTCAATTAGTGTTATCAGAGCAGACATTTGTTAGCACTTCTGGATACGAATAAGTAAGGCTTCACCACCTTTTCACACTATGCAGATCTCCTGGGTAAGATAATTAAATAATGACTGAAGCAAATGAGTTAGGGAACACTTGCAAATCAGCATGATCTTTCATGAAAGGTTTATTCTGCGACATGGATTCCATCCCCCGCCCCAACTCTTGGCTGTGGCTTAGCTTCAAGATGCTTTAAGGGATAAACTTTGGGCAAAAGAAAATGGCTCTTACTTTTAAGCTATGAGTGCAGGTTAGAAAAGAAAAAACAAAACTAGGATAAAATAAATATTTAATTTTGTTTTGAAAATCTACTGTTTCCCATTGCTTGTGAGATGGGTTTTGTCAACCAAAGCAAACCAACCACAACAACCACTGAATAGAAATAAACACCAGATTCATTGCCTAGCAGGAATGTAAAGTGGGCTTCAATATGGAAGATCACTACCTTTGGTGTACAGTATACAGTATAGACTAGGAGTGCTAACAGTCAGGCTTGTTTTGCTCTTTTTCCTTTAATATCCTCACATCGGGGCTGAAATAGTCAGGTGAGACATTTTGTATAAAATTAATTGGGAGGGTTGCATTTGAAAAACCTCCCCCTGCCATTCAGTTGTAAAAAGCACTGGCATAGGCTCTTGCCATTTCTACATGTGGGCAGACACCAGGTTGAGTCACTTTGTCTCTGGGGGCCATACAAACCATTACATGGGAGGTCTCTCACTGCATCTATCAATATAATTTCCTTTCCTCTAAAAGCAGTTTCTGGGCATATGCGACAAGAAGGATGCTAACAAATTGGAAGAAATTCAGAGGAGGGTGACAAGGATGATCAGGGGGCTGCGAACCAAGTTAAAGGAAGGGCTCAAGTTAAAGGAAGCCAGATTTTGATTGAATATCAGGAAAAAACATCCTAACTGTTAGAGCAGTGCGACAGTGGAACCAGTTACCTTGGGAATTGTTGAGTGGTCTAATACTGGAGGCTTTCAAGAAAAACTTAGATAATCACCTGGCAGATATGCTTTGATTGTATTCCTGCGTTGAGCAGGGGGTTGGACTTGATGGCCTTGTAGGCTCCTTCCAACTTCACTTTTCTATGAATCTATGATTCCATGTACTATTGGCAGCCTAGAGTGTGCTCAAGTCATGATCCACTCAATTTTAAACAGAGGCTAGGCAACCATCTGTCAAATATGTGTAAGATGCACAGTCTGTTTTGAGTGGGGGACAGAACTAGATGAATGATAAAATTCCTTGTAGTTTTATGGGTTCTCTTGTCCGCTGCATAATGATTAACATTCCAACTGCTGGATAGAAAAGTAAGCACTGAAGGTGTACCATAAAGAAAAATCATTTAAAAGTATACAGATATGTGTTTATGTCAATAAAATAATACAGTGTGGATGTAGGAAAAGGCATTTCATAAAATGGTGAAATAATACAGGGGTGCAAATTCTTGCTTGTCAAGGACAAGAAATTGTACAGTGGTGCCTCACTAGACGATGATAATCCGTTCCACTGAAATAGCTGTTTAGCGAAATCATTGTCTAGCGAAAAGCATTTTCCCATTGGAATGCATTGAAACCTATTTAATGCATTCCAGTGGGGAAGAATCGTCGTTGTCTAGCGAAGATCGGCCATAGGAAAGCTGACCGACGATCAGCTATTTAAATGGCCGTCTTGCAAAACTTAGGTCCGGAAAACACCTGTTTTGAGTGCGGAGGGAGCTGTCAAAATTGTCATCTAGCAAAAATCGGTTTGCGAAGCAAGGACCAAACATTGTCCAGCGAAACTCCCCCATAGGAATCACTGTTTTCCGAATCACTATAGTGATTGCAAAAAGTCAATGCTTAGCGAAAAACCTGTCATGTGGGGTAACTGTCTAGCGAGGCACCACTGTAATTCTTTTCTTTTTGATTTTCAACCAAGCAAGATACTTTCTAGTGCTGGTGACTCAATATTTAACATAACATACATATTGTGTAACTTGAACATATTGCACAAACCTGTGATAGCTGATGCTTTGTTTCAGGGATTTTAAAAAAATATGAAGCATCAGATGGTTTGTTTGCATCTCTTTTTAAAAAATCATCAGCTTATCCTTTTATGATTGCTCTGTAGGTGTGTGTCTCCGTTTATGTGCGTTTAACACAGACTGACACAGAGATACTTTGCATTAATTTCAGAAAACGTGGTAAAGATCCTCCCTCCTGCCTCTCTCTCTCTCTGTCACTGTCTGAAATCCTGCTGTTTAGCATAGGAAACTGCATTAGAGCAGGATGATTGAATCAGTAGAAATTGCTGAGTTAGCTTCTCCATCATGCTACTGGGGGCCCTTCTTTGGCAGCATTTCTCCAACCCAGGCAGGCTTGGCAGATAGGAGTCTAGCCAGTCTTTCCCCACCTCCCCAGACAGCCAACTACAGTGGTGCCTCGTAAGACGATTGCCTTGCGGGATGATTAATCCGCAAGACAATTGGTTTTTGTGATCACTGTTGCGCTTTGCAAGACGATGTTTTCTATGGATGATTTTCGCAAGACAATTTTTCCCCATTGGAACGCATTAAATAGATTTCAATGCATACCAATGGGGAACCGCATTCCGCAAGACGATGTTTTCTATTGATGATTTTTGCAAGACGACGATTTTTCCATTAGATTTCAATGCATTCCAAAGGGAACCGCGTTTCGCAAGATGATGTTTTCGCAACACAGTGTTTTTCGCTGAATGAATTAACATTGCCTTGTGAGGCACCACTGTACTCATTGGCTGTGTAGGGAGACTCCCCATCCTGCATCCTTGCCCAAGCGGTTGACTGCCTAAAGGGCAGTCACTGGGGAAAGGCTAGCTGGGCTCCTGTCTTAATTGGAGTGCTGCTGCCACAGAAGGACCCCCGCAGCATGTGGAGCCCAGTAAGCAGACCAGGAGGCCTGTGAGGAGGGACATGGAACTCAGCACCACCTGTGGTGCGGTGCTTTGTGCTTTGTATGACACATGAAGCTCTCCTCTCTAGATGTGACTCATTGGATAAAAAGCTGTTGAATCACAGCATGTAAGCCCTCACTGGCATTAGATGGCTCCCTGTGACTTTCCAAGCAGTAAAACATTAAACAGACTTGACCACATGTACCTCAGAAACATCTTTCTCCCCTCAAGATCTTGGAGCTCAGCCAAAATTCTTCTTTCACTATTGATGCTCAATGTGGTCTGCCCTGTTGGGGCAGAGTGCCACGAGAATGTGGAATACTGGGTGCTTTGGCTTCAGAATGGCTAGTTCTTAAAGACAGCATAGCATTTATAGCAGTTACTTGGAACTATTCAAATTTATAAAAGCCATACTGGTGGCTGAAAGGGGTTTTTTGGAGTTCTTTGTGAGTCAGTTAAATAAATCAGCATTCAAAGGAGCTCCAGTCACACCAGCCACTAGTTATACCTGCCTAAATGAAACCATCTTAAAAATCAAAAGAAATATAGAAAAATGTGAACCTCTAAAAGAACTATAGTATGCCACTGTGTGTCGAAATGTTAGAATCAGCATTGCAATTTGCAGATGGCGGGAGGTCAACCTCTACAGTACTGGACTGAATTGGGAAGCTCTCCATTTGATGCCCACTTTAGTCAAAGATGAAAATTTGTTCCCCAGAGATGAAAACCTGGCACCTTCATTACACCTTACAGAGTCAAGCCCTGCTGCCTTTGCTTTTAATAATGCTTTTAAAACGTCTGGTTTATTTGAAGAACTGGGAATCCTTTGCAACGGTGGCCTCTAGAACTGAAAGCACAGCTCACAGCAGCATAAATCACATTTCAGGTATAAGACAACAGGTGAATACAAATAAACAGATGGGAGGAGCCCAGGGGAACCGTGAGATTAATTTGATAAACACTCTAATCCCAGAGTTACAGCACAGCAGCTGTTTTGTCATGGACAATATTTTATGCATCAGAACAGGCCTACTGTCTGTAGAAGGCTTTGCAAAATGTGTCCGTTTACTTTAGCAAACATTTCTGCCTTCCTGCATGCTGGCATGGCTTTTCTGAGCGACTTTTCTGAAAACGTTGTTAACGAGTTATCATCTGCTTTTGTAGTGTAATATAATGATTGCTCTTGTGTGTCACGTGCAGAACTGTGTTTACTTTCCATCATTTTCAGATCTAGTTCTTTTTTTCTTTTCTTTAAGAACTGATTAATATATCTTTGAAGCTGTTGCAGTAATATGAGGCTTTCATACCAAGAGTAAAAAAATCATATTTGTGGCATCCCCTTACACTGGGAAATTGCTGGGGAGGGGGGAGTTTCTGGTTTCCAGACACCTGAATAAAACTAAACTATGGCTGGGAAACAGAAAGGAGAGCCAAAAGAGTAAAGATACATTTTTGAAAGGGGTTAAAGAAATTGAGGTAACAATCTAGCATTTCTGTCTCTGAGCTGTATTGGAAGTTTTATACCACAAACTAAGCATGTAGGCATAGCACATTCATTTAATTAAAATTAGTTCCAGACTTCGAACAACCACTGTTTCAAGTAAATGACCTATGAGATCAGAAGCATAAAGTAAACATTTTAATTTTGTCTGGCTGAACTGTGGAAAAACTGAAAGGTAAGATTCAATGAATTCAAATGAAGTGGAGGTGGAAACAGCTTTTTTGTAGCTTTCCTTTCACATGTGACTTTTAAGAATGTCTGTTGTCCGGGGGGGGGGGGGAGGAGGGCTGCAGAGATAAAGGAACAAATAAACTCTATCATGTGACTTATGTCCTATGGTATCAAGTAAGCCCTTGGTGAAAACATGAGCATTAATAAAGAAACAAAAATATGACCCAATATTCAATACAAAGGTCTATTTCTAACAATTCAAGTCCTGTTAACCATGTTCATTGCCCCTCCCACTTCAACTTTGAAAATAATAGGCTGCAACTCTGAAAGCTTCAAAGCCTTGCAAAGCCAAATGGCACTTATTGGGCAGAAAGAAATCAATTCCTCTTTAAGTTGACACAAAACTCTTGGCAGTTCTTGTTTGCCCTCCCTCCCTCGGTAGTGCTTGAGGCTAGAACGTACCTTGCTCAAAATGGCATTGAGCCGCTCCGATTCACAGTCCACCACCACGACCCGTTCTTTCCTCTTTTCCAGATTCAGGAAGAGGTTCTTGTAGTCCTTTTCTGTGGCTGTCATGATATTGACAGCAGTCACCTGCCAGTTCCTTTCTGCAGCTGTATCCAACACTTTTTGAAGTACTGACAAGCCTGAGTTAGAATGAGGTTACGGAAAGGGAAAGGAGAAGGGAAAAGAAAAGAAAGAAAGAAATCAGAAGCCCCATTGATTTCCTTCTCTTGCACCATTCAATTGCTGCAAACATCTACTGCAGAACTTGTAAATCCTTTATTTATACAAGAGCTTAGAAATGATATATTTTTGGACTGTATCTCCTAGAAATCCCTCTGCCAGCATGCCCAATGAATTGGGAAACCATGGAGATTATAGTGCAAAATGGCATTTTTTTTCTCCCCAACCCAAACAGGCTTCCCATCCATGAATCTTGGAGGGCCTCACATGCTCTAGTGAACTCCACTCCACTTTTTCTTCCTTTATGCCAAACCTTTTTTAAAAAGCAATTTTTAGATTGGTATAGGGACCAACCAGGGATGTTGGTGGAACATTTGGGTCCTTGGAGGTTTTGTGTTCCCTGTGGGGACACATATACTCTATTTCTACTTTAGCCTCAGAGCAGAAAGCAACACATTAATAAGTTCTATACATACAGATTAGCAGACATTAAGTACAGGTGAGAAGCCTGTTGGTGATTTATATGGGCTTTAGCTAAATTGTGTAACTCACCACAGTGAATTAAATGCAGTACAAGGCACATAACAACAACAATAATAATCTTAGAACTGCAGAGCTGGAAGTGAGATCCTATGGTTCATGAAGTCCAGCCCCATCAAGGAGCCACAGTGGGAAATTGAACTTCCAGCCTTCGGCTCTACAGCCAGTTACCTAAGCCACTGAGCTATCCAGCAGTTCATGTCTGTTTGGTCAAAAGTTGCACTCTTAATAATGTGACCAATGCTTTGTTAGCTATCAGTGAAGTTAAGAAATTCGACTTAGACAAAAGTCACTAATAGAATTCTGACAATATGTCTCTCTATTTATACATGCACCCATATATGGGATATGCACTGTCTTTGGACAAATTTGTAAATATGAATTGAATTACAAGTATTTGTACAACCCATGATAACCACAAGGTGGAGCAAAAAGCCCAGAGTCACTCATGGAATCTCCCATGTTTCCCCCCATGTTAAATCTGACATTCACATGCTGCAGTTCAGAGTGAAGAAAGTGGTGGGATCGAAGAAAGATAAGGTGTTGGACAATATGCTGTTTACCTTGGAAATGAACTTAATTTATTTGCAAATTAATTTATACACACTGTAGTCGCCACTAATTTCTGTTCCAGGGAAGAGAAAATGTGAAAGGAGAGAGAAAGGGTGGAAAATGCAGAGAGGAGCTGACTGTTTGCTGTGCCCTTTAAATAAGAACTGAAAGAAGAGGAAGTCCATTGCCCTTTTAAAGTCTTTCCCTCACTCCCTTCCCCATGGCTGCCTTAAGAAGCCACTCTACTCATTTGTAAGATTAGGAATTTATCTTGGCAGCTGGAGCAAAGAAGGGGAAGGGAAAGAATAATAACAGTCATAGCAGCAACAACAACAATTAGCTTGCTCTGCTTGCACCATTCAGTCTATGAAGAGACCTTGCAACTTGCATTTCTCCATTGACGGGAATGGGATTCTTCATAGATACAGAAACATATAAATAGCAATATGGACCTAGCTAGTCCATTTCTGATGGAAATGAACTTTGGTTTAATGGTCACCATGCTTCCTGCAATTAATGAAGTCTGAACCTCCCCCTTCTTCCCCTCCTAGTCCAACTTGCCTAGTTTCACTGTCTACTCAGACTTACCCCGGTCAGCATCGTAAATATATGTAAATTTCTGGCAGTTGTAAAATTTTATAACACTGATGAGGGCATCTTGTAGTTCTGGGCGAAGCTGGAGAACAAACTGGTTGGATGTCTCAACAGGGAAGCTGGGTGTTACAAAGCAGACATGGAGTGCCCCACAGAAGGATGTGAGCATGTTGACAGTCCTCCTCTCATAAAAGCCAAAGATAGCATAGACACCCTTGGAGAACTGTGAACAGACTGAGAGGGAGAGGAGGGAGGGGGAGAAATACATTAACAAAAATTAGACACACTTCCATTCTATTCGTTTGCAAGTCCCTTTGCTCTATTTCTTCCCAAGCATGCACAGCTTTTAAAGCTGTTCTACAATTTTACTGATGGAACAGTTCAAGCACTAAGTAACGAAGACGGCAATAGCCTTTGCCCTCAGATTCATGAGTATGAATCTGTTGATATCTTGCTGAATCTCAACCCTATTACAAGCATACAAGCAGGTGTGTAGTCAGAGAGAAAAAGAGGAATTGGGAGAGTGAGAGGCAGAAGCAGGGGTGGTGGTAGCGCTTCCCTTTTTGCAACATCAAACAGCACTACATACAAGTCTGAATCCCAGAAGGATGTGATTAACCATTTAAAAAAAAATACATTTATTAGAGTGACTAATAAAATTAGAAATAATTGATAATAATTATCGCAAAATGTCTCTGCTGCCATCTTCTTCACTTGTTCTGAATAAAAAGAAATGCTGTATTCCACTTGGCTGTAACAGAACATAGGACAAAGCGTTCCAAAGGAGAAAGATGATGTCACCAGTAAGATCATGAAGTTCAGAGGTACCAGGTCCATAAATTCAGAAGTCCATTCCCCTTTTCCTAATGTCATTTGATCTGACAGCATTTCTGTCCCAGCAAGTGACACATCAGATAGGCTACAAGTGGTCTGAATTAAGGTGTCTAGACACTGTTTGTTCCAATTTCCTGCTCGGGGGTTCAGATTTATGATTTCTGAAGCATGCACTCAGGCCAGTTCCCGTCTCACCTACATACCGTATGTGTCAACTTTGAGGCCTGCAATCAATGACATCAATTACACCTCAAGTACTGCGACCAGCATTCTGTTAAACACTGTAGGTCCTGGCAGACACAGTGCTCTTAAAAATGGCTGTCTTCCTAATAGACAAACAGCTGATGCAGCACTTGGATTTACATGGTTTCAGGTGTTCATATTACAAACAGTAATCCTATGCTCTGCTATGATTCAAAGTTCTGGAATGATCGCCTCTCAAATGCTTACCAGATGAATTTGGACTTTAAGAGTGGCAAGCTTGAAGCACATCTTAACACACCAATGTCATAAAAAATCTGACACTGTCCTCATGTGACACATATCTGGGGTAATGAAAAAGTTCTTAGAACTGGAAAAGAGCAAAGAGCCCTGTGGTTCCTTGAAGATTAGTGAATTTTATTTCACCTTTCAAGGACAGAAGCCCACTTCATCAGAGACATTAAGTACTATTTCAGCCCTCCATAAAACTAATAAAGTGGGTTGCAGCCCACAGAAGCTTATGCCACATAAGACTTGTTTGTCTTCAAGATGTCACAAAAGTCATTGTTGTTTTTCCTGCCACAGACTGCCACAGCTCCCCTGCTGTAAATGTCAACACATTAATTTTTTTGGTGGAAGTTCCATATTTCTGACAGTTGGTGAGTAAGTGCAAGTCACTAAATATGGGCAGTCTTATTACAATAATACTGTATTGTGTAGAGTAGAAAAAACATTCTTTGCTTACATAGAAAATTGACAGGTAAACCTGACAACACCTAGATTATCACTTGAAAAGAACACTTATCTAAATTAAAATTTGGAAGATATTTCAAAACCTAAAGTTGATATTTTAAAGTTCATGTTAAAATCAAAATCCAAGCATCAGATTCAATGATTCAGAGGATCTTATTGCTGTGCACTGGATTTGGCAATTGGTGTCAATGTTGCATGTTAGGCACTGATTTAAGGCAAGGACATGTTATGTGAGTGAATAAAACATATCCTATCCCCATGCCAAATTCTTTGCTGAGAAAATTTTGGGTCAAATGGTCATACTCAGCAAGAGAGTACTTCCACTTTAATGCAGGAAAGTAATAAAAATAATAGCCGCCATTACAATTTAGAATACATTCTGAAAAGATTTCAGCCAAATCTGATGCCTTTCAGGCAAATGTGAGAAAGGCAGAATTGATTCGGAAGAGTATTCCATCATGCAATGCTTCTTATCACCTTACAACTTCACCCAGACTTCCATATGACTGTTGATAAGTCTACATGCAATCCAGCTAGTGCTATTAATCACCCTGAAGCCCCAAATCAAGTATCTCTAGATTACCAGAGACCACAGAACACAGACAATCTTAGGAGACAGCTAGTGTCAGAAGAAGAGTCAATGTTATCATAGTATCATATTATCGTAGAATAATGGAGTTGGAAGGGCCTATAAGGCTCCCAAGGTAAAATGGTCCCATTGTGATACTGCTCTAACAGGAAGTTTTTCCTGATATTCAACTGAAATCTGGATCCCTGTAACTAGAGTCCATTAGCCCATTATTATCTGTGAATTGATTGAGAACAGATACTGCTCCTCCTCTATATAGCAATCATTCAAGTATCTGAAGAGTGCTATCATATCTCCTCTCAGTCCTCTTTTCTCAAGGCCCAGTTCTTTCAGTCTTTTTCATAGGAGTTGGTTTCCAGTTCCTGCTGCCTTCCTCAGAACTTATTCCAGTTTGTTAGCAACCTTCTTAAAGTGCAGAGTCCAGAACTGGACACAGTACTCAAGATGAGATCTAACCAGTGCCAAATAGAGGGGAACTGGTACTTCATAGGATTTGGAGACTACACTTCTGTTAATGCAGCCTAAAATAGCACTGGCCTTTTTGTAGCCATGTTCCACTGTTGATTCAGCTTGTAATCTACAACAATTCCAAGATCCTTTTTGCATGCAGCATTACTGAGCCAAGTATCCCCCTTTTTGTAATTGTGAGATTCCCCCCCCCAGGTGTAGAACTTTGACTGTTAAATTTCATTCTGTTGCTTTCAACCCAATGCTCAAGCCTATCGATGTATTTTTAAAATCTGTTTCGGTATTCCAGGGTATTAACTATTCCACCCAATTTTGTGCCATTCACAAACTTGATAAGCATTACCTGAACCCGTTCATCCAATAAAATAAAAACGCTGAAGAGCACAAAGACCAGGATTGAGCTTTGTGGTACCACACTTGTTATCTCATCTCAGTTTGAGAAAGAGCTCTTGATAAGCAGTCTCTGATTGTAATTATGTAACCAACTGTGTATCCACCTGACAGTTGTTCTATCCAGATCACACATAGTTAGCTTGCTAATCAGAATATCACAGAGCACTGAGTTTATTAAAATTAGCTTTCCTAAAATCCAGCATACATGTGTGACTGGACTCTGCTTTGGTTTCCTTTGAAATCAAGAACTCCAGAAGGACATGGTCACTTCCCCTTAGAGTCCCCTTATTGCCACTTCTTCAATCAAGTCATCTCTTTTGGTTAGAATCAAGTCAAGGATAACTAATCATTTAGTTTCTTCTTCCACTTGTAAGAGAAAATTATCACAACACAAGCTAAGAATTTCTTGGAAGAGCTAGAATTTGGCTGAGTTTATATCCCAATAGATAGAAAAATAATTGAAATCTCTCATTACTACTACATAATGTCTCTGAAATTCTTGCATTTTGTTTTTCAAAGATTTAATTAACATCTTTTCCTTGATTGGGTGGATGGTAGAAGGCTCCAATTACCACATTCCTTCTGTTTTTCACCCCAGTTATATGATTCCAGAGGCTCTCAGTGGAACAACCAAGTTTACCCTCCTGTATTTCTGTGCAGGAATGTGTATTATTCACATATACTACAACTCCACCTCTCTTTCTTCTTTCTAAACATTTTTTTTGTCTTTCAGTTGATGTGTTCCAGTCATGGGAGCCATCCTACCGGGTTTCACTTATTCCTCCTGAACTAAGGTTTCCAGATCTACTTGGGTTTTCCCATACTACTGGCATTTGTGTATAGATACCAGAGATTGTGTGATTTGTGGTCTGCTTTCTTTCTTCAATTTTTTATAAAAATTATTATTGGCCCCATTAGAGCTGTTTCATTGGTTCCTTCATTTATCGTTACCTCTGTGTCACTCTCCCCCTACCAATTCAGTTTAAAGCCCCTCTGATGAAGCTCTTCATGCTGCAGCAAAACACATTATACCAGTCCTTGTGAGGTGCAATGCATCACTTGCCATCAGTCCATCTTCCAGAAAGCATCGCCTGTGATCCCAAAATCCAAATCACTAATATTGACACCACCTTTGTAGGCAGTCATTCACCCAGAGTATTTTCTTTTCCCCTTCTGTTCCTTTTCTGAGCACTGGTAGAATGGACAAGAAGACTATTTGGGTCCCAAAGTTTTTGAGTTTCCTTTCTTACAGCTAATTCATTATTTAAATTATTATCTCAAACTTTTCTACAAAGGCTGAATTCCTTTTGCTCAGTATGCTAAGTTGCAACCAGAGTAGGACCATTGGGGAAATAGTGAGCCAACTCCTCTGTAAATTCCACTGATTTGGTGGACCTCGTATTGTTGCAACTTACTATAATAAGCAGCAGCCTTTTGGCCTTTCACTGCAAGTCAGCACTTTTAAATATATATCCTTCCGCACAACACATCATGCTTAAATTAATGATACAGGTTGAACTAGGATGATCACTTAAAATACCTTAGAACACTGCAGAAGTGAACACTAAAAGCTAATTCTATGGGACACTTTGAACAACAACAATAATATGGCCATTTACACTGAGGGAAGAGGAAACTGAGGAATCACAAAATTTTATTTGCTTAATTTCATTCCTGCATGGAAGCAGTGACAATGAATCATTCCACTAATGGGGTAAACTGGTAAGGCCCAAGACTGCTCTAAGTCTTCCTAGAAGAGAATTAATCATCTCTTCCTAGAAAAGACTCCTTGTGATAGCAGTTATGCTCTGGTCCATGGGGTCACGAAGAGTCGAACATGACTAAACAACAACAGATATCCAATAGACTTTAATGCAAGAGATGCAAGACACTGCTGAACTAGCTGTGCAATTACTTGCACAACCACATATACCCACTAGCTGAAATTCTGCTGCACAGTTACACAAATGGCATAATTTTTAGAATGAATTGCCATAGATTAAGGCATTGCTATAGGCATTATCTATTACACTGTGGCTCACATGATTCAGTATGCAGCAGATAATGTCCGTAGAGATATCTTAATCATGGCAATTTACTCTAAAGGTTATGATATTTGCATAACTGTGCAACAGGATTTCAGCCAGTGGAGGAGGTTGAAGAAGAGGGGAGATGCTTAGTTTAGAGGATCCGCAGGAAGTGTACCAGGTAGAAACAGTAAGAGTCAGTGTACAAGGTGGACCACTTAAATGGGGTTATTGTAAAGGTAAGAGTGTCCCAGGAAGAGGCTGAGATTCCTTACTCCCCAGGCCTTTTTCAAAACCCATTTATTAGGCAGAATATGCAGAAAGTACAAGAAAATTAACCCAACCCAAATGTTGGAGGACATCAAAAGAAGCAAGAATGACAATGCCTGGCTGAGGGACAACAGTCTACCAGCCAGAGCTGAGAATGTAATCATGGCTCCCAGTACAGGCATATAAACCTTCCCTGTTATGGGTGGCAATGATCCAATTAGTTTAAATGAGCCATGATAGAGACTGAACCAGTGATAGTAACTAGGGGACTCTTGGACACTGGAGAATACCTTTGGAAAGTAAAGGGATCTATCTTAAAGGAAACACATTGTTCTCTATTTGTTTTTACCATCCCTATTACAATAAATCTCATTATTGTTGAAACATCTTTAGTGTCATCTATGGAGTTGAGGTTAGAAAAATGAGCCCCAGCAGAAGCCAGAAGGGTGGACAAGGCTTACACTGTGCTAGTGGGGATTTTCACTCTGCTAGCATCATCAGGAATGTAGGACTCTTTGCAGACCTTTAATATAGTTAGCTGGTTCTTTTTGTTTCATTGAATTGTATGTTTTCTGACTTTGCCTTCTATTATTGCTTAGATTCTGTGAGCTTCTACAAGTGATGTTATTGTTTACATTTGGCTTTTTAACTCCAATTTTTCTCATATGTTCCAAAGGAAGTCTTTTATAAATAGATACAGGGAACCAATTTATAATATGCTTTACCACATTACTATACCTGATGAAGACATCTGGTGACTAAACTACCTTTGGCAAAGAGCGGTCAATCTGGTGTAGTTAAGTCACCTGCATTGGCTCTAGGTCTGAGACATGGCTGAGACAAGGGCTGAAGAGATGGCATTTCAATGTAATCAAAATCAAGCTTGAAATATGTCAGCCAGTCCTAGCTTTCTTTGCATCTCATTTCAATATGTTCAATTGGTGATCTGCAAATGGGTTTGATGGCTGTCATCTCATCCCTTAGAAGAGATGCTGAGTGGGACCATGGGTGCGCTGGAAGGCCATCTAATTTTTTTCCAAGGGGGAACCCACAACAGTATAGTTTGAGTTGCAAACCTGAGGCAGATATACTGCCAGACTCTTTCAACATCAATCCCATTTATGGTACATTCCAATTATTATAAATCAGATTCATAGGGAATGGCACTGAGAGTAACTGTGGTTTCCCCTTGTGATCAGTCCTCTGGCTTTAACATCAAGAGTTTGACATGACTTCTTCATTTTGAGATGCCCTGAGAAGCCTTAAGAAACTTTGTCCAGTGCTTTAGCCTTCTTTGATCTCATTCCACTTTTCTAATATCTAACCTATTATATTGGCTGCTCCAGTGCTCCAACTCTTGAGGCATTCAAGAGAAAGACAACCACTTGTCAGGTATACTTTGATTTGCATTCCTGCATTGAGTAGGAGGGTGGACTCAGTGGCCTTATAAGCCCCTTCATTATTTCATTATTCTATGATTGTATGAATTTTATGAGGAACACTTTGAAAAAAATGCTTTGGCTTTCTTCAAATCATTTCCCCCCTTACTTTGCTCACCTTGCTTCTTTCTTTGCTACTTGCTAGATCAGGAGTGGACCATACAATCCCCTTGCCTGTTTTCAAGCATTCCCCTCACTGGCAGCCATCTTCCTTTTGTGGCTGATTCTGCTGAATTTGGTGGCATAAGATGTGCAATCCACAAAACAAGGCATGTGGTAAATTTTCAGTCCAAAACGAACTCCTGGAAGCCTCCCAGAAGTGTCACCCAACTTAAAAACAGAGTGCCCACTGAGAACAAGGTATGTTTTATAGGAGCTTCAGAGTGGGGGTATTTGCTGCTGCAGTGACATGGCATTTTTGGAATTTCCTGCAAGTTGCTCGCTCTCAGTTAAATGGATAATTTTGGTTAGTAATTAAATTCCGCACTAAGGGATCTCTGAATGCATACAAATTATTTGTATGTTTGTCTTCAAATGTCTTCTATAGTCATACTTTTCTCATATATAATGTCAGGTAGAATATTTGACAGCTAAGAACTTCCATTTGAATGATACTTCTTGCCTTACAATTTTAGTAAATGCAGGAATATGCATGCACAGGAAAAACATTTGACATCCAAGGCCCTCTTGTGTTGTTTATGTATTAATCAGGTAGACAGCAATATGTACAGATTCTGATTGTTTATGCATTGCCTTAAGTAAATATAAAAGGCAATATACACATTTATTTGAAGAGACAGTTTCAAGCCCAAATGCTTTCCGGTTACAGAACAACATCTGGATGGAAAAAAATCACATAGCTTTATATCCAAAATTAAAATGATGTGGGGATGATCATAACAGAATAGCAAGAAAACAAAATGCACAAGGTTGGGAATTAGAACTCTGAATTCACAATGAGGAATATGCTAAATATAAAATCTGTGTTTTAGTAATCAGGATGAAATGGAAACCCACCGTAGAATGGCTGCTAAGTGTTCAAAGACTGTTTGACAGCATGTACGGAAGCTGGACACACCTTATTTTTGGTGGGTGGTCATGAGAAGACATCATAGGGGAAAGTTTGAGGAGATTATTTCTAAATTCAATATTAAATTGAAAAGGTAAGATGTCATATTTACTGTCCATATTAAGCATTGCCAGTTAAACACATAGGAACCTAGGTATTTTCCCTCTGTACCACTACTGGAACATGTATAAAGAAAAGGCAACATACAATGCAAGAAGTAAAATCAAATTCAAGGCAGACAGTGCATGGCTTAGGGAAGGCAAGATGCAGCCACACCAATGAGGACCTTCCATGCCTGAATGAGGAACCTCTGCCATCTAGGTGAGACTGAAGGGCTGGCAGCTCCTTTCTCTTGGACTTAACACCATCTTTTTTCTATACCTAATCAAATAATTCATCCACCAAAGTTACTTTGTCATTTTAGGATCTTCACATTTTATAAAAACAGACTGTGATCTCACTGAATGAATTAATTACAGTTGCTACTAATTGCACACATTCTTATCGTCGCAATCTCTTTGCATTCTTCAGCCTCATGTACCTAATCATGAGCATTCAGTGCTCCTCCTACGCTGTTCTCAGATAATAGTTAATACCAGCCTTTGAAACAGATTGCAGCAGCAAGAACTCAGAGTTCTGGCTTTTCAGATGGTTGAAGTCAGTCATATTATTTGAAGGGAGGACTGCCTGTGGATCAGAACACTTGTGGGAGCAATGTAGAGACCTTTCTGGTCTTCCATATGCCATTCTTAATAACCTACCTACATTAATCTTAACAGCAATCATTTCTACAATAACTTCAACTAGTTAAATTAAATGCAGTGTTAAGGGAGGTAAAAAAAAATTAAACCTCTTGTATTCCCATAACTAGTTTGAAATTCCTATTACATATCAGCAATAATAATCATGTGGAAAATGAAAATGAAGGTATGGGAGTACTTTGCATTTGCTTAATGGAAGAGTTGACTTGGACATCACATTGTTTATGGTAATTAGATACTGATATATTGACTTTATGTTTCATTGAAGGAAACAACCACTAGGACAGCGATGGCAAACCTATGGCATGCATGCCACAGCTGGCTCGCGGAGCCCTTTCTGCCGGCATGCAAGCCATAAGTTGCTGGATCAATACTTCCCCCCATGCAGCCAAACCTGAGAAGATGGCTGCAGCTGCGGTGATGGCGTGTCAGTAGGCGGATCCGGAATGGGGTCTCGAGGCACCTCCGTGTCAAGATTCCCCCTTCCGCTGCCATTTCCAGTTCTGCTGCTGCGGCATGGCACCCAGTTTTGTTTGTTTTTTTTCCAGTTTAGGTACACAAGCCCAAAAAAGGTTCGCCACCACTGCATTAGGATGTTGACAGAGTACAAGGAATCCTCCAGAATATGAGCAAAATTAAAAAACACAGATTTTTCCCCTCATAGGGAGGAAAAATCTTTTTAGAATTAAAATCACAGAGCTGCCATTCTCTAATACCAGAACAGTCCCTAGCTTTCAAGACAGGTAAAAAGAAATAATAAACACTCTCTTATTCCAGGAAGAAAATGTACCAACTGAAGACTTATTCTCACATATTAAAACAGTTAAAACAATAAGGATAAAATTAAGGCATGGAACTGCAATTTTAAAAGAAAACCCAAAGTAGTCAATAGTGCTGAATTGCTAGATAAGCAAAGGTAAAATAAAATCAGCCCTAGATTGCCAATGTAAAGCCAGGTAAGAGGCTGGGAAGCTTTTGCTGCTTCTTAGCCCTAAAACAGTAATAATAAAATTAAAACCTTTATAAATTAATATTTGCTATTAAAATTATTATTTGCTTAATGAAAAAGTTAAAGTTTAATTACACAGTTTAGCCCTGCCTTTTCACTCTAACTATCCTCTCTTTCACACACCCTGTGGTCACCTGACAATTAACTCTCAGTCCAATCCAATTAACCCACTCCTATAATTCACCTTCATTGGTTTCTAATTATAGCACAGAAAAGTTAAATGAGATGGCAGTTAAACATATCTATAGTGCTCAGTTTAAGAATGATGCAATAGGGCTTATGAGAACAATTTTTTCCACATAAAAGGGTAAGAACCTCACTTAACATACCCACTGTGGATAAAAAAATAAGCAACAGTGACACGTCTGATAGTCATTTGGATAATTGGCCGCCAAATGTTTAAGCTTTGTGCCTCTTCTCTACTCTAGCCAGGAGTAAGAGGCCACCTCTTATTCTTTCAGCTGTTAGTCATAAATACAGTAGTCCCATTCCATAACACAACACAGGTTATATTTTACTTCAAATCTTCAGGCAGATTTATGTACGTTTTAAGCAATATTTAAACACCCTTCAAACATGTGGTCTTTGAACCTATCTTAGATAATCGTGCTAATTCATGTTCACTTCTGAAGGAGGAAAGCTACAACACTAAAAACCTTGTGTTCTCTCACCATTGATGGAGGGGCTAAATTAACTTATCTGCTTTCTTCATCTCTGTTTTCATCTCTTTCTTTAAAAGGTAGTAAAAAAGATTAATAAAAATTAAAAAGGATATCATTGACTTTCTCTACACACTAGTCTTGCCATCATTTAGTTCCAACTTGTTTATCTTCCTACCACTGATTACTGAACCCAAGCACTTTTCTTGTGTATCTATCGCTTGAGTGACTTTAAAGCACCAGATGAGCTCTGTTATTAATTGAGGACAAGAACTCTATGGAATGGTGTAACCAAAACCATATCAGTCCCATATTCTGACTCAATCAAAATAGGTCCCAATAATCCTTGCTATGCATACGTACTTGGAGATAACATCACCACCATTTCGATGTCACAATCACAATACCAAATAATGGTATATTGAGACTGACATATATTAATAATGTGTTAAACCTACTGGGTCAAAGGAAGAATTAATTAAGGTCTTACTATATCCTCTTTTGACTAATCTGCACAAAGAGCTATTGGCTGCCTCCTTTAATTATGACATCAGTTGACATAGCCAGCCAGGCGAGGCAAAGGTTAAATTAAACTGTCTTCTAAATTCAAGAAATCTCTGGGCACCTCCTCCAAATATACAAACTGTGCTGCAAGGGGGAATGCAATATCCTTGGCATAGCTCTCAGGTCAGAAGCATCCCATTCCATGAGCAAGAAGAAAGCACCTGTCTTGCAATGCTGGCAATCGACTCTCTGGCTTGCTTTCAATTGGACAAGTGATATCATCTTGTCAAAAATTTAAAAGTCCTTCATATGTACACACACAAACACATACTTAAAAGGTTACATATGTGAAATCATTATTTTACTTTAGGTGGACTGGCACATTTCTTTCACACGTTACATTTTTGTATGTAGTGTTAGAACAAATCTGGCATGACACCAGATGCTATACTTAGCACCTCATCATCAAAAAACATGATAATGTGTTCAACCTGCGCAGCTGTCTTCCAAGGCAGTGTCCCTCAAACTTGAATGCAAGCTAAAATGGTGTTTAACTCCTGGAGATGAATTCCAAAGCAAAGTGAGTTATTTTGCAAGCTATGGGAAATTGGCAAAAATGTTGGGATTGTGATCAGATGATTTTTAACACTGAAGGGATTGCCATGCCCAGCAGGGAGCTCTTTATATACTGTATTTTTCTTCAGCTCAGAGGGTCCAGAGATGTAATTAAATTTCAGGCGTTTTCTTTAGCTAGGGACAAAAGACAGATGTCTTCTATTTCCAGAAATTAAACTGTTTGGGTTTCATACGAAGTAAACATGAACACTTTAATTTCTGGAAATAGCAGAAGTGTCCCAGCCAGCAAAGAAGCCTCATGCTGCCTATCAATTGTGCCAGTGGTGAACATACCAGTTGAATTCTGTGAAGTGTATGTGAAGAATAAGCATAGACAACCCAGTTTAGAGATGATCTCAGCCTCTCAAGTACTCCATTTAGTCCCCAGAGACTGGGAGTGTGGATAACCTCAACAGACAATTCCTGTTGCCAGGTATTCTCAACAGAGTACCTGGTAACTCACACAGAGTTCTTGGAGCAGATCCAACTGAAAAGGGCAATGTTTAAAAGGTGCAGACACTGAGGTTCTTTATAGATGAAAACAAATTTTCTTCAAGCATAGCAGTCCACTTGAATGCTGAGACTGTCAACTGAGACAGTCGTCCAGACATTGTTACCACATATGTCAACACAGCAGTCAACCAGGGAGAGACTGCAGAAGCTTTTGTGTGCTGCAGGGTCAGAAGACCAGCAGTCGTAAGATCGAATCCACGCAATGGAGTGAGCTCCCGTCGCTTTGTCCCAGCTCCTCGCCAACCTAGCAGTTCGAAAGCATCTAAATGCGAGTAGATAAATAGGTAACATCTCGGTGGGAAGGTAAAACAGCGTTCCCTAGTCATGCTGGCCACGTGGCAAAGGAAACTGTCTTCAGACAGGTGCCGGCTCTATGGCTTGAAAAGTGGGATGAGTGCCGCCCCCTAGAGTCAGACACGACTGGACTAAAAATGTCAAGGGGAACCTTTACCTTTAACTTTTACCCCACTTTCAGGACAGTATCTCCACATGGATCTATCTGACATATATATTGCTGTCACTGATACACCACCCTGAGATGATCTTATTCTTACAGGCTTTAAAACTGTTTTAAACCATTTTTGTAACAGTTTGTAACTGTTTCAAATTTATTTCATTGTTTGTTGCTTTGTTTTCTGCATTATTTTCTTGTACTGACATTGTGTTTGGGTCTATTGTCACACTTCCATTATAGCTGCCATAAGACCATTTGTATAAATACAACAAACAAAATACTAAATAAAATATTAATTTGTCTCAAACCAGTATGAACACTGGAGTAACACCGTAATAACTTATCACTCACACTGGGTAGATAGTAGCTTATATCAACTGTAGCTTTCAAATTGTTTTCAAGGGCAGTTCCGTTAGTAGATAACACACATCATCTAGGCCAAAAGCTACTGTAAAATTGTAATTTTGTATTATATAACATTTTCATTGAAAAAACTAGGATGAAAACATGATAATAAGCAATCCCGCTAATATCTGTAAGGCCAAGAAAGAGTTCCCAGGAGTCTATTTTTGTTTGATTTGTATGTTACGCGTGTAATTTATTTTTGGCCTGCTATGCCTGGTGGGCAACCCCTCACATGGTGATGGAGAACCTGACGTCGGATCAGAGAAGCTGGTGGAACTGTGATCACAAGATGCAAATGTCTGTTCCGATTATGAGCAGATCGCCTCCCCTCACAAACATTTGTCCTTGTAGTGCTCTGAAATGGCAATAGGTGCCACAGCACATCTCTTCACCATATTCCACAAATTCACCCATATTTCTCTCACATGTTAAATAGATGTTTTTTCTTTTCCCTGCTTTTGATACAGGCACCTAGCTGAAGGCATTATTCTTTATTTTTCCCTTCCATCACTACAACCCCTTCCAGTCTCAAAACAATTCACTATGTTCTTCTTGCATCTACATGCATGTGGTTTCTTCTTCTTCTTCTTCTTTTAAATCAATTACCGTAAGTTCACAGAAAAAATAAATTCCCTCCACTGTCTCAGTCCTATTATACACAAAATGTTGGAGTTTAGGGAGATCTAGAATTCCAGTCTTTGATACTTCTCTGGTAAAAACCCATGGATGAAATTGTGGAGATTTGTACCAGTCAGCAAACAGGACCGATGGACTCAGAATACTAGGCTCAGAATACAGCAGCTTCAGACAGTGCTTAGATAGAAGAAGATTGTATGCTTTCTATTTTAGAGACAGAATGCTATTTTTCTTTGGCTTTTCAAAATGCTGCTTAACAGAGCCTCAGCATTAACATGTAATGGGGAAATTTGCACAAAAGCTTTTTGAGATGATTTAAGGTATTGAATATAAAATTGGTAGCAAGCAGCTTTTGATGTGTAATTGCTTGCAACCTCTATACAGTTATCATCCTTTCTCTGCCTAAATGTATTCTTCCATGAAAAAAATGTTCCAATCACTGAAAGCAACATTGCTGAGGTGTTTTTCCTTAAAACATCCAGGAATGTACTCAGACATACTCTATTGCTTCAGAAACTTCTAGATTTATAAATAATAACATGTAGGAAGATTTGTTTTCATCTAAAGTATCTCAGTGACAGAAAAATCTCATTGAAGAAGACGTATTTTACAAATTCAACTTCCTGGAGGAAAAAGTGTACATCATTTATTTTCATGTTAGTCTCTAGTCCAGGGTGGGCAATTATAATTTCTATAGGGGGGCCACATAAAAAAATCTGAACTGTGTTCGGGGGCCAAACCAACTTTACTTAAAAATAAAGTGAAACAGTGATGTTATGATTGTTTTTATTTTAAACTTGTTAATCTCCACAAATACTAAAAAGGTTTTTTGCAATATGTTAAAGATAAGCAACTGATCAACTTTAGATAAAAAGCTATAAATGGTTTTGATGTTCAAAACTGTCCACGGGCCAGACAGGAGCAGCTCAGGGGCCGTATGTGGCCCTCGGGCCGCATTTTGCCCAGGTCTGCTCTAGTCACTGCATTGCAACTGTAAAACACAAGATATGCAGAAATATTTGAAATCCACATATACTCACTGTTATTGCTGCTACATTTCAGCCTATCCTAATGAACAGAGGTGTACTTTTATAACATTTTATGCTATAGAGCAGAGGTCTCCAAACTGCAGCCAGAGGTACACATCTGACCCACCTTGCCTTTATATCCGGCCCAGGCATAGGTGTCAGGACTGGAGCCTTGCCAGAATCTGGCAACCTTAGTGCATGCAGGATCAGCCCCATCCCTCTGGGAGAACTGCTCTAAGGATTGCAGGACTGGGCCCTTTCTCTGCAGCTTTCGCCCAGCTCCTCAGGACTGCCACCTGTAGAAGCTGAGGACTAGGCTATACAAGTACAGGCCTTAGCCTCAGTAATGAAGGTCTGTGGCTGTGCTGATATTCCTGCTTTGCCTGCTAACCTCTTTGTTCTTGCCTTGCCTGGTGATTCCTGCTGTGCCCTGCCCTGCCTGTCATCCTTCTTGTTCCTGCCTTGCCTGGTGAGCCCTGCCTGGTTGTTCCTGCCTTGCCTCTCCTAGACCCTGATGCCTTGATATGGTTCCTCCTGGCTTTGACCCCTGGACTGTCTGACCATGATTTGCATCATTCTTCCACCTGGCTGCTGTTTGGACTCAAAACCCCAGCTGGTTGGTTTCTGCTTGGGCTATGGGGTTGGTTCTACCTT
This sequence comes from Pogona vitticeps, assembly GCF_051106095.1. NCBI lineage: Eukaryota > Metazoa > Chordata > Lepidosauria > Squamata > Agamidae > Pogona > Pogona vitticeps. The sequence goes on from NC_135784.1 coordinate 91,972,816, forward strand.
ATTCCTGTGGTCTTGCTCTGGACTGGGTCCTCTTGCCTCTTCTACTGAACCCTGACAATAAGAAGAGGAGGAAAGAGGGACCCAAGTGATCCCCCACCCCTGCTGTGGGAGGTGGGGGATTGCTTCTGTCAGGCTTTGCTCCTCTTCCTATCTCTGCCTGGGCATAGGAAGGGGGACCCATGGGAAAATCACTTGGGTCCCCTTCCCTCCTCTTCCTGTGCCTGGGTGGAGATAGGAAGAGGAGCAGAGCCTGACAGAAGCTATCCCCCACTGCTACCCTCTTTACAAAGACAGCAGGGGTGGGGGATTGCTTGGCTCCCCTTTCCCTCCTTTGGCCCTCAAAAGTGTGCAAAATATATGATGTGGCCCTCATACTGAAAAGCTTGGAGACCCTGCTAGAGTATGCAAATGCCTGTTTGTATTAGATATGCAAATTATTTATTGAATGTTTCCTTAGCAGAAACCTCTGTGTTGGAAAAGCAGTTTATATTGTCTTTAGACAAATGTTTGGGTCTGATTTTGTAGCACCATACCATGCATTTTCAAACAATGCAGTGTTTTTTTAAAAAATTATCGACTTTGTAGACATAGCCACTGGGTGGTAGATATGCTTAAAATGCCAAGTCTAGTGTCTGATCCATCATACAACTCACAGAATGAGATGAGTAACTTCAGGTTGCTATGGATACTCAAGAAGAGCATTCAGAATACCAGAGAAAGGAAAGAGACTAACTTCCCCAGTAGCAGCTACCATAACCTGAAGAAAACTCTACAGAGGTTGATACTGCATTGGACATTTCAGGAGAGAGTATATTAAATTTATTTCATTAGGCCTTGCTGGACTTATCATCCAGGGCAGGTATGTTTTGAGTCTGTGATAAATAATATGAGCATACATACGTACACACACACATACGGGGAGAGAGATGACTGATATAATATATTGTGACCTCCACTTAACTGTGATCAAACTCTGACAAGCTTCAAATAGTTTGAACTAAAAAGGGTCATAAAGAGTTGATGTCACTGGAAGGAAATGAGAATGGGGAACAGGAGATATGTTTGGATTAAATGAAAAAAGAAAAAAAAGAGCAAGATAAGGTAGAGGAAGGAGAGATGTAGATGGGCTGGTGTTAGTATTAGATGATCCAAGAAGGGTACTAGTAAATGTTAGTTTAAAGGTAGGGATGTGTGAAGTCCCCCACCTCACGTACAGGACACACAAATTTTGGCTGACTTGTCCCGTGTCCTTTACTAGCCACCAAGAAAAGAGGGGGGGAATTTCAAAGGGCAATGGACACAGGCCTCTTTGATTCCTTCTAAACTGGGGAATCCAGGGAGCTTGCTCTTTTCAATACTGTTTCCATCTTTGTTCTCTCTCTCCAATTATGGCGGGAAAATCTATTTTGGCCCTCTCTATGTTTTGAATGGAAATCCCTTGTCCTTCCTCATGCGTTATAGTTTCTCAGAAACAGAGGGCCAAAAATTTCCCATCTCTAGGCCAGGAAAGGGGAAGTTAACTGAGCAAGAACCAACTAACACAATTAGTTCCAGCTGTGTTCCTTTCAGATATTTTCCCACTTTGAAGGAGTGACTGGCAATTTCTATATGACATAAGGAGATGAGATCAGCCAGGGTTATATTAGGTGAGTTACACTTAGGTCAGTGGTATATTTCTCAAGAATTTTGGGTGCCTTCACAAAGTGTGCCACAACACTAGGAATCACATATGACACACAAACTATTTAGCACAAGCTTTCCTGATCTAGAACATGACCTAACACCAATCAGCCAATCCAAATCATATCAGGTCATAAAATAATAAGCCCGAGATGATCTAATTTATCCCATCTGCTACATTTTATTTATTCATTTGTTTAAAATATCTTTACCCTGCCTTTCTCCTTAAAAAAGGACCAAAGGTGGCTTGCATCATTAAAAACACAATTTTAAAAGCTAAAAGCAGCAAATTATTCATATGTTAAGAATCAAAGTAACATATTTAAAAAGTTAGGCAAGGACATTGCTAAAACATTTTAAAGCAACAAAAATACTAATCATCCCAATTTTAAAACTCCTCTCAGACAGCCAGTCATTAAGAGAAACGCTGCCTGAAAAGAAAAGCCTTTGCCTGCTTACGGAAGGACAGCAAGGATGGGCCCCGCTCTGACCAAGCATGGGAGGGAGTTTATCTCTGGAAGCTCTGACTGGGAAAGCCCTCTTCCATGTGACAGATAGGGAGGCCTGTGCTGATTATCGTAACACGTGGTCCCTCAGATTAACAATTGGGCTGCAGTGTTTTGGACCTGTTGATGTTTCTGAACACTTTCCAGAGGTAGCCCCATGTAGAATGAATTACTGTAATCCAGCCGGGATATAACTAAGCATGTGTCACTGCAGCCAGATCAGACCTCTCCAGGAATGGATGGAGCAGGAACACTAATTTTAACTGTGCAAGACACTCCTGTCTGCCTCCGAAACCACTTTTGTCCCTATAGTCTTGTAATAGAGTTGTCGCATTCCTCTTCTCTATCACTGCTAATGGTATTGCCATGTATTCCCCTGCACATACCTTTTCATCAGTATTCACATAGAGTTTACACCTTTTAAAAACTGAGATGTTTAAAAGGATAATTCTCACTTTCCCCTCCCTTCACCTCTCTGAATCTTCAATGTCTTATTTTCTCTTCTGCTAAACTAGCACATTTCTAGGCCATGGACGCCTTGCCAGATCGCTATGAGTAAATTGGTCTGTGCAGTGTCAATAGAGAATCTGCTCCTGAAATGGAATATAGTTTAAAAAACATATTTACCATATGTAGAGTATAAATTACAGTCTCTCCAACCCATCTTCTCTGTCAATAGAAAAATGATTGCTTTACCCTCAGTTTTCTTCACATCTCAAGGCTCTGGGTGCATATAAATGAATATTAAAGTGTGATTATTGCTAACAAGCACATGACATTTCAATATGCTTGTCTATCACCACTCCAAACATCTACTTGTTATGCTCAAGCAGATCTCATCTGCAGAATAGTTTTGCTTAAAAAACAAACAAACAACAAAAGCAGGTGTGATTTAGGTTGGGGACATCTAGAGCCCACAACATATTACAACATCCCATGTTCATCAGTCATAACTCGCAGACATTTAATCTTTGCAAAATAAAAGAAAAACTGTGATGAATGTAAGTAAGGGCGGAATAACTGGTCTTCCAGCCAAATGTTCAAGTAAGTCTGCCCCATTTTCTGGTGTCCAGTTTGTTTGATATTGTAGCCTTATTCAGTTGTTACTAAAGAGTGCTGCTTATATACTGCCCCATAGAACTTAAAGCTCTCTCTGGGCAATTTACAATTTCATTATGCTCACTACACTTTGCCCCCCCCCCACAAGCTAGGTACTCGATTTACCATCCTTAGAAGGATAGAAGGCCGAGTCAACCTTCAGCTGACTACCAGAGTCTATTGGAATTGAACTCAGGTCATCAGCAGAGTCTTGACTGCAGTACTGCAGTTTAACCACTGTGCCACAAGGCTCCTACTAACCCAGTTCCTGCCAACCACTTAGAGCAGCTTACCTGGTCCACCCCCCCCTTTGTTTGCTTTCTCCATGCAGACAGTAGCATATCTTATTAGTTAACCAATAAGCATGGGGGCAAAATGCCACACATATCAGCATTTCTTACACAGGTACAATATTTCATTGAAAGCTGTACCTGCCCTATTATGTGAAGAGGCTATTAGTAGCCAAAATGATTTCAAAATCCATTTTGTATCTCTTAGATAACATGCAAATTGTGACAAGCAGACTTAGATTTGCTACACACCTCTTTTAGTACCTGGATTTCCCTTTACAGCCCTTTCTGGCAGTTTTGTGAGTCGCAAAAGCTTGCCACTGTCTTCCATGCCAGGTTCTTTTTTTGATGAGGTCTTTGTAAATGGGTTGTTTTTAAATTTGTTACAGGTTGCAAGCATAAAAGCTTTGATGTTCTAAGACAAGGGTTTTCTTTCAGTTTCCCTGGGAAGATTTTGCATAACCAATATTTCCTGTTGTTGAAAGCTGTTTGTAGTATAGAAGGGATGGCAGTGACGGGGGGGGGGGGAAGAGATTTTTTCTTCTCCTTTCTTTTTTCATAGCTCAGAAACCCTCCCTGTTTCATACTGAGACACTGTCATAAACTAGCCTGAGCAACAGCATTAATCATGCCTCCCAGTTCTTGACAGGCGAATACACATCCAGTTGTCTTGCATTCAACCATACAGGCATTCACAGACCTACCAGCTCTCCTCCTCTGAGTGTCAAAGGACCACTGCAATCTCAGCTTGGATGGATATTCTGGGATTCAAGTCAAAATATTGTGTTTTGCTTTGCCTTTGATCAGTCTTCTGTAGGATGCCATAGAGCCTCATGGTCTATCCCTACCTCACCCAAGAATAAGTCCTGAATAACTTATAGTGTATACAAATTTGTATTATTGCTTTCTTGGGGTGGGTGAGAGGGAAAGGCTCTTGTGCTTAACAGCGACATAACAGGCCGGAAGTTAACATTTTAAGCTTCCCTCTTTCCAGCACATGACAGCAAATCCTTATTTGGAATTTGTTACCAAGTAACTAATTAGATAAATGCAAGTCCCAAAGAAATAATTAGTTGCAGTTAATAGTTAAAATATTGTAAAAGTTGCTTTTTTTCTATTTCACAAAAAACAGCCCTAAAGTATCTATCTAATCAGTTACTATAAAGGCCATCTGAATATTATCAAGGTGCTGGCTAGCACATGAAGTATGGGATATTCTTCCTCCACATTTAGTGAAGCCACATCCCCCTATCTATAAGAGGAATTTATAAGTTACTGTTACATCACAAAAGGTTTATCATTGTGATGTGCGACTTGCACCAGACAACTTTGTATAAAGAAAAGGCCAGTCTTCTCAATACAATTATCATTCATGTTATTCTGCTATCGGTATTCATGACAGAGGTTCACAGCAAGCTTCAATGGATATATCTTTGTATATCAAAGATGCTATAACTCCACCTATTGACTTTCTTACCAACTAACCATTCAACCAAGATCTCTGTATTTTGATGCCATGTATAAATATTTGCTGTGCTAACTCTCTCTCTCTCATGTCTAAGTGGACTTGTCTATGAAAGCTCACATTAAAATATAACAGTCTTTAAGGTGCCACCACATTTTTTTGTTTTTATTTGTTCTTTTATTTTTATTCATTTTTATTTTGTTGTTACCATAAAAGAAGCAAGCTTTTCCCTTGTTTGTTACATATGTAATGTAATGCTATTTTAAGTCTGTTTAGCACAGGGGTTAACAGATTAATGCCCTCATTGTGTTTCAGATAGGGCTTAAAACCTTGGGAAGGCACAAGCTTGCTCACCCATGCTCTTCTACATCGATTCCTGAATCCCAGTTTAGTCTGGGAAAGTTATATTGAGACTTAGGCTCTGGTCACGTGAGGGGAAAGTTCTCTAGTTCTTCCAATATTTTCCATATCTCTGTTGTACTGATTCATGGTTACATAGTATATATATCAAGGCAAATGTCCTTAAACGTTTAATGGTACTGATTGATTTCTACCTATTTGAATTGTTATGGCCAGCTACATCACGGTGCCATTTTATTTTTTTCTCTTGCTTCATAGGGCAATTTAGTCCAGAGGGAGGGAGGGAGAGGGAGAAGGGGTTTTTTGCCGGGGAAAGTGTCCTCTGTTGTGCTAGCTGCTCCTACACAATTGCACAGCACACAAGGAACACTGGACTGTTGGCTATGGCACATGTTTGTTGGTAAGGGCAGCAGCTGCTGCCCAGGCAGACATGCAAACAGGCATCTATCCACAAGCTGTGAAAAAAGCAGAAATCCATGCAGCAGTGCTGGTGATCCCCTCCCCAACTTACTTTTACTAACTATCTTTAACACAGATCACAGGAATGAAAGGTGCTCAACATGCAAAATGACAAGATACCACTAGAACATGAAGAAGTCTTTCATTTCAAGATGTCTCATGGAATCTATAGTTATTTAGTCTATTATGTATGCTTTATTCTTGAGCCCTGGAGAAGAAATCTTGACATTTAAGAGATTTTCAGTGCTAGTGAATCTATGAATGCATCCAAAATATGCACAATTTCCCCTTTTTTCCAACCTGTACTCTTGCACAATACACTTGTGGGGTGAGCTAACCAGATGCCACCAACACCCCTTCTGTCTCTTTTGATTACAACAGAATCAGGGCTGTTGAACTCACAGGAGAGAGAGAAAAAAGACATTCCTCGTGGAGTCTTTAAAAAGAAAGTCCTTGCAGTTATATTTTATCCTGTCATTCATCCAAAAAAATCTCACTTTTCTCCACTTCACCATTTACTGTTTATTTTACCCATATTACTTTTGATACAGTTTTGAACTTTTGAGGCAAAATTGAGTTTTTCTTCTCTTACTAAGATTTCTTCCCTTATAGGCTCATTGACTAGGTCTCAGGGCATCATGGTATCACTACTCTTCTGTGACTCCCCAGGAGGAGATAAATGAGCACTTGATGATTTGTGTTTGGCGGCGGACGAAATTGGCAACTATAGGCCCGTCGCCAACATTTCTTTCTTAAACAAGGTGGTTGAGAGGGTGGTGGCCGATCAGCTTCAGGCGCTCTTGGATGAAACAGATGCCCTGGATCCATTTCAGTCGGGCTTCAGGCCGTGCCATGGTACAGAAACGGCATTGGTCGCCCTGTGTGATGACCTATTGAGGGATGCCGACAGGGGCAAAGTGTCTCTGCTGGTCCTCCTCAATATCTCAGCGGCCTTTGATACCATTGACCACGGTATCCTCCTGGGGAGGCTCTCCAAGTTGGGAATAGGTGGCCTGGCATTGGCCTGGTTCCGTTCCTTCTTGGAGGACCGCCCCCAGAGAGTGCAGCTTGGGGAGAGTATCTCAGCCCCATGGAGTCTCAACTGTGGGGTTCCACAGGGGTTGATTATCTCCCCAATGCTGTTTAATATCTACATTAGGCCGCTGGGTGGGGTCATCAGGGGGTATGGGGCCATGTGTCATCAATATGCTGATGATACTCAGCTCTACATCTCCTTTTTACCAACAGCAGGAGATGCCGTTCTGTCCCTTCAGCGCTGCCTGGGGACTGTACTGTGATGGATGCAGGAGAACGGGCTGAGGCTGAACCCGGACAAGACGGAGCTATTCAGGGTGGGTGCCCCCACAGCCGGGGATTTGGGAAACTCCCTCTCTTTCGGGGGGGCGACTCTGCCCGCTAAGGACGGGGTCTGCAGTTTGGGGATCCATCTGGACCCGGTGCTCACTATGGAATCTCAGGTGGCGTCGGTGGTCCGCACCACCTTTTTTCACCTCAGGCGGATAGCCCATCTGCGGTCCTACCTTGAGGTGGGGGCACTCACTACCTTGGTGCATGCGCTCGTAATCTTGAGATTAGACCACTGTAATGCGCTCTACGTGGGGCTGCCTTTGAGGCTACTGCGGAAACTACAAGTGGTGCAGAATGCGGCGGCCAGATTACTCAGTGGAGTGAAAAAATACCAACATATCTCACCCACTCTGGCCGCATTGCATTGGCTGCCCATCCGATTCCACATCAACTTCAAAGTGTTGATGCTTACATATAAAGCCCTAAACGGTTTAGGGCCTCGATACTTGGCAGAACGCCTACTCCCACCAAGATCTACCCGTGTCACTTGTGCGAGCCAGGAGGTGAGGCTGAGGAGCCTAACGCCGAGGGAGTCCCGGAAGGAAAAGACAAGAAATTGGGCCTTCTCGGTGGTGGCTCCTCGCTTCTGGAACAATCTACCTCCTGAGATTCGCGGGGCTTCCTCGCTGGGTATCTTTAAGAATCAATTAAAGACATGGATGTTTCGGCAGGCCTTCCCATCAGATAATTCCTGACGCCCTCTCTTTCCTCTCTTACTGTTTCTTCTGTCCTTTGCAATGCTTTTGCCATTTAGAATTGTTTATATATATTTTTATTGTATCGTCTTATGGTTGTTAGCCACCTAGAGTGGTCCTGACCCGACTAGATAGGCGGGATATAAAATGAATGAATGAATGAATGAATGAATGAATGAATGAATGAATGAATGAAATAAATAAATAAATAAATAAATAAATAAATAAATAAATAAATAAATAAATAAATAAATAAATATGCAAAGTAGCATTAATGACTGGACATCCATGTCCAGTCATTTCCAGTCGATGGCAGGGATCACTAGGTTAGTGCAAGGGTATTTAAATACATGTGTTGTGCTCAGTCTATATCAATGCACCAGAATGAATGAATGAATGAATTGAGTGACAATTGGGCATGCATGTGCATATTCTTAGGGCCTCATTGTGCCATCTGAAGAAAGTGGAGCACTGGCAATACAACTTGTGAACCTTCTCCTTGCACAAGCCCTGGAAGCCCTGGGCTTGGAGAAAAACTCCATGTGGTCTGGCAATCAATCTTCCACAAACTAAAGGAAGTGCAAGATCAGGAAAAACCTGCCTTCTGGCATGTGTGATATGGATAAGACCATGTAGAGTGTGAGCTCTAGCTAAAAGGCTGGAAACCACTGCAGCTAGTGCTCATTTGATGCCTATCCAGAAACGAAGAATTTGGTACCCAGATGTATGTGGCGATACTATCTAGTTATCCAGGTTTTACTTGGATTCTTGGCTCTTGAGTACTTTTCCAAAATGATTTGGTCTAAAACAGCCATTCTCAAAGGAGGCCATATGGCCCCCTGTGGGACCCTGGCACATTTGAAGAGTGCTACAGACTGGAAACAATTCTTTACATACTACTTTGTAAGGTTCTTTATGCAACTTATACAATCCTGATTTGATTTACATTTCTTTCATATGGAACTTTCTAGCATTAGCGCAAATGCATCAGCCAACAAAGCACATGGAAGTACACGCATACACATTCTCTCTCTCTCTCTCTCTCTCTCTCTCTCTCTCTCTCTCCCTCCTGCCTTCATACCTTCTTTCTAATTTTGCCATAGGAATGTTTCAATGACCAGGCAGGGAGCACCTAAGGACAAGACAGTGGGAAAGGGATATCTGAAGTAGCCAATCCGGATATAGAAAAAATGTTACACCATCTCCTGCTGCTCTGCCTTCTTGTGCCCAGTTTTGAGAAGGGCCTGGGAGAGGTGCTTACTCTCCATGGGACACATCACGTCAGTTACATAATTGGAGTGAAGGGAGCGGGTCAGGTCGCTGGCATCTTCCTGGGGAAAAAAGTGGTTGGCAAGCAAGCCCCATTGGAGGAAAAGCATTGGAGAGGAGTTTGTAGTGACACAATGTCAGGACTGGGAAATGTGGGCAGGGATGTTGGCAAGTCTTTTGGTCCAAGTCTGAGTTTTTGGTATCAAGTTCTGAGTCCCAAGTCCCAAAGCGGAGAGTCCCTATTAAAAATAAGCTTTTTTTCCCCTAGAGAAAAGGGAGATGTGGGTGGATTCCAAGTTGTGAGTCAAGTTCGAGTCACTGGAAAAAAAACACAACGGAGCTGAGTCCAAGTTGAGTCACCAGTGCAATTTAAGTCTGACTTGACATCAAGCCTTGCAACCCAACTCCTCATCCCTAAGAGTACTTCCAGTTCCAGTAAATCTGTGCTCTTTTGGCACCAAGTGATAAAAAAAGGAGACTCAACAAGGGGAGACCACTTTTCCCAGTACTGATGTGGGAAACCTTGAGTGTGTCTGGCAGAGAAAGAGCAGGAAAGTCAAGGAATCAAGGCACCGAATCATATGAGGAATGGTTGAAAGAGGTGGGTATATTTTACTCTGCAGATAATATGACAGTGGTCTTCAAATATCAAGGGGTGTCATATAGAACAGTGTTTCCCAGCTTTGGTAACCTAGCTGTTCCTGGACTGCAGTTCCCAGAAGCCTTCACGACCAGTTGTGCTGCTGGGGTTTCTGGGAGTTGCAGTTCAAGAACATCTGGGTTACCTAGGGTCGGGAACTACTGATGTAGAAGATGGAACAGAGCTGATCTTTGTTGCACCAGAGGGCACAAGCAGGATCAATGTGTGGATATTGGAGAGAAGCAGATTTCAGCTAAATATCAGCAGAAACATCTTGACAGCAAGAGCTGTTCAAGAGTGGAAGACATAACTATTTATCTCCATTTACTTTTAATATAATACTGCTTTGCAGTGGTAGCATTTTTCATTCATAGATAGACATTCCAATAGTTTAGATACATTCTGCATTGTGAGCATATTAATAATAATAATAGGAAACATATTATTTCTATTACATACTAGCCACAAGATTTCTTGATGCCTGATGAAAATTATATATTTAAAATCAGAAACTGAAAAGTTGCAGAAACTTGGGATAAAACAGTGATGGACTGTGTCCTTTTCTCTAATTTATTATGCTTTTCCCCATATAAAACACCATTGGAAGAGTTAAAACACCAGTTAAAACCAATCAAATTAATTAATGATATTGTGTTTCTGTTTTATTAATTGATTATTTAGTAGTTAATAAAACAGATACACAGCACTGAAAGGCCTTACAATACATGAGTAAAAAGTGTTGAAATCTCATAAAAACAAGAGTTTCCAGTGGTTGCCGAAAAACAGAGATGGGGCAACAGGGAGGGCACTTCAAGGCATATGGTACCATAGCAGAAAAGGCCCTGCCTCTCATTTCTACCTTGATAGTGTCAGATGGCAAAGAAACATGGGGCACGAAATAGATGGTTACAACTTGCTGGCTTGCTTGTTTGAGCCTTCTCTAAAGAGAAAAGGAGCCACTGTGACTGGCTTCCACAGCACATGCCTTCCAGGTTGAATCCCTTAGCTCCAGTTTTTGGCATCTCCACTTGAAAAAATAAAGCAACATGCAAAGGAAAGCACTTTAGTGTTATGAAGCTTAGACCATGACAAATGGGAGCCAAGATATCCTCACACCACACAGTCTACTAAATGCCCAGAGTGAGTCTTGTCATCTACAATTCAATCAGAGATGAACAAAGACTGGTTGTGATGATTTACCCAGCATTCATCAGTAACAACACCAAAGTCAAGGGCAAGTTGCTTGTACAGATAATGTGTAGGACACAGTTGAGTAAGATGTAGTCCACGTCTGTATTAATAATGTCTGCCAAGTGAGTCCCTCTACCACAATTCAGTCACAAAAGAATGACTGTTGATTTAACCAGTACGTGTCAAAAACAACATTGAAGCAGCGAGTAATTTAACTGGGGGAACATAGCCTTGAAGTGCTGGCAGCAAATTCAAAATGGGAACACACTATGTTTTCTCTCTTCTAATCTGATTTAAAGAACAAGCTGTATTATACATCTTGCTAGTAATTCCTAAGAACAGGTAGTCCCAATTTCCCCCACCCCCATCCCATGCACATGGCCTTTATTCCACAGGAAGAATATCACAGGAAGCAAAGCAAATCTACAATACTACAGTATTATGGAAAAATACCACAGCAATTCATATAAAATACTAAGGTGAGAGTACAACACAGATCAGATTAGTAATAGAACATACATAGCAACATAAATGGGTGCAAATACGTATATCTTAAAATCTTACTCTTTTCTCCACTTTCATTAATGGAATCTCTGGTCCTAACCACGCCATCAACTACTATCCCACAAGACAATCTTTTCTGTCTTTCACCCATGTGGCAGATATATCTTGAATGCTCAAAAGGTAGAAAGGAAGATTTGCTGTTAGTTCAATTCAGGATTCTAATTTATATTCATTTCTTTCTCATTTGCACCATTGGGAAGGGAGCTCTTTTATGACACAGTTCCATGGCCATTTCCTGCAGCATTTTTTATGCCTAAATGCCTACAGTCCTGCACCAGTTAGGGGCATCCCAGATTAGATACAGTGACTACAAGCACAAAGACTCTATTCTATTTTATTTTTCTCCCAGAATGTTCTGAATTGAAGCAGTGTCTAAAACCTGTTGCAGAAATCTTCACCTGTTCCATGACTACAACTGATGATGAAAATGCATAGAAAAATAAAAATAAAGCAAACTTGCATAACATGAAAACACGACAATAGGAAATAAACAAAACAAATGCAAACTGAATTCATGTCATTGAATAATAAAAAGAATGTCAATAAGAAATAAACAAAATAAATGTAAATTGAATTAATGTCATCATTCATTACATTGAATGAATGTAATCATGCAAACAGTGTACCACACTCTCTTGATTCTATTGGGCTATAAACTTTATATATCTATTACACAATGAACTTTACAAAAAAATGTGAATACACTCCTATTGCACAAAACTAGGTGCTCTCCCAGTTTCTCATATTTGCTTTCATTTCAGGAAATTCTTAGCAATTCAGTGAAGCCTCTCGTTCAGTGGTTCCCAATCTTGGGTCCCCAGATGTGTTTGGACTACAACCCCAAAAAATCCTTATCAGCACAGTTAGTGGTAAAGGATTCTGAGAGATTTAGTCTAAGAACATATGGGGACTCAAGGTTGGGAACCACCGCACTAGTGCCTCACAGATGGCAATCAGTAACTGCATAAACATTCTAGATATATGCACTGGCTAGATTGGGGCGAGGGGTGTTGGCGATTCTGTTCTAAACTAAACTGAAATGTATCAGAAACATATTGCTATTTGACATTTTGAATTTATACCACCAATATATGTATATGTTACGAGTGCCTTAGAGAGCTCTTAAAAAAAAAAGCAAGAGCTTTACAGACAGAACAAAAATCAAGGAAGCAACCTGTAAAATGCTAATTTGTTCCCATTTCCCAAAGAAACTTCTCTAATACCTGCTGGCTTAGTATGAAACTCTTCCTGATATTGCAAGATGAACTTCAAACATCAGATAAAATATAGATGTCTGTGACATGAATGGAAACTGGTGATTTCTCCAGATCAAGATTAGCACAGTCTGGCAGTGAACGTGTTTGGATTTAAAGGTAAAAGATGACACATGCATAGATACACCAAAACAAAAGTATATTGCTGCTGCAAAATGTGTAGTTTAATATGTGTAATAATATTGTAATATATAGCAATATATTTTATGTGAATGACTTGTGTTTTCTGCCAACATAATAGTATCAGTCAAATTCTACCTCCTGCAGCCCTCCAATCTGATCCAGAAGACAAGAGGATCTTAAAGGGCAGATTTTGATAGTATGTGTGTTACGTGTTTTGGAGCCCTATCCAATTTATAACAACCCTAATAAACCTTTCAAGGTAAATGAGATATTAAAGTGTCTTTACCAGTGCCACCCCCCCATGAGTTTCTCTGGTCAAGCAGAGATTTGAACCCAGGTCTCCTGAATCCTAGTTCATCACTTCATCCACTACTTGCCACACTGGGTATAGATTGAAAGTAGGGAGCAGGCGATTGAAAGTAGGTGACTGGGAAGATCCTGTTACACAACTGAAAGTTTGGTTGTTGTGGGTTTTTCGTGCTTCTTGGCCGTGTTCTGCAAGTGGTTCTTCCTAACGTTTCGCCAGTCTCTGTGGCCTGCATCTTCAGAGGACAGCAAACTGTGCTCTGGGTAGGCTTGAGAGTGGGTGGAGTATTTATGGCTGTGAGAAGGCTAGTTTGTGAGGTAGGCTATTGTCCTAATCAGGAAATGGTTGATTAATGTTTTGTTGTGGATGTATTGTTTTGATGAGGAGGGGAGATTATCTGTCCCTGTGGTTGATGGGTGTCATTAGCTGGTCTTTTGTGTGCAGTAACCCCCTGACCTTGTGGCTGGGTGGAGTTCGTTGACCTTTTGCACTCTGTGTTTTTGAGAGCTGGGAGCTAGGTTTTGTTGAGTTTCAAACTGAAAGTTTGTTCGTACTTTATTGGATGTTCACATGTGTGTGTGTGACCTACAATACATAGTTCAGCAATGTATTATGTTTTTGGGTATATATAGTACATCAATAGCATGTTTTTAAATCCAGTGTATTGAAAATGCTTATCTATCAAGGTGAAGATTTTATCTTATATGTCTGTATTACAGATGAAAAATGATGATCAAGAAAGACTTAAGCCATTAATAAGTCTTTCTTGATGGTCACATAAACCCAAAACAACAACTTGCCGTCTCCCTGCCCCTCCACACCGCATCTGCCTAGGTTCAAAGAGAATATAAAGCTTTCTGCCTAAGTGACTCCCCAAGAAGGAATCAGAGGATTCATGAGACAAGGGTTTTCCAAAGCAATTTCCTACCACCTTTTAAAACTTTAGATCTCATAGAGATTTTCCAGATTGAGCTGGATTAGAGTTTATGAAACGAGTGAAACTGATCTCTTTTGACCCATAAGACATTGAGGGCCAGATCTTTCAGAAGATCACTGTGCATGTTGCTTTTTAATGTTTGTTTTTGCTTTACAAAAAAGACATTTTTCCATACACACAATCAGGTATGTAATACCTTTGAATCAGGTCAACATCCCTTCCTTTCCTTCTATGGAGGACATCCTCCATTATTTGCTAGTTTTTGTTTTAAGTGTGGCATTAAACAAGCATGCAATTAATACCGTTTTGCTTGCCATGTACAATATTGTCTGTCTTTTTATAATGTTTTTTCTCAAACTCTTGCAGGACCATCTCTCTTCCTCAAATGCAAGAATGGGTGATACCTTTCACTGGACCACTAAAAAAATTAAACATTCTTTCTGTTTCTCAAGATACTTGTAATTAGTAAATGTGGCTATCTGTATCACAAGAATCCACATTACTTCATTATGTATCACTGAATACTAATACAGGAATTATTGTACAACAGGTAAGAGGCAAGGAAGGAGCAGGAATCAAAACATCTTTTCAAAAATTCCTTCCTTGTTTCCAAGACAACAATTTATCTCTTCAGCAGTATGTGAGAGTGAATGGAGAACTGACCAGAATAGGTTCTTGTTAGAAATGGGAACAAACTGAACTTTGAACCAGAAAAAATCATGAATTGGGCTGGTTCATGATTTGGTTTGGGGATCCCATTTTACCAAAACGAAACACCAAACTTTTGTCCTCTTGGCACTTTGTTTTGCATTGGCAAAATGAGCCCCTTCTCTGTCTCCATCACATCCCTACCTTGTATTGAAGCTGCTGCTGGCACCACTGCTATCACCATCCTGAGAAGAAGCAAGCCCAGCTCCTTGCACAGAAACCAGGTCTGCTGTTTGTGCACATGTGCTGAGCAGTGGGTTAATGTGCATAGGCAGCAGGCCTGGCTTCCATGCAGGGAGTTGTCTGTGCACATGCACCCACAAGGTAGGTTCCCCCGGCACCAACCCAAAAAATGAATCATGAACCAGTTCATTTTAGAGGGGAGGTGTTGTGATAATTCATGGTTTGTGGTTGGAGGGTAGTCACAAACCATCACAAATCACCCATTTCCCAATCCATGCCCATCTTTAGTCCTAGTTCCTTTGAGTGTGATGCTTTGTCATGAGTTCAGCCGGAGAAGGCCTGGAATCAGAGAGATTGACTGTTTTCTAGGACTTAGATGAGTGTTGCTGCTATATTAATCTGTATCCAGAGGCTCGGAAGCCTGTGGAAGCAACAAGTCAATTCTCTGGCTCGCATCCACACTCCTGCTTATCTCAGACCTTGCTCTCTCGACCCTAGGCTTTGGACTCTGACTTCTGACTACGGTTTGTGTTTTGGCTTTGGCAATTTGACATCTGCTTTGTATCTCCCGGACTTCTGACTTTGGACTGACTTATTGGACTTTCCCCTGCAGTATTCCCCGGAAATGTGACATGCCTGAAGACAATAATCCCAAGCTGTATTGAAGCCAGGATCAGCCTTAACAATGAAAAGAATAGAGCAAATCCATCAGGCAGCAGATGCTGGGGGCAGGAAAGGCCCTTTTGAGTCCCTTCATCACTTCTCTTTCCTGGAAGGTGGAGCTGTGTATGCCATATGCCTGATCCTATCTATCCAAACTCTTCTGCTGCCCTCAGGAAGTTGCTATTCAATTACCAGTATTCATCTGGATGGGGAATGAGGGAGACGGAAATCCCTTCCCTTTGCATCAAGTAGCAAAATGTATTGGGTTAGCAAGTATGCAAGTATGAAACAACCATTTGTCTATCAAAAATAAAGATTATGTATAAATAGAGAAACTGGCTAAGTAGCTCATTGAATTTGGTTGTTTGGCATCCAATCTTCCACTTTGCCTCTCAGGAGGAGGACCAGCTGCATACCCTTGGGCAAGCTGTACACTCCCAGGGCATCCCCTGAAACTGGTAAACCTCTTCTGCGTACTCTATAGCTAAAAAGAAACTTTTGAAAGTGTTGCCTTAAGTTGGACTGAACTTGGTGGCACACAATTATTATATAAATGGAGGAGGGACTGCTACATACATACATACATACATACATACATACATACATACATACATACATACATACATACATACATACGTACGTACGTACGTACGTACGTACGTACGTACGTACGTACGTATGTATGTATGCATACATACATACATACACACAAACATATACACACATACATATATACACACACATACATATCATTCATATACATACATATATATATGTGTGTGTGTGTACACACACACACACACACACACATATATACTACTATATATTTATATAGTAAATATATATTTATATAATAATATATTTACATAATAATTGAGGCACCACTGTATTAAATTTTATTTTAAATATATATCTATTTAATACAGTGGTGCCTCACTTAACGAGTGCCCCGTTTAACGACAAAACCGCTTAGCGACAAAGAATTTGCGATCAAGAAAGCGATCGCATTGTGATGTTTTAAACAGGAAAAAATCACTTTGCGATGATCGGTAAGCTGTTTCGCTTACTGATTATCGCATAGCGATCTTTTTCCTACAGCTGATTGGCGGTTCCAAAATGGCCTCTGGGTAAAAAACATGGCCACTCACTGTTTTCTGGGACGGATTCCTCACATACCGGGCAGCGAAAATGGCTGCTGTATGGAGGATTTTCGCTTAAAGGTAAGTTTCAATGCATTCCTATGGGCTTTTTCAATGCATTCCTATGGGCTTTTTAAAACCACATAGCAATGAAATCGCTTTGCAGCAATTTTTGCTGCACAGATTATCGTCGCTATGCGGGGCACCACTGTATTACATTTATATTTAATATTAGAATGAGACAACTGATATGCAAAAAATCCAGAGAGACTGAAAAAATAAAATGTATTCTCATTTGACTTGCAACTCCTGCACTAGGAAAGGGGAAAATACTATTAAAACTGGGCCTATAAAAGAAATCCCTCCTTTCTCTGCACCTGCAAGACTTCAGTGATTTTTCTCTGCATCCACAGAGTTAGACTTCTTGCTATATCCACAGTGTTATAATCCCTTCCTCCATATCATAAACACGATAATCTTTCTCTGACTGTTTCAGGTACAGTAATCCTCCCTTCTCAGTGACAGCTATCGTAATGCCTCTCGCTGCTTGGTGTGTGTACACAAAAGATCCCCATTCATTGTGTCAGACTTCTCAGTGTGTTTCACACTGCAGTCCCAAATATGTCATCGTAATGCTCTCCCTCTACTTTCAGATACAGCCAGCTTTCCTCCAAAATGACAACCAACTGCACTCTTAATTTAAAACATGTACATCATTCTCTCTCTGTGTGTGTCTCTGTAAAGACCAATTCTGACACAGGCAGGACTGGAATTCAAGGCAAGACACCTGAGCAACTGCTTTGTGTTCCATGTTTGTTGGGAGGGGTGGTAGCAAATAGCTCAGGGGAACCTGTCAATGACTGTCTACTCAAGTATCCACTTGGAAGCTGATATGAATAGTTAATATGAATGAATACATATTTATTGATCCTTGCATGTAAATCCATTCTCTTCTATGGCAGGGATATACCATGCTTGTAAAAACATACAGTATGTCAAAAACATGAAAAGGGCTTCAATGGGGTACACATTACATTACAAAATGGGGCATTGAAAAATGGGCTGGAGGAAGGGTGTGCAATTTAGCAAGGTCTGACACTGTTTTTCCACTCCTGAGAAGAGACAACATGAGCAGTATTAATTAGCATAGGGCTGTAACTTAGTAGCACTTGCTGTGCATGGAAAAAGTCCCAGATTCAGCCCCTATCATCTCCAGGTAAGTATCAGTCTTGTCTGAACACCTGGAGAGACATTGTCAATTACCATAGACCATTAATTCCCAACCAGTGGGGGAAGCCTGGCCCTCTGCAAATGGGTAAACAGGATTTCAGGAGAAGTACATATAGCTTGGAAGAACTTGTTCAACTTTATCTGGAAAATGAATTGCTTTCTTAGTACCTATCAGCAGAAATCTTTCTGCTTATTAAAGTCAAAAGTAGAGTAGGCCCATTGAATCAATGGAACTTATGGAGGAATCGACTCACTAAATCCCCACTGATTCAGTTAACCACTTTAGTTTCAACTTACTATGCTAAGCAACAGGATTTAAGCTATTAACATTAAGTACTGCTTGCTATATTTTCATATGATGCTCAGTACTGCACAGCTATTATTAGAGCCATGTACCAGATTCAGACATACCCCAAATCAATATGTTTCAAACCCATTTCAGTGAGGTCAAGATCAAAGTGCAATTATCAGATTAAGGTCTGGAGCACAACACAATGATCAAACCAAACAATTCAGATCAGGGTTTGCATTAAACCAAATGAGCAACAAACCATATCAGCCTATTTGCTGTTCTTGGTTTGAAAAAAAAGCCAACTTTAACAGAGTCTAGCATGCAAATGCCTGAAACTAGCTGTCTGAAATTTGGCAGGTTTCTCGATCTTTCTGGGCTACCCAAGTCTCCAGATTTTATGTTTTGTCAGTGCAAAACCAGAAAAAGTTATAACTGTTTCAAAGTTCCAATGCAAGTCAAAGGGAAACATTCAAATCAACTTGGATCCAGGACACAAATCAGATAAGATGCGGCACAAATCACTCTGGAGTGAAATGGGATACTTTCTGAAGTCCGAAATTGGCCTCCAAAACAAACAAGAGGGACTCACACAAACGTCTACCCATTATCCTTATTTTTCTTTACCTCTGAATCCTGCTCTTTGTAGGTGGAAGCATAGCTGAGTGAGTGAGGTATTTGGCTGCAGAGACAGGGATTGATAATGCTTTGCTAAATGGCCCATAGGTCTAATTCATCATATGACCAAGTACTCCTGTATATTCCTATAGGACTGCCTCCATATACTGAGCTGTCTCTTACAGTCAAGGGACAGTGTTGTTTTCTTCCAACCATGGAAGGTTCTCTGTGTAAGATTGGAGCACAATATGAATCTTGAATTATGTACGGTAAGTATAAGACAATTATATATAATGTTCATAGAAGTGAGTAACCAGGAAGAGATGACTGAGACAGCAAGGAAGTTAAGATAGCAGAAACCAATATCAGCAGAGAGCCTGGAGGGACGCAGCATCAGCAGATGACTCAATTGGCAAACAACAGTCTTCTATGCTCAGAGGTCAGAATCCAGTTTATGAGCTCAACAGAGCCGAAGGCATTCCTCACACCTTGTAGTCAAGATGCTGCCTTAGCAGGAGCCACAGTAGCAGCAAACTAATGCAATCAGTAAACAATTGGTTTCTCTGCTTCAAGCCACACTTGGTTTTTCAGAACTATTTTACAAGGTAAGTGAAACAAAATGAAGCCCTGAGGGAAATGAGGCAGTTGCAGTACAATCCTATGCAGGCCTGCTAAGACATACATCCCACCCAGTGCTATGCGTTTACTCCCAGGTAAATGGGAGGAAAACCTTGGGATGGAAACCTGTGAGATGTTTATTTGGACTAACTTCTTTCCACTCAATAATGTTTCTTCTCAAAAAGGAGAAAACATCAACAAATAAAAGTACAGGGCCCGGTTACACTGAACATTTGTATCACTTTTTGACTTGATGTTATTTTTTTAAAATTGATCTTAGGTCAGGTGAGTTTTGTTTTGTTGTGCACATCCGCTCAGGAGAAATTGCACTCCAAGTTAGAAAGTCTCAATGTCATGGAGGTTTCAGGGAGAATCCACTGTGTAAGTGACAGCTGGTGAGAAAAGCCAGGATTCTGGGAAGCTCCATGCAGAAAACCATGAAGGAAGACCACTGGCAGGAGAAGACGCACAAGCAGAGGAGGAAAACGGCATACACAATAGGCCAGGAAAGGTGAAGGGGAGAGTGTATGTCTGGAAGTTCCTTCTTTGCCTACACTAAGATGCTTCCCCTGTAGCTGAGCCTGATGGGGGAAGGGGAGGTGGGCACGTGGAAGGAAGAAGTTGTCAAAGTATGTCTGTCTATGTGCTGTTCTGTAGTGGACACAGAAGCCAGCTTGCAGCAGATGGTAAACCTGCCTAGTTAGTATTCCACCCAGCAGAACTTGTTCTCTCTGTCTGTTTCCCACCTCCTTCCCCCTTAGTCGCTAAGGCCTCATCTAGTCCCTTTCTATTCTCCCAAACCACCAGCCAGGGAAGAAGGAAAGAGGGCAAAGATGGGGTTTGTAAACCGCCCTGAGGTCCCCATTAGCTGAGGTTGCTGGGTCTAGCAATCCTCCAAAGGTTGTTTATTGAAACAGAGGCACTCACATATGCCAAACATGCAAAATAAATAAATTCCAAAACCATGTTAAAATAAGAAGTCACAGTGAGGCTACTAACCCCCCCTCCTCAATTGGCAGCCTTAAAAATGCAGGTTTTAGGTTTTTTAAAATCAATGTAAAACATGCAAATCTCGATTCAAACCCAGATTGTATTGCAAGTGTGACCACATTCTATGATTGTTTGGGTGTTATTCCACATTAGAGATGGGGGTGTTTGTATACAAATATGAATATCGCCACGCAGCTGGAGTTAATGAGGGTCTGGCCCCTTGGGCTGGACTGTCCATTCATACGTCTTCCACCACTGCTGGCCCCACTCATCCTTCCGATCTCTCCCAGAGCAACGTTCTCTTCCTGGTCAGCCTGAGCAGCCAGACCCTCGTTAACTCCATCTGCGCAGGCATATTCGTATACAAATACCCCCATCTCTATTCCACATAATTTCTTTCTTAGATGCATATGAACAGAGATACATATGTTAATTTTATCATTTCCTGGCTTTCTTGCACAACAAAAAATTGATTAGATTCAGGCTTGGTTTACTTAGTGCAGCCACACTGAAATAAACTAGATCAGGAATGAATTAAGTTCTCTTGATTTCAAGGGGACTGCTGAGTAAGTGTGGACCCAACCCTATCACTCTACATGTAATATCAGCAGCTCACCCTAGCCATTGTCCATCTCTTTTCATTCAGAATTAGAACCATTTGCTTTTACATTTAAAAAAATGATAAGCAGGTAATATTTCAATGCCTGAGTGTTCAACTGTTTTGCTTTTTTAACATTGGGGTGGCTAAAGTGCAGCCCGTGGATCACATGGATTTCCCAGGTCCCCAGTGTGGCCTCTGATTCCCCCTGACCCTTCAGGGATGGGGAGGACTTAGGGCTCTGAAATAAACTTTGGAGATCTCCTGGAAGTCTATTTCTGTCTCTAAACATAATCCGAACAGATTCTGTACAATGCAGATCCTGAGCAATTTTTTTTTTTTTTGCAATCCTTAGTGTTTGATCTGGAAAGGAAGCAACTGGTGGCCCAGTTGCTATACAGTGGTGCCTCGCTAGATGATGATAATCCATTTCACTGAAATCGCTGTTTAGCGAAATCATTGTCTAGCGAAAAGAATTTCCCCATTGGAATGCATTGAAACCTGTTGAACATTGAAATCGCTAATACATAAAGAAGGCACGGATAAAAGACTAACCAAGAATTACAGACCGATCTCTCTTCTAAATGTTGATTATAAGATCTTCACAACCATCCTAGCCACAAGACTAAAGGAGATGCTTGAAATAATAATACACAAAGACCAAACAGGCTTCTTATCTAAAAGGAAATTATCATCCAATATAAGGACAGTAATAGACATACTGGAATACTACGAAATGCATCCCGAAAAGCAGATGATGCTAATCTTCCTTGATGCAGAAAAAGCCTTTGATAATGTAAATTGGGAGTTTATGTTATCATTACTGAAGAGAATGGGCTTCCAAGGAACATATCTACAAGCAATTAAGGCAATATATACTAAGCAAGTAGCCAAGATAAAAGTTAACGGAAGCCTAACTGGGAATATATAGATTGAACAAGGAAAAAGACAAGGTTGCCCACTATCCCCCCTACTATTTATTTTAGTACTGGAAATACTTAACAAGCAGATCAGAGACAATGAAGCAACTCACATTTATGGGAAGAATATCAGCAATAAAAATGATGATCTTAACTAAACTCCTATTCCTATTTCAAAATCTCCCAATACTACTGAATTTTAAATACTTCAAGGATTTGGACAGATTAATATCAAATTTTCTCTGGAAATCTAAAAAGCCAAGAATAAAACTTAAACTGCTACAAGATCTGGAAGAAAGGGGGGGAGTGGGCTTGCCGAATTGGTTATTATAAGGCCTGCGCGATGACCTGGATTAAAGAATGGATAACTTTAGAAAATCAAAGATTTATGAAACTAGAGGGACACGATTTAAAGATGGGATGGCATGCATATGTACGGTACGGGAAATATAGGGAACACTCACAGTTTGGAGAACACATTATTAGGAAGTCCCTAGGGATGGTATGGCAAAAATTTCAAGCACAAACTTATGAGAAAATCCCATTGTGGGTGGCACCCATGGAAGCATTCACATTAAAAACCCTGAGCCAGAAAGGAATGCTAACTACATATGAAAATCTGTTAACTAATGAGCAGAAGATAAAGGACAAACAAGAGCTTGAAAAAATGGGCGTAGCTGTTGATTGGTGGTCAATGGTAAAATTAGAATCAAAATACAAAAAAGATAGGATGGAGGGTTTCTTTGAGGGTAAAGTACAAGTAGATAGATTGTGGATATATACGGATGAAAGAATAATTAAAAAAATGTATACATACTTAGAATATGATTTAGAGGATGAGAAGGTGAAAGAGACAATGGTAAAATGGGCAAAAATTTGGATATAGTGTGGATCTTGATGATTGGACTAAGATGTGGAAAGAAAGCTATAAGATGCTTAAACCAGCAAATCTTAGAGAAAATATCCTTAAAATGTTCTACAGATGGCATTACACACCTGTAAGATTAGCAAAAATATCAGAGGGTAACAGCAATATATGCTGGAAGTGTAAAAAGAATGCAGGAACTTATTATCATATGTGGTGGACATGCGAAAAGGTCAAAAATTATTGGACACAGGTATGGGACGTAGCAAAAGAAATTGCCCAGCAGAAATTAGATATAAAACCTGAAATGGCATTATTGAATGTCATATCAGGCATTAATGATAATAAATTGAAGCATTGTCTTATATATATACTCATAGCAGTTAGATTACTCTGGGCCCAAAAATGGAAAACCGAAGAGGTTCCAGCGATAGAAGAGCTTATAAAGAAGTTATGGGATATAGCAGAACTGGACACTCTATCAGAAGCACTACGGGAACAACCAAGAGACTATGTAAAACAAAGCTGGGAACTAATATATTCTTGGGCCCAGAAGAAGACAGGAATGTAGGGCAAAGTTTATGATGCATTTATATCTACTTAACACATACTAGAAATGAAATTGGGGGAGCAGACAGGTTAACGAAGCTGGAGTCTCGGACTCCAAAGGGGAGTGGGTTTAGTTTTAGGGGTTCCTTTTTTTCTTTCTTTTTTTCCTTTTTTTTCCTTTTCTTGTTTCCTTGTTTCTATTTGTCTTGTTTTTTGTTTCTGTGTGAATAAAAAAAAAAGTGTTCCAATGGGGAAGAATCTTCGTTGTCTAGCGAAGATCGGCCATAGGAAAGCCGCTTTGCGAACTGCCGATCAGCTGTTTAAATCTCTGTCTTGCGAAGCTTTGGTCCCGAAAACACCTGTTTTGTGAGCACGGAGGGAGCTGTAAAAATCGTCATCTAGCGAAAATCGGTTTGCGACGCAGGGACCAAACATTGTCCAGCAAAATTCCCCCATAAGAATCACTGTTTTGCGAATTGCTATAGCGATTGCAAAAAGTCATCTAGCGAAAAAACTGTCATGCGGGGTAACTATCTAGCGAGGCACCACTGTACCTTCTTAAGAGCTGGTTTTCCATGAAAAACACTACCACAAGCCCTAGCATACACATTTTTTCAAGCAAGTATTTGACAGATGGAGAAAGGTGGTAGTTCAAATCACAGTAACATGTTTTAAAAAAACTGAGCCCAAAATTCTGTTGGGGAAAAATGCATGCAAGGAGAACCATACAAACAATTCCGCCATGGATTGTTGTCTTTCATACAGTCAGCCATGCAACTGATTGCACACTAGATTTCACAACCAGTATGCAATCAATGAAGCAAAGAACAGTTCACCAGAGCAGGAATAATCACTACTGAAACTGCAACACAATTCTGGCTGGTATTCTTTTGTAAAGACATTTCCCCCCTAAACTTCAGAAATTGTGATTTATTTAATTATGTCCACTTCCTAGCTGTAGGAAACTGTAGCAGCTGCTCTCTTGACCAGGCTGCTATTGAGCCAGAAAACAATTTCGTAAGACAGTACCCCAAAATGTTTTCCATTGGTCATTGCAAGATGTGTTTTCCACTGCTCTACAGGAACAAGCAGACTTGTGAGATGGCTCTGGATGGCTGATGTTGCTTCTATAGCTACTAGTCTTTAATCCTATCAGTGTGATACAGATTGATTTCCCAAATTAATCCCAACAGAATTATGTTTTTAAAAATCCTATGTCTTCTACCATAGCATGTTTTAATTCCATGGGTGAGATTTTGAAATCACCTTCCAAAATCCTATGTTGGAGGGCTCCTCTAAGAATGAAATTTGGAGAAAAACATTCAGCAGTATTGGAAAAAAGCAGCATGCTGTCTGGTATCCTCCTGGGAAAACTTTTGCAGCAGTTTAATACTCTGGGTATGTTTAGCCTAAATTAAAGAAGATTAAGGAAGGATATTCTGACAGTTTTCAAATATTTATACATATCTCAGAAAGTAGGAAGACAAAATATGTTCTGTTTTCTGCAGCTAGAACAAGAAGCCATAGTGTATTTAGGTTAAACATCAGTTGGAATAAGCATCAGATCAAGTTTCCTAACATCAAACTACTGGATATCTCAATAGCTTAGGTCTGGAGTTCGATTCCCCACTTTGCCTCTTTGAACAGGGACTGGACTTGATGATTTATAGAGCTTCTTTCAGTTCTGTTAGTTCTAAGATGATGATGATGAAGATGGTGGCATTCAAGAAAAATTGGACCATCTGTCAGATCTGCTTTGGATTCCTGCATTGAGCAGGGGGGGTTTGGTCTCAATAGTCTTATAGGTCTCTTGCAACTCCATTATTCTATGACTCTATGATGATGAATGAGAGCAGTGTTGCAATGAAATTAGCATCCATTTAGAAGCTGCAGCTCTTATGATTGGGGGAAAAAACACATTTCCCTATCAAGGCAGGTAAGTTGAAGGATACAAGTGGGAAAGCTGCTCCAGCTTCCTAGCTTTCATTTAAAAAAAGAGGAAATAATACGTCAGTAGCCCTTAGCTGGAAGGCGAGTTCTGTAGTTATTCCTTTGACTGATTTTTTTTTTTTTTGGAAGAAATGAGACAGAGTAAGGGCCCAGGAATTGGGAAGAAGCCCAACGGTGGCGGGGGTAAAGTGTAAAGGGATTGGTCCCTTTACACTGGTAAAGGGACCAATCCTAATTAAAGTTCCAGTTCTAGAAACATGGCTATGTGATTATCCCTGTAGGGAAGAAGCTGTTTATTTACTGGAAGATTTCAAGGATGGATTTAGGATATCGGCAGTTGGAGAACGCACAGCGTTCTTTGCCAAAAACCTTAAATCGCTTTATGGAATGGAGGTTATAGTTCGGGAGAAAATTGCCAAGAAAGTACAGGAAGGCAGAGTGTTGGGACCTTGTGCAACAGCTCCTTTGGAGACCTTGCGGGTTTCACCTTTGGGAATAGTACCAAAGAAGGCGAAAGGTGAGTTTAGGCTAATCCATCATCTTGTCTTACCCCGAGGGAGCTTCGGTTAATGATGCCATTCCTCAGGAACATTGTACCGTGCAATACACCTCCTTTGATGAGGCGGTTAACATGGTATGTAGGTGCAGAGTAAGGGCAGAGTTGGCAAAATATAACATAAAATCTGCATTCCAGATTTTGCCAGTGCACCCACAGGATTTTGACCTTTTAGGGTTTTACTTTCAAAGGTTTTTCTATATAGATAGGGCTCTGCCTATAGGCTGCTCTGTTTCATTTTTGGAGTGGAAGCTTAGGAGCAGAGTGGGTTGTAAAAATACGGCCCATTATTTATTTTAGATGATTATTTTTTCTGTGGCAAAAGGAACACGGGAAGGTTTTATACTAGATACCTTTCTTTTAATGGCAGACAAAGTAGGTTTACCTCTGGCTGAAGAAAAAACGGAGGGACCAACCACGTCCCTGACATATTTAGGCATTGAATTGGACACTGTACAGTATATGTCCAGGCTGCCAGCCGTCAAATTAGCCGACCTTAAGGTCAGGGTAGCTTCAATGATAACTAAAGAAAAAAGTGTCCCTGATGGAGCTTCAGGAGATGGTAGGACATTTAAATTGTGCTTGCAGAGTTGTGGCACCTGGTCGTGCCTTTCTGCATTGGCTTCGCACTGCAATAAAAGGGTTAAGTCAGCCTTTTCATAGGACTCTGGTTTAACCAGGGTATGAGAGTGGATTTGAAAGTTTAAAGTCAGTTTTTAGATGATTTCAATGGTATTTCATTTGGAGAAGAATTAGAATGCTTAAGGCGTAGTTTCAGGTTAAATCAGATGCTGCAGGCTCTTTAGAATTTATTTCAGAGGTAGATGGAAAGTGGCCGGAGGACTGGCATCATGCTGGTATCACCAGAGTTCTGATGTTCTTGGAATTTTTTTCCAGTAGTTGGAGCTCTATGGCTTTCGGCTGGTGAATGGGCTAACTCCGTGGTACATTTCTGGTGTGATAATCACACAGTGGTTTATATCATAAACAACCTCACATCACATTCAAAATGGGTCATGGCACTGGTTAGGCCGTTCACATTGCGTGGCCTAAAATTTAAAATTTTGTTGCAGGCTAGACACGTTACAGGTATAGATAATAGTTTAACCAATGCATTATTACACCAACAGACTGAGCGATTCAGAGAGTTAGATCCAGGAGCCAACGAATTCCCGGAGACTCTTTCCCCAGAGATCTGGCAAGTTGGCGTGATGATGCAGAAAAGGCAATAGGTCTGGCCCTGGCACTGAGGACGTGGAAAGGGTACTTGGCAATGAGTATAGGGTTCAGGAGTTTAGGAACTTAGTGAACTTGGAACCACAGTGGCCTGCCCCAGTGGAACATCTTCAGCAGTTCATAGTGTATTTAAATAGGAAAGGCTTGGCACCAGGATCTATACAGGGTAGGTTATCGGCATTGGCTTTCTATGCAAAAATTAACGGGTATCAGGCCTGTTCATCGGATTACCACATTAGGAAAATGATTTAAGGTTGGTCTAAAGATAGGGGCAGAAGTAAAGACACAAAAGCACCCATATCACCGGAGCTTTTAGAAAGTATTTGTAAACAATGGCAAGCTCTATGTAGGGATGATTATGAAGTAGTTTTGTTTCAAGCAGCATCTTTATTAACATTCCTTCATGCCCCTCAGGATTAGTGAAGTTGTCGTCTCTGGAAAAGGGGACAAGCCCTACAGTGGCAGGATGTCAAGGTAGTGGATGAGATGGTGCAGATTCACATTAGGCAATCTAAGGCTGATCAATGGGGCAAAGGAGCATGCATTACTTTGACACGCTGTCACATAAAAGTGCTTTGCCCAGTAAAGGCCATAGAGACATATTTAAAATTTAGGGGACCTGGAAGAGAAGTACCAGTTTTGGAAGCTGACTGATTTAGCACTGCACAGGGTGGGAGTCCAAGGATTGAGATTCGGTACACATTCCTTTAGAATTGGTGTGTCGTCTATGGTAGCAGCTCTAGGCTGCCGTCCAGAGCATATCAAATGGATAGGACGGTGAGCTTCTTCTGCCTATCGTAGGTACATCAGGACACTCCCTAATGTCTAGGCAGGGGCCTGGTTTGTTTTGTCTTGCAGATGCTATGGCTATGGTGTGGAGAAGACCCGTCATGATTGTGGGCCACAGCTATGTTTTTTGGGCTGCGAAGTATGCTGCCATGTCCCCATTGGGGAGTAATCTTGGACTTGATGTTTGGGCCCAGATCGAATGGAGGGGGCACGGTGGCATGCTGTGGAGCCAGCTTTGCCATGTGGTGGCCTTTGGTCACCATCCCCCAGATGTATTGGTAGTACACTTAGGCTGTGATGATCTGACCAGGCAGGCACTGCGGAAAGGCTTTAATCATTGATGTGATTCATGACCTCACTTGGTTGAGAGCCACATACCCTACTATGCATGTTGTCTGGTCAACCATCATCCTTTGACTGGCATGGAGGGATGTGAGAACTTTTTTGTCTGTAAACACTGCCCGGAGGAGTGCTAATAGGGAAGTCTGCAGAGCTGTTTGCAGTGGCCTTGGATTGGTTATTGGTCACTAAAGGATCCGCATGGATAGGCCAGACTTTTTCCAGTCAGATGGTATACATCTTTCCAAATGAGGTTTGGATGTCTTCTTTGAAGACTTCAAGGTGCGGGGGGGGGGGGGCTGCTTTTGGAGCTTGATAAGCTTGATGGTGGGCATGAGACTTAGCATGGCTAGACCCTATGCGGTGGCAGGTAGTGCGGATCAAACAGGTTTTTGGGAGAGTCCCATAGCAGGTAAAGTATAGCTCATCTGAACTCCCAGCGCTGCAGATTGTGCGATTACAGTGCATGGTGGGGAAAGATGAGTTGGGACCACACCCAGTCAACAAGGGTGGCTTGAGGTCCGGGGGTGGTCATATTTGGGCTGGCTGGGTTTCTCATGGTCTTCTGGCTGCAAAGACGTGGGCCAGGAACTCACCCAGTTGTTTTTGTTAAAGGGTCCGTTTAGACCTCTGTGTTTAAACCTGATTCCACACTACAGCAGGACCCCCCCCCCCCTTTGTCAAAGGATTGGCAGCGTTTATTATTCAATAAAGAGTGCCCTGTGTTTAATCCATAATTCTGGTCTCGCGTTATTATTCCAGGGTAAGGGGGCAAAGAGTAGTTAAACTGCAAATAGAGTAGGCCTGGTGAATCAATGTAAATATGGTGAGTCAACTCCTCTGAAAGTTTCACTGGTTTAATGGGTCTATGGTAATTGCCATTTATTACACTACTCAAGAGGATTTCAGATAGATATTTCCCCCTCTTCCAATTCATGTGCAAAACTGAAATTTTGGGAAAGCCCCACCCTTGCTGGTTTGCAGTCAGATAACATCTGTTTTGCAGATCTGCCTGCAAAAAGTGCAAAGAAAACAATGAAATCATAGGAATGAAGAAAATGGGTGAAACGACACAAACTGCCCAGTGCTGTCCTCTGAAGATGCCGGCCACAGAGACTGGTGAAACGTTAGGAAGAACAACCTTCAGAACACGGCCAAAGAGCCTGAAAAACCCACAACAACCATTAGATCCCGGCCGTGAAAGCCTCCGTGAATATACTGTAAAAGCTGTTAATGCCTTAAACAAATTTTAGTATTTAACATGCCATGGGCTGTTCTGACGGCAACAAAGTTGACAAAGTATTATGGTAAGCTTTTCGTTATTTTTTTTTCAACAACTTCCATAATGTCTGGTGGATTCTAGAAACTGTAGTACAAATAAGTAGCTTTTCCAATT
The DNA here is from genome assembly GCF_051106095.1 of Pogona vitticeps. Lineage (NCBI taxonomy): Eukaryota > Metazoa > Chordata > Lepidosauria > Squamata > Agamidae > Pogona > Pogona vitticeps. Next base: position 92,002,678 of record NC_135784.1, read on the forward strand.
GGTCATAATATGCATTTTACTGAGATTCTAAGGGGGGTGGAATGCATTTTATTTTCCAGGTCCTTGTTGAAGCTCATCTGAAAACTTCTCTAGGTGCTACCTTAAGGACAGGAAGTATGTGGGGCAGTGGGATCAGTCATCATGTCACCTAGTCAGTTCTTGAACCTCTTCCAAGAAAATTGTTTTCTGTCAGAGGCATGATTACTATATGCAAAGGCTTCTTTATTCCTTGTTGGCTTTGTTCTCTACTGTTATGCTTAAAGGTTTTGAATAAATGTTCAGCTTTTTTTTTTGAAACTGATGAACTCAAATTTAAACACTTTGTATAGATAAATTACTACAAAATAAACATATACCACAGATGAACTGATCCAAGTTAAGTTTTCGTTAATGCCAGTGTTCATGAAGAAATGACATCAGATATAGAATGAATCCTCAATGTGCTTCTTTGGACTTCTGTATGCTGTATAATTAAGTCATTGTATTCATTAACCATAGATTAGCTCATATTCAAGTCCATCTTTACTTATGTTACTGAATGGTTTTTCTAAAACCTGCTTTTTGACTAATCTGATCTGGGTATACATTCCAATACCTTTGGATGTACTTGGGTATGTGACTGACTACAAGGCTACAAAGATTTGATACAAATTTCAACACTTGATTTTTGTGATTAATATTCAGAGCCTTGTACAAAATCTTCCTGTCCCCAAACATGACATTGGCTCCTTATGTAATGACATAAAACATAAACATCCTTCATACTCCTGCTGTCTCTTTAAAGATAAATAGAAAAACGAGAGAGAAACATTTGCTAACGAGCCCATAAATATTGATGTCTTTTTCAAGTCCCCCAGAGCCCTATCATTTCAGCAACTGTCTGATTAATAATAGATTAAACATTTTAGATTTGCTTACTCTGGGCTTCGTAACTTTAAGTGCATCTACTGTCTTTGTAATGAAAGGTCCTGGATTGACAGACCTTGCCACATCCCAACAGAAAGGTATGGTAGAGGACCTCAAATACCTTCCAGAAAAGTGCACATCTGGATGATCAAAGGTGGAAAGTATTTCCTGCGAGTGACTGATGGAGGTCAGTGAGCTTACATTTTCTCCCATCCTTAGGACTATTGGAAAGTGTCTTTGACACACATGTCTGAATAGGTGTATCACCTTTGAACCCAACATATTTTCAGCCTTAACTGTTGGATAAGAATAATATAACTTTGCAAGTGGTGATGGTGAGAGTTGGCCACATGTTTGAAGTTAATTGTCTTTTATGCTAACAAGTTTGTCTTATGGTTAAAGGTCTACTTTGTGGCTGGCTGTTGTCATTGAAACAGTCATTTTATGAATAGCCACCCTTCAATAGAAAGGTGAAAAGTAATGTTTGATGTGCTTCAGACTGAATGTTCTTTTTAGTGAGTGGTAAACATGATATAGGTTATGAGTAAATGAGTTGTTATCCACAAATGCTTATGAAACTCCTATGGACTAACTGGTTCAGCCCAATAGGTGGAGAAATCTTGTGAAGGGGAGTTGAGAAAGAGAAGGCAGGAGCTGCTGTTCCCTTGGAGGATGATATAGGCCCTTACCACCTTGGCTTACATGATTTTCATATGTTTGTGCAGGTAAATAAGCAATTTTAATATTTTTTAGTAATTTGACTTGATCATATGGGGGGCACTGGAAGGGTGAATCCCTGTATTGACAGTATATGTTTGTCATCTGAATTTGTATTTTATTTTAGGGCCTTAAAGAGTGTACACCCAGACCTGTACAGTTTTGTACTGTAGATTTTCTGCCGTGGGTGTTAAAGATATCTGGGACTTCGTTCCTGACCCATTTTGCTTCAAAGAGACATTTGCACTACTTAATTTTCCCTAAAAGCAGCTCATTTTTCTGGCCTAGTGTCAGTGAAGGAAACATACGGGTGTATATTTTGTAGCACCCACTTTGGGTTTTGTTTCTATTATTGCTGTTTCTCTTTTATTTGAAAAAAAAATCATATATTTGTGAAGTTTATTGTTTGTAATACTCATCAAAAGAAGGCAGTCCTATAGAATTAGAGAGTGGTACAGTCATGCAATGAAAAATACGTTAGTCTTTAAGGTGACACAATGTTTTTGTTGTTGTTCTATGCTGTGAAGTCATCTCCAATTTAGGGGGCCCGTATGAATGAGTGATCTTTAATAACCCTGTTCAGCTCTTGTAAACTCAAGCCTATTGCATTGTTTATGGAGTCAATCCATCTCATATTCAGTCTTCCTTTTTTTATCTACTGTGTTCAACTTCCCCTTCTTCTTGCAATGTGCTAAAGGTACAACAGCCGCAGTTTTATCATTTTGGCTCTAGAGACCTCAAGATTGATTTGATTTGATATGACCATTTGTTTCTCTTTCTGCCAGTCCAGGGTATCTGCAAAGCAATCCTCCAGCACCATATTTTGAATATTTTTTCCTGTTAGCTTTTTTCACTATTCAGCTTTGAAACCTGTACATGATAATTGGAAATACTCTCTTGCTGAAACAGTGTTACTCCTGGCCTGTAGCTGTTTCTGAAAAAAAGGCCTTTCTGGTCAAAGAGAGGCCTTGGGCAGGAGAATAACATTGTCAGAGCATGTTGTGTCTCCAAAGGACAACTTTTCTTCGCCACGTTTTGGGCAGCTGGAAAGAGTGTACTTGCTAAGTGGCAAAGGAGGGCAAAAAACAATTATCTGTATCTTCAGATGTTGCCTCCTCCTTCTCTAGGTAAATTCTAAACTGGGAAAATAGAATTGATTTATGTACATATTATTCTGTTTACAAGTTATCAATGTTAATACTAAATCACTGCATTGAGAGAGCCTCTCCCCCATTTATTTCATTTTATTCTTCCCTGGATATCTCATCCTATCAGATTCTTCATCATCTGCACTAAATCAAAAAAAAAAAAAAAAAAAAAAAAAAAAGGTACAAAAGCCACACATTTTGCATTTCTAAAAGATCTCAAAGTTTGATGTCCACTTTCAATCATATTGCTTCAAAGAAGGGAAAGGTTTGCTTATATCTTTTAATAGTTCCAGGCCTTATACCTCACATATTAAAAACCCAAATATAACGGTGAATTGATATGAGTATTTCACCTTGGAAGACTGACTCTGGTATTATTTTGTATTTGCCTTGACCTCTTTTTTCTCCAGACACTAAAGTCTTGCTATGTTACGTTTTAATTTGCAACCTCCTCCAGCAGCTCAGCCAGCCAGGAACTCTCTAGGGAACACAGTAATCCAATTTTGAAAAGAAACAGATTTACAGTATTGTATGACATTCTATTTTTTTCTTGTTGTTTTTGTCAATGACACTAGAGTTAGACATTACATTCTTAAGTCCCACTGATTTGAGCAGGCCGTCTGTAACTATGTCTAAATCTGGATGAAATCCTTTGTTGTTAGGAGCCCAAGCTCTTGAAACTGGGTGACTAAATATTAAAAAGACCTAATAAATTATAAAACAGTTTCTCTTTACTTATTGATTTATTTTTTCTAACTATCCCTTCTAATCTGTCCCTTCTTAAGAAAGTTTTTTTTTAATTAAAAAAAATCTTCCATGAGAAGACATGAAATTGGAATCAAAATATTGTAGGTCCAAAAATAAGAAACAAAGAAACAAAAAAGTAAGTGTAATAATAATTTTAAAATCTAATTTTGTTAATAACTATGTATGTTATGTTCCATCAAGTCAGAACCAACATACAGCAGCCCTAATAGGGCTTCCAAGGTAAGTGAGATATTTAAGGAATGGTTTTACCTGTTCCTCTTCCTCATTGAGTTTCCGTGGCTGAGCAGGGATTTGAATCTTGTTCTCTAGAGGGCTAGTCCCTTAGTCTATCCATTACTGTATACCACACTGGTTATTTTGTTAATAATAAGAGAGGTTAAATGCATTAATGAGATATGAATTGATTAGAACAACATGTTTGATAGTTATTAATAGAACGTAATGCACACAGCATGAGAAGTGCTACTTGCATCTCTCATTCACTCCTGTTTCCTAGGAACAAAAGAATCTTGCTCAATTCTCACGGGAACAAGCTCTGGTAATGTGAAATAGATGTTATTTTTGGTACATTCCACTGAGTTTCTAACCACATATGCCCCAAAGGTGGAACGGCAAACAAATGTTCTCTGTTCACCATGTACCTCTATGCTACGAGGGAAAACATCCATTTTGTGAACATTTTCAGCAGTGCCAAAATACAACTTCCATGTTGAGGTTTTCATCACCCTGGAATATGAGGATTCTGAAATCTCAAATAAAGGTTCCACAAATACGAGAAATCTTCCTCTCTAGACAGTGATTCCCTGACCACTGCCCCCATGTGTAGAGGGCAACAAGAACAGGAAGTAGTGGAACAAAGGTCTGTTTGCCATAGTCATCTTCTTCAAATATATGATGTATGTCAAATAAAAATGTGATCGCCTTTAAGTTCTTTGTTCATCTAACGGGCCTATTCAGACCAGGGAGAAGTGAAACCAACATGGAGGATATATCAGGGATCTCCTACCAACTCTTCTCAGACTGAAGAAGCTACTTGGATGAATAGAGAAACATTTCAACCTGACAAGAAAGAAGTCCAGTTGCCATGACTCAACTTCCAGATAACTTCACCTGGATGACTGACAATCTTTACAGATGGATAGCCTTTAAGGGGCCATTTAGACTCTCTGTTGGGTGTGCGTGTGTGTTAGACCTAGCATGCTCATTCCCATTTCCATCTTCCTGTTCAGAGCTTTGCAGAAGAAAAAAAAAAAATCCTGAATATAGGGAAACTCATGTATACACACCTGAATGGCTATGTAATGCCATATCATCCTCAGACACTGTGTAAACTATGATTGTGTCAAAACATGACTAATGAATAATACAGAAAGAGGGGCACAGCAGTTGGGGGGGGGAAATGACACCGAAGCAGAGACAACAGGTAATAAAAAAAAAAAGAATGAATACATTCAAAATGATTTTCTGAAGTAATTCTTTCCCATAAATCACCAGTTTCTATCTGAAAATCTAAAGTGGAGAATATGATTTGCACTTTCCGTTCTGTTTCTTCCTGTATTCCCCTGCTCCTTTTTGGCACCTTTGGGAATGTATAATCTATCTCGCTTCTTTCCTAAAACAGCACAAAACTTATTCAGAAAGTCCTAAATATTAATTTAAAGGAGAAAATCATCTGACACATCAATAGACATTAGATTAGGTCAACTGAAACCCATGACATTTGGGCATCACATTTAAAGCTGAGTTAACTCCAGAGCTGCTTGCCAGCCAATGTATTACTAGTTATTCCTCCCAAAACAGTCTTGAGCATATGGAGAAAAACATGTTCCGGATGTGAAAAATGGACTTTTGTAGAGAAAGATCAAATCCCAGTTGTGAATGTGTTTGAAGATAGCTAATCCTCTATCAAATTTAAGGGTATACTTTATCCTCTCACATGTTTTTAGAGCCAGCAATAAAATAGAATTTCATTTTTTTTAAAGTGGATTTCTTTTTACAAGTTTTTCATTCTAGAACAGGAAGTTATAATTGGAGATTTCATAGTATAATTGGAATTGGTGTGAAGCAGAGATGTGCCTTAGTGGGTTACGCCAAGGCCCCAATTCCTCAGCAAATATACTGAGAAAGTACTAATGGGCAGCAGAGGGAAATCAGTAGGAAAACTGTTCATGGTAACCTTTTGGAAGAACAACAGCAAGTGCTTTGCTCCTTGAACTTGTCAGCAAAAGAACTGGGCTCCGATGGCCAGATCATGTAAAATAATAAGAAGAAAAAAAGAAAAAAAGCAATGCCAAACAGTCTATGCATAGGTACAAATAGGTACAGATGTGCATGAAAGTACATATACACATACATGTATTTGCATTCAAAAATGTGATACTTACATGCATAGACATTTAAATACCTGCATGGGCATGCAAAACACATTTTATGCTGTTGATGTGTATTTGCTACCCAATCTAATCTGTGTCCAAATAAACTCCAGACCCACTCTGTGCCCCTTGGGGACCCTGTGATCTGATCCTATTTTTCGGGGTTGGGAGTTGGGTTGAAGGCTTTTTAGAAGAACTTTGGCAAAGGAAGTATACAAGGGCATATTGTTTTCTGTAATATTTTGCTTTTTGCATAGTGTTGCTGAATTGTTTGGAAATCAATAAAACCAACTTTAAAAAAGAAAAATAAATGTAGGGCCAAAGACATGAAACAAAAAAAAACCCAAATAAAAACAAAATTAGACATGTATAGGAGGTGGAAAGAGGGCCAGGTCACCAAGGAAAAGTACAGACAAGTAACAAGGAAATGGAGGGATGGCATTAGGAGAGCAAAAGCTGAGAATGAGTTGAGATTACCTAGAAACACTAAAAGCTATAAAGAGCAGTCTTCAGGTATTTGCAAAGGAAAAGACAAAGAAAAGAGACAGTGGCACAGATACTGAATGGAAATGGAAAAATGATCAGTTATGACAAAGAAAAGGCAGAGGTGCTCAGTTCCTATTTTAGCTCACTCTTTTCCCATAGGAAAAAAGGAACCTCCAGACAATGTGAACTGTAGGTGGAGGGGACAGGATTGCAGCTGGAGATTGCTAAACAAACAGTCAAGAAATATCTTAACACACTGAAGGAGTTCAAATCTCCAGGGCAGGATGAACTGCATCTGAGAGTACTAAAGGAATTGGCCAAAGAACTCTCAGAATCTCTGTTCATTATTTTCTTGTAATCATGGGAAACAGGTGAGGTGCCAGATGATTGGAGGAGGGCTAATGTCCCTGTCTTCAAAAGCGACAAAAAAGAGGAACCTGGGAAATACAGGCCAGTCAACCTGACATCAATCCCAGGGAAAATTCTGAAACAGATAGTAATACGGTCATTGTGCAAAAACCTAGAAAACAATGCAGTAATAACTAAAACCCAGCATGGATTTGTCAAGAACAAATCCTGCCAAACTAATTTGATCTCTCTTTTTTGATCAGGTCACCTCCCAGATAGACAGAGGGAAGCTGTAGACGTAGTATATCTTGACTTCAGCAAAACTTTTGACAAAGTGCCCCATGATATCTTGATTAGCAAGTTAACTAGGTGTGGGCAGGATAAATCAAGTGTCAGGTAGATACACAATTGGTTAGAGAACTGTACTCTGAGGGTGATGATTAATGGCTCGTTCTCCAACTAGGAGGAAGTAACAAGTGGGGTACCCCAAGGCTTCTCTTCAACATTTTTATTAATGATTTGAATGAGGGAGAGCAGAGAATACTTGTCAAATTTGCAGATGACACAACATTGAGTGGAATAGCTAATACCCTGGAAGACAGAAAGAGAATTCAAAATGATCTTGATAGCACTGGGCTGAAAACAACAGAACGATATTCAACAGGGATAAATCCAAAGCAGTGTTCCTCGAAAAAAGAAACCAAATGCACAGTTACAAGATGGGTTATACCTGACAGCAATACAATAAGCGAGAAGGGTACCGAAATTGACGTAAATCACAAGCTGAATATGAGCCAACACTATGATGTGGCTACCCACCAAAAAAGGCAAATGCTATTTTAGGCTGCATTAACAGAAGTATAGTTTTCAAATCCCAAGAGCTGCTGGCTCCCCTCCATTCAGCACTGGTTAGGCCTCACCTTGAGTACTGTGTCCTGTTCTGGACATAGGTTCAAAAAGGATGCTTCTTGAATCAATGAAGGGTAACAAGTGTGATTAGGGGGCTGGAAACCAAGCCCTATGAGGAAAGACTGAAAGAACTAGGCATGTTTAGCCTGGAGAAAAGAAAACTGAGGGGTGATAAGATCACACTTTTTCAAATACTTGAAAGACTGTCATACAGAGGAGGGGCAGATCTGTACTCAAGCATCCCAAAGTGCAGGACATGTAACAATGGGCTCAGGTTACACCTCTTACTTTCTTTTCAAAGACAACCAGCCCTAACAATTCTGTTTGATATGACTGTAACAATGGAAATAACACAGGTAGTAAGAATGTTATGTTTTCATGTTTTAATCTTTTAATTGCATTTTAAATCATATATTGTTTAATTTATCTTTTAATATTTAACTTACAGTGTTTTTAAATTGTGTGGATCTTAATGTTGTGAGCTGCTTTGGGTCCCTTGTTGGGAGAAATGTGGCATATAAATAAAACTAATAAATGAATAATATAAATAAATAAGATGGAAATAACTGTGGTGACTGAGAGTGAAAGAGCTTTTAGAAGGAAATGAAGGTATCATTTCTAGGTCACTCTAGATCACATCAGTATCTGAATTTCTGTTTGAATGAAGAAGGGAATATTTAATAAACTGTTTCTAGTCATCATCTGATGCACGACAAAAGACTATAGATCCAGATTATAGTCTAGACATTACCTTGTTTCATAATTCACGCAGACTTCTCAGCTTGAAATTATAGTAGTTGAGAGAGTGTCACAGAATAACACAGAAAAAGCTTTGTGCAAACCTCGGTTCTATCAGTCTTTGTTAGAGACAATGTATACAGTGGAGTAGTGACAAAATCAGTGAGGTGAGAAAACAGACACAGTGGATGGAATACAAAAACATCAGAGGAGAATTACAAACAAATGCAAAACAGTAGACTGCATGGATAAACTGATGAGTTCTAAATTGGCCACCACTACCAGGAATATGTGGAGTGAAAACAGTGTGGAAAATACCTTAATATGCTGCAGCAATGCAATGCAAGCTCATTTCATTTCATCAACAACTCAAACATGAAAAGTCCCAAGTACAGTACTTATGTGATAAGCAGGACTGTGGCTACAGATTCCCACTAGCTAGTATTAAAATGGTAAGCTGCATGTAGCCATTCCATCTTTATGCTGTGTTTGCTTGCCCTTTGCTTAAACACTAGGGCGTGTTTTCTTTCATAGGATTCCATATCAACTCACTGAATGTTTTTCATTTGGCAGCTCTTCTGAAAACTACAAATGCTCTCAAAGGCTCTGAAATACATAAAAGGAAGAAAACAAGAGTCAGGCTGGGAGTCTGGTTTCGCTTAGTTGTCAGCCAAGGTGTAGCTCTGGAGGTTAACTCCAAAAGTCCCAACATGACTCTATGGTCCACTATTCATGTTCATTAATCCACTTGCCGCTGTTTCTCCGGAGTATATCCAAGCTTCTGCGTACGGAAAGATACAGACCTAATTGTTTCACAGAAAGTAACTCCCCATCCCATATAACACAGGCTAAGAAAATGTGATGTTGGATTTTCTCGTGTTCCTCCGCCCTGGGGTCTCATTAGTATTTCTTTGCCGTTATTTATTTACATTTCAAGAGGATATTGGCAGAAAAGATAAAACACTTGGGTTTTCTGCCAAGCTGTGGGTACCCACTGCTTCTCCACAGCAGAGAGATCCTTCTGTGGATCCCACTGTGACAAGAAGGCAAGCAGTTCATAATACAGACTCCATCTTCATTAAATTGTGACTCAGAAATCTTTGTATTGGTATTTTGCAAAAGAACAAAGATCAGTGCTTTCACTCTATAGTTATTTTTGTTCTCTGTGCCCAGTCTGGATCTCAGAAGGAAGAACAGCCCATCTAATTTCATGATTTTCTCTTTGTGTTTGAGCTTAGCAACAGTTGCACAAAACTGTTTTACATTTCTTCCTGCATAATGTAAGGGAATGGCTAAGGAAATATTTAGAAATTTAAGAAGATATAAAGGTACCTCACCTCCTAAAAGAGTTCAATCAAACAATGTAACAGTTTATTTACTTATTTATTTACTTATTTACTTATTTATTTATTTATTTATTTATTTATTTATTTATTTATTTATTTATTTATTTATACCCGGCACCATCTGGCAGCCAGGCCACTCTGGATGGCTAACAACAAGAAGACAAACAGCACAATATTAAAACACAATAAGAATACAATAATACAAACATTCAACAGATACAATAACTAGTAGGATAAATTAAAACAGATGGCTATAAATATGGTAGAAAGTATGATGAAAGGATGGCAAAAAGGATGATAAAAGGGAAGCAGAGATATCAGCAACTTAATGCTCAGGGAAAGCCTGACAGAAGAGCCAGTTCTTCAATGCTCTTTTGAACCCATCCAGCGAGGGTGCCGGTTTATCTCCATGGGCAGATTGTTCCACGGGGGGGGGGGGGGAACCACCAAGAAGGCCCGGCTTCTTGTTCTTTCCCTCCAGGCCTCCTTCGGGGCCAAGGCCCTCAATCGCTCTGCCTGTGAAGAACAGGTATTAAGGACAAATCTGGCTAGGAGCAGGTGTCCTCCGTAAACCATTTAGGGCTTTGAATGTTATCGTCATAACCTTGAAGTCGATACAATGAAGGGCAACCAGAACAGTGGAGATGTGCTGAAATTTCTTCACCCCAGTTATTAATCTGGCCGCCAAATTCTGAACCAACTGTAGTTTCCGCATCAACCTCAAGGGTAGCCCCACATTGAGAGTACTGCAGTAGTCTATTCTTGAGATTATGAGTGCATGAATCAAAGTTGTGAGTGCCCCCGCATCTAGATAGGGACACAGCTGGGCAATCCTCCGAAGATGGAAATGAGCTGCCTGGACCACAGATGTCACCTGAGTTTCCATGGTGAGATCCGGGTCCAGACAGAATCCCAAGCTGCGAACCTCATTCTTTGTAGGAAGAGTCACTCCCCCAAAGGAGAGGGAGTTTCCCAACCCACTGATGCCAGGGCCAACCATGGGCAAGATTTCCATCTTGTCCAGATTCAACCTCAGTCCATTTGCCCTCATCCACTCCAGAACGGTCCCCAAACAGTGCTCAAGGGATGAAACAGCATCCACTGCAGTTGGAGAAAAGGAGAGGTAGAGCTGGGCGTCATCAGCATACTGATTACAACGAGCCCCACAACTCCAGATGACCATATACAGATATCCTTGCGATGCTACAGAGAGAATTCTGCTAAATATCCTAATAAATGTATATAAGCTAATAACCTTCCCCCTTTCTAGTCATTTCCTACTGCAATCATTTAACAGTGAAATGTTGAAAAATCTGCAGAGAAACCAGGTAAATTTGAGCTAAATTAGTTTGCTTATTGAAAGTACTTGGCATTTCATTATATGATCTGGGGAAAATTTTAGAAATGACTTATTTACATGAGCTATTTCTTGTCCTTTGCATGCAACATAAAATCCATAATTGAAAATGGGTGAAAATGTGGATGATATTCAGTCATTTACTCAAGATACACAGTATGTAGCTCTATGACAGAAAACATTGTTATAATATTTTTTTCTGAATAGGTACAATAGGCTATGGTAACTGTTGCCTTTTTCCTGATTATGAATATAAAGATTTCAAGTATTTTACTTCATGCTGCAGCGCCTTGGAATTACACTACACTGTAGAATGGAGTTGTAAGTGTTCTATTACTGTCTTTTTTCTTCCCTCCCTTCCCCAATTAAGATACTGTACTTGTCCTCACAGTTGGCAATAAAAAGCCTCGATAGTAAAGAAACAAAGGACAAAGGATTCTTTTACTTGCTATTGATTTATCAGTGCTATCAACTGATTCATAGATTAATCATGAATTTTAAATTTAAAGTTCTGTTTAGTCAAAACAAACCATTGTTCTGTTCTTGCTGAGAACCCTGGCCAGATTGATAACACTTACTGTAAAACCTTTGCTAGTAGCATCTGCTGTGGTAAGCCTGCTATATGTCGCTCAAGTGGAATGGTACTGCATATTGACTGGACAACCCAGAGAGTCAATGTAGATGCAGAAGAGAAAAAAATTAGCAGAGTGATTCCAATGAAATTGGATTTGTTGCTGGCCTGAGTTATTTAGCAGGGAAAAGATTACTGGAAACGGTGGAATCCTTTGAAGTAGAAAGTTTATGGGCCAGAGGAGCTGAAGCTGAAGGCACATCCAGGGGTTGAAGAACCTAAAAACAAGCAAGCTCTTTACAGTATATCTGGACAGAACTCTTTATGAAAATTGTTCAAAAGTTATGAGAAGCTTCTAGCTGGATCACAAGGCAGCCAAAGTCACAACGTAGCACAAAAAGCTCCCCTTCTAAATCATGATCTAGAATTAGATGGTGTATCTGTTTATATTCAGGGCTCTAACTATGATGGAGAGAGTGGGGCTTTTTGCCCACGGCACCATAACTGAAAAGGCTCCAAAATCTGGAAGTGCATCTACTTGTGATTATTAGGAAACTAAAAAGCAATACTTTCCACTCTGTTCATTCTCTTTTTTCTTGAAAGCATTAAACATTCCTCCTTTTTTTGGGCGGGGGAGGCTACCACATTCTGTTGGAATTTTTTGCGACCTTAAGAAGGTGTGTTCATGAGGGACTATTGTGGGCTAGGATGACTGTCAATCTGTCTAGCCCTAACGAAAAGTTCCTTCCCTGTCTCTGAATCAAAGAGAGCTCTGCTTCTCTGCTGAGAGCTCCCTGCCTCCGTTGTCTGTTGGAAGCAGTTTGCCTGTTGAGGCTGTTGTTCAAAGCAGTCATGTTTTTAGCTTGCTATTATCTAGTCACTGTAAGTAAATGAAATCTTTTATTCTTTCTCTTACTAATGCTGAAGAGTAAGTTATCAAGACTAAGTGCCAGTTGGTGAGAAAAGGATGGGCTACTCTGCAGAACATGTAGCTCTCTGTGAATCCCTGCACTTCTGCTGTGCGGTTAGAGGAGTTTAACCAAAAATCCAAAACTCTGAAATTCATTCTTCTTTGTTTATGGGGCCTAAGAGTGGAGTATGTAAGAGATAGTGCCATTTGCCCCAAGTAATAAAACAGCTCTGTTTGTAATAGAAAAGAAAAAAAAACTATAGGCAACTGTAGGCAAATTTTTAGGAAGAATTAATAATGTACACAACTTATCCAAGATACTAATTATGGATGTGAAGATCTGTGTTTTTGTTTTTTACTCGCAGAAATTGATAAATGGCTATGCTCTTTAGGGAAATCTAGAAGCTATAGTCTGAAAGCACATATCCCCACACTGCTACTACCAATCAACCTATTGATCTCACAAAAGTTAATGGTATCTGTAAGAGTTTCTGAATTTTTTGGGGGGGCTCTCTCTCTAACCAATGAGTCACACTACCCTGCTTATCCTGGGGTGGGTGAAACCAAGGGAGACTCAGTTGTGGTGAAGGCTATGGAAACAACCTGGTGCCTCCACCCCCACCCCAAATACTCCAGTCTACTCAGACCTGGCAGTGCTTCCAGACAGGAATGTGTGTGCATGTATGTGCGGCCACATGCACGCTCACACGTATGCCCCCCCACCCGACTGCACACCTGCACACACACATGTATGTCTTAAGCTTCAATCTTAAACATAGTGATGAGGGAATGTGAGCTTAGATGTCTGGGATCATGTGCATAAAATGAGATGAGCATATTGAAAAAGTGCTTTTTGCTTGCTTTCCATACAGTCCAATGTCTGTTGACTTAGAATTAAGCTTCATTGAAACATCCATAGGACTGCATTTTAAATATATATAATGTGCTTCTTCAGAATGCTCAGAGAATTTTGTGCACATGATCTCAGCAATCTCTTGCAATGGCAAGGCCCATATTATTATCCTCCTCTTGGGATCTTTGCTGATGTGAGAGACAGAGTGTGAAGTTGATAGTTGCTAGCCTGAGGCCACTGGAGGGGTTCGTGGCCGAGATGTGATGTGAAGGCTTTCTGTCCCAGTCTCTTAATCACTATGCTTCAGTAGCCTGTGAATTTATAACTGATAGCATGAAAGTAAAATGTGCTGATGTTTTAAAAAATGATGGCAGAAATAACATGAAGGCATGCCACCAGTTGACATAAAGTAATAGTACTGATCAGTTAAAGAGTTTAAAAAGTAATGTTATACAAAGAAAATATAATTTTTCAGATAATGTCATAGCTTGTGGGCCAAAGATATCCTGGTTTTGGTGTAGTCAGCAGTCTTCTCCACACTAAAGGCACTTTACTTCAGAAATTATTGTGTACCTGCAACATATATAGGCATGCTTAAGACTATTAAAATCAATGGGCTTAAGAATGTCTAAGCCTGCACTCAATTTAGTCCTGTGAACCACCTTTCCCATTATGAAACCCTGAGGAATCAAGAATTGTTTCTTGATGTGTTTATCTCTTTAAATAACTATTATTGAAGTGTGAGTTTGAGTTTTTTTTTACAACAGAGGCTGGGTGGCATTTTGCATCTGAAGTAGGGATTTTCATAGGCTTTGCAAAAGCACACTATTACACTTCTGTTTGGAGAGCATAATGAATTTACAAGTACATTCATTAGTTGTTTACCAATTAAAATTAATTTTGGAGCAGGTGTTTGGAAAAAAAACATAGCCCTGGGTTGTCCCCTATTATATTTATAAAGAAATGAATGTATATTTGTCAAAGGCATCATACAGTTTAAATATTTTGAAATATTGAGTGCATAGACAACACATTGAACTAAAATGATTCTGATTTGGCACTGCCTTTTTTAAAAAAATTGGTCTAATTAATCACAGAATTGGGCATAACAAACAAATTGAAATGTCTCTTGTTTCAAACTACCTTACTCTGAAAATATTTACTATTCATTATGTTTTTAGCAAACCTTTCCTTGGCGGGGGGACACTTACGCATCATTACAAAGGAGAAAATGCACCACCAAAAAGGGGAAAGAATATTTGCATGAGCCAATGTACAGTATGCATAAATGCAACTTTGTTAGTAAGTAGTACTATAAAGGTACAGGTATCAGAAATGCCATACATGTTACTAGATAATGGGCAAGACTTTGACTGAGTGATCTCTGTGCGTGCCTGTCAAGCCTGTTTTTCAGGCACTCACTGTTGATGAACACTGTTGATGAATATGGCAGCATCAGAGTCCTTTGGCTGATGAGCTACAATGGCAGATACATAAACCTTGAGAGTAGACAAAATGTTGACTAAAAATATGAGAGAGGAACTGAAGAAGCACTTGAAGAATTTTTGGAATAGTCAGGAGGTTTTGCTGAGCTGAAAAGTGGCCCATTTGTAGGTATAAAGCTGCATGGTAGTGGGCTTTCTAGCATTAGCTAGAATGGCAGCTATAGATGGTGAATTCTCCATGCTGTGAAGTTGAGAGTGGGAAGGTTGGGGTGAAAGGTCTGGCCTTGGTGCTGGGTGAGCAGGTGAGGTATAGGGAAAAGGTGATGAAGTCCTTTGAGATTTAGTGGAGCATGGTGATGCAGGGTTGTCTGGGCCACCATGGGGTTATGAGAATCACATTGGAGTGCTCCTGACGGAGTTTGATAATGTTCCTGAGGAAGAGAGGAATAGGAGGAAAAAGGTAGATTAGGTGTGCTGTCCACAGTGTCATGAGTATGTCTCTGAGGGAAAAGTAAAGAGAACACTTCGTGTTTTGAGCTGTGGCAAAAATGTTGATGTGTCGCTTTCCCCACAGGTTGGAAAGCTGAAGGATCACAGTGTCATCGAGGATTCAAGCATCTGGGTGTGAAGTCTGCTTAGTGAATCCGCCACTGATTGCATTGAGTGGAGATATGAACTGCTATCAGAAAAATATGGTGTTCAAAACACCATTCCCAGAGTTGGAACAGTATGGTATAGCAGGGAAAAAGACCGGGTGCCTCCCTGCTTTTTCACATTAAAAAGTGGTATTGTCTGAGGTTACTTGTATGGCTGCACCCGTAACGAGTGGTTTGAAAGTGTGGAAAGCTTTGAAAATGGTTAGGGGCTCTAGGTTGTTGATATGAAGGAATTTTTCAGACTGAAACCAGAGAGCGTGAATGTGAAGAGCTCCCCAACCAATGGGACTTGTCTCTGTGGTAAACCTGTATGGAGAGTTGAAGGGGTGCAAAGGGTCTTCCCGTGATGAGATTGACTGTTGTGTCCCACCACAGTAGTTGGGCAGCGAGTCCGGGATTAACTCTTAGTTGTTTTGTAGGTGGGTTGGACATGGGATTGAAGAGAGACAGGTACCATGCCTGCAGGGAGCGCATTTTTAAGCAAGCATGCTGTGGTGGATGCAATGATGCAGAGAAGTTGCTGCATCTGCTGTGCAGTGACCATCGCGTGGGGGTAAAAATGCTGGAGAATAACATGAATTTTTATTGTATGTTCTTGGGGAAGAAAGGCTCTTGCCCTTCATGAGTCTAGAACTGCACCTATGTAAGTCACTTTCTGTGAAGGAATCACTGTAGATTTGTATTTGTTGACTAAAACAACAGGAAAAATCAGAAGTAGCTGAACATGCCCTAAAACAAGCTGGACATGAAATACTATTTCAAAATACTGAAGTACTGGACAACACCAGCATTCATTAAGTTAGACTGCACAGGGAAGCCATTGAAATCCATAAACACCAGCAGAGCTTCAACAAAAAAGAGGAAAGTCTAAAACTTAACAAGGTCTGGCTCCCAGCACTGAAAAATACAGCCTGCAAAAGGTCAATGAACTCTACCCAGCCACAAGGACCAGGGATCATTGCACAAAAAAGACCAGCTAATTGACACTCATCAATCACAGTGACAGATAATTTCTCCCCCTTATTACAACAATAAATCCACAACAAAGACACGCTGATCCCCATCATCACCCTATCTCCTGAAAAGGACAAAAGCTGTTCCCACAGCTTTAAATACTCAACTATCCAACATAAAGCAACAGATCATGGACAGAGTTCCTACTCCAGTCCTCTGAAGATGCCGGCCACAGAGACTGGCGGAACATCAGAAAGAACATGGCCAAAGAGCCCGAAAAATCCACAACAACCATAAAAACACATACATCAATAACATTTCAGTAACTGAGTTGAGAGGATCTCCTGAGCCTTCTGTTTTTCTTAGATTCCATGGGTGCCCTGAGGACACTGTGTGGGAAATCCACGCAGCAAATAAGTGGACTAACTTTGCATCAAGAAGATACAATGTCAAGCAGGGAATGAGTAATTCACTGCAGAATCCTTTGCCTGTTTGTAAAAAAGGGCACCTCAATGCTTCCTTTCATAGGACCTACTTTCAGGTAAGCAGGGATAGGATTGCAGTGCCAGTTGGCAGACCGACAGAAGAGAGTTGGCTGAACACAACGGATGTCTGCCATCCGTCCCTCAGCTTTAGGGGAGTGCATAAGGAGGTGTATACTACAACATCTTTGGCAAACACTAGGTAACAGAAGCTGGTTTTTAACATACAATTCTGCCAAAATAGCACATTCTGACTGAGATTTCCTTCCTACTCAGAATTAGAACCTATGATACAGAGGCATATATGTGATCCTAAGTGTAAAGAGTTATCCCATTTTCCCCTCAGAAAAACTCCAACTGCTTCTACTCCCTTAATTCAAAGTCCAGGCCAGAATGCAACTGCTGATTTATATTCCTGTGTGTTTAAGGCCTGGTGATTAACTGCATGCCCAGGAATGCACCCAGCACTTTGTTAATGTGTGGCAGTTAACCACCAATGCTTTTTCCTATGTGGACATAAAATGACTGTAGATTTGGACCACTATGGCTCTGGTTTATTATTCCAGTTGCTCTGATTCCTCCGTTGCTACCTATCATACTAAGAATGACTCCCCCATGGTCCTTTGCAGCAAGCAAGGTAGTGCACTGCCAAGAAATATATATATGTGTGTATTGTTGAGAAGGCTATAGCCTGTGAATTCTGTCAGAAGTTGTTATTTCAGACCTCAGAACATTTGTGACAGTTTCTTCAAAACAGTTTTTGCTGGAAGGCTTAGGGCAAAGGAAGGTGCATTTTCTAGGAGCAGAAGGAATGGGTTTAGAAACAAACTATCATAGTAGAATTCTGTTTCACATAGCTCATTCAAAAGCTGAGTCAAAATAGGCTTTTACTGTTTTCTGTTAATTATTGGGTTTCATACAGATGTAGCCATACTTAGTTTGTTGTTTTGTGCGGTCAAATTGAAACCAATTTATAGTGACCCTGACAGGGTAGCACCAGAAAGCACCTGGGATTTAAGGGAAAAGGTACTGCTAGATCATAATAGGCTACACATGTGTATCTAAAATTGAGGGGTTGAGGGGAAACACCAGTTAAAAAGTCGAAGAGCACTTTGTTTTCCCTTTTAAAGAACTCTGATGCTGGAACCCGCCGGTTGTTTTATTTGTTTCATCTCACAGGATAAGTCCAAGAGCACAAATCCCTTCCTTCTCACCATCTGGAAGAATTTTACAATCCAACTTGTCTTTAAATGCTTGTTTGCTCCAAGGGGCAACAACTCAATACAAAAAAGAAATAAAAAGTTTACTTGAGCCAATAGTGTTCAAACACATCATACCTGTAGAATCTTCACCAGTCATATCTAGAATCTTCCACACATACATTTCCTTTATGATTCACAGCTTGTCAGCAACAAGCTCAGAGGAATTTGTATTCCAATGGCCATGGCAACAGCTACAGGAGATGATATAATAGCCATAAACACACTTAAATGGTTGCAGTGACACTCCAGTCACTGGAATCAAGCGATTTATCTTTTTTTGGTATTGTCATAAACTGCTGGTGCCTTACCCATCACAATCCAAGATGATTTTATGAAGTCAAGGTGATTCCTACCTTGAGTTTAAGAAGGGAAAGAGCACAGCTTATTTTTGTGGTTGAAAGGGAGAAATATTACTATTAATATCACTTCATTGCTCTTCATTTGGTCTCATAAGAAGGTGCAAGCAGTCTGCTTGACTTTCACATAAATCCTTTGTTTCTTGTTGAACTACAAACAGTGAAACCCATGGGCTGGTAAGTCTCACCAAAGAGCAACAGAACTGATATACTGTATTGTTATTCTGTGAAAAGACAGTGCAAATAATTCTCAGAATTTGAAAGAGTTATGGCTGTTTGCATATAGCCTCTCCATGCCTGCCCACTGATATCCTGAAACTTTAACAGGTAGTTAACCAGTGTGGTGAAGTATTTAGCATATTGGACCTTGTTTGTGGAGATCTGGGTTCAAATCTCTATTTTATCATGAAGTTTGCTGCCAGCCATTATCTTTTAGAGTAACCTACAAGGACAGACTGTAGTGAGGAGAAGAATGGGAGGAAATAAATTTGATAAACATTATAAACAATATGAATATTAGCAGCATGTAATAATGATTTTAAAAAAACTAGTGTCAGGGCAGGACATACCATCCAGTCAACTGCTGCAATAATGTACAGAATTATTTCATTTTAAGCACACACTCCCCAAAGCAAAGAAATTGAAAGTGAGTTATTTTTGCCTTCAGTGGCTAGCACAGTATTCTTCATTCTATACATTTTAGGTAGCAGCAATTGACGTCTGCCACCAACATGTTGATTAGGAATTTTCTGTAGTTTGCTCGCGTGGATTCTGTGATGGCATTATCAAAGAGAGGGGATACTGACCTCAATCAATTACAGTCCCCCCACCCTGTGTGTTCAGTTTATTTATATAGGAGTGCTGCTCTGTGAGTTCGGTTCTGTATACACTAGTAGTATACTGGTTTGTGCATGCAGAAGTGGCTTTCCTGGAATCAACCATACAATTTTGTCTCCTGTCACAGTGGAATTTGTGAATTTATTAATTTTTTTAAAAAAGCTGGTTAATACATCTGTTTTATAAGAACTACTAAAATGTTATAAAAGTGATATGTAAGTGTGGTGAGCTTTCAGGAGAGATAGTCTTAGCCAGTTCTCTAGTTAATGGGAAACAATACAAACATGATGTACAGCCAAGCAAACTGAAAACTTTAAACACTTCTCCAATTAGCATGCAGTCTCCATCCTGCAGCTTACAGAGACACACAATGGTCAATACACAGGGGCAGATTTGCTGACTTCTTTTTTGTTTTTTCCTTTACCTTCTCAGTTTTGCATCGTCTGGCCTGTCAAAGAACCGTGGACACTTGAAAGTTTCCTAACATTTGGTCTAATAAAAAAAAGTTCAACGCAACTCTGATTTTTTTTGTTCTTACTTACTTTACTTATGGACTTCTTTTTATTTATCAGTTTAGTGCTTGGTGCTGGTTCTGCAGCCACATAACAGGCAGGTGCAATACAAATGGGACAGGATTATGGGCCACAATAACAGAATAAGAGGCCATAAAAATAGGAGTCATAAGGACAATAAAAATAAAAGGGCCATAACACACCAGAGACAGGTCATAAACACAGAAGCTGACAGAACAAAAAAGCTCATTCAAAGAAACTCAGGGGGAAAAATATTGTGTATCATCTGTTTTGGTTTCTATATTTTGGCATATTCTGATCTGGCTAAAAATCAGATTAAACATTAACTATTATCCCTCCAGGACTCAAACCTTTCAGCCCAATGTTCCTTTGACCTCAGACATGTTGATCAAGCCATGCTGTTGGTCATTTGATCAATTACAAAAAGAGCAGGCTAATTTGACAAACTTAGATTGAGGCTCATGTTAGAATGCACAGACAAATGTTTTCTCCTTAACAAAACTCTGTTTCTAATGATGTATTAATTCAATTGTTTACTTTGGCCCTTACTGAAAATGAGAGGGTGAATAAATCATGAATGAAGAAAAAAGGGATGGAGATATTCTACTTCCAGTAATGGACTAAACCATATTAAGGATATAAACTGTTAACTTACACTATTTTTGAATGATTTTCCTCTTTTTTAAAAAATCAAGCTAAGCGTAGAGTAAAAAGCAATTTTAATTTCAGACTGAATATTGCGTAACAAAATACAGCATTTATTCTTGTTTGCCGCCAACCAATTATCTGCAACAATTACTATCACCATATTGTTAGATCCTATAATTTAAATATCACAGGCTTCCCCAATACATCCTGGGAAATCTGTTTATTAAGAATGTTATGTAATCTCTATTGGAAAACTCCTCAAACTTCACCTATGAGTAAGGCCCAAAAAGTGAGGCAGAATAACCATGTTTGGTACAAAACCATGCTCTTAAGGACCTAATGGAACAGTGGCAGATGTATTTCCCATTTGTTATGTTATACAAGTCTTAAGATCATCCACCTACCAAGCCATGCAGTACGAGCCCTTTTATGCCAAGCTAATTTACCATTTTTGGAGGTCGGTACTTTTCCCAGTTGATTCTGTTTCTTCCTCTGATCTTCCAATGGCTGGAAATGAGCAGAGCTCTTTGTACTGCAAACCAATGTGAGCTGCTTACTTAAAGATAACTGTTGTACATGACATCTGCTTTTTTCTACCCTTGTCTGAAAAACTGGTCTCTGCTTTTACCCCCAGTAACAATGCATAAATAATGAATTGCTTTAATATCTTGTTTTTTTTTCCAATTATTAAATCTGCTTTATTGTCCCCTCAAAGCTTATCTAACTTCCCTATAACTAAGGTTTTGCCACTCCCATCCAAGGGCCAAATAGAGTTAACACACTATTAGAAACAGAGCTTTATTAAGAAGAAATGTCACTGCTGACATTTCCATTTGCTTTTATGAGTGAGAAAAACACAGACCTGTTTTCTAGGGCAAGGCATTCAGCTGAAATCTCAAGGCTTCAGCTACCTATTATGTAAGTTTCTCTTGGGATATTAGTATAAAGCAGATTTTTAAAATACCAGTAGGCCACTAGGTTTTCTATAGCTTTTCTCCCTTACCCCAGTTCAAAAACTGAAATTCAGAAGAAAGCAACAGCATGGCAGGTATTTTTGAGGTAATGGCTATTTAGCCTTCTTCAATAAATTAAAGGCACAGCCTAAGTAGTTGCCCAACAATGCTTTTAGCTTCAGCGAGAGAGAGGTATCAGGCAGCAGGTAATGGGAGTGGCTGCTTTGAGGAGTCTAAGGAATTAGAGAGATGAAGGCATGTCCCCCCTCTGAAAGAGTATTATTATTATTATTATTATTATTATTATTATTATTATTATTATTATTATTATTATTATTATTATTATTATTATTATTATTATTATTATTAGCTACACACTTCCTCTATGTCTGGCTCCAAATACCCTCAGAACCAAACCCTATCAGAAGACTTATGGAAATTGCCTACCCTCCAGCAAAGGTGATTCAGCTATTCACTGTTTCAGCAGCGTTCGGCTCCAAGGACTGGCAAGGCCAAGCATGGAAGAACTGGCTACCTTAACTGAGCCAGAGACCAAAGGCTGCCACCAATGCAACCATGTTGAATAAGAAATGGTGATTCGTTGATTTCTTATACTACTGTGTTAAAAGGAAAGTATGGCCTTGATCTTCAGCATTTTATATAGGAGCACAAGCTGGGAACAACTCAATTTGCAGAAGTGACAACGTTGTCCACATGGAAATCCTTGCCTCCTTGTATTACAAATCCTCTTGAGCTCCTGTGTCTGCCTCTGGCTCTTCTACTTCCCAGCTCCCAGAGACTTGCTGCATGATCACCTCCTACAAGATCTTATTGTGCTTTATTTGACAGCCATATGGGGAATAGGCATGTGTTGCTTCCTCTCCCTTATGGGCTCTGCGTGACAAGGAGAAACCTTGCAAATACTGATGAGCTGTCCGCAGACTGAATGCAAAATTTCTCTTAGAACAATACTGCAGGGATTTAGATGGAATCATTTTCAAGGCCTCCCCGTCTTCCAGTATCACTAGTGAAATCCTGTGAGTTTCTTTTGATTATCTCATAATCATAAGAAAAGGGGATAGGGTGGGATGAAGAGAGAAGTAAATGAGTTTTATGAGACCTCGGCCCTTAACTCAAAGTATCAGCATCCAGTTTTATACAGTTTTGTGTATTCTCGAAGGCTTTAATGGCCGTTACACAGTTTTATTTATCTCATTATTATTTATTCATTAACATTTATATTTGCTTTCTTCCAGTTAGCTTAAGAAACACACATCTTTGCTTTTCCCCACTTTAATATCACGACGACTCTGTGACTTAGATCAAACTGTGAAGATGTGACTGGCCCACAATCATCTTGTGAACTCCACTAGGCCGTCTTCCTGTGCCTAGTGTTTAATTCATCACCCTAGATTCACTGTTTCATATTACAGTCTCAAGACGAGGGATGTGTCTGGCTCCAGATATTGTCTGGCTGCATCTCTCACCACATCGCTGCATCTCTCTTGCCCTGGAACTATTCCAAACCGGAGCTGGTGGGGAGTTGGAATTGGTCTGGAGAGCTACAGATTCTTCTTCGTAGTTCATGCTGGAATCAGTTGGACTTAAATTAATACTGGCAAACATATCCCTCTAAATTTCAGCAGCACTAAATATAAGCTGCAATGACTCTCTTGGCCTGGATCCCACACTCAGACATTTAGGACAGCCTTCTCTCCCTGTTCTCTGTGTCAGGGAAGGTTCCACTTGTTACAGTTTCTGTGAGTCAGACAGCATTTAATGGCAGAGCAGCAGATCTAGTAGTGTCAGCTGCAATCCTGTTAAAACCGTCTAACTCTACCACTTGGGTCTTTATAAAAAAAGAGAACATGTTGTCCCAAGAAAACTGCTGGTTCCAGATTTCTTATTCGTCCTGTTAATTAACATTTCAGGCCTCAGCATAAGATTGTAGAGGTTTTATAAAGACAAAGGTACATGATGGCCTGATTTTCTTCATCACACCATTGCGTATGCAGCCCAGGGCTCCTCTCTCTTTTATAGCTGACAGCGTTGGAATCTGAGTTGGTGAGTGTGGTGTGACATAAGCTCTGACATAATATAGATTTTGCGTATCTTTATACAATCACTGGGGTATCCAGTGTATTATTATGGACAAAATGATGGACTAGGACATCCCCACACAGCCCTTCAGAATCCTGGGGGTTGGGATCTGGAATGGGTAAAGCTACTCCTTAAACATCTCACTTACCTTAAAAGCCCTATAAGGGTCAGTATAAACTGATCTGATGGCATATAACACACAGTACAGTCACTCTGTTTTATGTTACGTAGTTGCAAGGTATACGCATACAGTATGTGAAGTGACTGAGAAGTGCAGCATGATTGACAGAGAATGTACATTTGTATATGGAAGAAGATTGGCTGAGAGAACAAGAGGGATGGTCCAGTATGCAATAGTGTGGTGTGAGTGAGAATGAAATAGAGAGAGAAGGACCAGAATAACCTGGGTGTTGGATGGCAAGGGTAACTTATTTTCCCTTTAGAATATCTTCCTACAAAACATCACAACTATGCGTATTTACAAATATAACAACAATTTTAGAGATTAGGCATCCTTCAATCTTGGGAGACTATGGTAACGTGCTCTGTGTGGAGGACATGGAACAGCATCTAGTGTAGCTGAGAAGGCCAATTCGAGAGTGACCATCTGTTCCACACTGGAGACAAATCCAATCTGTCCCCTGCCCAGCTCCCTGATTTTGCTGGTTTCGGGACTCCCTCTTTTCCTCGGCCTGCTGGACAAGGGTCTCTTCAAATTGAGAGAGGCCATGATGCACCGCCTGCCTCCAAGCTGAACGCTCAGATGTCAAGGTTTCCCATCTGTTGAGGTCCATTCCTAAGGCCTTCAGATCCTGTTTGCAGATATCCTTGTATCACAGCTGTGGTCTCCCTCTGGGGCAATTTCCCTGCACTAATTCTCCATACAGGAGATCCTTTGGAATCTGACCATCAGCCATTCTCACGACATGCCCAAGCCAATGTAGGTGTCACTGTTCCAGTAATGTATACATGCTAAAAATTCCAGCTCATTCTAGGACTACTCCACAGTATTTGGAACTATATCCTGCCAGGTGATACCAAAAATGCATCGGAGGCAGCACATATGGAACGTGTTCATCCTCCTCTCCTGCCGTGCACAAAGAGTCCAGGACTCACTGCAGTACAGGAGTGTACTCAGGACACAGGCTCTATAGACCTGGATCTTGGTATATGCCATCAGCTTCTTATTTATTTATTTTATTTATTTATTGGATTTGTATCCCGCCCATTTGGTCTATGCGACCACTCGAGTGGCTTATTAAGCCATACTCTCTTTGTGAGTCTAGAGCAGGGTTTGTCAACCACCGGTCTGTGGCCCGGTGCTGGTCTGTGGGCTTGCCGGAACTGGGCCGTGGAGATGAATCTCCATATCCCCGGGAACGTGTTGCACTTGCAGAGGGGCGTGTTGCGCTCCTAACCGTTCCCAGTGCCCGTCGCAGGAGAGCAGTACCCCTTCCCTGCGGGGAAGTTGCTGTGGGGCAGCCCATCCAGGAAGTGCTGACGGCCAGCCACCGGTCTTGGCACCGCCCCACCCAGGGCGAGCAGCCAAATCTGCTGCTTCCTGCCTGGCCACCTCTTCCTGGGTGGGAAAGGTGGACCGGGCTGCATGGGGCACTGCTCCTTGTCCGTGGAAGAGGTTCCAGGAGGGCGGCTTCCCCTCCACCGCCGTCCCCAAATGGGGCTCGCCTTCTGGGGCCTCCCATCAGAGCCTCGCTCTCACCCTTGCCGTGGCAGCTCCATTGCTTATGGCGGCCCTGCCCGGCAGCCCTCGCCTCCTCCTTCTCAGGCAGGTGAAACATCCCTCGCCACCGGAGCCCCGCTTCCCTTGCTGATGGACAGCGTGCAGCAAGGAAGGAGGGGGACGCGTTGGCCTTGGCTCCAAGACGCAGCCTGGGCGGCTGTACACCGTCCATCAGTGAGCTGCTCCGGCGGTGGGGGATGCTTCCACTGCCAGAGAAGGAGGAGGCAATGGCTGCTGGGCAGGGCTACCATGAGTGACACAGCCACTGCTGCAAGGACGGAAGCGAGGCTTCGATGGGAAACCCCAGAAGGTGAGCCACACTTTGGGATGGTGGCGTGGAAGCCACGCTCCAGGAACCTCTTCCACAGATGAGCAGCAGTGCCCCGTGCGGCCCGGCCCAGCCCAGCCCAACTTTCCCACCTGGGAAGAGGCGGCCAGGCAGGAAGCAGCAGGATTGGCCGCTCGCCCTGGGTGGGGCGGTGCCAAGACCAGTGGCTGGCCGTCAGCGCTTCCTGGGCGGGCTGCCCCACAGCAACGTCCCCACAGGGAAGGGGTACTGCTCTCCTGCGAGGGGCACTGAGAACGTTTAGGAGCACAACATGCCCCTCCGCAAGCGCAACATGCTCCTGGGATGCGGAGACTCATCTCCACGGCCGCTCGCCCTGGGTGGGGTGGCTCCGAGCCTGGTGGCTGGCTGGCAGCACTTCCTGGGCGGGCTGCCCCATGGCAGCTTCCCTGCAGGGAAGTGGCGCTGCTCTCCTGCGAAGGGCACTGGGGAATGGGTAGCAGGAGCAGGACACACTCACCTGTGTGTGCAGGTGTGCCCCACCCACCAACCTGTTTGCGCACAGCACTGCCCCCCCCAAATGGTCCGCAGACCGAAAAAGGTCGAGGTCCACTGGTCTTGAGAACATGGTAGCTGCTTTGCCAATGCATTTATCCAGCTTGACATCTAGGGTGACTGGCCCACAATCACCTTGTGATTGAATATCTTCTGGCAGCTTGCTGCTCCAGAGCACTAAGGTCTAGATGACATCAAAGCTCATAGGTGACTCTATTGGAACATCTCTAGAATCTACTAACTTTCTCTTTTTATCTTTTGAAAGCATAAACTTTCACTTTCTTTTGAGAGAGACTGACATTCTTTTCCTCCTTTTTTAATGGATGTATATCTGTGTGTTCATACTCATGCTTTAGGGTGGAGTAGGTGGAAGACAGTGCCACTTACCACAGCTGCCAACATTGCTAACTATGGCTCCTCAGTGGACAATCAAACCCCTGACTAGGTGCTCTGCCCCAGGGAGCTATACTGACATACATTTGCAAATGTCCAAAATACGCCACTCTTTTCCTGGTGAGCACAGCTTACAATGATTAAAAGAAGTCTGACTAAAAACACAATAAATAACAAGCTAAAAATAATTAAACATACAATAATAATTTAAAAGCAATTAAGCATACAATAAGAATTAAAAAGAACTTTAAAACTTTAAAAACACATTGAAGAAGAACATTTGCCCAGTATCTGGGAGGGACTCAATCTTAGCTATTCATAGCCTACATAAAGCTGCTCATAGCCTGCCTCTTTAGTCAGTCTTTGGCTGTTGTCAAAAGGGTAAAAAAGAGCCTACCAGCCTAACCTCCCAAGGAAGGGCATTCCACAACTTGGGAGAGCCATACAAAAGGCCCTCTCTTGTGTCTTTAATGGCAATGGGAGTGAGAGAAGGATGGAACCTCATATAGGGAGACACGGACTTTCATATGACCGGAACCCAAACCGTGTATGTACATGTATGCATTTTTTTAAAAGTAGGGGTTTAGGTTGGAGTAGACAGTGATAAAGTAAAAGTGGAAAGAGGCTGTGTTATTTGTTGAAGGAAAAGCGTTTGAAGAGTGACAATAAGCTTAAGAGTGAACGAAGTAGCACTGGATTAGGTACTGATACTGTGTGCAGATATATAGTTCCTTATTGTTTTGCTCCAATAACTATTACCCAGGTGCTTACATGCTAGTGGAGGACGAGGACGCATACGTAAGTATATGACGCAATTGGAGGAGGGCAAATGAAAAATTACAATGAGGTTTTCTTCCTCCCTGTACTGGTGAGACTTGTCCAACTACAGTGATTAGGGTTTGAATCTAGGTATTGTATAACTTACTATAACAGTTCCAGATTCTGCTCATGGTACTATTCCAAACCTACAGTTTCTGAACCTGTTTAATTTTTGCCTGCCATTCCCCTGCAGCAACACTAGCTTCCAGTTGCAAACAGAACATTATTTCATGTGATTCTATGAGTAAGGGTGAACTAACCCTGAAATAAGTGGATTGAAAACCCAGCATTTCTTCATCAGGTGAAGCCTTCAGCTGAAACACCCATTCCGTCTCCAGTGTTTACAGAGCAACAAACTTCAGTTGAAGCTCCAAGGAGCACAAACCTTGATTCCCTAAGACCCAGAGAACCACCATATCGCAGGGAGTTTAGGGCTAAGATGAGAGCACTTGCACTAGTGTTCAAGCAATTTGTTTTAAGGTTACAGACTGAGCCATGTGTACTTCATGGAGAGTCTCATACAATTCTGATTCTGTGTAAATGTGGCTGGTATCACTGATTTATAAGAGACACTCACTGCCTAAGAGAAGTCAGCCAAAGAGGTCTCAAACAACACATTTGTCAGAATATGGCTGGTAAGAGATGTTCTTGGCTTCAGTCATTAGACGTCTGCCCTGTGACAAAAGGCATGAGAAGTTCTGAAACAGTGGCTTCTGGTTGCAGAAGTAATTGACTGCCTGACATGCTAGTAGGAAGTCAACTCTCCAGTATTTCCTTATGACCAATTTTCTTGCATAGCCTCTTACAAGTCACAGAAGCTCATATTAAACAGAGGCTGTAGTCAGAGGGCTGCAACTGATCACACCAGAAAGGGTATCTTTGACAGGAGTCATAAAATAACCCATCTTTCTGCTGGGGAATTGCTCCACACCAGCTCCCAAAAGAAGACATCCCACTGTTGGGCACTGATTGGAGTCAGGCTGGAACACATTTCCCTGTATGTCATGTGACTGCCAGGAAACAGATCACACTGGACAAGCAGTCCAAATGGCGATGTATGTCCTTGTGGGATGGCACCTAGATTCAGAATGTTCAAGTTGTGTTCAACAAGAAAAAAGGGGGGGATGGCCTGGACTGTGTCTCAAATAATAAGAGGACATGCAGAGAGAAACTCCTGGGTCTCCTTTTGGAAATAAATGTTTAACATATGTCCTTTCTCTTCTACCTTGTCAAAACAGCTACACCCAACTTACTGAGCCTTTTCTCATAATCATTAAGCAATAGCATCAGCAGCGACAATACATAAATGGACAGATATGTATCTTATTCAAGTATAAAACAAATGTCTACTGTATCAGTTCCAGAGTGTTCATGAGAATATTTTATGCTGCTTCTGTTTTTAAAATATATGGAATTGACAGCTTTGTGTTTCCACCCAGTACTAGATCTTGCTTTAAAAACAAACACTAGTTTCCCACTTGTATACCCAGCCTACTTCCTTTCCTCTCCCTTCCACTCCATTTCCTTTGTGTGTACAGTATCTTCTTTTTATTTTATAAGTCTGACCACAAGGAGTCTCTCTGCCTCATTGATAGAAGCTCCCTTGGCGGAGAAATTTTTTTTCCTTGAAAGGCAGGTAAAAATGCAACAATAAGGGCTGCTTTGAAACTGGATGTTCGCATGAGATCTCTATGGAAATCATCAGAATTCCTGATCAGGAAAAAACAAAAGAAAAATAAAAAATAAAGAAGACAATAACATTGTGCCAACTTAAAGACTTAATGCTGTATTTTAATGGAACTTTAAACTATATTTTAATGGAACTTTAATGGACAAATCTACTTCCTCAGACTTAAGAGACATATATCAAAATTCCTTAAAATCCTACTGGATTGGAAATACATTGGGCTCTCACTACTGAAGGAAGTGTGCAAGGGAGGATTAATAGCACTCGAAAGAACAGGCTGTGCAAAGGACTTGCTACCTTCTGTTCATGGGCATTTCACTTCCAATAATGTTAAAGAGCTACAGTTTTTAACCACCAGTTTTTTTGTGTGGACAAAGTTGTCTCCATAGTCACATGAATGTGATCTAGGTTCCAATGTGCATAAATGTTATTAGGCACACTGACAAAATAATGAGGCTACTAAGGATTAGTGGTGCTACACATGTGTGTGCCCATGTTTTCCCTAACGGTTCAAGACCTGTCCCCAGGGAATCTCTTTTGCACCTCCACTGAGATACACCTGCCACTCTAAATTCCAGTTTACATGCAATTCAGTGGAACACACAAGCATACAAGATCAAGAAAGCTTTCAATTTGATGTGACTGGCATCTCTAATCATAGTGAAACACGTGAAAGATGTTGTAGTCCTTATTTTTCATGCTGTATTTCATTTGCAGCTTTCTCCCGGGGTTGATAGGAATGCCCTCAAAAGTATCCCTAGACATCCCAGATGAGAAATCAGCAGGCAGGACAGGGAAGAAGTGCTTTCTCTGCACACTCAGAAACATGTGCCTGTACATATGCACAGAGGACAGTTGATTATCACAGCAGTTGAAACATGGTGACTCCAATAGCAGAATCTAGTGGAGGAATGTGGGAAGAAATTATGTGGCCTTGCCTTTGGAGAATCTGTGTGGCAGAGGCGATCCCAGGGCACTATTTCGCTTCCCATGCTGGAAGCCCAAAGGCACCCTTAATGTCATAATGAAATCCAGAGAAAAGTTAGAAATAAAGAAAGTTGTTTCAAGTACAGAAGGACATCAACAATGCCCGTGATTTTATCACTTGATTGATAAACTGTTTTGTGAAATGATAGAATCTGGGAATGCCAGTTGAGGCATTACAGGAAGATTTTAAAAGAGCCACATGGGCATTATTTTTTTAAAAAATTTTCCCCTGGTTGCGCTTCTTGGTAAATGTTCAATATTTTCTCTGGAGGCAAATAGGTTAGATGCTTACTTAACAAAACAAATCCTGAGAATCTTACAACCTCAGCAGCTGGGACTTTATAATGAAAACTAGGAGACCTGTAATGAATTTGCAAGAGTTGGCTGCCCTCCTCCTTGTTGTGACCCATTTTCTAAGTGCTGATGCAACATCCAAGCCTTGATGTGAATGGGAATATAAACCTTATTTCACAATTAATCATACAAACAAAATGAAATGCACTTCTCAGCCTCTGTAGCAAAGGGAATAAGTCGCAGACATTTTTATTTCTCCTCTGAGAAACAACGTTTAGATCCATCAATTCCTATTGGAGAACCTGTGAAATAGTTTGAAAGATGATATGGTCACAGGCTTAAAAAGACTTTTCAGCCACAGCTTCCAGAATCCCCCAGACAGCATGGCTGGTACTGAGGTAGCTAGTGGATTCTAAGAAGTGCAGTCCAGAAGTAGAACATTTCTAAGCTGTGGCTATAAAAGTGAGGAAATGTATCTGTGTCACCAACTTTTTAAAAAAACTGACTGAATCAAGATTAAGCAAAAGAGAGAACCCATCACACAAGCATGTTATATATCAGCAACTCCATAAAGAGGCTAATCTTCTGTCTATCAGAAAGCAATATAATTCCTTGGTTTGTCCTACCAACATTCATTCATTCTTCTTACAGAACTGTGTGGACTGCACTGTTTACAGTGTACCTATTATTTAGAGAAGTTTTTAAAATATAAGATAATGCTGAACTATTTACATTTTTATTTTATTTTATTTTATTTTATTTGAATGTCTCCTTTGTGTACTCAAGGCAGCTAAAAATAAGAAAACAGTAATTAAAAACAAAGTCTTGATTAACAACAACAACAGAATTATAATGAGCCGTTCCCCCACCAAAAAGGCAAAAAGAGCTTTCCAATTAAAGCAAAATCTCTGATTGAAGTGATGCCCCCTCAAGGCAAAGAGATTCAGATCACAGATCACCCCACAAATGAACACAGTGGTGTGTCCTTTTTGTACTTGTACAGTGGCTAGAACCACCATGTAATAAAAACACTTCAAAAACAACAAAAATGGCATAAGATATGGTATAATTCAAGGGGGTGGAGTGTCCAGCTAAGGAGCCAGATGTTGAGAGTTCAAACCTTTCCTGTGCCTTGCAGGTAATAAAGGGCTATGCCCACAGTGTATGGGGCTGATGAGTTTATGCACCTCGCCACCTGTGTGGCCTTCCTTGGACAAGCTGTACAGACCCTGAGCATCACCACAAAGAGAAACAAGTAAACCGTTTTATGTCTAGAAAACAATGGGAGTGTCACCATAAGTTGAAATTGTGATGGCACATAATTATATCACTTTAGAATAATTATCATACAATGCAGGTGGACCCCCATCAGCAAAGCAGCTTTCATACCAAAGGCCTGCTTTGCAAAGTATGAGAGAGAGGAAGGCATTCAGGCCTCCATAAACAGAGAGATTCAGTGTCTGGAAATAGAGCAGCCTGTTTCTCTCAACCTAGGTACTCATCTGTCAAAATTTAGACAAGGCAGGCTTGGGAGCTCCTCACTACAGCAGTTAACCTTTGCACTCTCAGCAGCTGTCTAAGACAGAAGGAAACTGAACTCAGAATTAGCCCTCCCTGCCTGAAGGTCTTCCACACTTCATTCGTCTTTCTTGCTGTGTCACGCAAGCTCACATTCATCTTTTCACGTTCATCTTTTGCCCACCCATCCCCCACTTGCAGAAAATCTCTTAGAAGCTTCTAAACATGCTCAGATTTGCAACAGTGAATAAACAAAGAAAAGCTTTTTTAAAAAAAGCTGCATGCCACTTAATCATTGCTGTGTAACAAAGGATGGATGAAAAGGAAAATATTCCAGGCTTCTGTGGTATTAAAAAAAACAACCAACAAACGACAATGAGTAGATTTTAAAAGCAAATAGAAAAAACTCAAGGCATTTTCTTTATGGTAGTAAGCAATGAAAATGCCTGTGCAGCATGCCACAACATTACTTCATTTGTTTATTATTAATACAGGGCACAATTTCTTCAGCCATGCCCTATGCTAAGCCTCTGTTATTATTCTAGGCTCTGGGGGGCCATCTATGGCCTCAGTAACACAAGTTCTGGTTCTTTAGAGTCAGAGCAACATCACTAAAAGGGACAGCCATTGCAATGCTTAAATAATCTAATAAGATCAGCCCCAGCAACTTTTTAGTTTTCATTCTGTTACTCGCAAATGTAGCCAGTTTGCAACACATTTTAAGCCTGTGGCCTGTTGCTACTGAAATAAAATATTCATTAGTGCTGTGCACAATTACGGAATGGAATGTTTAATATTCCCCCATATGGATGATAAATATTTAAGGCCACATTTTGTGCCGTGTGACTTGTTTTAAAGCACAGGGAATGAATGGGCTAATAAACTTGTTTTATTGGAGTACAATGCAAAATTAACACATCATTTGACAATGGCAACTGTCAGTGTATATCCGAAAAACTGGTGCATTGCTTTACAAAATGGAGGCTGACCTTAACCCCATGTAGTTATTGTTCTCAGATCTCAGGAAGTCTTTGCAAACCAAGCTATTTAGCATTTATTTATTGCCTTGTGGAAGTTGCAAACTGAATGTCTTCATATCATTTCCAGGTGGTATGTAACAGCAAATATATAAAAATTTAAAGTATAGCCAGTGTCTTCATGTGTAGCTCTGGGCACACGGGCGGGATATCAGCCATGACAAATTGATGCTAATCAAAAGGGTTCTTTTTTTCAACTTCAGACTGCATGCAAATTGTGCATATCCCAACATTTAGAAAAGTACTGTTTAATGAGTGGCAATCTGCTGTTGATGGGTGGGTTACACTGGCTGATGATGCACACCTCTAATAAAATTAAAGACTTAGGATGGCTAATACAGTACAAGTGAAAACTATAACCATCAATGATGGCAGAAAACAGGAGGGAGTGAATCATGAGCTGAAAGTGTGTCTCCAAAAGGAAGCTATTCCAGTGTATGGGTGCTCCGGTAGAGAAAGCTGTCCTCTATCTTATCGTTCCACAAGTACCTCCAAGTTACGAAAGAGGCAGGAGAGTCTTTTTAGTTGTTAGAGCAGTATAACAATAGAACCAATTACCCTGGGAGGTGGTGATCATTCCAAAACTGGAGGCATTCAACAGAAAATTCAACAACCATCTGTCATATCTGCCTTGGCTCGGATTCCTGCATTGAGAAGGGGTTAGACCTAACGGCCTTATAGGGCCTTTCCAACTGAATTATTCTATGAGTCTAGTCCTGTTCAGATATTCAGAAAATCGTTAAGGAAGGAATGGTTTCCAGCCCTGTTTCCTCTCCTCCCACCCCAATTCTCTTTGGATGGAGAATGACATTCTTAAGAGCAAAGCCTGTACTACACAAGGATCTTCTCCATATGACTGGAGAGCCTGAAAATCCTCAGATCCTTTCTTTTTCAGGCAGTCTTTCTCCATGTGAAGGGAACAATTGTTTGGGGAACAGCGCTAGAACCCTTTCCTTTCTCACATGTTCAGAATAGTCTTTTTCTGAGGATGATCACAGGATCCTACTAGATTAATTTTAAAAAGTAGGTGGTCCCCAGTGCTGTGATCTGAAGTTAAAAGCAAACTGGCTCAGTTACAAATTGGGAGCCGGATCTCTTAAGGTAACACGTATTAGCAGCTAGGCATGCGGGTCAAAGTGCCTCCTCTCCATACGAGCACCTGTAACTGGCATACCAGCTGATGCTAGTAAAAAGTACTTCTAGCTCCAAATAGTTCATATAGATGTAAAATAACTTTGGGGATAACAACATAACTCAAAACTCATGGATGTATGGAATGTTTCTTGATCTACAATGCCTACTTCGTGAAGTAAAAATAATAATAATAAGACAAAAGTGATGCCTGGAAACAAACTATTACAAGATGGACCTAAAGGGGGTGGGGTGGGGGGAAGATAGAACACCAGGTCTGACAACTCATGTGTATTGTCTGTCAATAAGCTACAACCTGTTCTGGCCAGTGATATGGCCCTCTCCCAGACTTCAAGAAGCAGGCCTGTGCTTGCTTGCAGGTGATTCCCAACCTAAAACAAGCATTAACACATAATATGCCATACAAGATGACCCTGCTACAAATCTGAACACCCAGTTTCTCACCATAACTGTTCTACTTCTGGCAGCATCATTACAGGTCCCCACATTGTCACTCACAACATGAGGAACTCATTTATTTCTTCATTTTCTAATGTAATATATGCCATATTCTTCCACCGGTGCCCTCTGCGTTTTACACAGAATGGGCAGGACAGTCTGCACAAGAGAATAAAGGGAAACAAATCTGACACCAAAAGTGGAATGACACAGAAGCTAAAATCAGGCTATTTCAACCTCACAGGACACTTTGTCCCTGCTTTCAAAGTGAATTCCTATTGCAGGAATTACAAAGAGAGAATTCAGAAACAGATGGAGAGAGACGGCCAAAGAATCCATAAATTCTACCATGCATCTAGAGGCTTAAATAGAGGCAGTTTTCTTTTCTCTGCTGTTTTGTGTATACCTCTGTGAGTAAATGGAAGGAAACTGAGACTTGAAGTCTTACAAAGGAGGAGTCTGTTAGGTTCTGTGTAAGATGGATTTAAAAAGCAATGAAACTGTATGTATTGCCAGTTTCTCATGAAACTGTTGTTAGAATTGTGCTGCCAGGCACGAAGATAAGGAGCAAGGCCAAGGAGGCCCAGAGAAGATCAAGCAGAGCATAAGATAAGGCACCAGGACGTGGATGTTCCCATGTGAAATGTGGGCGGTGAACTGTGTTACACCCATTTGATCTTAATTGGTTAACAGCTTGGAGGTGTCATAAAGAAGGTGGTCCAAGACATCAAGAATTGGAGGGTTTGTGTATGTGATTGATGTTTGTTTGTTGGTGGTGTGTGGAATGTGAGAGGAGAGAGGTTTGTTTTTTGAAGGAGAAGAGGAGGAAGCTAAATAGCCAGGGCTTGAAAAATGCACTTGTCCACTTGTCTGTGATGAGTGAAAAAATGCTGCTTGACGAGCCACAGCTCCCTCCCTCCTTCCCCTCTACCCGTGTCTCTCTCTCTCTCTCTTTCTCTCAATGATCCTGCAGTCCTCCCCTCCCCCCCTCCCATTGCAAAAGGAAAACAGCCCTCTTCTCCTGAGAAGAGAATTCGAGTGGCACATAGATATATAGCTTTGCAGGAGAATGTAGAGTAGTCCCATGCTGGAGAATATGGAGAGTCCCTGCTCTCAATTTCAACCAAACAAGGACACATCCTTGGTTGGGAGGGAACCGTGGCTCCTTACGAGGCCAAGCGCTTTTGCTTTGAATTTTATTTTTGCTGGGGGCATTCAAAAGAAAGACATTAAAAATGCAAGCTTCATGACCCCACAGGCAGGCAGGTAATAAAGCAACCCAAGTCTGAGGGTATATTTATTTTGGGTTTGTACGCACTGTTACGTAGAAATAAAAGTGAAAAAGTGCCTAGTTTAAATTTGTTAACATAAATTGTTAGGCTATAGTCTGGTCATGCTGACTGGTGAAATTTTTGATGGACTGGTGAGACATTCTAAAAATTTTCAAGCCCTGGAAATAGCCCAGCTTCTCTAGTGTGCGAACATGTAGTGAGAGCAAAAATTATTACTTAACCTAATTCTAGTTGTGAATTTATTTAATCATTGTAACAGATGGATATGCCAAATGCTTAATCCCATTTAACGCAACTATATCCTAATGAAACTACTTTATTTTCTTAATAAAAACAATAATTCTTCAATGGAGGACTGGTCTCTTAAACAGCAGGGCTTACATCTAAATCTACTGTGGATTTGAGAAGGTCAGTGGTTGCTACTGTAAACTGGCAAGGCTGTTGTGCATTTTAAGGAAGCACACAGTCAACGGTTTATTGCTTTGAAAGTAAGCAAAGGTTACTTTTAGGATCAGGCTTGTCTATGGGGCTTGTACTACGCACTTCTGAAGCCTAAAGGACCTACCTCAGGCAATAAAGGTGGTAGTTTTGCGCCCACAGTGACTTCCTGACTGTGATCATCATCTCTTTAGGGAGAGTGATCGTCACAACCTCAATATGTGCTCTCTTTGGCAAAACTCTGGCCTTAGCACAACCAGCTACTTCCTATAAACAAAAAGACACAGCATCCAGACCATAGTCTGCCAGCTGACACAGCAATTATTCCTATGTATTGCCAGGATGTTTATGTAATTAATAGCACCCTGAAAGTTCATTACTTGTGTTCACAATGTCATTAGCCAAGTTCCAGTGGTATAAATGGCTGTACATGGATATCCAATTCCACTTGGAACTGGGTTTTTTTCCCATCTCCCACTTTTTCTGCATGGTTCTGTTGCCCCCCACCCGCAAACCCCACCACCAATAAATGAACTGAAGCAAATCTCTCCTGTTCCAGATAAGGATTTAGGGTACATAATCACCATTTTATAACTGCAGAGGTGGAAGGCACACTGTGGCTCATTGAGTACAGCCACTGTCAAGGAGGCACAATGAGGAATCAAACTCCCATCCTCTGGCTCTGCTGCCAGATGCCTCGCCCATAGGAAGCTTTAGGAGAGCAGCCACACCCTTTAAACAAACAAACAGTTTGGAATTTTTAAAAAAGGAGATTATTTTGGTCCAGAATAGGTCTGCAGTGTTGTGTGATTAGAAATAACCTTTAGATGCCCAACCTGGAGATTTCTGTGAAATGTACTGTAATTAGCAATTTATAAACTGAAATGTTGGGGTAATCAGATCTGGGGGCGGAGCTGCATGATTCCAAGAGCAGAATCCAATTGGTTCTTTCTGCTTGTGTAGCACTCTGATTCATAAACTGTACAACTGTTTTTTAGCTTGCACAAAGAAACATTTGGTACCTCATCATGCACATGTAAGACCCATGGCATGCACAGTGGCAAGCTGGAGATGGTGTTGCACTCTGATGACTGAGTATTATGCTCTGAAGCGGGTTACTAAATTGCCAACCATCTCTTGAGCATCTTGTACTCCAAAGGAGATATTATCAATAGAAAGTAAGTTGTCTTTTATCTCCCAGCACAGGGTAGATGTTTTCAGGAGTATTTAAAATAACTGTATCTTTAAGAGACCCTTTTTATTTATATGCAGGAGGAGCCAGGAATTTAAGATCTTAAATAATCCTAATTTTGAAATAATTTGGTGGGAGTTCATCTGATAAACTATAGATATCTTATACCCTAGCTGTCTTTTTTTCTTTCTGCAGCTCTCAATACAAGTAAAATATAACATTGAAACAGTGACTTGTTAATGTGATCTTCCCAGTCACTAATTGCAGTGTAGAATGAACATGCCATTGACACCGGATAGACCTTGGTAATTCATTAAAGACAGGAACACATTTTGGAATCACAGATTTTCTTGTATCTACATAAGGCTTTTCTCCTTGTGGAATTTTATACGCCAAGACCTTGAGTTCTGCACAGGGAACAAGAAATAGGGGGAGGGGGAGGAAGAGGGAAGCACGATAGGCTGCAATCATAAGAAGACAAGAGTTTACTGTGGAAATAGCATCTATGAATAATGCAATAAAAACTTCCCCTAGAGAAAAAGAGTCCTTAGAAAATGATTGCACCAGATCTAATGGGCGAGACAGTCCATTACAGGTATTACAAAAGGCATCTGCTTCCATTTACATACCAATCTGATGACAGCCTCAAGCTACAAATTGTATAACAATCAGAGTTTTGACCAGCAGCAACCTGTAGCATCTAGAAGGACTAGATATGCAGCTTATTGTTAAAGATGCAAACACAGATGGTGCTAATGTAAAAATTGCAAAATAGAAAGTGTGTTGCAGTACAGAAGAATGAACCTGGCCTATCCCACTGAGGGTTTTTTAAAAAATATTAAATCCTTGCTTGGTTATTATAAAGAAGCCACTTGTTCAAAGGCAATAGGAAAAGCTCAACAAGTATGTTAAAAGTCCGATTTCAGTAGTGTGGAAGATATTACCGGTTCTTAAAAAACAACTATAATTTCCTCTTATGTTTGAGGAACTGAATTTGGGGGGAAGGCCAATCTTCACAGGTTGGCAGAGTCACAGAGATTGTGTCCACATCTTCTGGTCCCTGGACAAAATTGTTCCATTCTCCCTCTACACAGGAAGATAGCAGAGGACCTAAATGTTCTCAGCCAGATTCTTACATTCTGAAAGATGTCAGAGAACGTAGGTTGCAGTTGTTTGGTTTGCTTTAGGGTTGTCATTGATACCAATGGACTTCCTTTGAAAATCTGATTGCCCAGGTACAAAGTTCCACCCAGTCATGTCACTGGAACATTAATGTGTTTTCAGCATCTGATGACATGCTGTATTGTTTGATGCAAGACAGCTGTCATCGACATGGAACTGAGTAGGCTGCAGATGGACATTGTTGCCCTGCAAGAGATGAGATTGCGAGACTCAGCATCTTTCAAAGAAAAAAAAATGCTCATTCTTCTGGCAGGGAAAATCATATGGTGTTGGTTTTGCGGTTAGAAATACTATGCTGAGATCCATTGTTCCACCTACTGCGGGGAGTGAAAGAATCCTGTCTCTGCAGCTCCACTCATCAGCAGGACCAGTCACCCTCATTAGTGCATATGCACCAACACTGTCATCCACTACAGAAGTCAAAAACAAATTCTATGACAATCTGGCAGGTACTATAAAAAAAAAATACCCGAGAAAGAGCCACTATTCATTCTTGGAGACTTTAACACTAGAGTTGGTGCTGATCACAATTCTTGGCCCACTTGTTTAGGCCATTTTGGCATTGGAAAGATGAATGAAAATGGCTAACACTTGCTGCAGTTATGCTGTTATTATGGTCTTTGTGTGAGCAGCACATTCTTTAACAAGAAGCTTCAACACAGAGTCTCTTGGAGACATCCAAAATCAAAGCATTGGCATCAGCTCGATTTGATCCTCACTAGACACTCCAGCCTTCCTAGTATTACGATCACACACAGTTATAAGGCTGCTGATTGTGATACTTATCACTCCCTGGTGTGTAGCAGAGTAAAACTGTGAGTAAAGAGATTGTATCACATGAAAATAGTTTTAGTAAGGCCTGCCAAGATTTTGGATTAACAATGAGCCTGAAGAAAACACAAGTCATGGACCAGGGTGTAGAGTCACCTCCCTTTATTACCATATTTATACAAGAACTGGAGGTTGTTCATTATTTTGTGTACCTTGGCTCAACAATCTCTGACACTCTCTCTCTAGATGTCAAGCTGAATAAACGCATTGGCAAAGCAGCTACCATGTTCTCCAGGCTCACAAAAAGAGTACGGCTTAATAAGAAGCTGACGGCATATACCAAGATCCAGGTCTATAAAGCCTGTGTTGTGAGTACACTCCTGTACTGCAGTGAGTCCTGGAGCCTTTTTGCACAGCAGGAGAAGACGTTGAACACATTCCATAAGCATTGTCTCCAAATCATTTCTGGTTTCACCTGGCAGGACAAAGTTTATTTATTTATTTATTTGTTTGTTTGTTTGTTTGTTTGTTTGTTTCATTTATACCCCGCCTATCTAGTCAATTGTGACCACTCTAGGCGGCTTACAACATACACTAAAAAAATTAAACAAATAACATATCACAAACATAACATAATTTGCATAATTAAAAGATAGAATAATTTTTCCCCCAAAGATGGCGAGAAACAGGGTATATTATAGCAGAAAGAAAAAAAGAATGATTAAATATTAGGTGAAAAGGGGGAAGGGGGAAGGGGGGAAGGCCTGCTTGAACATCCAAGTATTGAGGCCCTAAACCGTTTAGGGCTTTAAATGTAAGCGTCAGAACTTTGAAGTCAATGAGGAACCGAATGGGCAGTCAATGCAGCGTGGCCAGAATAGGAGAAATGTGATGGTATCTTCGTGCTCCACTTAGGAGTCTGGCCGCTGCATTCTGCACCATTTGGAGTTTCCGCGTCAGCCTCAAAGGTAGCCCCACGTAGAGCGCATTACAGTGGCCTAATCTTGAGATTACGAGCGCATGGACCAAGGTGGTGAGCGCCCCAACATCGAGATAGGGTCACAGCCGGGCTATCCGCCAGAGATGAAAAAAGGCGGTGCGGACCACCAACGCCACCTGAGTCTCCATGGAGAGCGCCGGGTCCAGATGGATCCCCAGACTGCGAACCCCACTCTTTGCGGCAAGGGTCACCCCCCCAATGAGAGGGAGTTGCCCTAGCCGCCAACAGTGAGGGCACCCACCCTCAAGACCTCCGTCTTGTCCGGGTTCAGCCTCAGCCCGTTCTCCTTCATCCACTCCAGTACGGTCCCCAGGCAGTGCTGGAGGGACAGGATGGCATCACTTGCAGTTGGTGTAAAGGAGATGTAGAGCTGGGTGTCATCCGCATACTGATGACACGACACCCCACATCCCCTGATGACCCCACCCAGCGGCCTCATAAAGATATTAAACAGCATTGGGGAGATAATCGACCCCTGTGGAACCCCACAATTGAGACTCCACGGGGCCGAGACACTCTCCCCAAGCTGAACTCTCTGGTTCCAAATAGAGTAGTCCTAGAATGAGCTGGAATTTTGGAACAGTGACGTCTATATTGGCTTGGGCATATCGTGAGAGTGGCTGATGGCTGGATTCCAAAAGATCTCCCCAGAGGGAGACCACAACTATGATACAAGGAAATCTTCAAGCGGGATCTGAGAGCCTTAGGACTGGACCTCAATAGATGGGAAATCTTGACACTTGAGCACACAGCCTGGAGGCACACGGTAAAGCATTGTCTCTCCCAGTTTGAAGAGACCCTTGTTCAGCAGGTCAAGGCAAAGAGGCAGTCCCGAAACCAGCAAAATCAAGAAGCTAGACA
Organism: Pogona vitticeps; assembly: GCF_051106095.1. Classification (NCBI taxonomy): domain Eukaryota; kingdom Metazoa; phylum Chordata; class Lepidosauria; order Squamata; family Agamidae; genus Pogona; species Pogona vitticeps. The sequence continues at coordinate 92,043,976 of NC_135784.1, forward strand.
GGGTACAGATTGTATTTGTCCCTTCAGTGTGGACGGGACCTTCTCTAGAATTGGCCTTCTCAGCCACACTAGACGCTGTTCAAAGACCTCTATTCAGAGCACGTTACCATAGTCTCTGAAGGCTGAAGGATGTCTACACAATCGTTTGACAGATTTGCTCTAGTGCCTTTGCGCCTCACCCCTGAATTATGAAGGGGAAGAAAAACCAAACATTCTTAACCAGCACTTCCAGGCACTCTTCAGGAAAGTCAGCACAAAGGTGGCAAAATCACTGTTCCCTGCTTTCACTGATAGAACTTGAAGATATTTATTTATTTATTTACTTATTTTCCGTGTATAAGACTATACTTTTGACTAAAATCTTTAGACTAAAAATTGAGGGTCGTCTTATACACGGAAGTAAGCTGAGATGAGAACAAAAACAAGTGGAGGGAAAAACAGAGATCAAAGGGATTCTGCAGCGCTTTTATCCCTTTCCCTCTACACTTGCTAAGCCCCACTTAGATTTCTTAATTTTGGATTAGAAAAGTGGGGGGTGTCTTATATATGGGGGCATTTTATACACAAAAAATACGGTATTCACTCACTCACTCACTCACTCACTTACTCACTCATTCATTGAATTTGTACCCCACTCCCATTAGTGTCACCGCACTACTCGGGGCAGGTTACAACTCATAAAACAGAAAAACAAAATTAAAAAGAGAAATATTAAACAATAGCAATAACCCTAGAAAAAAGCCACTGATTAATCCCAGAGTGGATGGAGGAGAAGAGGGGAGGGAAGAAGAATAGGGGAAAGGGAAAAAAGGAAGGAAGGTGGTCAGCTGGGGTCAGCGTGGAAAGCCTTTCTGAAAAGCAATGTCTTTAATTGCTTCCTAAAAGTCCACAGGGAAGGAGATAGGCAGAGCTCCTTTGGAAGCTGGTTCAATAAAGTTAGAGCCACCACAAAAAAAGTTGTACCTCTTGTAGAGGATTTATGGGCCTTCCTCTGAGTAGCCACCTGGAGGAGCCTCAACTGGGATTGATATTGTGGGCTGGACAGATGACATTAAGAAGAGCCACTCCAACAAGTCACATGGGCCCAAACTGTGGAGGGCTTTGTATGTGATAGTCAAAACCTTGAACCTGATCTGGGGTACCGCAGGCAACCAGTGGAGGTGAGCCAGAACCAGAGTGACATGGTCAAATTTACTTGCACCAGCCAGCAATCTGGCTGCTGCATTCTGGACCCACCGAAGTCTCCAGATCAGGTTCAAAGGGAGCCCCACATAGAGGGCATTGCAGTAGTCACTCTGGGATATGACCAGGGTCTGCACCAAAGTCCTGAGGGAGTCCTTGTGTAGGTAGGTGTGAAATTGGGTGGTTAGCCTAGGTGGTTAAGGGCTGATCTGGACACGGCTGCAATCTGGGACTCTCAAGAAAGAGAGAAGTCCAGAAGAATACCCAAATTACACACTTGGTCCCTGAACTGGAGAGCAGTGCCATCCAGCCAAGTGGCCATCCCCACTAACCTATTGGAGGTCCCCCCAAGAAGCAAAATCTCTGCTTTGTTCAGTTTGAGCCTGTTAACTCTGGTCCATTCCAGTACTGCAACTAGGCAATGCTCCAGCATCTGGACAGCATACAGTTATGTCTCATCAGCATACAGATGACACCTTACTCCAAAACTCCTGATGACCTCCCCCAACAGCTTAACATGCATAGATATTAAACAGCATAGTTATTAAACAGAGGATAGTGCTGATCCCTGAGGAACCCCATTCCGTAGAGTCCAAGGTGCCGGCACCTCCTCCTTTAGCTGAATTCTCTGGACATGGTCCTTGAGGAAGGATCAGAGCCAGCTCAATATCAAGCCTCCAGTCCCAACCTCAGAGAACCTGCCCAGGAGTATACCATGATCAACTATATCAAAAGCCCCTGAGAGATCTAGGATGCATCTAGGTGCATATGCCCTTGTCAGCCTCCCTTAAAAGGTCATCTTGCAGCACAACCGATGTCATCTCAGTACCCCATTGTGGCCTGAATCCAGACTGAAATGAGTCAAGGCAGTCCTGCTGCTCCAGGTATGTCTGCAACTGATTTGCCACCACCCTCTTGATTACATTGCCCAGAAATGGTATGTCAGCTATCAGACGGAAATGGTTTTTTGTCCAATATTTTTTATTTTTTTAACATGAGGGGTGACAAAGGAAAAAGGGAGTTGGGATTTGTGAGGAAGAGGGGAAACATATTAATATCCAATCTATACCTATTGCCATGTCAAATTTTTAAGTTATTCTATTTACTCTTTTCTGCCTTGTAGATAAAGTTCTCATTTCAATATATATTGTTCAGCTACTGCCTGTTGATTCAGTCCATTTGTTAAATAAGTCCCATCTTTCTGTTGCCTTTTGCAGGGGTTGGTCTTTCATGACTTCTGATAAGATACCCATTTTGGCTATTTCCCGTATCTTTTCAATAAGATCTTCTTGTTCCAGTATCGTCAAACTTTTCCAATTTCTAGCATACATAATTCTGGCTGCCGTAATAATGTATATAACTATGTGTTCCTTTGACTTATCTATATTATCGGGTATCATACTTAGTAAAAACAATTCTGGGATTAGTGGCACTTTACAAAGCAAAATTTGTTGTAACATAGCATGTACTCTTTTCCAGTATTTTTTCGCTACTCCACATGACCACCACATATGATAATAACTTCCCACTTGTGTTTCACATTTCCAACACTTATTTGATACATCAGTATACATCTTTGACAGTTTTTCTGGGGTCATATGCCACCTATAAAACATCTTATATATATTCTCTTTAAAATTAACCGATCTTGTAAGCTTTGTTATTTTGCCATATTTTCAGCCATTGATTAATATCAATATTGTGCCCTATGTTTTGTGCCCACTTGATCATAGATTCTTTAACCGTTTCATCTTGCATTTTAATTTCCAACATATGATTATACATTTTCTTAACAATTTGTTCTTTTGGACCCAATAAAAGTTTATCAAAAATCGTTTGCTCTGAGTAGAAACCCTCTATTTCAGTGGTCCCCAACCTTGGGCCTCCAGATGTTCTTGGACTACAACTCCCAGAAGCCTTCACCACCATCTCTGCTGGCCAGGATTTCTGGGAGTTGAAGTCTAAGAACATCTGGAGGCCCAAGGTTGGGGACCACTGCTCTATTTTATCTTTTGTATATCTAGATTCTAGCTGTATTCTAGACCACCAATCTAAATAAACATTCTGCGACTCTAGCTCCTCTTTAGACCTTAATTCACCATCCTTTTTTAATAGATCTTGATATCTTAAAAGATTTGCTTTTGTCATAACATTAGGTTGTGTAAAGGCCTCTATCGGTGACACCCATACAGGTATTTTGTAATAAACTTGTTGTATAATCTTTCTCCACATTCCCAGTAAAGCTTTTCTTATCATATGTGAGTTAAAATTCTTTTGTTCTTTGTCCTTTTTATACCATGCCAACCTAATTGCAAATCGTCCAAGATAAGCAATCTATCATTTTCGGGACGGAAATTGTTAAGGTTGTCCGATGCTAAGTGGGAGTGTTTGATGATGGGTTGGACTATGGTTTCTTTTAAGCAGGAAGGAAGCATTCCCTCCCTCAGTGGTGGATTAATAATGTTCACGACCCAATTGATCATAGCCCCCTTTGTGGATCCAGCAAGGAGGTGGTGGTCCTACAGCTAGCCATCACCCTGGAGGCTTCCTCCTTTACTAGAGGGTCAAACTGAACCAACTGGGCAATGGGAGATGGGGCAGCAATGGTCACCACCAGATAATCTAGACTGCTGCTGCAATCAAGGTTGGCACAAATGGCCTCAATTTTTTTTTCTAAAAAAGACTGCAAACTGATCGCTGGTGAACTCAAAATGAGGCCTTGAATGGCCAGATCTGGAGGTCGTGATAGACAGGTTGAATCTCAGTAAGAAATGATCTGTCCCAATACACACACACACACACACACACACACACAGAGAGAGAGAGAGAGAGAGAGAGAGAGAGAGAGAGAGAGAGAGAGAGAGAGAGAGATATGTGGGGAATGAAGGAATGAAAAGGGGAAGCAATTTGCTCTTTCTTCTTTCTTTCTTTCTTCTTTCTTTCTTTGTTTGTTTATACCCTGCCTTTCTCTTTGAAAAGGACCCAAGGTGGCTTGCAACAGTGAAAGACAATAGTTAAAGTTGAAAGTAATTTTGTTAGACTGAACAGAGAAGCCATTGAAATCCACAAAACCAGCAGAGCTTCAACAGAAAAGAAGAAAGTTTAAAACTCAACAAAGCCTGGCTCCCAGCATTGAAAAATACAGCCTGCAAAAGGTCAATGAACTCTATCCAGCTTCAAGGACCGGTGATCACTGCACACAAAAGCACGACACCCCGTCAATCACAGTGACAGATAATCTCTTCCTTTTATCACAATACACTGACAACAACAACAAAAAAAAAACAACAGTGATCACCACAGTCACTCATCTTCTGAAAAGGACAAAACCTGATCCCACAGCTATAAATACTCAACTATCGAAACAAACTGCACCAGAACACAGACAGAGTTGTGACTCCTGTCCTCTGAAGATGCCGGCCACAGAGACTGGCGAAACATTGGGAAGAACAACCTTCAGAACATGGTCAAAGAGCCCAGAAAAACCCACAACAACCATCAGATCCTGGCCATGAAAGCCTTTGAGAATGTGTGTGTTTAGTCGTTTAGTCGTGTCCGACTCTTCGTGACCCCATGGACCAGAGCACGCCAGGCCCTCCTGTCTTCTACTGCCTCCCGGAGTTGTGTCAGGTTCATTTTGGTTGCTTCGCAGACACTGTCCAGCCATCTCATCCTCGGTCGTCCCCTTCTCCTCTTGCCATCACACCTTCCTAACATCAAGGTTTTTTCCAAGGACTCTTTTCTTCTCATGAGATGGCCAAAGTACTGGAGCCTCAGCTTCAGGATCTGTCCTTCCAGTGAGCACTCAGGGTTGATTTCCTTTAGAACTGATAGGTTTGTTCTCCTTGCAGTCCAGGGGATTCTCCAGCACCACAATTCAAAGGCATCAATTCTTCGGCAGTCTGCTTTCTTTATGGTCCAGCTCTCACTTCCATACATCACGACAGGAAAAACCATAGCTTTGACTATTCGGACTTTTGTTGGCAAGGTGATGTCTCTGCTTTTCAAGATGCTGTCAAGATTTGTCATCGCTTTCCTCCCAAGAAGAAGGCGTCTTTTAATTTCAGGGCTGCTGTCTCCATCTGCAGTGATCATGGAGCCCAGGAAGATAAAATTTGACACTGCCTCCATATCTTCCCCTTCTATTTCCCAGGAGGTGATGGGACCAGTGGCCATGATCTTAGTTTTTTTGATGTTGAGTTTCAGACCGTTTTTTGCACTCTCCTCTTTCACTCTCATTACAAGGTTCTTTAATTCCTCCTCACTTTCTGCCATCAGAGTGGTATCATCTGCATATCGGAGGTTGTTGATATTTCTTCCAGCAATCTTAATTCCGGCTTGGGTTTCTTCAAGTCCAGCCTTCTGCATGATGCCGTAGTCCTTTCCCAATTTTGAACCACTCAGTTGTTCCATGACCAGTTCTAACTGTTGCTTCCTGTCCCACATATAGGTTTTTCAGGAGACAGATAAAGTGGTCAGGCACTCCCATTTCTTTAAGAACTTGCCATAGTTTGCTGTGGTCCACACAGTCAAAGGCTTTCGCATAATCAATGAAGCAGCAGTAGATATTTTTCTGGAACTCTCTGGCTTTCTCCATAATCCAGCGCAAGTTAGCAATTTGGTCTCGAGTTCCTCTGCCTCTTCGGAATCCAGCTTGTACTTCTGGGAGTTCTCGGTCCACATACTGCGGAAGCCTACCTTGCAGGATTTTGAGCATAACCTTGTTAGCGTGTGAAATGAGTGCAATTGTATGGTAGTTGGAGGATTCTTTCGCACTGCCTTTCTTTGGGATTGGGATGTAGACTGATCTTTTCCAATCCTCTGGCCACTGTTGAGTTTTCCAAACTTGCTGGCATATTGAATGTAGCACCTTAACAGCATCATCTTTCAAGATTTTAAATAGTTCAACTGGAATGCCATCACCTCCACTGGCCTTGTTGTTAGCCAGGCTTTCTAAGGCCCACTTGACTTCGCTCTCCAGGATGTCTGGCTCAAGGTCAGCAACTACATTGTCTGGGTTGTCCGGGATATCCAAATCTTTCTGATATAATTCCTCTGTGTATTCTTGCCACCTCTTCTTGACGTCTTCTGCTTCTGTTAGGTCCCTCCCATTTTTGTCTTTTATCATGTTCATGTTTGAGAATACCAAAAAAAAAAAAAAACCACACCCTTTTTTGGTGACAACTCCCAGAATCCTCCAGCTGCCATTGCCCCAGTAAGTGATCCTATGAGTTGTCACCAATGCTGTGATTTCAACTTCTCCCATCACTTTTTCATTCAAATTGCGTGTGTGCAGTGAAAAGGAAAGTCCCAATCTCTCGTGGCATGAATTTCTGAAAAAGGAGCCCAGTCATGGATGCTTCTCTGTCTAATGCGGTTCTTCATCTAAAGAACCAGGACCGAGTTACAAAATGGATTACAAAAATCCCCTCTCACATATTGAAACAGGGTTGACTGAAAGCTGGTTGTCATCCATTCCTTTGAAAGGTCCTTTGGGACAGGAAAAGGCTTTGAATTTTTTTCATGTTCTCTCAGCGAAAATGATGATTTTTTTTCAAAAGCTATTGAACCCATATGCTCTCATATCATCATAGGCATCCTTCAGTCTCGAGAGACTATGGTAACATGCTCTGAATCGAGGAGTGTCCTCTCCAGAGCATGAAGCCCGGGTAAGGTAATATGGAGAATAGGCTGTTACCCAAGCAGCAAATCCCCCCTCTCCACGTTGCTGAAATGGTCCAATGGAAAGGCAAGAGCCAATACGACTGGTTCCAGCAACGTCGCAGGAGTTGGCAGAACGACACGAGCTGCCTTCGGGACTCCAGCTCCGGATTTTGCCTCGAGGTTAACTCCTGAAGCCTTTTCCATCGTTTAGACTGTTTAAAGTTGTAAAATTAGACAAATCTGGAAACCTGATTGTATTTGTACATGCTTATCTGTGAATCTGCTTTCACACACACGTGTCCCCATACAAAAACACACAGACATGTAAAATAAGGAGCCTAATGTCATACTTCTGAAACAGTACTACATTTAGCTGCCATCTTTTAAATCATCTCTGGTTTATTTACATAGAATTAATCCTATATTAATACTTTATCTAGCTCATTATACTATCATTTCTGATCCCTACTTTTCTCCACAAACTGCCTTCCTATTATTGCTTTTTAAATTACAGCTTTCTCAGTTGCTGTGTGTTATTATTGCCTTTTACATGGTCATACATATGTCTCTAGCTATCACTTTTTGCCCACTGCTCTACCTCCTCCCTTCCAATCACTGGTCTCCACTTTATTTACACATTCAGAATCACTATATTTATGATTCAATACTCTCATGTAAGAGAGTCTGATTCCTGAACATCATCTCCACAAGACCCCTACAGAACTTTATTAGGGAAAATTCAGAAGCCCATCTTTATCAAAGTTGGCATTTACCCCAGAAGAGTTAATTCTAAAATCAACCAGAGGAAAATTTGCAACTTGTATCATTTACTCTCCCTCTCTCTTTAGATCGCCTTTAAGTCCTTTGACTCACACAAGTCAGATAAACTGAATGTTCAGAAAAAAACTTTCCACTTTTTCTTTTTATGGAGCAAGCATATGCAAGCAGATATATGTGTATAATATTGTTTTCTATTTGTTGACTATCTAAAAATTGTAACTACAAAACTTAATAAAATGTTTTAGACTATAACTATGGGAGCTTAATAAGCTGAAAAGAAAATATAAGTGCTCTAACCAAACTTAATATGATGCTTCAGAGTGTAATAAGACTTCAGCTAAAGTGTTACAAATATTATTAATAAAAAGTATTACAAAAGTATATTAGCTAAGTTAGAAAACTCTCAATTAAGTCACATCTATATAGGTATCTTAGCAAACTATATATAATTAATAAATGAGAGAGAGCATAAGCAATTGCAAAAATCACATCAGCATATAGTAAAAGAGTCTCAAACATCCCCCACACACACTCAGCAGAGTTTTCTCCCCTCTGATGGTGCTCTCCTGTCAACCTTTGCTCCTTGCCCTATCTTTTTTGGCTGTCCTTTAAACCTTTATTGCCCCCTCCCCCTTTATTGTCAATACTCTCTTTTGCTGGACCTATAATTATAAGATCTTGATTTACCAAGGAAAATTATAGAAATTTCTATTGGGTTCACTTCTGATCCTACAGTCCCTGTAAATCAAAATCTAGCAATCTGTCACCGTGATGATAAGCATTATCATTTTGACTCACAGTTTCAGAGCCTATGAATTTCAATGAGCTGAAACTACAAGGTCCAGTAACAGAGAGCCAGTTACAGGACCTGCAAATACCATAGACCTGTCATGTTAATATCTGATGCATTATAAAGCAATTTTTTTCAATACACTTTCAATTCTCTCTTTTGTTTACATTCATGCTAGACTTTTTACTAGCTTGTAAACATGTCCCAACTGTTGGCATGTTATGCTTTCAGATTTGTCTGAAGATAGCTAATTGTTTTTCAGTGACTTCTAGTAAACAGCTGCTCATACCTTTTAAAATACAATGAACTTTCAGTATATTTTAAAAGGTATACCCCCTTAATTATTTTAATATTCTCTATATTTAATATTTCACATCCCAACAATATATACTGTATATTCTCTGTTAACAAGATGGCAACTGCCCCACTTTTCCATTACTGATGCTCTCTGGGCCCTAGGTCACAGCCCAGTCTCCCATTGAGCTTTTCTAGATTGGGAATTTCGTACATTTTTCATATGTGCTGTCTTGATGAATGAGGTTGCCAAGGCGTCTTGTCCAAGAAGACACACATATGTATCACCAGATGAGAAAGGATTTAGAATTTAAAATTCTTCTACTTTTCAATGGACAAACAAGGTAGAGCAGTCCTATAAAGAGGCAACAGCAATTTCCCATGACAGCTTCCCACAAACATGGGTTTACTGCAAGATAATATGACAGAAGCAATTGTCCAATATTGAAATATTGCATAGTAGACTTGGGCTGTGTATACAGTCATCTGTGGGAAACCCAGCATTTCATGAAAAGTAGGACAAGAGAAAGAGTGTGTTCCCTGGAGTCATAGCTATATAGTACAGAAAAGATAAAACAAGTGATGACAGCGGGGGAAAGGTGGATGAGGAACTACGCATTTTACAGAGCACATGCCACACTGCATAAAAAAAGATTTTTTAAAAAAAAAAAGTGTATATGTGTTTGTGTGTGTGAGAGAGAGAGGGAAAGAGAGAGCAGTGGATGGCTCATTTGATAGACTAGATGCCTACAACGATGATGAATGAAAACAAGATTACCTGAAAATGAAAGACAAACAAGAATACCAAGATCAGCTTTTAAGCAAAGCAGAAGAAAGAAAATAATTATTTGGGATTATTTTGCAAATTGGGAACATTTCCCCAAGCCCAGCACAGGTTTAAATCCTAGAAGTGAAAGTCACTTTAATTTAGGATGGAGCTCAAGGTCTGAATACAGTTGTACTATGAAAGGTATAGAATTATTGCCTTCCTTTAAAGTCTTTTAAGATATAAACTCAGTTCTACATATGTACATCTTCCAGACTTGTCAGGATATGTATTTTTGTCATGGACAATTCAATAAAAGAAGGAATGTTTGAATCAAGTATAACGCCATGAAAACAGACAGAAACAGAGACAGACAAAAAGACAGACATCTAAACTATTGCTTCATGCTGAATGTCTGAAACAGTGTTTTAATTAAAATACTGTACAAATTCAATGAAAAAGGCACTGGATGCCTCTGGGGCGATTTCCCTGCACTAATTCTTCATACAAGAGAGACGTCGCTGTTCAATAATGTATATATGCTAAAAATTCCAGGTCATTCTAGGACTACTCTATTTGGAACTTTGTCCTGCCAGGTGATACAAAAAATGTGTCAGAGACAACGCATTTGGGACCTGTTTAGCTTCCTATCCTGCCATGCACAAAGGGTCCAGGACTCACTGCAGTACAGGAGTGTGCTCAGGACACAGGCTGTATTGAAATAGATCTTGGTATATGTTGTCAGCTTCTTATTGAGCCAGTCTCTCTTTGTGAGTCTTCAGAACATGGTAGCTGCTTTGCCAATGCATTTATCTAACTCGACATTCAGGGAGGGAGTGTCAGAGATTGTTGAGCCAACGTACACAAAGTCATGAACAACCTCCAATTCTTGGGTGGAGATGGTAATAGAGGGAGGTGAGTCCACGCCCCGGCCCATGACTTGTGTTTTATTCAGGCTGATTATTAATCCAAAATCTTGGCAGGCCTTGCTAAAACTATTCCTAAATTGTTGGAGTGCTTCAGCTGAATGGACAACAACAGGGATGTTATCCTTCCCAGGTGCCTTGCCCGAGGTGAAGGAATCCAAGGCTGGTTTTATTTCTGCTAAAGTTGGTTCGCTGTCTAACTCTTCCAAGACAGGCAGGCACTCGATGCTATTTAATGCCTCTTCGGTTACTACATTCTCTCTAGAATACAGTATAGCTCAGAGTAATGCTGCACCCAGCGTTCCATCTGCTGTCCTCAGTCCTGGATGATCACACCTTCAAGGGAGCAGATTTCTTCTGTATTGGACCTAAAACCTGCTTGATACCATCATACATTCCCTTGATGTTACCTGTGTCCACTGCTATCTGTATCTGAGAGCATAGCTGAAGCCAATAATCATTAGAACATCTCCTGGCAGCCTGTTGGAATTTGCTATGAGCAACTCGAAGAGCCTGCAAGTTGTACTCACGAAGACAGGCTTTGTATACTTCTAGAACTCTCCTCTTTTCCTCAATGGCTGGCATCAAGTCCTCCAAAAGGGTTTCAAACCAGTCTGTCATATTTTTGGTCTTCTTTCCAAATGTGGATGCAGTGTTATAAACAGTGTTCTTGAAATGTTCCATTGTTCAGGTGCATTTGATCAGCCGGGCCTTGAAGAGTTTCCACAAGTGCTTGGGCAAATTCCTCTACTTTTCTTTGATCATGAGTCTTGCTGATGTCAATACGTGGTCTTCTTTCCTTTTTCGTGTGACACAATCTCTTTGTTCGCAGTTTTACTCTACTACACACCAGGGAGTGATCAGTATCGCAATCAGCACCCTGATAACTGCATGTGATCGTAATACTATGAAGGGTGGCAAGGCTTCGGCGGCAGCACTCAACTGGCCGCATGTGACCGAGAACCTTCCTTTCAAATCAAGGGGGTAATGTCAATGTATATACATTTTTAAGGGGGTAAAAGGTAAAAAGGTTCCCTGACCCCTGATCTAGTGAGATCAAATCAAGGTGATGCCAATGCTTCGATCTTGGATGTCTCCAGGAAACTCTGTGTTGAAGCTTCGTATTAAAGAATGTGTTGCTGATACAATATAGCAGCAAAACTCCAGCAAGCATTGGCCATTTTTGTTCATCTTCCCAATGCCAAAAGGACCTACACAAATGTGCCAGGAATTGTGATCAGCACCAACTCTAGCATTAAAGTCTCCGAGAATGAACAACGTCTCTCTCTCAAGGATTTTTTTGATAGCAGCTGCCAAATTGTCGTAGAATTCATCTTTGAATTCTGTTGCAGATGACAGTGTTGGTGCATATGCACTAATGAGGGTGACCAGTCCTGCTGATGAGTGGAGCTGCAGACACAGGATTCTTTCACTCCCCACAGTAGGTGGAACAATGGATTTCAGCAGAGTATATCTGACCACAAAGCCAACACCATATTCCCTGGTCTCATTCAATGGTTTTCCCTGCCAGAAGAATGAGAAGTTTTTTTCTTTGACAGATTCCATGTCTGGCAATCTCGTCTCTTGCAGGGCAACAATGTCCATCTGCAGCCTACTCAGTTCCATGTCAGTGACAGATATTGTGTGCACATCACCTCTTTCCTGCAGGTTGTCAGAAATGCCAGGGGTCATTGTCCGAACATTCTAGGTGCCCAACTTTAGGGTAGAAATTTTATTATGATTGTTGTATGGTGCAGGATTATTGATATGCTTGTTGGCTTTCATCCTAAAGCCCATGCACCCTGTGAGGTTAACAGATCGTGGCGATGCAGCGCCTTACTGGCTGGGGACTGCAGCTCAAGGCGGGCAGTAGCTACCTAGTGAGTTGCAATCCCCTTTCCCACCTGGCATCATGCTCTACGCCAATCGAGGAAAGACTTATAATGGTTAACTGCTACTTCCTATGTTATTTTGATGCTGTACGTGAAGCTGGAGTGTCCTCTCCAGAGTGTGAAGCCTTGGTAAAATAATATGTAGGATAGGCTGTTAGCCAAGCAGCAAATCCCCCTCTCCATATCACTGATATAGTCCAATGGAAAGGCAAGAGCCAATTCAACTGGTTCCCGTGACGTCGCAGGAGTTGCCAGAATGGCACGAACTGCCTCCGGGACTCTAGTTCCAGATTTTGCCTTGAAGTTAACTCCTGAAGGTTTGAAATCAGAGTTTTCCTTCTCCTAGATGGGCTGCCTTCGAAGGCTGACAAGCCCCACTTAGCTGGGCTGCTCCCTAATAGTGCGAAGATATAATATCTCTGTAAACATTTATTTGTCGTGGTTGTTGTGGGTTTTTTGGGCTCTTTGGCCATGTTATGAAGGCTGTTCTTCCTTAAGAAAAGGAAGAACAACCTTCAGAACACATCCAAGGAGCCCGAAAAACCCACAACAACCATTACATCCTGGCCGTGAATGCCTTTGTGAATACATTTATCTGTCACATACTAACTTGCTCCACTCAGTATGCAACAGATACTGTAATGTCTATGGAGATGTCTTAACTTGAGGCAAATCAATTTGAAAAATAATACCATTTCTAACTAACAAAGAAGATTTCAGCCCTCATTTTCTGCACAGGCTGGGAGTGCTGGTGGTTCTACCAATCAATCCAGACCTTAGGTAAACATTTTACTTCCTGCTTTTTCAAGCAGTCCCTTGAAACCTTTCTGTTTCACCCTGTTTCAGCCTTTGTTTGGTTAATGTTGGCATCTGCCAAGGAATTGACTATGCTGGACCCTAACAATCTCATCTGTTCAGTCCTGTTAAATTTCAGTGTAAAACGATCTCAGACTAATCCTATGCAGCTGAGCCTAGTCTGCTTCTACTGGGAATACCTATCACTGGCTCTACTACTGAAGTGCTAATTACAAGTAACAACCCTTTTCTCAATTTAGAATGGATAAATTCAAGCTAATACTGAATTGGATTCTGTTGTCATCATCATATTATAATCCATGGAGTTTTATTGCACACACTTATAAATAAATGTGCAGTAATTGTGTATTTCTGTTTACTATAGGACAACCTCATTTTGTTATGATTTTGTTGTATGAAATGATATCTCAGAACCACCACTTAGTTAAAGCAGAAATAATGTTCAGTGTCTTTATTAGCTAAGCTGGGCATTCTGAAAATGGGAGTCTGTGTTCCTAGGCTGGATCTTCAACCTTTACTAGTCCTAGACCACCCTTCCCTCTGTGTAATGACTATTATCTGGGAGCTCAAAATCCTTCATGTTTCCAACACATGGGCACAACACATGGAAACTCAAATCTTTGGTAACACTGGAAGGAAAAACAGCTTAGGCAGGTTTCTGCACACACTCACTTACACAGAGAGAGACTAGTGGAAGTTAACTAGCACCACATGCATATTGGACAAAACCATGCCAGTAGTGTATCAGAGGGAAAACTTGACCTCAGTCACTCTTGGACAGGTGGGAGTGCGGGCAATGGCATAGTGGTGGCCACTGTTTTGGAGGTGACAACCTTATCCTTTCTGGGAAGTAGTGTGGCAGTGCAGAAGATCCTGAGGCAATACCCTGTTTTCCCCAAAATAAGACCTAACCTGAAAATAAACCCTAGTATGATTTTTCAGGATGCTCGTAATATAAGCCCTACCCCAAAAATAAGCCCTAGTTAAGTGAAACCCCGCCCTCTGCCATTGTGCAGCATTGTGCAGGAACCAGAAGATGACATGACTGTAAAATAAAACATCCCCTGAAAATAAGCCCTAATGCGTTTTTTGAAGGAAAACTTAATATAAGGCCCTGTCTTATTTTCGGGGGAACACAGTCGCTCCAGCCAATCAGGTGGTCCATGGGGTGGCATCTTCTTCCAGAGATGGTCCAGATTGGTATTTTTTGAATCTGGACCATCTTTGGTGTTTACAAATGGAAAACACCGGCCTGGAGCTTTCATTCAGTTTTGGACCTTCTCTCATCCACCCTTTCTTCATACATTTGCTGTTGTTGTCGTTAGAATGTAAAAGGGATTGTGTTCTGTCACAGCTTTGTGGGAGGTGGCTGGAGGCATAGTGATGGATTAGAACCAATGTTCCCTCTAAAGTGTGCATGCACATGGGTGCACAGAGCTCCATTGGTGCTGCAGAACCTGTTTACGTCTGGGTTTCAGATGAAATGCTGCCCCTCACATACAGATGGGTGAGGTTCCTGTGCAGCTGGGGTGAAAATTAGAGGGAACATTGATTACAACAAATGGGGAGGAGAGTCAGGCAGGTGCTTGACCCTCCCATAGAAGATACTCTTTCAGTGGGTGGGATGGAGAGACATTGTGGGGTTCAGCTAAGGAGGCTGTGGAACTCTCTGCTCTAGGGGTCCTGAAAGGAACCACACAATGGTGGATGCCCATGTGGTTAATCCCATTTTCCAGTCATGTTTGTTATAACATCAATGGACAGACACATCAGCTAATGTTGATTAGTCTTCAGTGATAATGCTAGTAGTAGTAGCATTTGTTAACAATAAATTTGTGGCTTATTTCACTTCTACTGCTTGTGTGTTTGAGTGTTTATTTCTGCCCAGGACTGCTCCCTGCCGGTTAGGATGACAGCATATGCTCACCATCAGTCATCTGCACATAATTTCTGAGGCAAATCCTGTATCAGATGAAGAGAATGGTAATTCTAGTTTTATCACATGGCCTACCAATAAGTATGCCCATAAACTTTCATTCATAAACACCAACTGGCAGAGTCTCATATGATCATTCAACAAAACTGCAGTCTGCACAGGGCAAAGCAGCAAAATAAAAAAATGGGCATAAATCTGACATCAGAAATGACAGTATTCAAAAACCAGTAGAAGAACCCTTCAACCTCATGGGACTGATGGCATCTTCTGCATTGTTGCTGGGGCTCCATGCACAAGCAGTCCAGCAAAAGAGATAACAATCCTTGCAATCACAACATATTTCAACATCTTTGTCTTTGGTCTGCTTGTTTTCTTTCATAAGCATTCCCCTCTGCTGGCTTCTTCAGCCAGCCTCTGATCTTATTAGAAAGTTTCTAAGCATCTGCAAGATTTGTGCATGCCCTGAACAATCTGCCAGTCTTTTAAGGAGCTTCTGAACCCGGGCATATCACACACAACCTGCTCTGACAACTTTGAAAGCAACAGGAGCAGCTATAGCCTCCGCTCTCACATCAATTTTATATTTGGGTAATATTTGACATCCCCACTGGAACACAGTCAGGTTCACACTGTGATCAAAGGTGGTGAGACTTTTGTTTCAGGTCTTCATGGACTCAATGCACTTGCCAGGTGTAGCTGGCTGGCTACATTTAAGCACCTGTCTTTTTCCCTATAACTAGGAGGAAAGGAAGCAGCATTAGGATGAAGTCTGATAAACTAGCTTCTGTTTCTGGAAAACAAATGATTGAAAGGGCGGAAATGAAAAGAGAAAAATAAATAACTATCAATGAAAAGAAGGGCAATCAGAAAAAGGTAGGTGAATTCATTTTTCTGTGCTATGCTTTTCCTTTGCTCACCACTCCCAACACATACAAACATTTCACTTCAGCGAGTAAACAAAATCACAGAAGTGTAGAATTGAAAGGGATACCAAGGTAACCCAGTCAAATCCCTGTCAATGCAGGACATCTAATATCTAATCATTATTATCTAGTCAAGTGTACTGTTGCAGCACCATGTGGTATATTTTACTTGCAAACCTCTGGTTTTGTCTAACATTTTGCACCGAATCCAGTCCACAATACACTTTGATGTTAGACTTTTTACAACCCATACCACTTTGTGCAATATGTTGTAGCTCCTGAATCTTGATTCTGCTTTAGGTGGTTGAATTCAACTGCAAAAATCTGGCTTTATGTGATTCAACCTATCCCCCCACCAGCAACCCCTCTCTTAAGTTACTTTGGTAATTGTCAGAATTCTTTAGCATTCACTCCACTTTGCTCCATGTGCTAACACCATCTTGAAGCTGTTTCACTTGCAAACCTTGAAGTTTCTTGCAGTGTAGAGGCCAGTTTTCTGGTTCCCCAGGGTTTGTTTATTTATTTTTTAAAAGATGGTAAATAAGGGTGTGGCTAGGACTTGAATGTAAGGGAAAGGAAGGCCACAAATTTTTTCTTAAAGTATAACATAGAACTGAATGCAAAAGCATGTACTTCTTTTGGATCAAGGTGTCTTCTTTAATTTATTTCCATGCCAAACATTTATAATATATTATTGTGTCCTTTAGGTATTAATGAGACAAAAGCAGGTAGCAAAGGAGACATAGTTGCCCTCACCTTCAGTGACTCTGCCTTTCACCCTAATGTCATTTCTTGGTGCTAGTTACCAATGCTCCATGGTTTATCCTGTCCTGGACCTTAAAGCAGCTATTTCTTGGATGGGTGGGGGGAGATGAAAGAAGACGAGATCGCTGAATTGTTTGTTTGTTTGTTTGTTTGTTTGTTTGTTTGTTTGTTTGTTTGTTTAGTTAGTTAGTTAGTTAGTTAGTTAGTTAGTTAGTTAGTTAGTTAGTTAGTTAGTTAGTTTAATTTTTTTTACCCCATCCATCTAGTGGCCAGACCACTACTCTCAGCAGCTTACAATATCATAACATAAACATATAATAAAACTACAGTAATAATCTAATAAAACATCAGGTAAATGAAACAAAACAGGGTGTTTAAATATAAAATAACTAATAAACAAAATAGAGAGTGACAAAACATAGAGAGTTATTTCAGAATTAACAGAATAAAAGTGATCACAAGGAAAATCAGGCTGGGATAAGGCTGTGGAATGCCTGTGTAAACAGCCATGTTTTCAGTTTTTTTCTATAGCCAAGGTGGTGGTGGGGAAGGTGTCAGTCACACCTCTGTGGGGAGAGAGTTCTATAACAATGCAGCCGCCACAGAGAAAGCCTGGTTCCGAGTTCTTGATTTCTGGGCCTCCTTCAGGGTGGCCATCCCAGAATATGAGGGGCAAGTGGGTGGATGGTCATTTTGAGGGAGAGATGCTCAGACAAGTAGCAAAGTCCTAAACCATTTGGGGTTTTGACTGTCAAGAAAAGCATCTTGAACATAGTCTGGAAGTATACAGGCAGCCAGTGTAAATGTGCCAGGACAGGTGATATGTGATCATATTTTGATATTCCTGACACCAGCCTAGCTATTGAGTTTTGCACTTGTTGCAGCTTCCAAACTGTCTTTAAGGACATTGCAATAGCCTGTCTTCGAGACTACTAGTGTGTGAGAACCAGTGTTGTAAGGGTCTTCCTGTAAAGGTAGGGTGTACAATCTTGCTCAAGGTGAAAAAAAGGGAGACGTGGCCATGGCTGAGACCTGATTCTCCAGTTCCTCAAGGAAGTTATTGTTCATCAGGAAGTTTTAGTCTGTTTTAGTCTGACATCAGTGGGGTGCATGATTCTTCTCACACTATGTGGGCTAGTTGGCTTGCCTGGTGCAAGACGGTTTGGGTTTTCCACAGCAGTTTTGTAAAAAGGTAGTGCTAACAATGGAATAACTGCTGTCAGCAGTGGCTGTGTTTCATATCCATCTGACCTCACTGTAGCAAACACCCTGTCTTCCTATATATATATAGTATTGGCCTGCACCAATGGGAGCTGTTGGGGGGTGGAGCCAGAGAAACCAGCAGGGAGGGGTGAGTAGAGTTCAGTCAGGGAGAGCTAGAGAAGAGAAAAGAGTTTAGGGGGTTTGAGGCAGAGAGAGTGTTTAAGGCGTGATAAGTCAGAGTGTGACCTGTTTTAATTGAGACAGAAGAGGTTAAAGTAAAATACAGAAGCTTTGTGTAATTTTAAGAATGTACTTAAGAACTATTCCTAAAACAACGTGTAATCAATAGACCTGTTCCTGTTTAAAATAACTGGTGGCAGTGTGTTAAAGGGCATGTTGGAATAACTTCGTGAGCTCTGGGTTTGGTGAAACAAGCAGGGGCCACGGGGTAAATGTCACACTCACCATTGACATCAACACTCCACTATGTGTTCAGTATATGTATACTGTAGTTAAAATTCCAGATCGAAGTAGAGAGAACAGAGCTGAAAGAGTAAGTTGGGCAGCTCTCTTGCATTCAATATCTCAGCCAATCGAGGCAGGAAGAACTGCACCAGTGTAAGGCAGACATGCCTTGTCCCAACTGTCATTTCCATCTTCAGCATCACCTAAGTTGGCTCCAATCTTTAGGCAGCACAGGGTTAGCCAGATATCAGTGGAGCTGAGTAAGAACGCTTGGTTTCCTTTCTTATAGTGGCTGACAGGAGGGAGTCCGTTTCTTTCCCACTGAGTCTGCAGTTCTCATCCCTAGGATTTAAGGACTGATTTCATGTGCCATGGGTTTTTTTTCCCTTTTATATAAGTAGCTCACAATAGGCAGGTATAGCTCAGCGAGACACAAGAGAGGTTTGTGAACATGATAACAGTCACTAGTTGACTGTTGAGGAAGATGTTTTAGTCAGAATGAAATCACCTAATGCACTTTTTAAAATAATACTGTTATTCACAGCCTGATAGCTATTCCTTTACTATCAACCGCTGTCTGTTGATACAAAACAAGGCTTCAAAGAGAAAAAGTATGAGATAAAGTATGTATTGATTCTGGAAACCCACTTGAAAGGCTGAATGACTCTTAAGTCATAACTGAGTGTGAAATGCCACATTGATTCATAAAGTTTAAAACTTGTATCTTCATTACCTTGTAGATTGGCATTTGAAATTGTTCACAGCCTGTTAGCCTATTCTAACTACAGGTATTATCACTTTGTCCATTATCTATATCCCCATCTAGTAGGGTTAAGGTAAATGTTCCCCTTGACATTTAGTCCAGTCATGTCTGACTCTGAAGGGGCAGTGCTCATCCCCATTTCCAAGCCATAGAGCCAGTGTTTGTCCAAATACAGTGTCTGTGGTCACATGGAACTTCCCATCATAGTGGTTCCTATTTATTTACTTGCATTTGCATGCTTTCCAACTGCTAAGTTGGCAGGAGCTGGGATAAGTGATGGGAGCTCATCCCGTCGCGTGAATTAGATCTTACAACTGCTGGTCTTCCAACCTTGCCAATGTTGGGATGTGACTACACTGGAAAGCTGAAATTGGAGTGATCTGACTTTTTTGTAATTTGTAGCCTGTATTACATTTAAAATAGCAGTCAGTGCTCACACAGGGACTGTGGATTGATTTGGGAGTTCCCCATTCATACTGGATGTGATATAATTTGTGTTCCGAGCCACAGCCCCCTCTTCTTTCCTTCCTTCTTTTGGTCATACCTCTGACAATCCTTTTAAAGCTTGTAAAAACAGGTAATAATAATTAGGTTGGCCTAATTAGGTGATAGGGACGTGGTGGCGCTGTGGGTTAAACCGCAGAAGCCTCTGTGCTGCAAGGTCAGAAGACCAGCAGTCGTAAGATTGAATCCACGCAGCAGAGTGAGCACCCATCACTTGTCCCAGCTCCTGCCAACCTAGCAGTTTGAAAGCATGTAATTGCAAGTAGATAAATAGGTACCACCACCATGGGAAAGTAACAGAGTTCTGTGTCTAGTCGCACTGGCCCCGTGACCATGCAAACTGTTTTCGGACAAATGCTGGCTCTATGGCTTGGAGAAGGAGATGAGCACCGCCCCCTAGAGTCAG
Source organism: Pogona vitticeps (assembly GCF_051106095.1). Classification (NCBI taxonomy): domain Eukaryota; kingdom Metazoa; phylum Chordata; class Lepidosauria; order Squamata; family Agamidae; genus Pogona; species Pogona vitticeps. The sequence continues at coordinate 92,064,051 of NC_135784.1, forward strand.
ACATGACTAGACATTTGTCAAGGGGAACCTTCACCTTTACCATTAATTAGGTGATAGATAAGGTGATAAAGTGATCTAGCACTAATCTCATATAGGTAAGCATTTTTTTAAAATTGAAAAATTAGAAGATGATGGGGGGGGGAGGAAAGAATGGGGGGCATGTTTCTCCAGTCCCGAACATGACACCACAAATGGCTACTAGAGTCAGTGAAATCTTATGCCATGAATACTTGCTGTTTTTTCAAGTGTCACATGACTCTTTGTTGTCTCTGTATTAAAGAAATACAATATATTTTAAAAAAAGTAAAACACAATGAAAATAACACAATTAAAAACATTGTTCAGTTCTTTTGATTTTTCATGACTTGATTCTATTTTAATGAACAGAAGGATATGTCATTTGATAAAATTACCAGAGACTTCCACAAAGAAAATAACTCAGTGGAATACTTTTGGCTTCAAACCTAGCTGTTTACCTACCTAACTTTAGAGCCACATATTACACATTTTTAAATGTCCTGGAATTGACAAGGCATACTGTGCAGCCAGAACTTTGGCCAAGAGGTACTTTAAGTCCATTTTGAAAAAGATCGCTATATCATGCACTGGCCTGGAGCTGAGTGTTACCACGTATCAAATCTCATTAGCATGAAATGAAATCCCAGCTGACACTGCCCGCCTATCACTCCACCCTCATTATAAATCTCTGCTGGGACTTGCTCATGTATTAGTATTCTTGCTGCTGTCTAAATTTCATCTTGTTTCTATTTCAATTATTCCCATCTCTGCACATCACCTGCCTGCAGGAGAGACATAGCACTGAACTCTTTAAAGCGCTAGCTCCCTGTTTGACTTCAGGAGGGGAGAAAAAACAATCCTTACAAGTGCTCCTTTTGATGGATGCTCTATAAAAGTAAGCTGTGTTGGTTTTTATGTGGTAAGCAGCTATCTGATTAACTGGATGATTTCCCTATGCTGCCTGTGCCCTCCCTGGCTGCAGGTTTTGGTAATATATGCCCCTTTTATTCTAGGCATCTAACCCAAGACTAAGAAAACCTGGCCAGAGGAAAGTGCATAGCTGGCACTTGCAAACAGTCTTTTTTGGGGGCTGTACAGTCTTATATTCCAAAGTCTTTGTTCTGCCTTCTTAAGAGCTGAAAAGGCAGCTGGCTCTCTTATTAACAGAGAGGCTATTTATTTCACTATGCCAGACATCAAATCCTATTGTGAATTTTTGATAATGACTCAAAAGAAAAAGGAAAGAAAAGGCTGCTTTGATTATTTCTTGAAAATAAGTTTAAAAGTATAATGATTTTGAATCTGACTAAAATCTGGTGACTCATGACCCTGCCTTCTATTTATTTTCCTATTTATATTTTCCCCTTTTTGACTAGTATACGTGCATATAATGAGTATATATCATCCTGTCTCTCTACCACAATGTTTAATGCTGGTAGGGGTTTTCTAGGAATCTGTTTTAAACAATGATTTTATTTATCACAATACGGTCAGAATATTATCAGTGTTTGTATAAAATTAACATAATTTGCCACAGCTTATTGTGGCTAAATGGTGAAGTGCTGAGGTATGTTTTATTGTGGCTAAATGGTGAAGTGCTGGGGTATGTCTTGCTCATCTGCCAAGTTGTATGCCTGATTGTACAACCAATGCTTGTACCAGGACTTTGTAATATAGCCCTAGTTAGCTACAGCAAGTTACACAAACTTTACACAAATACCAATAGGATTCAATCAATATATTTGTCTAAAGTTGGCCTCACTCAGAGGGAACCAATGGAATAATGAATAGCTTCACAAAAGAGATTGTATTGTTCAGATTTTCCAATAGGACTTTTGTCTAATGAGAGGTCCAATCTTTAAGAAAATAAGCATAGTTTTTTAAAAAATAATCTTCTCCAATCATTAATGTTTCAGAATACTCGCTATGTGTAAAGTGCTCTAGTTCAGCCCCCATGCCACTTCCATCATTCTGAATGCATGAAATGTGGCACCTTTCGAGAATATCCAATATTTGTGGGGCCTTTCTATAGGAAAGGAAATCCTGATTTTCCAGGGTTCTAATCCACATGGGCAGCTGCAAGGAATAACATATACTCTCCCTTTCAGACTTGTCACTCTCAGTACACTCCTGGTGACAAGCAACAGATGGAGGAGAGCAGTGCTGGAACATACTCCCGTGCTCATGTGATGAGTATTCCTAAATGTTAATGATTGAATAGGATTTTTGTTATCTTTGTGTCTATGGATTCAAGCTCATTCAATGACTTTTAGATGAAAATATTAATCTTTTTACTTCATGCTGTGATGTGTTCTGAGAACCTGGCCAGGCAGTATAAAAACTGCATTTTAAAAGATATTTGTGGTTTAGAAACTTTAGATAGTGCAACTGGTAGCTGATGATTTTCTTCCTTTCAAAGAAAACCATTAGATGCAACCCTGTAGGGTTCACTAAAACATCATAAATTTAGCAATGATGACCCTTTCAAAATGATCTGATCCTTTAGTCATTTTGCAGTTGCCATTTTTAAAATACATAAAGTATTTAAGCCAAAATTGAATTAAACTATATAGATAAACAATTGTAATACACCATTCTGATGGTAGAAAGTGAGGAGGAATTAAAGAATCTCTTAATGACAGTGAAAGAGGAGAGTGCAAAAAAAAAATGGTCTGAAGCTCAACATCAAAAAAACTAAGATCATGGCTACTGGCCCCATCACCTCCTGGTAAATAGAAGGGGAAGATATGGAGGCAGTGACAGATTTTACTTTCTTGGACTCCATGGTCACTGCAGATGGTGACAGCAGCCACAAAATTAAAGTACCCCTGCTTCTTGGGAGGAAAGCGATGGCAAACCTAGACAGCATCTTAAAAAGCAGAGACATCACCTTGCCTACAAAAGTCTGCATCATCAAAGCTATGGTTTTTCCAGTAGCGATGTATGGAAGTGAGAGCTGGACCATAAAGAAGGCTGATTGCCAAAGAACTTATGCTTTTGAATTGTGGTACTGGAGGAGACTCTTGAGAGTCCCCTGGACTGCAAGGAGAACAAACCTATCCATTCTGAAGAAAATCAACCCTGAATGCTCACTGGAAGGACAGATACTGAAGCTGAGACTCCAATACTTCGGCCATCTCATTAGAAGAGAAGACTCCCTGGAAAAGACCCTGATGTTGGGAAAGTGTAAAGGCAAGATGAGAAGGGGATGACAGAGGACAAGATGGATGGACAGTGTCATCGAAGCTACCAACATGACTTTGACCAAACCCCGGGAGGCAGTGGAAGACAGGAGGGCCTGGCATGCTCTGGTCCATGTGGTCATGAAGAGTTGGGCACGACTTAATGACTACATAACAAAACAAAAACAACACACCATTATATTGAAGGACATAGTTTATTGTCCATACAAACATGCGAAGGTATATTGAAAAGTTTTTATGACTATTTACAACTTACTGACAAGACACTGCTGTAAGGACCTGATTTTTTTCCCAGTGTTTAGAAGTAACAGTTCTGATAAAAGCTCCAGAATATTTATTATCATATATCATGTCAATGTGTTACTGCTTGTATTTCAAAGAACAATGAATAAATAATAAGGTGCAAAGAGTGTTTTTTTATTATTATTATTTTGCTCTCTCACACAACAAACATCATTTTCTTTCTTTCTCCAAGTGTTCAGGAATAAATTTCCTGTCTGTGTTATGATTTTAAAATCCCTAAATGCTTAAAAAATATAATAGAATTCAGCCTTCTAAAAGATTCATAGCTTGGCCTGCTGTGGTTAGAGGAGGGGGAACACTGAGCATCTTTTTGTGTAGGAATTCCATCTTCTTGAGTTCATTTTTCATTCAATCCAAGATTGATTTATGCTGGAGAACAGAAAAGACCTGGAGGCAAGACAGCTCATCTCTTGACAACTGCAACATGTTTTCAGTGCCAACTGGAAACTGTGAGCCTTTGAATATAGCCTGTGATTGGTTTCCTTAGCCACATGTGGATTACCCATCCTCTCCTTCCCTGAGTGATCAGCTCAGATGTAGTTGCTTGGTCTAGCAAATTGTGTTGTTATGACATTTCTTGTAGATATCATTGCTTACCCACTTGAAGCTATCAAAGAGTGTTTACACGACACTCCTCCGTTATAGGGCAAGGGCTGCATTCTGGCACATTTTCAGTTCTACAAAAATAGTGGAACACTTAGAAATATATAGGGAGTGTGAGTACCATCCAATCCTGTTTGTATTCAGATATTTGCTGTACAGATTGGGAACAATCTGCTCCAAGGTGGTTTGGAGGTAACTTGAACCAACATGTTCTCAGGTTTATTATTTGTATGTTTCCAAATCTAGGGTTTAAAAGCTGGGGAAAAGAACCGCAAACTGGGGGAGCAAAGGGGTGGGGACATGTGCAATGCAGTGGCTGGGGATGAGGTAGACAAATCATTTCAAAGGAAGGCTGCTGATACAGAAATGTTAGTGGCTCAAGAGAGGTTGTTCTGTGCCATGGAGAAAAAAAAAGCAGACAGGCAGTTCAGACAGGAGCTTCTTCTGTGCCCCTAGTGCAACACACCAAATAGCAAATGACAAATAATTGGGAAACATGTGATGCGGGTGTGAAGATGTCTCTTTTGTGTCCCGTCAGTAGTCTGTCTTGCCTAATTCTGTTCACTGCCTAGCCTAAATCAGAGTGTTGCAGGAGCATCTCCTCTGAAACATACGCAGATACCTGCAGCACGAAAAGCAAAAGTTCTGCAAAAGGAGGACAGAACCAGGAATTTAAAAATATAAGAGTAGTAGAAAACAACAAGAGGAAAGAAAATGTCCAGAACTACTTTGACATATCCAATCAAAGCCTGCACAAGACAGTCAGTAATACATCCCAAGTACACACAAGCACGGTCGATCCTAAATGTAGTGAAGACTCCATGTAGCTACCTAAAAGGAAGAAAATTCAACAAACACCCTCCATTTGCCATGCTGGATACAAAATATCTGCTTTATCGAATGGTTAGAAATGTATACAATCTGGTGAACCATCACAAGGATGCAGCAATTGGAGTTTCAAGCAACTTTCAGCTTTCAAAAGCTGCCTGAAAGCCAAAAGCTGGGACTTCGGATGTAAACCTCCTTCTGCTTTGGCATTTCCTTCTTTTGCTGCAGCAACTAGCACCAGTGTATTTGCGAAGGCTTTCACAGCCAGGATCTAATGGTTGTTGTGGGTTTTTCAGGCTCTTTTTCTGTGTTCTGAAGGTTGTTCTTCCTAATGTTTCACCGGTCTCTCTGGCTGGCATCTTCAGAGGACAGGAGTAGCACTGTCCTCTGAAGTGCTACTCCTGTCCTCTGAAGATGCCCATGGCCACAGAGACCGGCGAAACGTTAGGAAGAACAACCTTCAGAACAGGGCCAAAGAGCCCGAAAAACCCACAACAACCATTAGATCCCGGCCATGAAAGCCTTCGTGAATACAACTAGCACAAGGTTTGTTTGTTTTAAATTTCACCGTTTCTAACTCTTAGAGTGACTAGAATAAGATTTAGTAAATTGTACGGGTGCACAAACCAACCAAGGATTACTGGGGGCTTCTAGAACAACCACCCTTAGTTGATCTGGAAATAGACAGGTATCCCTTCCACACCCTGTTTGGACACTTTCCCCTGAAATATCCATAGAAACATATCACCTTGCCAGCAATATTTAATCATAGTGATCTTAACATTCATATTCTGAGAGGGAGTTCTTAATTAACAACATGCATGCTATTTCTCTATAAAGTCACACAAACACACAGAGTAGTATCATAAGCCAGAAGTTTTCTGGTGATGTGTGTATGTGCAAATTAAATCATGTAAGTTGCAGCAGTGAATTGCTATTAATAATGTGCTGGTTGCATTCCTATGGCTCTATCATATGATGGGCATGAAAACTAGGAATGTGACCTTATTAATTAGTGAAAATTCACCACCACGATTTACATTTTTTTACTTATGCGTGTGTCACCTGCCAATAAGAGTGTAGTTATAATTGGGGTGCACTGATAATTTTCCAGGTTTGCTTTCTAACATATTTCAAGTACACAGTTGAACTGGTATGGACAATTTTCCTAAAACTTCTGTATTTCCAGTTTAGTTTTATTTTCCAGGTGACTAGATGTGTCAGTACCCACCCAGCCGAGATGAAGTCAGAGATGAACCGATGCTCTCAAAAACTAACCTATTCTAAAATGGCATTCCGAGAAGGGAAGGTGCCTAAATAATATGATCTGAATCAGAGGTTGTGATTAATGAGTTGCAAAGAGGCTTGGTTCATACATCAGAGGCAATCACCTTTGCTCTTCAAGATTTAATTGATGACCCTATAAGTGAAAAGCTGGATGACCAAGTTCTGTTATTACTGAACATCACAGCAATGAAAAACATGTCTAATAATCACCAAGCAAGGAAATAATTTTGGGAAATTTTATTATTCTTTCATTTGCTGTTCCAAGTTCGTCTACTGTGCTTTATTGAGGGCATTTTTTTATTACTCACTCAGCTGTTTTGTGTCTTCATTGAATGAATAGCACCCTTCTGTATTTTAGAAGCCCAAGGTCAAATTTGCTTTGTGGGGCCTGAAGAGGCTTTTGGTTCTATATGCCAGTTTACCAAGGATTACGAATGTAAAAACCTAAGGCAATCAGACCACAGGCCAGTCTGATGGAGCATTCTGTTCCTATGGTGGCAAAAAAAGATGCCTTTGGGAAGCTTTCAAGTCAACCAGAAGGTCAAAGGCATTCTCCCGCTTGGATTTCCTGAAAACTGATGCACAGAGACACATTGTCTCTGATGCCAGAGTTAACACATAAGCCTTGTGGCGAATAGCCATTGATAGTCTTCCTTAAGATGGCTGTTTACTGCAACAGAAAAAATGTAAAATATTATGGCATAAGCGCCTATGGACTAGGGTTCATTTTGTCAGATGCCAAAGATATCCTAGATAACCAAAGTTTATGTCGTCCATTACTCTTCAAAACAGAGTTCCCCTGTTTGCTGTTTGTTCTAATTTTGAAAATTCTTGGGAGATATTCTGCTCTGCTCAAGAAAGAAAAAGCATTCTTTAAAGGCTTTGCCAACTTCTCTGGGACACCTTGGTTATACTGAATGCAGCTCTTTGGTAGGAGCTGGGTTAGTTACATGACAAGTCCTGTTTAGCCTCATCAAAATCACTCTCTAAATAGCCAGAGTGAGGCCGCACCACCAGATTCCCTGCTGATACTAAAAGTGACAGAATACTGAAAGAACAGAAAAATCATTCCTCCCATCTCCCTCTACCCATGATGCACAAGGAATTTGGCACTCCTCGGTCAGACCTCTGTTTTTTATCTCCCCCAATCTCATAGCAATATAGTTAGCAAGATTTATAATCTCCATAGGAAGACTGCTATTATAAAGCAATAATTTGCAGAGGCACAGAAGGTGATCTGCTTAGAAGATATTGATTTTTCATTTTCTGAAATGTGATTTCATATTTATGCTGGCACTTTCTCTCTTAATGCAGCACAGGGTGGCCTAGTATATTCTGACCTGATTTTAAAATTGCTTTTTATGTCAACTGCAAACCAAATATACCTTTTCTGTAAAGGACTATGGTATTCACAGTCTTACTCTTTGACTTAGACTGTGGTTGATTCTTGCCTATGGAAGGACCATAAATGCACTGTAAATGAACGTCTTGGAGAAATGAAGACGTGAACAAACATCGCACAAAAGACCAGCCTATTAGAACTCCTAAACTGACTTTTACTGATATTTTGAGCTGCCTTCTGCTGGAGTTTTCCTAAATTAGTCAAGAAAATAAAAGTACAGTTCAAGTGGGCTGGCACTATCAGCAAGATGATTATACAGAACAGTACAGACCCAACTACCATGAGACTAAATCAAACTATATTAGTCCTAATTAGAAAAAAAAAACAATGAATCAATGGGACTTAGTTATCTGTTGACATACCGAGTTTCCCTGAAAATAAGAAGGGTCTTATATTAATTTTTGCTCCAAAAACACATTAGGGTGTATTTTCAGGGGATGTTTTATTTTGCAGTCATGTCATCTTCTGGTTGCTGTACAATGCTGCACAACGGTGGAGGATGGGGTTTCACTTAACTAGGGCTTATTTTTTGGGGGGTAGGGTTTATATTACAAGCATCCTGAAAAATCATATTAGGGCTTATTTTCAAGTTAGGTCTTGTTTTCGGGGAAGCAGGGTAACACATCCCATTCATTCAGTATGCTGTAACTGGAGCCAGCAACTGAATTTAGCCCATGGCTTTTATGTTCCTGTCCTTAAAGAATGCTCAGTAAAACTTCCAATTCAGTCTGTACTAGAGCAATGTCAAAATAAGTGTTTGAGGAGTTTGCCCTGAAATCAGTGAAAAAGAGAGAAAAACATGAGCTTCACTAAGCAGAGCAATCCTAAAATCATGCTAGTGGTGGAGAGTTCTGTCCTTAGTAGTTTTAGGACCTTTCTTGATTTTCTGCAGCAAAAGTGGTCAGCCTGCAGCTGTTACGCTAATTTCATGCCGCCATCAGCATAATCTCAAAAGTGCCCTGCTAGTGAGCAAGCAGTTCATATCTTTGGCAAGAGCAACCTATCTTCCTTTCAGCAGCTCAGTGAAGAGGAAAATAACTGGGGAAAGAGATAGTGGAGATGGGCGAGGAAAAGATGGTGGCATAGATGAAAAGAAGGAGAAGGAGAGAGAAAATTAGTGGGTCTGCCTGCCACTGATTTTTCATATCACTATTATGTAGTCTCTAACAGTTTATCCCCAAGGAAATGAAATCTGGAACCAGGGTAAAGTTTGCCTTCCTGTGCTACACGGATTACAGTGGTACAATTTTATAGTAGTTTAATGTTAACAAAAGCTTTTCCAAAAGCCATATATGGTCGAGTCTCCCCCTCCCCCCATTGACAAGAAGTCTCAAGCAATAGAACAAATGAATTTAATTTCAGTTTGGTTGTGCTGTGAACAACCAAAAACCCACCACTCAATTTACTGAAAGGATCCAAACATCTCTAACCATATCCAGACATTACTTGCACGGTTGGTTCAACATGTGAGGAGTGGAACAGTTAGTTTTAGTCACAATATCTGTAGAAGGCTGAACATTTCCTCTTCAGACTTATTCCTGTCCAAATGAGGAAAGCAATTGCATAGCAGTGGGGCTAATGCATTCCACCCTTTCTGTGTTCCCTAAATGGAGTGAATAATGACTGACTAAAGCTGTAGTTTCTTATCTCTGAAACTGTGTTCCCAAATGCCTGAGCAAGTTTGTCTCTGAAAGAAGCAGCACTCTTTTGTGAGTAAACAAATGGAGTAAGGAAAATCAGTGAGGAACAGTGGATACTGTGGAGTACTAGGACTCTGGAGACTGGGATTCAATTCCCCCCTCATACAGTACATGGAAACTAGCTAGGAGGTAGTGATTTTAAGCTCCTCCTAAAATATCTCAGGTACTGTGAAAATCCTATTACACCCACTATAAGTCAGAAGCAACCTGATGATACCATGTGGAATAAGGATGGAAGATCAAATCCATATATTGATTGATACTCCATCCCAAGTTCTTTGCATCCTGTTTATGAAGAAACATATGGATTTTAGTGAGTCCTTATCAAAACCAAAGTGAACTAATTTTTCAGCTGTTTGAATTACTCAAATTCAATAGGACATCTATTCCCAGCATGGAGAAGATCAGGTTGTACTTTAACACCCAGAGGTGTTAAATACAAAGATGTTATGAGGGGAAAAGAAGAGGTGGCAGTCTTAAATCGACACTGCGAGCTGAAATAATTCAAGCAGAGACTTTTTAGAGGCACATAAAGCCCTCTGGCTGACTGGACAAATTGATCTGATTGCTCCTCTCATACCCACCACCATCGACATTTCATGTTCCACACTGACTTGGAGAAATGTTCAGGTGTTTTTTTAACTATTTTTATATAAAAAAACAAATAAACCAAAGACGAATGTAATTCACCCTTCATTTAAGGTTGTTTGTGGAGCGGATCCAGCTCTGAGAAAGTCTTTTGCCTTAGCATTTCCCCACTGTTAAATTCCTGGCAATTCTCACAGGTACACCAACACAAGGACACTTAACCAGCATGTCAATCAAGTTGCCCCAGGCATAGGACCAGACCTCAAGGGTCATGTTATGGGATAAAGATGAAGATTGAAATGAGTGATTAAATCACTCCCTTGTCTCTTCAGTAGAATGGAGAGGAATTAATTTATGTGTTAATTGTAAAGGGAATTTCCTCTATGATTGTAATGGATTTGGAGGAGCAGATGGCAAATGGCAGCTATCACTGCTGTCCAAAGTGGATTCAGACAGCTCCAGTGTGTGAAGCCTCCACTTTAAGAAACGAATGCATCTTTCTGTCTTTGTTCCACAAACTTTTAAAAGGCAATCTGATCTGTTTCTTACAGAAGTGGCTGTTCAAAAATGAATTTATCCAATTAATTCCAGGACAATTCCTTCTATATACTTTCTTCTGCTATATGCATTTTGATACTCACAGTTATCACCTTTTCATGACATAATAGTTAAATATTAAAGGCTGCAAATGCAGTGTTTAATTTTTGCTCCAGAAAACGCATAAGGGCTTATTTTCAGGGAATGTTTTATTTTTTCCATGTACAACCATCTACATTTATTCAAATACAATCCTGTCATCTTCTTCTGGTTGGTGCACAATGGTGGAGGATGGGGCTTCACTTAAGTGGGGCTTATTTTGGGGGTAGGGATTATATTACACAAGCATCCTGAAGAAATCATACTAGGGCTTATTTTCAGGTTAGGTCTTATTTTCGGGAAAACAGGGTATATGATTATAATTTATATAATTATTTAGATTTTGTGTGTGTGTTTGTGTATGTGTGTGTGTGTGTTTGCATGTCTATGTGTGTGTATATATATATATATATACATGTATATGTATATGTATATGTGTGTGTACATATACAATTATTTAGATTGTGTATTATTTTGATATACATGTTTAAAGATAGCAGTTGTGGGATTTACTTTTGTGCCTTTCTTGGCTTTGAGTTTATGTTGTTAACTCACCCCGTCGCTTCAGAATGACAGTGGAAAGACACCAAATAAGATGTGTATATACAGTATACAGTATGCAACAGGCAGACCTTCAGAGGTCCCTGTTCCTTTGGACAATGTCAAAGAAGCTATCGTTAATAGATGAAATTACGGTTGGCTTTGCTCCCTATGAGCATGACAGCAACCAGAAATATACAATTCAAAAGAAGATTACAAGCCGTGCATCACTACCTCTCACCTGCTATCCTGGCCAACAGCCCCAAATATTCTACTCTAATGCCTACCTAGGAATCACTTGAAATTTAGACCAAACAAGCAAACAAACATGTGTGCCTATTTCAAATCTACAAAAATCAGAACTCTGGTCATTTATGTAAGTGTACAAAATGACACACTATCTAAAGAGTTGATCATAAATCAGACATTCCCCCTTCTCTGCCAGTGCAGGAGAACCAGTACCTGTCCTATTTCATTTTTAGCCAATTTCACTGGTGACATTAATCCTGCTGCATTTTTTCCTTTGCCAGTTAAAACAAATGCAGCACAATGCTATTGTTCTAAAACAAACAAATAAACTAATATTGGAGGCTGCTGCCAGAATATTAGAACAATATCTGTTCACTGGAACTTATGCTCATATAACACAGCTGTATTTTTTTAAAAAGACACTTTTACAGATAAGAATACTGTAGATCATAATATTTAGAACCCATTATGTTAGACATTATTGCGGACAGGGTTCTCAAATCTAGAAGAACTCCACCATGATTAAAAGGTGAATGAAGCATTTCTATGTGCAACCATTAAGAACAGGGATGGATGGGTATTTACAGATAATAAGGAATAGAAACAATATTTGTAGATAGAGACAGTCAGAATTCTTTCTCTTCTCCTAGCCTTTAATTATTGTTCTTTTAAACACCAAAATATGTAGTTGCTACCACCAGAAACAAAGGGAATTATTGTTTATGAAGATCTATATCTCCATAGGTTGTAATTTTAGTTTATTGTAGTACAAAACATCTATAGTTGTCCAAAAGTATGAATTATCTTTAGTTCTAAAGATGCCTTTGGGGTGATCATAAGAATGTAGGGTATTAACAGAAGTAGCCCAATGTCTAAGGGAAAGATTAGGCAAATGCCTAAGTACCGTACCTTTAACTAGTAGAGGTGGACATATCTGCATTTTTTCTTTCTCCCACATCAGCATTTCTTTTCTAGCTATTCTCTCCCACTTTTACATTTTAGATGTATGTCAGTGGTTTCCAACCTTGGGTCCCCAGATGTTCTTGGGCAACAATTCCCAGAAATCTTGGCCATCACAGCTAGTAATGAAGGCTTTGGGGTGTTTTAGTCCAAGAACATCTAGGGCCCAGGATTTGCAACCACTGACTGAATTGGGTAAAGTTCTTATAAAAAATAAACCAAATGAAATTCTCACTGTCTTCCTCTGACTGGACCCTGTTCCAGAGCAAAGGCACAGTTGCTTTGCTCTTTAGAAGGTAAGTGTTAACCTTAGGATAAAGTGACAATATATGCAGTTCAGTAAATCAGCTACAGTTTCGTTCTGTTGACTATTAGCCATGAATGCTAAAACTATGCTATAATGCTATGTCTCCCTCTTCCCCCTCCCTTTTCAGGAACACACAGGATTATTCATTTCTTTTCTAATCCAATTTTCAACATGGGAAAGAGTTTTTGTAGGTTAGTTGGAGGATGAGGGCATTCCAGTGTAACGTCTGCCCTGAATACCACAGGAAGTAATTTCTGAGAACTTATTCTGCTTATGTCTTGGCATACGTGCCCCCAGGGTGTGTGCACACATGTTAAGTTCTGTTTGATTTAGCAAAAGGCAACCAGGTGCTAAGGGAATACTTCCTCTGAATACAAACAGGCTGCCAGCCTCTATGCCAGATCTTAAGGCACATTATTTTCAGTTCTTTCATTCAACTTCCTTTCACAAAACAGAGTGGAGTGGCACAGCACAAAGTGTCTGCCACCTGGTAATAAATGAGTTTTTCATAGGGCTAGTGAGCTCACATTATGATCTGTAATATGAAGATCTCACAGCTGCTCCTCATTTTCATAATTAGACAAAAAATAAGCTCTCTCTCACTGAAAAAAAAGAATCCCAGCCTGATGGATGAGTGACAAGCTATCCAAATTTTTGGCAGTGCATGCCAGAGAAGGGTCTGTTATTAAGCCTTCATTTGATCCAATGATTAATTTTAAAACAGAGTTAGGCAGATGTGTCAATGACAGACACTGTTCATTGTGGGGAACTATTCTGGCAACATGCTGAACTTGAAAACAAGAATGAGGATATATTTTCAGTTTCCTGCGAACATACAGACTATTTCATCATGAGGAAACATGCTACATTTACACAATGTCTGATTTATAACAGTTGTTGTCAAATGGGAAAATAGAACATTTGTGCTTAATAACGCATTGCACAATGGGTAAGAATACTGGGGAAATATACGTTATATTTAGTAAACCGCCACAGTATCTACCTTTAGGGGAGCTGTGCCCTGTGTTTCAGGTTTGGCATCAGATCATGCAGTCCTTCCTTTCTCGATTGATATAGACATTCTATCACTTCTGCAAGAAAAAAGCTGCATAGATGTGCCATATTTTTCCCCCAAGGTAATTCCCTGCCTCTGATTTGTCATCTACAATCTCATTCTGAGGACTTGTTCCACAGATGCCTGTGGCATGTTGCTGCACAAAACTGTTACCATGATATGCACATATTTATCTGTAGCCTACTGAAAGGTAATTCAGGATGCCTTGAATTTGCCCTCTTGATTATGGTTCCTGTGCAGAATAAAAGTGATGGCTCATATCTCCACCAATCACATCATAAGTTAATAATACTCCCCTCATCAGCGCACAAGAGAATATTGCAGCATGTGGTTCACAAGGAATCAGGTTACTTTAAATATCCCATCTCTGGTATGTATGCCACCGACATAACATTTAACTAATTACTTTACTGCATTGATAGTCTAAGTTTCTGTCCCAATTAATTGATGGCTTCTTTCATTCAACTGCTGTCTGAACCATGGAGCTTTAACTATCTTCTGCATCTGCTGGCAAAGTGGATTCCACAGCCCAGGTGCCACAATCAGGACATAGGAAGCTGTAGGTTTAGTTCTCTCCCACCTTCAAAATGTTCAGCTCTCAAGTTTGTTCTTTCACATTTGTAAAGAAACCAGCGTACTTGTTTAAGCTTGTATTAAAACAATGAATGAAACAAATTCAATTGTTTATTGTGTTGCAGAGTCATTAACTATAGCTATTCTCAGGTTGAAGAGAATCATGTTGCCTGTCAACACGAGGGATAGACAGAAATTGTTCTGAGGGAGGCTTGAGATTTGAACTCTTATTTATTTCCTGCCTCTTAAGACTCAGTGCAAGCTGACCTGCCATTTTGTGTGGCCTGCAATACACTGGAGAAGTAAAATATGCATGAAGTCCTACAAAATGTGAATTACAAAGGAGGTATACAATTGAAAATTCAGACAAACTTTAGCCAGTGTGCACAAAAATGTGTATATTGGGAAAATATAATTAAATGTTAATATTATGAAAAATATTTACATACACTAATAAAATTTCATCCAGAAAAGAATAAAAAGATATTTTGACCTAAGATACGCCAAGGATGGGACAAGAATACAAGTTTCTCACCTCCAACCTCCAGTGAAATAAGGAGTTTTCTCTCTCTCCTTTTCAGTAAAGACTTCCACAATTTGCCCAAAATGCCACTACATAAAACTAGTAAAACTAGTGTCCTTTCCTTTCGCAAAGCAAAGCCTGTATACAAACATAAATACTGTATTTTTCGCTCCATAAGACACACTTGGCTATAAGACGCACCTTGTATTTGAGGCACCATCGGGGGTGAAGGGGTGTGTGCATGGAGGGGTAGGGGGAAGTCAGGTGGTGGTGTGATTTCCCCTCCTTTTCCAGCACTCTAAACACCTTTTCTTCCCCCGGATCACTTTCCTCCCATATGTCTTTCCTTAATACCACTCTTCCCATTTCTTTCAACTGTCCTCCCTCCTCTCTCATGAGAATGATGATGCCGCTGCAGGGCCAGGGCTCCAGCAGCGAGGCATGTCTTTGCCCTGCTTCCCCGGATGGCACACAAGACCATGAGGCTGTCTCGTGAGAGCAGCTTGAGAGGAGGGGTGAACCAGAGGGCATATAAGGTCGTTCACCCCTCCTGACTTCCTCCTTCTTAGGGAAGCTTTGCTGTCTGGCTGGCCATAGGGCCACCACGTGGGACGGACCTCGTGGCTGCCTTGGAAAAGGCAAGGGGGATGGAGCTTTGAGGACCCAGGCGGGCGGTTTTAGCAGCTGTTTTTCCTGCATTCTAAACACCTTTTCTTCCCCCAGATCACTTTCCTCCCATACTTTTAACAGCACTCTTTCGGTTTCTTTCAACTGTCCTCCCTCCTCTCTCATGAGAAAAACGTTTATCCCCCTCTTCTCCCTCTCTTGTGACTCCTCTCTCTCTTCTCCTACTTCCCCTTCCTCTATCCATTCCTCTGTCTTGTGCCACTCCATCTCTCCTTCTTCTTCTGTCACTTTAAACTTTTTTAAAGTATTCGCTCCATAAGACGCACACACTTTCCCCTTCACTTTTTTGGGGATGAAAACTGTGTCTTATGAAGTGAAAAATACGGTAAGTGCAGAAGGACTAACTGGGAAAGAATCATTAGTCAGGCAGGTGAAAACAGCCCATCTGATGCTTCCAATTCTTAATACATTCATGAAAGTCAGATTTCTTTTACTGTCTTGACCTGTCCCACTCATGCATCTTCATTGCTTCTCTGCTGCATCTTTCCCACCCTTTCAGCACAGCTATTCCTATTCTTCCTTTCTCTCTCAGTTAAGAGAACACAATGAAGCCTGCCCATGTTACAACAGGGGAAATGCAAAGCACCACTGCTACTTATATGTGTTCCCCTTTCATAAATTCAAATTTAGAACCGTATTTTTATGTTTAAAAAAACACTGAACTGGACATGAAGGATCTGTTCTATTATTGCTTTGTCTCAGGGTGAGAATAGTGGCTTCTTGTGCCACTTAATAATTGCCGCAGAATGACACAAATACCTATGATTCTGTCTCTTTTTGTACATGTCTCAAGACAATTCACATACCTAGTTTCAATACTTGTTATATCACTCTCAAGGAGGGAAACAAAAACCTGTACAGAGCACATGTTATATGTCATCCTCAATACATGAGCTCTAGACTTTCTAATTTGCCGCCTTTTCTTTGCTTGCATTATCACAGGCTACCAGGTGAATTATATTCCTAATGTCAATGGCTTTATTCTAACCCTATCCCATAGATCATTATTTGTAGCTGCTAAATTTGTATCCCACTTTTACACCAGATGGTACTCAAGATGGTAAGAATTTTTCTCAATTTATTTTCTTTTCTTACAAAATTTTTCCAAAATTAATATTTATTCATAAGCACAATGGAAAACCACAGTGGAAAGAAAAACCAATTGGAGGAAAGTTAAAAAGGTAGAATCCAGGTATATTCAACTATGTTTGTGGAACTCAAACATTTAACAGCTACATCTGAAAAGCATATAAAGCAATGTATTCTGTGTTTGATATAACTGTCCTAATATTCTCTCTCTCTCTCTCTCTCTCTCTTTTTCTCTCTCTTTAATAGTTCTCAAACACACGGAAAGAAGTGGCCATGTGACATCATTTTTCATTATGTGGCTAGAAACATGTTTACTTACATAATCATGGATGAGCATTTCCATACAAGCATTTCCATCTCTGACAAACTCCCTTGGCACAACCAGGTGCATATTAGTTCCAGAACTGGGTGCATGGACCAGCCATGCATCTTCTTTGCAAAGGAGAGTCCACTGGAGGTGGAAATTAGTATGCAGTTACTTTTGTAAACTTTCCTTTTATTAATGGGATTTTGGCCTCAGAATTTTAAAGCTAGCACAAAACGGTACTGTCTAGTTTAACCTGTGCTTGGATAAATTGAGCAAGGGAAAATCTTTAGTGTTTACATTTAATTCCACCAGAATCTTAGGTGTATTTAGCATGCTACATGATTTATGAGTTACAGTGCTGATGGACAGGGATTTTGAACTGTAGTGATAGAGTGCGGTTTTAACATGGTCCACATCCAGGCCTAAATGGGGTTTTCTTCCTTTAACCAATTCTGACACATATTTAAAGCATTCTAAGGCTTTTGCTTTCTAAAGAATAAATGAACACCTAACCAGACACATCACATTTTAGGGTATGAGACTATCTCCCTTCTTGTTATGACTGATATTGATTAGTTGGATCTTCATTGTTTGATTTAGTCATTTTAGTTGTTCAAGATCTGATTAAAATTTATTTGCCCAATTAAATAGCCTACAATATGACTTGTAGCAGCCAATCATAACTGGCACAATAACATGTCTCCATGTCTATTCTTTACCTTTTTAGTCAGAAGTAAGCCTCATTCAGTTCACTTCTGTTTAACTCCTTAAATAGAATTGATAGTTTTGGACCAGTGGAAGGGCATACTACCGTATTTTTTCATGTATAAAATGCCCCATGTATAAAACACCTCCCCACTTTTCTAACCCCAAATTTCCTTCTTTGTAAGAAAGTAGAGGGGGAAGATGGGGATCAAAGTGCTTTGCAAAGAAAGTGGAGGGCGTGCTTTCCCCCTCCACTTTCTTTGCAAAATGTGGAGGGAGAAAGCAGGGATCAAAGCATTTTGTTCCCTCCCTCCCTTACTACCGTGTATAAAATGACCGTCAATTTTTCCTCTAATTATTTTATGAAAAAGTGTCATTTTATACATGGAAAAATATGGTACTTAGGGGTCAACTGTTAGGATCTACATGTGGCAGTGGGTGGAACCATGAATAAACTGGATGTGGAAGCTACTTCTCACTCTGTACCTCTTCTTTTCTGTTTCTTCCACTGACCCCTCCTCTGTCACCCTTTTTTCTCTTATGCCCCCTCTTCACTCTGACACCTGCTATCTCCCTCTCCTTATTGCCTGTGTTAGGAACTGAACTCTTGCTTTTGAAATTAGGTTAAAATCAGTGTGCTCTTCACTGAATATCTCTGGCCATAGTGGGCTTAATTCAGTCCTAACATGAAATGTTTGCCATGACCAGAGCTTTGGAATGAGAGTACAACTTGCAATATTGCAACAACCCTGAGCCTTGTCTTATCATATCTCACTCTTATGGAAAAATCCATGATATCCATTGAAGTTTCTAAGCACTTCTGCTCTTGATTTTAGTCCTAGTTCTGTGGAACCAGGAGTCCCAGCTCTGGGCATCCAATATTTGTTTTTGCTTGATGGATGTGTATCTGTCTGTGTTGCAAGTTCACAGACAGCTATTTCCAGAGAGCCTGCACTCTCTTCTCCTGACAATCTCTGTGATCGAGCATGTATCATTCAAACACTTTTGGCTTGCTCTGTTATTACTACAGTGGTGCCTCGCAAGATGATGTTAATTCTTTACACAAAAATTGCTGTCTTGCGAAAACATCATCTTGCGAAATGCGGTTCCCCATTGAAATGCATTGGAATCTATTTAATGTGTTCCAATGGGGAAAAAAATCATTGTCTTGCAAAAATCGCCCATAGGAAAACCGTTTTGCGAAGCCCGGACCCAGCTGTCAAAATCGCTGTCTTGTGAAAAACCGTCCAAAAAAAAAATTGTCTTGTGAAGCACGGACCAAAACATCGTCTAGCAAAAATCACCCATAGGGAAAATCATTTTGCCAAGTGCTATAGCAATAAAAAACCCCATCATCTTGCAAATTAACCATTTTGCGAGGTAATCATCTAGCGAGGCACCACTGTATATGTGTTTCCTGTTGGATTGTTTGTGTTACTGTACATCATCCAGAAAGGCAATAAATAAATTATTGCTACACAAGAGTATAGCAATGATCCTGTGCTGGCAGAGCACAGAGAATTCTAAAAATGGAGGCAGCCCAAATATATATATAATTTGAAACTGGGCTCCAAGTCAGTACCAAATTTGGTACAGATGTAGCAGACAGTCTGGTCTTGCTCTGTGACAGACTTCAGGAAGTCTGGGCAAAAGGTTTTTGAGTTATGATTTTTTTAAAGCAGAACTGTCCCCCCATTCAGAAATCTATGACTTTAAACATCCCTAGATTTAAAACAGATCACAAAAATTTAAAGGAGTAATCTTGCTTATCTTGAAAGAGAATGGTTGTCCCCACCCAGTTTTTTTTAATTTGGAAAGCATCCAAGCTCCAGGGGCTGAAATATTGATCCTCAAAAAAGACCTTTCAAAAAGGAAAAACAGCTCTACCTTGGGAGCAATCTGAACTTTTGATCTTGTCAATCAGGATGCAGTTAGATGACTCTTAAAATTAGCTTTTAAACTTTTCAACTTCTTTTTTGGCCAAGTAGGCTTATGAAAATGACACTTGCTTCCTGTACAATGTTAAATATTAAGAAGCTCACTCATTTAAGCTGAAAAATTACTTTCTTTTTTCTTTTTTCTTTTTTCTTTTTTCTTCTCTCTCTCTCTCTCTCTCTCTCTCTCTCTCTCTCTCTCTTTTCTTTGTGATTGACGATGGTCTTACTTGATGCTATCAGAGTTTTGGGATCTATATCGTGTCATAGTTTCCTGTTCATTCCTGTCTCCATTCCACATGACTTATCACTATACAACTGCTTGGTGATTTTAAAAAGACTCCAAAAATATAATGTGCCATTAAGTCATTTCTGATGTGTGGTGAATACAGAAGTTAGTGGCCTCTCAAATCTCCTTTCATTGATCATTGACAGCTCTGTTCAGATCTTGGAAACCGATAACATCTCATGTTATGTTGTTCTCTTTTACTATTGCCCCTGTTCCAATAAGTTCTGCTCAAGTGTTGCAAAGTAACAACTGTAGATCCTTTTGCTGAGTCAAAGCATGTCATGTTAGTTCTTCCTGTTTTCCTACTACCCCCGCCCCCTAGCAATATTGTCTTTTCCGGTCAGTTCTATGTTCTCATTATATGTGCAAGGTATAGTAGCCTCAATTTACTCATTTTGCTCTAGTTCAGACTTGACTTTAACTCACTTATTTGCTTTTCTTGGTAGTTTGAGGTATCTGTAAGGCTATCCTCCAACATCACATTTCAAATGAAATGAACCTCCCCCCCTTCTTCACTGTCTGTCTTTTGCACAGTATAGATGCTTTCAACCTTGGTTTCAAGTTACAGTCTTTGCTAACTCCCACCCGTCCCCTTTTTTATTTCAAAAGGTGAAGGGACATCTTTTGGAAAACATGCTGGCAACATGTTTGTTGAGCAAGGGTCTGGAAATTAGAAGACAGCTTTCTCATCTGTATTCCACAGAGTGGGCATGGCAGTATTAGTTTACCTATGATGTTAAAAGACGTATATGTTTCTCTCGTGTACATGTTACACCGTTTCATTAAGTCCAAAACAGCCCTTCAAAACATTTTGACACAGAAGGACTACAGTCACATCCCAGCTGTTCTTGGTTCTGCCCTCTCAAATTACAGATCATGTGATCAACTTCTGGGATCATCTAGCACTGGGTAATTTGTACAGGAAGAAAGTTGCTGTTGAAATTTTTGTGTACTGTATGTATACTTAAACTTCCATTTTGAAAAGCCAGGAAATTAAGTTCTGAAAAAAGAATATCCCACATTTGTGAATGTGGCATACTCTGCTTCTGAATCCAAGATTCAAAATGACAGGAAATGGCTCAGTATTGCTGTACAATATAATGCCTGCAATGCCAAGAGGAAAAAAAGATGTCGAGCTTTACATAAGAAAGGGCAACCTAAATATTCTTTCCCTCTCAAAAGTGAGGGAAAATCCAAGGAGCGGGGTCTTTTTTCATCAGTTAACCAATTTTCAGAACTATTTTTCAACAAGTGTAAATGGTAGTAAGCACAAGAGAGTAACCTGTGGATAATCTTGATTGCTGACATGGATGTCATCAACAGTCAGACTTCCTTTTGTTATGTAAAGTCTGGCATCCTTTCTCCTGCTGGAAAACTGGGCAGGAGGAGAGCAATATATACTGCCTTGAACATTTCAAAGGAAAAAGGGATTATAAATGTAACAAATACATTAATAAAGCTTCCAACAACCCTTTGAGGTAGTTTAGGGTGTATGAGAGTGGTAGGCCCAAGGTCACCAGTAAATTTTATAGCTCATTTGAGGGCTAGAACCTGGTCTCCCGAATTTATGCCCAAAGCCAGCATAATTGCATTTATTTGAACACCAAACACAGTTACATTTCCACTGCACGCCTTCTTTCTCAACCTGAAGAGATCATGAACTGAGGGGGCAGAGTGACACACCTCTATTCCTTCCTCAATTGGCAGCAGTTCTGAATGTCCAAACAAGTTCCACCTTATTCAAATAAATCAATTCCTTTGCTCTAGCTACTGGTCCTGGCAATGCAGAGACTGAGGTGAGAATAGAAATACTGTTTTCGGCTACTCAGGATAAAAGAAGCATGGTGGGAGAAATTAGTAAGGAAAATATCTTGCTGTCAGAATTGATTGGCGATGGCATTTAAAGAGGAGGATGGAGGAAATTGAAGCAAGGCAGTGGATGTGAGGAATAATGACTGCCACACTGAGCAAACAGAGAGGGGACTGCTGGGGAGGTAAAGGCCAGTATTGTATTTTGATATATCTCGTGATGAGAAGATGCTGGGATGCTAATGCCCAGAGGAAAATCTATCTCAGACTCATTTTAACCTGCTCAAGTCATGTGTCTTCAAGGCATTCTTTTATATTCTACCTTCTTCTGAAGAATCAAAGATAGGCACAACTGCAAGCTGACTAAATGGTCTGGAGGTTAACTGCAACTCCCAGGGGACATGATAGGTGAGGGATTCGAAAAGGTGTAGTCTAGAAACTTAAATTTGTCCAAGCTTTACATTCTACTTCTCTCCATATGTCCTGACTTCCAAAGGGCTATATCTTCCTCACAAAGAACTGTTAACTCCAGTGGTTAATTTTAAATTAAAAACAGCAACACATCCAATAATGTTTAATTAAAATGGCCATTCCCACCCCACACACCCCCAAATTACTCCCTAAAAATCACACGTTTTAAACATTTACATAATTGTCATTTGATAATTCAAACAGTGACTTCTGCAACTTTTGAAAATATTAATGAATTGAGGCAATTAATGAAGTTATAGTTAATCATGTTTTGTCCATGAAAGCTCACATTAAAATATAATAGTTAGCCTTAAAAGGTGTTTTTGACTTGTTTTGTTTCTTTGGATTTTATCTGATACATTTCCAAAGTAGTGGTTGTGTTAATTTGTCTCAGAAAACTGGCAAATTTAAAGGAGGAAGGGGGGTTGAGAAAAGAAGCAAGGACAAAATGTGTCGATGCTTTAAAGACCATGGAATTTGTTCTGAGTGTGAAATAAAAGGTTAAGCAGAAACAAGATTGTTAGTTCCTAAAGTGCCACAATATTTTGTCTTTGTTTTTCCCCTTTAGTTTTGCCAACATACTGAAATATATTCAGTCTTCATTCTGTTGATTGACTCATAGTTTTCTAAGTCTTGACTGATATGCTTCAGTAGTCGTCTCTCTGAAATATGACCTATTTGCAGGATCCAAACCAGTCTGCGAAGTAAAGGAGAGGGGAAGAGAGGACATGCTGTTGTGCTTAAAACTGCTGGATCCACACACGAAGCAACTTCACAAGATACTTTTTTTATATAAAGGAATATTAATTTGTTCAGAAACCACTTCCAAAGCAAATTGGAAAGATGAATTAGGAGTATGTCTCACACAATGAGAGGTAGACGAAGAAGCTACTGACACATTATGTGATGAATTACTGAAGTCCTTTTGTAGCTCAGCATACAGCCTTATGGTAGGTCTTGGTTTTTTTAATATAAAATGTAAACACTAGCATTCCAAATGAACATTTTTTTCTTTTTCTAATAATATTAACTAAAATGTACTTCCTCATTAAACATAGACATTGGTATGATTTTCAGGTTGCTATGATTACTAAAGATTGTAATGTAGTAACCTAGAGCTGCGATCCTGTACATAGCTAAGCTCATAGAATTTACTAGGCTTCGGTGGCCTGTGCCCGTGCATCCTAGTATATGGGAATATGCATTTTAGTTGCTTTTATGACACTCCCGGGATAAGCAAACACAACACACAAAATTTACATACTATCATACAACTCAGCTCTAGGAAGTTTAATTACAAAACTGCATTTTAATTGATTATCAGTGGAATAAATTAGAGCAGCACCATTCTGGAAAGAGCAACCAATAAACAGAGAAGCTTTTTTTTTAAAAAAATCAACATATCATAATGGCTTAATTGCAATAAATTTAGACCTGTAATTGGTAATATTAATCTGTGTGTCTATTGCTTCTTCCAGCTACAAGTCAGTTTCAGAGGTAAAGCAAGGTGTGTTATGCACAGGAAAAAAGATTTTAAAGCATCAGAATAGTCATGTACACTTATTTCTAATGATGATTACAATTGTTGCTGCAGCTATTGCTGGTCTTTCCATTTACAAACAATTGTAATCATTTTCACTGACCAAAATGGGCTATTCGAAACCCTAAAAACATTTACTTGCGTGTTTGCTTGTGTTCAAATTATAGTTCCTCTTAGTTGTTGCTCCAGCACCAATTTTATTCTCTTAAAATTGAACCGGTTCTTCTTAGTAACAGTGATCTCACACAATCAGATTAGCCATGCAATCACATCACTAGGGCAGGAAAAGCTAACAGACCTCTTTATTAAAAAAGGGCCCTTACTCTGAACTAGCTTCACTTTTTTTCAGTGACACCATCACAAATTCAAAACCGATTGTTGGCAGGATGTTGTCACTCTTGGTAAGATGACAAAGGCTGGTCTGAAGATGGTAAATGCTGCAATCATGCTGGAGAAAAGGAGAGGCTCACAATGCAGAGCTGCCACCATCACCTGAATAACAGGCATTACATAGTATGGTGGGGGTTAGAAGGTGAACTATCTGGACAAATGTTCATGGTTTGAGTAGTGGCAAAATTGCTCCCAAAGACCTGGGGGGGGGGGAAGAGAGACCAAAAGGGAATCTATTGCCATAGACAAAAAGTCACCTGATCAACTCTTCTTAGAGAGGTTTTAAACACAAAGAGATCAGTCATTTGTTGTTGTTGTCATCCTCTGGTGCTTCAGTATGCCTCTCTTGTTAATGTTAATTCATAATCGGACCTACTGAGCCAGATTAATGTCTTATCTTGCCTAAAACATACACAGGGTGAATGCTACATATTTTATGAATATGAAATATTAACTCTTCTCTTGGCTATACAATTTGTTTTTTTTAAAACTAGGATTAGTACCCTACATTTATTTCTGTGAGTATACTCATGTGGTGCTTTACTAAACAAACAAAACCAACAGCAGTTCTTCAGCTACCAATAATATACCAGCCACCTTGACTGACATAGAATCACAGAGTTGGAAGAGACCACAGGGGCCATTGAGTCCAACCCCCTGCCATGCAGGAACTCCATCAAACCACTCCCGACAGATGGCCCTCCAGCCTCTGCTTAAAAACCTCCAAAGAAGGAGACTCCACCACACTCCAAGGCACCATATCCCACTGCCGACCAGCTCTGACTGTCAGGAAGTTCTTCCTAAGATTCAGGTGGAATCTTTTTTCCTGTAGTCTGAAACCATTGCTCCTTGTCCTAGTGTCTGGAATTATGGAAAACAAACTTGTCCCTTCTTCGACATGACATCCCTTCAAATATTTAAACATGGCTATCATCTCCCCTCTTGACCTTTTTGTAAGGTTAAACATTCCCAGATCCTTAAGCCGCTCCTCATAGGACATGGCTTCCAGACCTTTGACCATTTTGGTCACCTCCTCTGGACACGTTCCAGGTTGTTAACATCCTTCTTGAATTGAGGTGCCCAGAACTGGACACAATACTCCCGGTGAAGTCTGACCAGAGCAGAATAGAGTGGTACTATCACTTCCCTTGATCGAGACACTATACTCCTATTGATGCAACCAAGAATTGCATTGGCTTTCTTGGCAGCTGCATCACACTGCTGACTCATGTTCAGCTTGTGGTCTACCAAGACTCCTAGATCCCTTTCACAGGTACGGTTGTCTAGCCAGATATCTTCCATCCTATATCTGTGCTGTTCATTTTTTCTGCCTAGGTGTAGGACCTTACATTTCTCCCTGTTGAAATTCATTTTATTAGTTTTGGCCCAGGACTCTAATCTGTCAAAGTCATTTTGAATTTTAATTCTGTCCTCTGGGGAGTTAACAACCCCTCCCAATTTCGTATCATCTGCATATTTAATTGGCATACTCTCTATTCCTTAATCCAAGTCATTGATAAAGACATTGAATAGCACAGGGCCCAGAACAGAACCCCGAGGCTCCCCACTAGTTACCTCTCTCCAGGATGAAGAGAAGCCATTGGTGAGCACCCTCTGGGTTCAATCAGTCAACCAATTATAAATCCACCGAAGAGTAGCACTGTCTAGCCCACATTTTACTAGCTTCCTTGCAAGAATATCATGGGGAACTTTGTCAAAGGCCTTACTGAAATCAAAATATGCTACATCCACAGCGTTCCCTTCAACTATCAAGCCTATAACTCTATCAAAAAAAGAGATCAGATTAGTCTGGCATGACTTGTTTTTGAGAAACCTGTGTTGACTTTTAGTGATGACAGCATTGCTTTCTAAGTAATAACAAACTGTCTGTTTAATGGTCTGCTCTAGAATTTTTCATGGAATTGATATATTGGGGGTGGGGGATGGGAGCAAAATATATGGTAACTCAAGAAACTAATCAAATTGGGAAAACAAGACTCACTAGAAAGACAGTAATGCTACGAAAAGCTGAAGGCAACAGGAGAAGAGGAAGACCAAATATGAAATAGATTGACTCCATAAAGGATGCCACAACCTTCCGTTTACAAGAGCTGAGCAGGGCTGTTGACCTTATAAAGTTACTCCTTCATAGAGTTGGCATAAGTTGAAAGCAGAACAGCAGTAACAACAAATTAAATAAATGATTGGCATCCAACTGGGATTTTATTCCTAAATAAATTACATAAATTGCAACAACAAATTATACCAGTCACAGAAATAGACACACATACATACAATTCACTGCTATAAGCATTATTACTTCAGTTACTCCAGAATAAAATCCTAATAGCAGTCAGATCAATGTTACATATATCAACTGAACGTATAGGACACTATGGATGATCAGCTTCTTATTATTAACTAGGGCTCAATACACAACCATAGATATTCAACAGAATATTATTTTCTGTTTACCTACATTTTTGTCATTTTGATCTGTGCACACAGTACTCTTTCAAACTGTCTGTGTTATGGCCTCATGTTAGGTCTTATTACTACTATTATTACAGGGTCTAAATTCTACTCACAAAAATTTTGTAAGAAATTTAATGCTGAAATGCTTTTGTTCAGTTATGCAAACAGTGTAACTTTTGGAAGTGAATTGCCATAAGTTAAGAAATCTCCATAGACATTATCCATTGCATTCTCTGCCACTCGGTATCAAACAGATAATGTCTACAGAGATTTCTTATGGCAATTCATCTCTACAAGTTACACTGTTTGCAGAAGTGCACAAAAGCATTTCAGACAGTGTTCTTTCCGTGTGTGTGTGTGTGTGTGTGTGTGTGTGTGTGTGTGTGTGTGTGTGTGTGTGTGTGTGTGTGTGTGTGTGTGTGTGTGTGTGTATTCACTGAGCAACAAACACACCAGACAAAACAATGTATTTGAACCATGTTTTTGTTGATAACAGATCTGTAAATAATTGAAAGAATCTGACTGCCTTCGATAATCTCAACATATGAAAAAACCATATGCAGCCTTCACATAGTGAAAACTATGCTCTGGGGAAAATAAAAATTGCAGTTTGGAATTCCAGCCAGTCTCTTCCATTTCTTGAGTTCTTTGTGGATGGGGGAAGGGAATCACCCTAATTACACTTCAAAAATTGTTGTGCTTCTGAATGCTCTGGTTCTGATTATACCGCTTTTGCATGACTGGAAGTACCATTTCTGTTTTTACGTACAGTATATAACAAAAGCCTTAACTGCCTGTATTGTGCTACTTCTGATCTTGCAAACTAATTCTAATTTGTTCACCTCCTATCTTCTCACATATCGTCCCTTTCCATAATTTTCTTGGAGCTTAAAAATGTTACTTTTTTCCAATTAGAACTCAAAGAATTCAGCAGCCAGTGATGTTTCGGAGGTTAAGGTTCAGCACCCTGGATAGCTCCTGCAAAGCGCAGGCTAAAACCACAAGCAAATTTTCTACCTGCTGCCATTGGAGCCACTTGCTTCACACTGCTGGAAGCTAAATAATTTTATGTTTGTGTGTAGCTTTACAATGGGATATGTCATCCTTTAAACCCCCCATTCTCCATGGAAGCACCTCATTTGAAGGAGGCCACAGATTTGTTTGACAGGTAGCCCTGGAATCTGAGAAGAGCTCCTAAAAGGGCCATGGCTGAAAAAAGATTCGAGGATGGCTGCTTTAAACTGTTGGTGAGGCAAATTGTGGTCATGCACATCTTCCTAGACAGCAACTCACATATCTTAGCACCACTGCATATTCTGGCTAGGGATGATGGGAATTACAGTGCAACAATATCAGAAAGGCCACAAATTGCCTTTCCCATCTTTATATGCCTACACTGTTTTGTTAATGTTATTGGAGAAACAAGTATCCTTTCTGAACAATTTGTCACCCCTTTTTGGTAGCATTAATATTGCTATGTAAAAAAGCCCAGATTCAAATGTATCAGATATAACCAGCTTGTTATTGCTATGCTTCACTAACAGATCCTATGGCAGCTATGCAACAATCTATTACTGCTTCAGGCTTATTGTTTGTCAGCACAAGGTGTCAGTTCCACTATATGAATCGCTCAGTTCTATGTCATTATTACCTGCTAGATGACAGTGGGTGCTTTTTCACACTGTGTGCTGCCACTTCACCATTGATGGTCAAGGAATTGTCTTTCTCAACTTTTGCCACATGCAAAACTACCACATTTTTAATGGATTCCTCCACATACCTATTTATCATTTTGCCCCATTTCCCACTCATTACTCTCAAGAGCTATCAGTGAAAAAAGAGAGATGTTGCTGTCATGCTTCTTTTGCATTCTCACTTCTCATTTACAGCGGGGTTCACCAAGTCCCATTATATGCCTGCTAACCTTCTGTGCAAGGACAGCTCCTTGCATGAACTTTCAAGGGGCATTCCTGGCAATTCACATTTCTGCTCCCAAAATTTGATTGCTTAAAACATGTAGTCCAAACCACCTATTGAAGCCCAGAGAAACACTACAATGGAAAATGACAGGCCAAGAAAGAAGGCTGTACAATTCCGTTTGTATTCTCACTAATTCTTTCTTCTAAAGCCCTGCTCCCTCTTCTGCACACACCAGCTCCCTTTTTGATATCTGAAGCTAGAGCATTGGAAAACAAGACAAGAACAGATGGATAGAAAAGGAATTAAATGCTCCTCAGTCCTACTGACACTTTTCTGCTGTGAAGCCAGTCCTCAAATGAATCTTATACTGGACACATGGGTGTTGGGGCACCCCCTCCCACTCTTTACTGCAGTGTTTGTATTGTATTGTAATGTGAGAAGAGTACATGCTGAGGCAATACAAAATCATTCTTTGCAGAAGAATGACCTGCTTTTGCAATTGCTTTACAAATTAAAATATCTCTGACAGTGCATCCAGGGACAAAGGTAATTCATGTGACAAACAGTAATAGAACAACAACAAAACCCAACCATCATCAAGACTCTTTTCAATCTCTCCATGGAAACAACTGCTCATTTGCCTAGTCCCTTGAACAATATATATTAATATGTTAAGGGAAGCTCACCAATGCAGTTAGGAGTTGTACTGGATAAAAGGAATCATGGAGTCAGAGATGCAGAGTTAGAATGGATCTCAGAGGTTATCTAGGACATCATGGTGAGTAGTGCACTGCATTACTTATAGAACAGGCTGTTTAAGAGGGTCTACATTCAGTTCTAAGGTGAATTTAAGAGGTACAAAGGAAGGCCTACATGAGCTGCTTTGTTATTAAAAGCCTACATTTCCTAGAGAATAACACAATGGGAGCTTTTAATTTAAAGATACAAAAACTAGAATGAATGCAGTGGGATGGCATGAACTAGCTAAAATTAGTCACTATTACCATTCCCTTCGAATTGGAAGGTGTGAGAAGTAGGACTTTATAGTTTTGTCATGCACAGTAGTAATTCACCATGTAATCAGGTGTGTGTTGATTATGTAAACTCAATTAGGGACATAATAGAAGTATAAGATCACAGGGCTGGGACCACCAAGTCAAAGTCACCACTGCACAGTTTGATTTTATATGACCTCATTGGCAGCACACTTGAGGAGACTGTAAATTCAAATGCCAGCAAGGTTAGTGTAACCCAGAAAGTCAAGAATTGTTTTGGTGGAAAAATGGAAGGATAGCAAATTTCATTCTATGACAAACTGCAATTTTGTTATCAGACAAAAAAAATTAGTGTCTGTAGATAATTTTCCTAATCTTTATTTTAGCAGCATTGTATCTCCCTGGAGTTTGTCTGGTTTTGATACCATTCTTTTGGGTCCATTTATTTGCATGCAACAAGTCCCAATTTTCCCTTTTTAAAAAATGCAATCCTATTCCTTCAACAGAACTATACCTATCCAGGACCTCCAGTTCTGATTCATCCTTTTATCCTGATACTGTATGCCTTTTTTTACCATTACCATATAGGACTGCTGCATTTCAAATCCAGTATTTGGAAATTATAATCTATCAGGAGCCAGCAGTGTAAGCATTTCTGCTTTCTCCATGTTTTTTCTTCTTCTAACACCATGCTCACAACATGCTCAAAGAAACAATATTACATATATTATAAAGTTTCTCCCCTGGCTGATATATGGGAACTTGAGAATTATTCATTTGGATGCCTGGAAGGCGACTCCTACAGAAATTCCACTTCTAGGTCATTCTTGAGATCAACAGGTATGATACAAGTAAACACAAAATTCCTCAGGGGCAACAGTGAGTCCCAGGAATGTCTAACGCAGCAGAGAACTAAGCAAAAGAGTTCCTGTCATACCAAATCAAGCCCTTCCCTCTGAGAATGAGGTCCTCTGCAAAGACTATAGTCTGATAGCATTTCCATTTTAATGGTGGAGGCTTTGTTTCTCAGTTCCTTTTATGTATCTTCCCACTGATAATTGGCCTAGTAAAATATTATCTTGGCTTCCACTTTGCTGGCACCGTATGACCCTACCCAACCATACCGATTTCTGAAGCAATGTTTTACAAAGCCTGCTATGAAAGTCTTAGCTTGCGCATTTTTATTCTCAGAAACACTTTAACCGCTCACAGTACAAAAGTTTAAGAATAACTGTTTGAGATCAGACCTCTCACCTTACTTTCATTATTGGTTGCACTGCTAGCTTTATCTCTGACCTTTTACTCATGTCTGACTAACCTCTGGAAACTGTTGGTTACTTAATATATATTTTTAATGCTGCCTGGCTAAAGTGTAGATCATAAAAATGCATGGAATAATTAATGCATCCCAGTTCTTTTTCTGTGCTGAGTATGTGCCAGAGCAGATCCCTAATCCCAAACTTGGGGGGGGGGGGGGCGGAATAGGAAAGCAACAACAAAGACCCTTTAATTTCAAATTAAAAATATACCACTTTCCTAAATGTCCAAAGAAAGCAACAATAAAAAGAAGAATTAGGAGAGAAGATATCTTATAAAAAATCTCATCACACAGACCTTGACAGAGAATTTTAATTTGAAAGTGAGAGTGACACAAGTGACACAGACAAAAGAGGAGGAAGAAACAGTCTAGAGAGAGAGAGAGAGAGATAAACGTCTGCCAGTGGGTAATTGCTACTTACAGGTGTAGGTCATTTCAAAGCTGTCACTAATATTCACAATGTCAATCTGGGGAGCCAACTTGGGGGGCTCCGTGAACTGAGACAATGCAAACATAAATGCTGCATGTTCCTGGGATTGTTGAGTAGGAAATAATCCCCCTAAAAAAATGAAAGACGGAAAACAAATTAGAAGTTGAACATTAGATGACAATGACGTCCCATGACTACACTTTAATATATATAGTTTTCATGTGCCTCTAACAGGTTAATGACCAAAATCTCTCCAAACAATTTTCTAGAAGGGTAGCTATGTCACATGCTAAGAACAAAATGAACAAAGACTCTTGTTGCATCCTGAAGGCTGACAAATGCAATTTGACTGTCTGATTGTATTGTGATGTGTTATCAAGTCACTTCTAATTTATGGCAACCCTTTCAGCAAACACACTTTTGAGATATGTGGTATGTACCACTTATCACCGCCACTACCCAGTACGTTCCATGGTCAAATGGGGATTTATGAACACCCAAGTCTCCTGAGTCTAGGGTCCAGCACTCTATCTGCTATACCACAGTGGTTCTCAACACAGAACACACCAAAACCCAAATGCTTTTTCATATATTCCTAAATGATGTGTAGATTAGGGCATGAGGCACTGGGAAGGGATTTAACATAATTAGACCACTGGATATCATTTTAAAGATTAAAAATGAACACTGTCAAAGACAATGATAAACAAACACCTGATTTTAAGGCAGAGTCATTTTTCTTCTCCTTTACAAGATGTGAATCCACATACAGTATTTGTCTACACAGCGGATGTTTACTCAACAAGTTGCTGTTGAGCTAAACAAGGATTAAGAAGATCTGTCATGTGTCAAGCAACATTTACCCTTGAGTAATGGGGAGTGTCTGAATGTAGAAAACAGTTAATTTGTTTTTTTCCAAAATGAGAGGTCTCATGAACCTTTGTTCTCCTCCCCCCCACCCCACCAGTAAGGGATGTCACCAGTGCCAAGGATTAGAACAGGACTGTGGAGAAATTTGGCTACTGTAGGATATGAGAAAGTGTGAGAAAGAAGATACTAAATAGATCAAGCAGAGTTTTCCTTATGGTATTGTGCTTATGGTAAATGCTTACTGGATCCAACTATACAAGTGCCTTTGGATCTATTTTAATTTATTTAATTATGTACTTTTGGTGTACATTCGAGTTTACCAGAATTGCAAAGGAAACGTTAGCTAACATCTCCTCTTATCCTGTAACAGGTTATCCATACGTTTATTATTACTGTCGCTATTATTATTGTCGTTATCATTCTGCTGGCCTTTAAGCTAGTTAATCGTCTGATGTAACGATCCCATTCAGCGAAGAGAGAACTCAAAATCCTTCCCTGGATTTTGACCGCGAAGGCATAACCGCGCTCACCCGCTGCGGAGGCAGAGCTTGAGCACCCGACGGAAATAAATAAATAAACAAGGAAACAAATAGCAACCGTCCAAATCACGCTTCGATATTGTTGCCAAGGAAGGCGTGTCAAACGGCAGCCTGCTCGTTTCCCCGGATCACCTTTTGTTTGTTTGTTTGTTTGTTTCAGGGTGAGGGGCCCCGACGAAATCGTGGGGAGGGGGCGCCGCGGGGGGGGGACCAAAGGCTGGCGGCAAAAGGGAAGGTCCAACTGCCGTAAAAGCGCCGCCGATCCCGCGTGTGGGGCTCGCCCAGGAGTTGGGCTTTCTTTCTCTCCCCACCCCGACACCCTCGCCGCCATCCCCACCCACTCCGAGGGGAGGCAAGGCGAGGCGATGGACGGGCAGGGCACAGAGAAAGGAAGCGACAGACGCCGGGCTGAGGGAGGAAGAGACGGGACTCGCTTCCAGCCAGGGCGGCGGCGGGAGGGCGGGCGAGCGGCGGAGGTATTTTGGGGACGGGGGCGGCAAAGCAAAGCAGGGCGGGAGGGGGCGAAGACAGAGGCGGGATGGCATATCTTCCTGAGGCAGCCCTGCTTCTGCTTAGCAGCAGCTGCAGCAGCGACAACAACAAAGGCGAAGGAGCCCAGCTTGTTCCCTCAGGTAACAGGCTGTACCTGCAGACGAGAACAAAACACGGCGCCCCCTTCTCCCCTCCCCAAGACGTGGAGGGGGGGAAGGCGAAGCGGTTGCCAGCCCCCCCCGCCCCCGCCCCCACGAAATGCGGAGTCCAGGGTGTGGAGCTCTGTTGCTTCCTCAGGCACTTGGCGCGCGGGCAGGTAGGCGTCCCTCCGGCTCCCGCCGTCGCCCCTCCCGCCAAGACCGCCGGGCGAAGGCACTCCCCGCCGGTTTGCCGGAGCCGGATCCCCGATCCCGCTTCTCCCCTCTGCCCACGGAGGCGAGGAAAGGCTCAGAACCCACGCGGGTGTACGCGCACACACCGCATTACACGCACATACACACAGGGCTAGGAAAAGCCATGCCACGCTCGACTCCGACTCACCTATCTGGATGTTGCTGGGGAAATTAACCCCCAACACTGCCCCTAGGAAACTGGTGCAGAAGAAGGCAAAAATGTGCTGCATATTCCCTTTTGCATTGGCGAGAAAGAAACCCAGGTCCAAGCATAGATTTGGTAGTTCCCCCCTTCTGGTTCCTTTCGTTCTTCTTTCTTTTTTTCCTTCTTCCTCTCTCTTTCTCTCTCTCTCTTCCTCTCGCTCGCTCGCTCTCTTTCTGTCGGTTGTGTCGCGTCCCCTCTTCCCTCTTTGCAGGATGCGCGCTCCTTCTCTTTTCTCTAGGAATCCGGCGCTTAGATCGCTGCCTTAACACCAACTGACAGCAGGATTAACTGAGCTCTGAGAGAGAGAGAGGCAGAGAGAAAGAGAGAGAGAGAGAGAAAAGGGGAAACAGCCCCCCTCCTTCTCCCTCCCTGACTCGTGCACTTGCATACACACGCGCGCACACACAGAAAGAAAGAGTCACACTGAATGTGTGTGTGCGCGCGCGTGCGTCTCTCCCTCTCCCCCTCCCTCACACACTTTCTTCTCTGGAGCACATTTTCCTCTGATTATGCTTCCATCTCACCAATCGAAACTCAGGGGTCCCTCTTCCACCCCCTCCCGCGTCCCTGAGGATCCCCTCCTTCAGCACGTGCCGGTAGCCCCTCACAGAATTCTTACCTCCCAGCCACCCACTCACCCACCCACACCACCAAACACATTATTGGAGGGGGGCCGGAAGGGGATATTGGGACTCTCAGGAAACCGTGATGGCCCGTCTCTCTCAGGGCCTCACTCCTTCTCCTCAAGCTCTCTGGCTCCCTGGGGCACAGATCAATAAACAGGTCCTGCAGGGGCGGGCAGGCAGGGGGTCACTTTGCCCCTAGGGAATGTGTAGAGTTGCTGCTAGCTTGGTGGGTGGCCTTCCTGCTCACACCATCAAGATTGTGAAGGGAGAGACAGAAACAAATTACAGTACACTCAAACTGGAAGGTTGGCAGTCAGGCTCAAGGGTGAGGGATGCCATGCATTTTGAGAATGGAAAAGAAAAAGGACTATTATTTTTTAAAGGACATTGTGAGAAATGGAGAAAGAACCTGTTTTGTTTTCTTGATCTGTCTGCAATTTTCCTATATTGTTTTTCATAAAAAGGTGTATTTTATTCCTGGGCATAATGTAATGGAATCCAGGCTAAGACATACATGAGTTTTAACCATTCTCTCTCTCTCTCTATGTCTATGTCTCTCTCTCTCTCTCTCTCTCTCTCTCTCTGTGTGTGTGTGTATGTGTGTGAACGAGAGAGAGAGAGAGAGAGAGAGAGAGAGAGAGAGAGAGAGAGAGAGAGAGAGAGAGTAGTGATGTTGCTGATGTTGGTGGTGAAGAGGAAAGGCAGTTATTATGCAATGATTGTCTCAAAAGGTTTGGACTGTGCTACAGCTAACAGTTTTTCTTCCCACTCTCCCCACTTCTTCTGAGCTTTAGAACCATTCGGGGGACCAGCATTTATTTCACATGTGTGTATCCACAGGGAAGGAGGAGACTGCAGTTCAATTACAGCTATCTGTTATTTGCACGCTACAACAGCAATCAAATGTCCCAAGCCAAAAGCGCAAACCTTCTAATGCCCAGTCCTATGACTGCCTACAAAAATGCCAGAGCTGGAGTGACTGCTGCACTAGGGTGTCACTCAGTCACTGAGTAACAATTTTGGTACTTACACATCTCGTTCCTCTTTGTGCAACCGGTATCTTCCATCAATTAAAAGACTATACTGATTGAAATAGATATAGCACTTTCCAATATTTCAACAAGATCCAGTGTGGAGTGGGAGACCATGGCACCAGGGCTATTCATGTAGGAGTGAGCTGAATTTGTAGTGGGTAGAGTAAGCAGGAAAGAAAGCAGGCAACAGTATTACTGAGTTTCTTCCATATAACTGAATGATGGCCATTTACATGTATGGGGAAAGTAAAGTGCTATCTTTATAGACATCAGGGACCCACACTGTGTAGTTCTTCAGGCACAGGCTTGCCCCATCCTATGTCTTCATTGTTACAATCATAGCTCAATTAATTAACCAAGCCATTTTGAGGTTTGGTCCGCAAAGGGCTTGTGAGGAACTTGTTTTAGCTGTAGAAACATATGATACTAGTATCACTCCATTATTGGCTTTCCTTGTCAGGGGTCCCCCCTCTCTCCCTTGTCCTCCCCCCCCTCTAATTTGTCTTGTTGGGGGAAGTGCACAGACACATTTGTGCCACCTCAGTACAGCTTGGCAATATAATTTCCCTGCATATTTTATAGCTCTAGCCTATGGTGCCTCTAGACATTTCTAACTAGCCTATGGTGCATCTAGCCATTTCTCCACTGGGAGGTGACACAAAACAGTGGACTTGGGATGAAACCAATATACCCACTAGGCCCACACAGTCCAGTATTCTTTCTCATTGCTTTGCCCTCTCCCATTTGACCCAAACTTAACCCTCTCCCTATGACCCAAGCTTAACCAATAGGGTAGCAAAGCCTGAAGTGCCAAGAATACCAGTAAGGGCTCAGCAAGATTGCCTTTGAAAGAGTAGCAAGGATGGGAAGCAGTCAGCCTCTCTCGAAATAAGATTTCTTAAGATCCTGATCTCCAGGTAGGATGCAGGGTTTGGCATCCAGAGAAACACCTCATATGATATCTAAATAAGCAGAAAGACTCACATGGGAAGAATTTCCTAGGAAAGAACAATATTACTGTCCTATTCCTCACCTTCATCTAAAACAGTAACTATTTCTTGTATTTTATTTATTTATTTATTTGATTTTTGCCCCGCCCCTCTAGACATCGCCTACTCATAGGTAGTGAGAAGATCTGAATGCTTGATACACCTGGAAACTCAAATTGAATTCATCAAATTAGTATAAACTATAGTTTTGTGTTATCTTTGGTAATCAAAGATTTTTCTGAACCTTACTAACCTTTCTTATGTTTGCTACCACCACTCAATCCTGTATTATTCAGTCCTCACAACCATAGCTGCTTCTTTCTACAAGATGTTTTTTTTCTGGGGGGGGGAGGAAAACTCACATTGCACAACCCTGTACAACTATTATTATTGTTACTGCTGCTGTTGCTGCTAATACTACTATTAACCAGAATACAACTGAAAATTTATGCTGGCTTTGAGTTCATTGGTATAAATTTCAATTGTGCATTGCTGCAAGTCAAGAAATCAGTGTAGGCATTTGCTGTTGCTCATTGAGTCATGCAACTGGTGTGTGGCAGTAAATCTTTATGCCAACTTCTTAAGTTGTGGCAATTCACAGCTGAAAATTACACCAATAAACTTGGGTTGGTAGGTGAAAATAATTGGTTTCTGACCATTATTTCTGGTAGTGTTCATAACTGTGGTAGTACCTGGTACAGCCTGCTGTATTCTTCTGCTTAGTTTGCTATGCATGGGGTTAGAAAGCCAGTATCTGAATTGCTGATTAGAACACCTTGCCCCAAGCAGGGCTGTCCTGTTCTCTAGTCTACTCATGCAGCTCAATGTACTCATGTAGTTCGAAAATAATTCTGGAGGGATAAGTGCAGCTCGTGATCCCTGAAAGATTGGATTCTCCTGGTTCAGTTAAACAAAATACTGATTCATGCCATGTCTGAATCCAGCCTTTGTTGACAAAGAGAATTTGACAGAGATTTATACTGATAGGTTTTACCCAGAGCTGAACAACTTATACTTGTGAAAAACAAAATCTAAGGAACATTGTGGACATTTAATTATATAGCTGGTAGAGCTTGGAAATTCTTTTCAAACTGTAACAGTCGGAGGTGTAGAGGGTATTTATTTACAAACCTATATATTTTACTCCAAAGTAAACCATTCCATGGAAAAGTCATGTTCTTCCCTTTTGCATGTCTCCTATACTTAGAAGAGACAAGGGGGGGGGTCGGTATAGTACAAAATTCCTACTTATGGAATTGACTCTGATATAAAAATGATTGAATTATTCATGAACAGTCATGGGCAATGAATTCTGTGAGCATTCGAAGTCTATCATCTTTTGTAGGTACAGTGATACTGTTCCCACCCCACATGCACAGGAGGAAAGTGGATCAAGTATTTAATATGATCAACATAAAAATGTGCTATTTTAGCAAAAATCAGCCTTGCACACTTTGACTTTATACACCTGGAATCAGAATCCAGGTACAGATAGCACCTAGGGTTTGGGGGGGGGAAATCACTGGATTTCTCACAGGCCTGAGAAACGCAGCCTTTCACTCCTCTCATCAAGGAGGGATAATGCCTCTTGCCTTAGGAATTGTCACACGTATGTACCAGGTGTTTTGAAAAAATAAAGCACAACCCAAACGTGGTGCACATTTTAACATAGGAGTGGCTAAAATGTGTATAAAGTATGTGTATACATAAACACACATTAGTTAATGGGGCAATTTTTATAAATTAAATAAAGTGTGCAGATAAATAGACACATAAACATACAAACACACGAAAGGCCATGAATTTCAGGGAGGAAAGAAAACACAAAGTCTCACAACCAAATACGAAACTATGGTGGGAAGAAAATGCAGGTGGGATACAAAGGAGCACAACAAAATCAGACTGGAGAACTTTCCTCACCTGTCACACCCCAATAGACTCTACTGTTGCTAACATCTGCAGTAAGCTTGTCCTTCTCATACCCTCTTCCAGTAAATGAGCATAATGAGAGGCAGTAGCAACCATTTCCAATTGCCCTCATCCCTCAAAGGATGGCAAGGTAGGTCATCGTGGGTATTTGCACTTCACATCTTGCACTGCTGTTGGTCATTACTGATACCAGTAACCCTATCATGGCAGCATTACTGAGTCCCTTTATTGGGAGAAATGCAGCCTATGTATAAGACAAACACATAAATAAACAAATAAAAACCCCACAATTTAAGCAAATCAACAGGAAGCACTTTGCTGAAGGCCTCTCTCATGCTTTGCCACCCTAGTTTTTTGTTGTGCTGGTGGTTATTCACATTCAATAGAGAATATGTTATTTCAAGAGATGATATACGTTTCTATAGAAAATGTAGAGTATTTCACTGTTCTGCTTAAGCAGCAGCTGCAAGAATTTTTAAAACTCCTTTCATAATCTCCAGAAAAGAGAAGGTTTCACTTCCCTTTTGTGCAGCCCAGAGATGGTTCCCACCTTCAGCATCAAGCTAGTCACTAGCTGCTGGCAGGTTTTCTTTCCTGACAAAACATTGGTTTAGTGCCAGAATGTTTTTTATTTTTAAAATCAGTGATAGTGAACTGTGAAATAAAGTATTATCTGAGACATGGTTTCATGTCTTGATTTAAAAATCTAGAAGGCAGACAAACCTATCAAAAGAAATGTTTTGTGACCCAGTTTGCCCCTGACTCCAGACTATACGGAGGAAAGCTAGATCCTTGTCACCATCACACTCATGCATGTGCGTATGTGGGTCACTGTTATTCCAGGTTACTGCTAGGACATCAAGATGTATTATTATCTAGAGACATAGAAATCAAGGCAAACTTCCTGTCTTGCTAACATCTACAGCAATTCTCTTTCTGTTCCAGAAATCCTTGACCCATTTAACATCAACAAGGCTGTCCTCTTTCTTAAATAAATAATGGTTGCACAGGATTCAGTTCCATCACAGATTTTGTGCCGAGCCATCATGTGTACAATCCTAAGAAGGAATTGTTATGTACAGACGACAAAGATGATGTCGAAATGGATATCTGAATATTATGCTAAACCAGAGATGGAGAACCTTTGGTCTTCATTTTGCAACCGCTCTCTCAATAGTAAGAGTTGGTAGCAACCATTGGCTAAAATATCTGGAGGACCAAATTTCTCTGCTAAGCTATGGTCCAGGACCTTTCCTCTTTCTGCGTGCATGTTGTGGATGAAGCCTATACGTGCTGATGTTCAGAAAGCCCAATAAGAAGGTCAGTCTTAATCCAAGGTAGCAGCTGAGGAATCTTTGCAATCAAGCTGCAGAGAGAGAGAGCAGGAATCAAGCACAGACAAACAGACCAAGAAAGGGGGCTAATGGCCAGGTTTGTTGCCATCAGCAAAACATTGAGATTTCAAGAAAGAGAATAGAATAGAATAGAATAGAATAAAACTATATTACAGTCTAAGACCAGCCACAAATAAAATATCAAAATATATAAATATACAGAGATTTACAAAAAATATTGGTATAAAATGCAAATACTTGGTTCTGAGAAAGAGATTTATAGCACTTCCTCTCTGCCCTCGTGTGCCTTTGATCTGTAATCAGGGTTCTTTAAAAGGTATAACTATACTTGCCTCTGCTTTTGTTTCTTCTGTAGAATGCTGCAATGCTGTTTAGGAGGGCCCAGGCATTCTTCATAACCAAAAGGCAGTATGGCATCCCCAGGGAATGCTACTGGGGGTGCTGGGATCTGATGGCACATCATCTGACCTGACTTTCCCTGGCACAGGCTGGATATTCCTCCTCCTCCTCTTCAGAA
The DNA here is from genome assembly GCF_051106095.1 of Pogona vitticeps. Classification (NCBI taxonomy): domain Eukaryota; kingdom Metazoa; phylum Chordata; class Lepidosauria; order Squamata; family Agamidae; genus Pogona; species Pogona vitticeps. The sequence goes on from NC_135784.1 coordinate 92,104,153, forward strand.
GTGGGGAAGTCAGCTGGGTGGGGCATGACAGTTTTAGTGAAAGGAATTTGGAATCTCCTGATTGACCACAATATACCAGAATGTACCACAGTATATAATCCTAGTATATGATATTAACCACAGTTAGTCTTAAACTGTCATTAGTTTAAGCAATCTAGCCTTTTAAAAAATAATTTGAAGCTGGCTTGCATGAAGCTAACTAAAGTTAACTATATCCGACAAGGTTCAGATGGCTAGCCAGCTATGGTTAATCAACAGCAGCAATTTCTGAATTCCTCAGAGAGAAGGAGAAGGTGGGTGCAGTGATACTAGATGAATACAGTAGGAGGACAAGCTTCTTCGCATCTTTCTGAACTTTCACATGCCGTCCAAGGAGAGCTAAGGTGAGGGAGGAAGGTAGCTTCAAGTTTTTACTCTTTACAGAAAAGATTTTGCCTAGATATTTTCTATGAAGACCCATTGTCCCATTCAGGATGCTAATGAAATAGTAGCATTTCTGAAATTGTAATGTCCAGCTGGACAATCAGTGTAAGATAACTACGACAGGATGTAATTATAACTAATTTAAATTTTAAAAGAATATTCTGCAGATTTCTGTACAGAAATAATGCATAAATGAATGTTATTGGGATTATTTTCATTCTGGACATCTTTCTTCTCTGTACCTACAAGCCCTTGCCCCTTTTAATTATTTCTGTATTATTCAGGTATACAGTAAAGCAAATGAAATATCAGAATGCTGCAGATTAGGATGTGCACTGCGGAAGTCTGCAGTGATAAAATTTGCATTATATTTAGGTATTGTGATAACCCAAGTTAAGCTTATTTTCCTTATTTTAGGGATGCCTCCTGAGACATGAACAGGTAATAATCCAGTGTGCTATGGAAGCACTCTTATGTAGCCTTCCTTATAAACCTGTATTCCGGAGAGAAAGCATAGGAATGATGGTCATACACTAAGCATTGGGCTTCTCTCCATTTTAATTATTCATTTCACAGTTCTTTGTTTCTAGGTTTAACCTATTTTAACATTTAACCTCCATCTAAGAACTAGCAGGTGCTGTTTCCTCAAACAGACTGCATGCCTTACAGAGAGCAAAATTGGTGGTTTTGTTCATAAAAATGACAAAGTTGCTTTTGGTTTCTGGAAAGTATCTGATTTTAAATGTAAACACTTTTTCTCAGTATGTTAGAAATATAAGCCAACGGCTTCTGTGCATTGTTATATAAGCCAAAAAAGGTCCAGGAGGAGGCACAAGTTGCTCACTCCTGAAATAGCCTAATGAAGTCATAATGACTGGTTTGCAGAATTTTCTGCAACAACCTGTATGGCAGCTAGTGCAATGGCATGTCAGATGGCTTGTGGAATGCTTGCACAACAGCTGGAGGAAGCAGAAGCAATGAATTTGATTGGACAATTCAAAAAAGAAGAAAGTGGGATTTCTGGAGTGGGTAATTCTCTGGGTGATTAGAAGGATAGTGTTGGATATAATCCAGTGACTTATTGTTTTCTTTCATCTTCCAGGAACTGGCCAACAATAAGTGTTCTTTTTAAAAAATGAATTAAAACACTGTTTCCAAAATGAGCTGATGCATAACAAAGTGCAATGGTATTTGGGGGAGGGCTGCTTCTGGATTTTGTGGATGTGTTTTTTTTTTAAATTTGGGGTGTGAATCTGTAAAATTTTTGTTCATTTCTGGTTTGTGTATTCTACATATATTTTTCTGAGATATGTGCTTGTGACATATGTTGTGGTTTTGTGAGTCCTCTGTGTGTTTCTTCGTGTGTAGCATGTGCTTTGTCTGTGGATGATGGCTTTGTTCTTTATATTATGCTGTATGTTTTGTTTTGTGTTCAGACGGTTGGATTTATATTGGTGGAGTATATGCTTTGCTCAAATGTTTGCAGCTTTTGATATTTCTGGTTTTGTCCTTGTATAGCTGTGAAGGGGTGCTCTGGGACATGTGGTTTACTTGTATTTTCTGACCATCACCAGATTATTTTCAGCATAAAGGCAATGTTGTTGGCATTTTGTAGTCAGGCTACATGTCCTTAAATTCATGAAGAAGCATTTTTTTTTTTTGAATCTCAGCAGTTTGCCCATCTTTAAAATTGTATTCAGTTGGGGCAGAAAAACAGATACTGTATTTTGGTTTCCCACCACCACCACTGTGAAATAAGTGTTTTGGCTGAAGTGATGTATGTTCTGTTGGACATGCCTCCAATAACAGCAGTTTTATGTCTCACTGCACAGGTTGCCATCTTGCTAAGGTGCCAGCCACTGTCCTTGCACAGTAAGCAGGAAGGCCAGAATCCTGTTTGAAATCACAAAGTGTAGAGTGCCACTCAGTGGCTTGCTGTAGCATGAGATGGAGAGTACCCCACATAAACAAATGGGGCTTACTCAAGGAAGCAATAAGTATCTGCTTGGGCAAAAACAATATTCCAGGCTAAGGCCTAAAACAAGTAAGAATAAACTAAGGAGCTCAGGTTGACTGTGACTCCATCTTTAATCTTCTAAGATGATTGGAAGAACCATAATTGGAGATGGGGGGAGTGTACACTGCTCTCCAGAATTTTGAAGTGAGTCATTCATCTTACTTGGATCATGGCTGGGTATGTATATTTTGTATATTCAGAATATACAGAACCTACTTATAGTGACCCTGATAGGGCTTTCAAGGTAAGTGAGATATATAAGGAGTGGCTTTACCATTTCCACTTCCCCAGTAAATTTCCATGGCCAAGTGGGGATTTGGATGCTGTTCTCCAGAGTCCTAGTCCATCACTCTATCCACTATACAACACTGGGGATCTGGCTATATAAGACTAAAACTCACTAAGTCCTATGTGGTATTGTACTACTTTGTACAGCAAAATGCTACAACTGTGTAGCTTGTGGGAGGAAATAAGGGATCCCACAAGACAGCTGTGCTTAGACACACCAGCTTATTTCCTCAAAATGTCTTTAAATATTTGGGGTCCTGATGACACCCATCCCATTCACCTTTCAATATGTGCTTCTTTGAATAGGACTGGTGGACAATGTATTTCTTGCAAACTGTAACCTTTCTGAGTTTATGAAGGACTAGGAATAAATGTCTCTCACAGTAGGACTTTCATGGGCATATTATGGTCATCATTATGATCCACTTACCATCATAATTATATGAAATTATTTCTTCCTTTCCAGGAATTAATTAAGTAAACAGATTGATGGGATATGAAGGTGTCAGTCAAGTAGGCACCAGAGCTGCCATGCTGATCTCAAGCTGGTAGCACAAATATAGTAATTAACCAAGAGATTGTGCAAATTAAAAGCTAAATGATGAGTCACTGAGAGAGTGAGTTGAGAGCTTTTATTTGCGTGTGTAGGTGTGACAAGGCTTCTCCCTTATGTTGCTCAAAATATACTGCTTCTGCAGACTTTGCACACCTATTTCAGAGTCATCAACGAGTGACAGGACATTCACTGAAAAGTAATAAACTCTTGGCTGAATATTTTTTGTGAAGTATGGCTGCACTGAAATTTTTGATTTTTAGTTGATCAATATTTTGGGTTTGTAGGGACATTCACTTACACTGTCTCAGGCACGAATATGTTTGCTCACTTTTTGTGAAGCTGTTTCTCTTTATCCGTCACCATTTATTTTTTCTGGCTGAATTCTTTCTTCACCCCAGGATGATTCCAGCCAAATGTGAATTGCTTAGTGAACATGCCTGGGTAGGTGGGCTCATTAGCCTTGGAAGGCAGCCCATCTAGGAAAAGGAAAATTCTGATTTCAAACCTCAGGGGGAGGATTTTTCCCCGGACAGGGGTCTCAGATGAGGTGGAAGACAGCCTATTGGGCTGTTTGAAGAGAGGTGCTTACCTTTGAGTCATGGGTTGAACCAGCAACTTGTCCTGGCTTGATTTAGAGGTTTACCTTTCCCCAGGAGGAAAGAAGGGGATGCACCATTACACGTTCCCCTGAACCTTTCAACACTGGACTAATTATGGAGAATTGGACATTAAAAGAGGATATTGTCATGTTTATTTTGGGTGAGACTTAAATATTTTACTTCTTGAACTTTATCTTATCGAACTTGGATAAATAATGAGAAAAAGACCTGGAACTTTCATTTCACCTAGTTCTTCCCTCACAGACCTGAAACGGCAGCCTTCAGCAGGGAGGAGGGAAGCTGGTGAAGAACTGATTGCTTTGTTAATAGCCAGAACGTCACTTGAAAACATTTACAATATTCAACTAAATGCTTGAAGAATACGGAGGGGGAGTTTGGGAAAACTTTTCCTTTTTCTCTCTTTCTTTTTTTTAACTGAGAAATAAGACGAATGTGGAGTCGTAACCTCCACTCCATGAACTGGAGATTATAGAATGAACTGAACTGAGACTAGTTTAGTTTTCGGCTGTTTTCTCCATTAGTGCTTCCTGTTTTTGTCATTGGAGGGGAAGACTGTTATGACTGCTTTTGTTAAATTGGCAGTCTTCCGAATTCTCAAACTAGTTGGCTTGGAATGGCTTGAGCAAAGAAAACTCTCTAATTTTTAAAGGGCTTGTTGAATTTTCCATTTTCTTTTGTCCATTTGGGAATATACATAGTGGATTACAAATAAATTTGCCTATATAGACCAAGGAAAATTGAACTTTGAAGTTTCTAATTGGTTCCAGATCTTAGAAGACTTAGAAGACATCAAGAAACTATCTGGATCCTAAATTATAGGTTATAGGTGGATTTTTTGCTTTTTTGAATCTGGATACCCTCCTATATTTAGGCTACAAATAACCCCTTAACTTGGAATTATAAATAAATGTTGGACTTCACAAAACCTAAGAGACTTTACAATTTTGGGTTATAGCTTTTGGATTACAATTCTTGGATCCTTCATATTGGACCTTCTTTGGCCCTTGTTTTGATCTTCACCATTTTTGAGAGAGAAATAAGCTGTGCTATTTGGAGCTACAAATAGCTGTGGAATTTATACAGTGAAACCTCTACTTACAAACATCCCTACCTATGAACATTTTGACTTACGAACGGCTCAATTTGCAAAAAATTTGTATCGACTTGCAAACGGAGCCTCGACGTACAGATGAAAAAAAAGCAGGGGAAAAGGGTGGAAAATTCAAATTTCCCCTGCCCTTTTTTGTTCCATTCAAACCGTTGGTGGCAAAGAGCCTCCTCTTTCACCGCAACATGAAATGGTTAGGAAAAGGGTCCCCCAGGAGGTCTCCGATGGCGGCTGGGATCGGACCTCCAGGAGGCCTTTGGAGACCTCTGAAGGTGCTGATTGCTGTGGTGGGGGACAATTTGATAAAATATTACTCTCTACAGAAAATAAGCTAATTAAGAATATCTATAAATTCCTCTTAGAAGTGAAAATGGAAGATGCACAAGTGAATGAAACAATGGTACATTGGGATAAAAACTTTGGTCACACAATTCAGCTAGAAAAGTGGTAAAAGTTATGGAGTGATAATTGTAAATTAACCTTAGCAACCACATATAAAAAAATTATACAAAATGTTTTACAGATGACATTTACCACCGACTAGAATAGCAAAAATGTTCCCATGTTTCCGATAGGTGTTGGAAATGTAAAAAATATGAGGGAACATATTATCATGAATGGTGGACTTGTAAAAAAGCAAAAAAAAAAAAAAGAGTTAAAATACACTCTTGAATTTTAAAAAAATGAAACTGAATATAGAACTCAAACCACAGTTGTCTTTATTGGGTATTATGCCAGAGAATATTAACAAACAAGACAGATATATTATATTACATATGTTGAGGGCAGCTAGAATAGTATGGGCTCAATACTGTAAAAATGAGAAATCTCTGTTAGAAGAAATAATTGTACAAAAAAATCTTAGATTGTACAGAGATGGATAGATTGACAATGACAATTAAAGGCAAAGATGTTTTGGAATATTATCAAAACTGGAATAAAATGTATGAGTGACTAGAGCAAAGAAATAAGATATAGAGACAAATGAGACATAAGATATGAACAATTTGATGTATACCCAGTGAACATGACTGTTGTTGTTGTTGTTTAGTCGTTTAGTCGTGTCCGACTCTTCGTGACCCCATGGACCAGAGCACGCCAGGCCCTCCTATCTTCCACTGCCTCCCGTAGTTGTGTCAAATTCATGTTGGTTGCTTCGCAGACACTGTCCAGCCATCTCATCCTCGGTTGTCCCCTTCTCCTCTTGCCGTCACACTTTCCTAACATCAAGTTTTTTTCCAAGGAGTCTTCTCTTCTCATGAGATGGCCAAAGTACTGGAGCCTCAGCTTCAGGATCTGTCCTTCCAGTGAGCACTCAGGGTTGATTTCCTTTAGAATTGATAGGTTTGTTCTCCTTGCAGTCCAGGGGATTCTCAAGAGCCTCCTCCAGCACCACAATTCAAAGGCATCAATTCTTTGGCGGTCTGCTTTCTTTATGGTTCAGCTCTCACTTCCATACATCACGACAGGAAAAACCATAGCTTTGACTATTCGGACTTTTGTTGGCAAGGTGATGTCTCTGCTTTTTAAGATGCTGTCAAGATTTGTCATCGCTTTCCTCTCAAGAAGCAGGCGTCTTTTAATTTCGTGGCTGCTGTCTCCATCTGCAGTGATCATGGAGCCCAGGAAAATAAAATCTGACACTGCCTCCATATCTTCCCCTTCTATTTCCCAGGAGGTGATGGGACCAGTAGCCATGATCTTAGTTTTTTTGATGTTGAGCTTCAGACCATTTTTGCGCTCTCCTCTTTCACTCTCATTACAAGGTTCTTTAATTCCTCCTCACTTTCTGCCATTAGAGTGGTATCATCTGCATATCGGAGGTTGTTGATATTTCTTCCGGCAATCTTAATTCCAGTTTGGGATTCCTCCAGTCCAGCATTCCGCATGATGTATTTTGCATATAAGTTAAATAAGCTGGGGGACAATATACAGCCTTGTCATACTCCTTTCCCAATTTTGAACCAATCAGTTGTTCCATATCCATGAGTTGTTCCATATCCAGAACATGACTAATAATAAGTTTTTATGTGTTGCAAAAAATCTTTTAAAAAAGATCCCATATGGGATCTATTTAAAAATAAAAAGGAGACAAATTCTATGACAATCTGGCAGCTACTATCAAAAAAATCCCTGACAGAGAGCCACTGTTCATTCTCTGAGACTTTAATGCTAGAGCTGGTGCTGATCACAATTCTTGGGCCACTTGTCTAGGCTGTTTTGGCATTGGGAAGATGAACAAAAATGGCCTACGCTTGCTGGAGTTTTGCTGTTATTATGGTCTTAGTGTCAGCAGCACGTTCTTTAAACCAAAGCTTCAACACAGTCTCTTGGAGACATCCAAGATCAAAGAATTGACATCAGCTCGATTTGATCCTCACTAGATGCTCTAGCCTTCCTTGCATTACAATCACACGCAGTTATCGGGGTGCTGATTGTGATACTGCTCACTCCCTAATGTGTAGTAGAGTAAAACTGCGAACAAAGAGATTGTGTCACGTGAAAAAGAAAGGAAGACCACGTATTGACATCAGCAAGACTCATGATCAGAGAAAAATGGAGGAATTTGCCCAAGTGCTTGAGGAAACTCTTCCAGGCCCAACTGTTGCAAATGCAGCTGAACAATGGGGACATTTCAAGAATACTGTTTATAACACCACCTTGTCCATATTTGGAAAAAAGACCAAAAAGATGGCAGACTAGTTTGAAGCCCATTCAGAGGAGCTGATGCCAGCCATCGGGAAAAGAGGAGAGCTCTAGCAATATGCAAAGCCTGTCCTAGCGAGTACAAATTGCAAGCTCTTCGAGCTGCTCATAGCAAAATCCAACAGACTGTCAAGAGATGTTCTAACAATTATTGGCTTCAGCTCTGCTCTCAGATACAGATAGTAGCGGACACAGGTAACATCAAGGGAATGTATGATGGTATCATGCAGGCTTTAGGTCCAATACAGAAGAAATCTGCTCCCTTGAAGTCTGCTACAGGCATGATCATCCAGGACTGAGCACAGCAGATGGAATACTGGATGCAGCACTACTCTGAGCTATATTCCAGAGAGAATGTAGTAACCAAAGGGACATTAAATAAATCGAGTGCTTGTCTTTGGAAGAGTTGGACAGTGAACCAACTTTAGCAGAAATAAAAGCGGCCTAGGATTCCCTCAACTCTGGCAAGCACCTGGAAAGGATAATATCTCTGTTGAAGTGCTGAACTGCTGTAAAGAAATCACCAACACTAAGCTGTATAAAATCTTTTGTCTTTGCTGGAGGGAAGGTGGAGTACGACAGGACATGAAGGATGCAAACAGCGTCACATTGTACAAGAACAAAGGCAACAGGGACAACTGCAATGACTTCAGTGGCACCTCTTTTCTCAACATTGTAGGGAAGCTGCTTGCCCGTGTTGTGCTGAAGAGGATCCAGGTGCTTGCAGACAGAGTCTATCCAGAATCACACTGTGGATTTTGAGCTAATAGATCGAACATTGACATGGTGTTTTCCCTCAGACAGTTGCAGGAGAAATGTAGGGAACAACAACAGCCACTCTTTGTGGCCTTCATAGATCTTACAAAGGCCTTTGATTTGGTTAGCAGGAACAGCCTTTTTAAAATACTTCCCAAGATTGGATGTTCATCTCGACTCCTTAACATCATCAGGCCCTTTCATGAGGAAATGAAGGGCACTGTAGTTTTTGATGGCTCAACCTCAGATCCCTTTGACATATGAAGCGGACTGAAACAGGGCTGTGTCATCATGCAGACTCTGGGTTTTTTTTGCTGTCATGCTGAAGCACACTTTTGGAACTGCAACAGAAGGTGTCTATCTCCGCACTAGATCAGATGGAAAGCTCTTTAACCTCTCTAGATTGAGAGCAAAGTCCAACTGAAATGCATGCGGGACTTCCTCTTCATCGATGTTGTAGCTGTTGTTGCCCATTCTGCTGAAGAGCTCCAACAACTTATGAATCGTTTTAGCAAGGCCTGCCAAGATTTTGGACTAACAATCAGCCTGAAGAAAACACAAGTCATGGGCCAGGGCGTGGACTCACCTCCCTCTATTACCATCTCTACACAAGAATGGGAGGTAGTTCATGATTTCATCTACCTTGGCTCAGTTATCTCTGACACACACTCTCTCTAGATGTCAAGCTGGATACTTTGGCAAAGCAGCTACCATGTTCTTTAGACTCACAAAGAGAGTATGGCTTAATAAAAGGCTGATGGCATATACCAAGATCCAGGTCTATAGAGATCTCGTTGACAACATTGTGCTGTACTTGAAGTATGTTGTCATTTAGTTATATTAGACAAGGAAAACCACAATTGGAGGTTGGTGACAATACATTGCTCACCAGAATTTTGAGGTAGAGCAGGGATAATATTTCCTCATAAAGATGAATAATATCATATTCTCAAAGGCTTTCATGCTGGGATCTGATGTTTATTGTAGGTTTTTCGGGCTGTCTGTCTGTGTTCTGGAGGTTTTTCTTCTTAATGTTTCGCCAGTCTCTGTGACCGGCATCTTCAGAGGACAGGAGTTAGAACTCTGTCTGTGTTCTGGTGTAGTGTGTGGGAAAGTTGAGTATTTGTAGCTGTGGGATCAGCTTTTTGTCCTTTTTGGGGTATTGGGTAATTATGGTGATCAGGATGTTTTTTGCTATGGGTGTATTGTTGTGATAAGGGGGAGATGATCTGTCAGTGTGATTGATGGGTGTTGTTAGCTAATCTTTTGTGTGCAGTGATCATCTGTCCTTGTGGCTGGGTAGAGTTCATTGACTTTTTTGCAGGCTGTATTTTTCAGTGCTGGGAGCCAGGCTTTGTTGAAAGTCTAGAACTCATCATCATCAACAACAAAAAACCTACAACAACAATTAATAATATCTTCTACTTTTGTAACAAAACTTGAAAAAAACAGTTAAATGGAAATGCCTTTCACAACAGGGGAAAAAATTGAGATACCTTTGATTCAGTCCTATTTTAAGTGTCAAAAATAAGTGGATAAGGAAACTGAAATAAATGTTTTTACTTTCCCCCAGAGGACATAATGTTGCAAACTAGCATGTGATAATAGATTAACAAGATTGAGGAAATTTGGATTAAAATTCCTGTCCAGACACATGCCAGTCATCATTGTTCAGACTCTCTTCGCTAACTGAGTTGTTTTGAGGATAAGAGGAGTAAACCATTTTGAATATTTATAGAAGGAAAGTGGTGTTACTTGTAGGAGCAAATTGCCTCTAATTAAAGAGTTCCTGCTTGGATTTCTGGTTGTACGCCAACCACTCAACTAGGAATTGAGGTACAATGAGGAACTCCAAGCAAGAACTCATTAATTAGTAGCTATTTGCCTCTGTACTTAAAACCACTTCCCTTTTGCTGGTATTCCTAAGCAAAAAGCTCTTGGCCATAGATATCACAGTGATATTTTGCAGAATGATGAGAAACTCATGTAATTTGTTTTTAAAAATTGAATAAAAACAAATTACTTATACACGAATTCCATTTTATAACTTTATGTACTAAACTGTGCACAGCTCCTGCCTCCAATACAGTATTCCCTAAGCAGAGTGTCTTAGACTTAAATAAACTCCACAATTATTTATTGTGAGCTACTTGCTTGGTTTTAAAATTCGGAGGTCATTTTCAAATTATTTCATTTCAGAAGCCTGATTCTAGAGCCTTCTGACCCTTTCAGAAGGTCCTTGATATGAACAGAACAGGTCAAAATCAATGAGGTTGTTGCAGATAAACAAATTCAAATATAGATGATTTTTGTTTAATAACAAGGAATGCCATGTTAGTGTTGATTGTGGCACTATATACTGTAAGTATTGTCATCTGTTACTCCCTCTGTTTTAGCCAACACATAAAGGAGGAATGTCTAGTTCCACTCTCCTCTGTTGTTGCTTTTGTCACATGGAACATGGTTGAAAACAAGAGGACCTTGTTCATGTGGAACCTCATTAGGCAAGCAAAAACCTGGATTTGACTGCATCCCTATACACACGCGCATGTGCACACACACACACACACCTATAATTACTCCTAAGATTAATGTTTTATGAAGTTTATACTTGAGAATAGGCATATACATTTGCTTCCCCTGAATTCTGAACAAATGTATCCTCAGGCTACAATTTGACAAACATGCCAACAAAATTGTCACCCAAATTGTAGCAATCTCTTGAGAGAGATACACCAAATCCCCCAAAGAAATGCTAATTCCTCTGCCCCCGCTAATGAGGAAGAAACTGTTTCTACATTTCTAGCTAATCCTGTGCCAATTTTCTTACTATTCTAAAAGTATCTATTTGAAATGTATTCCCTGACTTGTCACAATTTCAAGCCTATTTTCTGGATACTGGTAAAATTAAGACCTACCTTTTAGAATTACTTTGTCCTTCTGACTTTTCCCTTAAAACATATTCTTTCCCTAGCCATAGTCTTTCATAGGCACCCATCCTAGAACAGGAGTGTATTTATTTATTATGTTTTGTTTTATTAAAATACTATTGTTTTCAACAACTTCAACACAGAAGGCAGAAATCACTGGAATGTGCTATATATACTTCCAACAGGCTGACCAGTTCTTAGGGCATAACTAAAAATTATATCTGTAGGTGACGATCATAGATTGTTGGACCTTTCCCTTTTTTAGCTGAAGTGGAAAAATCTAAAGAATGCAAGTCCACTAAGTGCTTGAATATGAGGGCTAAGTCCAACATTATTCCTCATTAAAACAGGTCCCATAGTGGGTAGACTAACTGGGGGATTCTGGGGTTTTTTAAATCTAGAAAGCTAACTTTTCTAGGCTATATTCAGACAAAATGTTTCTTCATTCCCCCACTGTGTATCTAACATTAAAAGAAGTGATGGTCACTTTAGCGTTTCTGGACATTGTCACCTCAGGATGGCCATCCTTAAACAAAATAACTTCAAAGACAGATTCCAAAAGGAAATGGTTGAACAAGAATACATAGAGAGGTTTAGCTCTCTCTCCCTTGGTTTGACCAAGAACAGGGCTATCTGTCTCATTGCATATACTAATTAGGCCATCCACAGAGGGTTGTTTATATTACTGCTCACCTGTTAACATATTGTATGGCAACTCTCTGGATAATATTCTTCACTTGTAAATTTTACACTCCTATTCCCTCTGATTGCTACTACTAACTCTAGTGAAACTTTGGTCTGTACTCTTACATTATAATAGATAAAGACTTCAGCTCAGCTTATATCTGTTATGATAATCAACTTAGAACTGCAGGGCTGAAAGAGATCCTACAGATCATCCAGTCCAGCCCCTGTCAAGGAGGCACAGTGGGGAATCAAACTCCCAGCCTGTGGCTCTGTAGCCAGATACTTAAGCCACTGAGCTATCCAGCAGCTCGTATATGTATATATGAATGTGCATGTGACCAATCAGTGATCTTTGAATAACTTCTAATGACCATCATTTTGATCTCTTCCAAGGACCTGTAATCTAAGAACTCTTTACAACCACTGAGTAATCATAAAAATGCAAGACTTCTTGCATTTTGTATATTTCATTACATTTCATACTTCCACTCTCCCTATATGCATCAGTAGAAGTGGGCTACAGTCCAAAACATTATGCCAAATAAACCTTGCTATTTTTTTTTCAGAACCACAAGATTCCTTATTGATCCTACAGCAACAGAACACCACAGCATGTACTCTTTGTATAGAATCTGGTGAAGTAAGTTGCTGCATCACTGTGAACCATCACAGGGATGCAGCAATTGGAGTTTCAAGCAGCTTTCAGCTTTCAAAAGCTGCCTGAAAGCCAAAAGCTGGGACTTCAGATGTAAACCTCCTTCTGCTTTGGCATTTCCTTCTTTTGCTGCAGCAACTAGCACAAGTGTATTTGCGAAGGCTTTCACAGCCAGGATCTAATGGTTGTTGTGGGTGTTTCAGGCTCTTTGTCCGTGTTCTGAAGGTTGTTCTTCCTGAAGTTTTGCCAGTCTCTGTGGCTGGCATCTTCAGAGGACAGGCGTAGCACTGTCCTCTGAAGTGCTACTCCTGTCCTCTGAAGATGCCGGCCACAGAGACTGGCGAAACGTTAGGGAGAACAACCTTCAGAACAAGGCCAAAGAGCCCAAAAAACGCAGAACAACCATTAGCATGAATCTTATCCCAGTTTTCATGCTCATTAAAACTTGCTGATCTGGAAATTACAATGTTCCTATTTCCATCTAGGAATCTGTATGCTTTTGAACCTGGTTCATACCCAAGAAATCTCATCTTCTTTGCTTTGGCTTTACCTTTTCTTCTCAATTGCTTTGGAACATGTACCCAAGCAGTACACCCAAATACTCTCAAATGCTTTCATGATGGCTTTTTGCCATATAACATGTAATAAGGTGTCTGATCAATTGCAGAAGACCAAATTCTGTTAATCAAATAATGTGAAGTCTGCAAAGAATCCGCCCAAAAGCCATGTCCCATTTTCGCATCTGCTAGCAAGGCATCCTTCATGGTTTGAAGCACACCATTCCTGCTCTCAGCTACACCATTTTGAAGTATTGAGAATTTTATAGGCCTGAACAGGTCCAGACTGTAACATTAATGAACTGCCATGATGATCACCTGTGTAAGTGTTGAATCACAGTGACTAAGAAGATGATGTAACATCTGTGGATGATGCAACACTCATGTAAAGGAAGATGATGCAACACTTGAAGTGATTGGACAGAAGCATCAGTTCAACTGTATATAAAGGAACATTGTGAACATGAATGTATCTCCTCCTTTCTCTATGCTACTATCCTCTATGCACTTTGCCTCTATTTTTGCTGCCACGCTGAAGGTTTGCTGCTTTGTATATTTGTATATAATTTTTGTTAATACACGTGTCTTTTTGTCGAAGAAGAGTGTGTGTGTTTTTTTCTCTTCAATCAGAGAACTCTGCACATTAAACAGCAAGAAGCTGACACAAATAGCAGAGAAGAGAAAGGAAACAAAATGCAAGGGAGATGGGGAAAGTTACAGAAAATTGACTGCAGACTTCCAAAGAATAGCAAGGAGAGACAAGAGGGCCTTCTTAAATGAACAGTGCAAAGAAATAGAGGAAAACAATAAAAAGGGGAAAAACCAGAGATCTGTTCAAGAAAATTGGAGATGTTAAAAGAACATTTTGTGCAAAGATGGGCATGATAAAAGACAAAAATGGGAGGGACCTAACAGAAGCAGAAGACGTCAAGAAGAGGTGGCAAGAATACACGGAGGAATTATATCAGAAAGATGTGGATATCCCGGACAACCCAGACAATGTAGTTGCTGACCTTGAGCCAGACATCCTGGAGAGTGAAGTCAAGTGGGCTTTAGAAAGTATGGCTAACAACAAGGCCAGTGGAGGTGATGGCAATTCAGTTGAAGTATTTAAAATCTTAAAAGATGACGCTGTTAAGGTGCTACACTCAATATCCCAGCAAGTTTGGAAAACTCAGCATTGGCCAGAGGATTGGAAAAGATCAGTCTACATCCCAATCCCAAAGAAGGGCAGTGCCAAAGAATGCTCCGACTACTCTGGCCTATAATAGCATTTTGCACTACGGTCAGGCCCCCTTGTAGTTGGGTGAATTAGTTTAATAGTAAATAAAGTTGTGGCCCAAGTTTAACCCAAACAACCGGTGTGTCGCCTCTTTATTTCTGGGCTGCGTGGGCAAAGGCACACAGATGAATGCTCAACCCACTTTAAACCTCTTTTTTGTGACCTCCTCCTGACCTGGGATGTCATCCATGTTATGGCAAGCTGGGAACAGCCTGTTGACTGGACAGCATACACCCCAGGAATCTGCACTACTGTAGGCTCCTCTGGAGGGGAAGGGGAGTTATAGCTAGCCTATTAATAAAGTGTGGTCCTAGTTAACTCATCACCTGTGTCTGTCTTCTTATTTGGTTCGGGTGGGCAAAGGCTTCCCCTGATCATCTTAATACCCAAGCAGGCTCTGAACCTCCTGTGGGAAATGGTTCTGTATAGTTATAGAAACCATGGAGAAAGAATGTCCTACTCATTCCTTGATTTCAAAATAGAAAGGCCCTTGGCAGAAGAGTGGTTTAAAGATCCTGGAGAGCAAGTAGCCCATTACTGAGACAGCTGGTTTTTGCAATATGACCCCTTCAACCAGATTGGGGGGGGGGCTTTAGATGAACGAAAAGCTATGAAATGGCTCTAAAATTCAGTTCTGCATGCTGAACATTAAAAAATGTTGGCCTTTTGTGTCTCTATAAACATGGCCACACAATACCTCCTCATGGCTGAAAAAGCCAGGTAGTCTGTACCATCTGCTAGGAAGTTACCTCATTCTGGGCTGCAGAAAGAATGCACAATGGCTGAAATGTAGTGGGAAACACATATTTCTCATCACAGTTAACAAAAGTCAGCCAGTCTGCTTTCTACTTCGCTCCCTCCTTTCCTTCATACTTACTGAAAGGAGAAAGAGGTAATTATTACGAAGACTTCACAGAAATATTGGTCCACTGGGTGGAAAAGAGCAAAATATCAATGAGTGCTAAGATTTGTAAACCCATACCCATAATGACTCCATCCTAAGCGTCCCCTTTGAAGTCATTGTGCTGACTTTTTATTCCTCTGAGCGGGTCACCCCTTTGGTGTTGGTCCTCACCCTTCTAATGATTTAGCTATAAAAACCATCCCTCCTCCTGCTGTTTCTGTACAGAAGCATGTTTCCCAAGGGCTGTGATTATGAAATGTCACCGTGGTAACAGTTGGAATAGAATATATTTTGCTCCCTCCCTCTTTCTCCCACACACACCATCTCTTTGTTCTGAATGCAAGCCTTGTGTCTCTCCACCCCTCCTCCCAGCCTCTCTGGAATAATGAACTGCAAAGTGGTATATAATGACAAGGAACACTATCATGGGAAGAGAGGGAAAGGGCCTATTTTTATATTGTTTTTCTAATTCATCGGGTGTCAACCCTATAACAGTCTCAATCTGGTCCAGTTCTTTTAAGTATCACTGCTGGAAGTGATCAGAACCGTTTCTGCCCAGTACAGCCAAGCATATACAGACAAAGTAATTGACTCCTCCAATGATGTCAGGAAGCAAATATCCCATTGCTGGGACGATTATTGAAGAGAGGCACACAAACAGAACATCAAGCATGCAAATTATTTTAACTGCAATGAGCAGTGGATAAGGATCTGCTTTGCTTCATTTTGTCACAAGAATATTGCAAAATTTGTAAAATTGTTCTTATCTTGGGTGGAAAAAACATTTCAGAGGGGCAGGGCCACCATCACTCTGTCTTTCTTCCTTTCTGATAATTATCTGCTAGGCGTGCAAGCACCCTTTGCCTGCTGCACCTTCCTTTGAAGAGGGAGAGCAGGCAGCCACAGACAGTACAGCTACCCCCTCTTTTTTTACTCCTCTAACAAAGTGGGTGATGCCACCACAGCACAATGTGGAAGGTAGCACATTACTTCTCACCTCTGGTAACAGGAGGATTGGGGTGACCTTGCTATTCTGAGTTCGAATTCCTACTTATTTAACCACATTATGTAGAATTAAGATTGCCAACTACCTTTTTCCCCTGACACAGTCTTAATTTATGACACCTACTGTATTTATTTATTACTTATTTATTTTAAATAATTCACCCCACCTTTCTCATTAAAAAGAACCCAAGGCTGATTACATCACTAAAAAAACAATATGTAGAAACTAAAAACAGTAGGTATACAAATATTTTAAAAGGAATCAAACAAGTATTACATTAAAAACAAGTAATAAAATCAGTACTAAAACACATTTAAAACAACAGAGCACAACCATTCATTTAAAAGGAGCCTCATGGCGCAGTGGTTAAAATGCTGTACTGCAGCTAAAACTGTGCTCATGACCTGGGGTTCAAATCCCAGGTAGCCGGCTCAAGGTTGACTCAGCCTTCCATCCTTCCGAGGTCGGTAAAATGAGTACCCAGCTTGCTGGGGGGGCAATGTGTAGCCTGTATAATTAAAACTGTAAACCGCCCGGAGAGTGCTTGTAGCGCTATGGGGCAGTATATAAGTAAAAAAAAAAACAAAAAAAAAACCCCTCTCAGATCACAAGTTATTAAGGGAAAGCCTGCCTGAAGAGAAAGGTTTTTGCCTGCTTGTGGGATGGACAGCAAAGATGAAGCCACCCTGGTTTCTGTGGGAGGGAGCACCAGAGTCTGGGAGCAGCAACAGAGAAGGCCCTCTTCCATGTACCCACCAAGTGCACCTGTGAGAGTGGCGGGACCGAGAGAAAGGCCTCCCGTGATTATCTTAAGGCTCATAGAGGGAAATGCAATATTTTAGATCGCGTGGACCCAAGCTGTTTAGAACTTTATAAATTAAGACCAGCACTTTGAACTGTGCCCAGAAACAGGGGGTCACATGATCTCTGTGATCAGCTCCAGTCAGCAGTCTGGCTGCAGGATTTTGGACTATCTTGTTTCATAACACTTTCCAAAGGTAGCCCCACATAGAGTGCATTACAGTAATCTAGTAGAGATGTAACAGGGCATGTGTTGCCATGGCCAGATCAGTCCTCTCAAGAAACGGGTGCACCTGGCACACTAGTTTTAACTGTGCAAAGGCACTCCTGCCACCACCAAATCCTGGGCATCCAGGATCAGAGATGAATCCAGGGGCACCCCAAAACTGCACACCTGTGTTTTCAGAGGGAGCATCACCTCATCCAGCACAGACTGAATCCCTATTCCTTGACCTGTTTTTCAGCTGACTGGATTAAATTTCAGTTCATGTGTTCTAATCCAGTCCTTTACTATCTGATAGGAAAGGCACAACATGATCTTGTCATGATCCTCCTGAGAATGGCATACCTAATAATTTGAGACAGTGTAGTTTGTTGAGAATTTTGTTTCGTTTATTTTTAATATCTGATGAAAATTCAGACACTTCATCATACATTTCATGGAACAGAATTGCAGATTTTAAGAAATGTGGATGTGGGGGCCTGAAAGTGACAGATTTAGGGGTTCCCAGTTATAATCAAAAGAACTTTTAAAGAAACTCAGCCTTTTTTTTACATTCTGGCACAGAGTGACTGGAGAAAGCTCAATGTTTTTCTTTTATGCTGTGTTAATCAGAAGTGGCTTGTCTCTGATAGTGATTTCTACCACATTTCTCCTAGGCCTCACAAAAGGTCAGAGCTGTCCCACCTGAGCTCTGAAAGGCTAATTTGCTTTGGAGTTTCACACACAGACCTGCTCTGTTCTTAAAATTCACAAGAAGTATGTGCAGACATGAGGCACTGCTTATTTATATCATTTGTCTGTGGCTATAGAACACCTGTTCCCAACCTGGTGCTCTCCAGATGCATAGTATTCATTTAGCCCTTGTGATTGTTAACAATAAAGGAAACTCCCATAGATTGGAAGTGCACAGTGTAGAAAGACAATCATAGAGAAAAGGGCCTAAACATCTTTAGTTTATACCCCCACATGAGGGGGAATGAGTAGGAAATGCCTCATACCAAAATGTCAGGGGTCACGATTGCACACTGCCTAGGTCGACACTAATTTGTTTTCAGGGAACTGGAAAGTTAGAACTGTTGGGATTTATTTACATCTACAGATTCCTAGTCAGTTAGAGCTGCCAGATCTCAAGGGGATTCAATTGCTGTGCTTTCCCACAGTTCTCCAGGCAGGGCTAGTGGAGGGGACGAACAAAAGATTTGTATTTATGAGGTGGCTTTAAACCAAGGAAACCCATCTCAGCTCTTTCCCAACTGACACCTGAGCTCATGAGCTCAATGTGAAATTATTTACATGTATGTTGTAAACATGTATGTTAAAAAGTGACGTGGTGGCGCTATGGGCTAAATCGCAGAATCCTGTGCTGCAGGGTCAGAAGACCAGCAGTCGTAAGATTGAATCCATGAAACGGAGTGAGCTCCTGTCGCTTTGTCCCAGCTCCTCGCCAACCTAGCAGTTCGAAAGCATGCAAATGCAAGTAGATAAATAGGGGCCACCTCGGTGGGAAGGTAAAACGGCGTTCCCTAGTCACGCTGGCCATATGACAACGGAAACTATCTTCGGTCAAGCGCTGTCTCTATGGCTTGAAAACAGTCAGACACGACTGGACTGAAAATGTCAAGGGGAACCTTTACCTTTACCTTTATGTTGCACTTGCACAACATTACTGCACTAAAAACCTAGGAGTGAAGGGAGAGGGCTGGGGTCAGTAGGTAGCTGCTGTTGGTCCCACCACACCGTTTGAAGCAAGGTGATGAGGAGAGGGTCAAAGGATTTTCTTGTGAGTTTAGCTCAAGGGCTGGTGATGTTCAGCAGCAGTGAAGGGCCTAGAAAGAGTCCCATCCGCCATGTGTACTCTCTGGCATGAGAGGTCTTTCTTTACTCCGAGTTCACCAATTTTATCTGGGTCACTATTTTTATCCAGATTTTGGGAGTCTTTGCCTTTATTCCCTCCAAGCCTGTTTTCACACTCAGCAGGCCTATAAACAATTCTGCTTCTCCAACAGTTTAAGCCCAAAATGGTTGGGAATCTTCAGTGTGTAAAATAATTGAATATTTCCTGTCTTCTAAAGAATGAATGAGAAACCTATTGCACAAAGCACAAATTTGATCCACTGGACTTTTATACATTTCCTGCTAAGGTTCGAAAGAGACACCTTGATTTTCCTAGAGTCATGTCATCTCAAAGGAAAGAGGGCAGCGGGACCATCTTTCATGCTGAGTAAAACTCAGCATTTCTCAGACTAGGGATGTGTACTGTATCCAGATGTGGTCTGAGCCTCAATAAGGGTGCATAGATTGGTGCCCAACCCTCTCTGTGCCTTTTTGGAGATAATCAGACCTGACTGTTGTTTGGATATGTATATATGTACATAGATTTATGGGGGGAAAACCACTCACATTCCCACAGATCGGGAGGTGCAAATGGCCATATCTTCAGATCAGGAGAGATCTTCCAATCCAAACCACCAGAGGAGCAATCTGAAACCTGCACCACTGAGCTGAGGCTGCAGCCCCCATTTTGAAACTTGCTTTAAGCAGAGAAGGCTGACTCTTGCATGTGGCTCTGATTTTTGGAGCTTTTTTTGGCATTGTGCACAGCAGCTTGGAATCCAGCCTGAGGAAGATTTGTATGGATCAAAAGTTAGCTTCTGTTTATAATATTTCAGTGCTCTATAAAAGGTATTGCCCACCTTCACCTTTGAATTGAGATGAGAGTTTATGCCGAATCATCAGCACTTGGTTTTTGGTAAGAATAATTTGTCCTTTTCCAGCCCCAAGGATAAAAGAAAAAGAGAAGCAGGATACACCTATTATGAGCTTTGTAAAGGACATCACAAACAAGAAAAGAGAAACCAAAGCTAGGGCAGGATACAAAGACAGATAATCCTTAACTTCCTAAATTTAACCACCCAAAAGCCATACAGGAACGCAGACATCCATTTGTATACAAGTAATCTCATGAGAAGAGAAGACTCCCTGGAAAAGACCCTGATGTTGGGAAGTGTGAAGGCAAGAAGAGAAGGAGACGACAGAGGACGAGATAGTTGGACAGTGTCATTGAAGCGACCAACATGAATTTGACACAACTCCAGGAGGCAGTGGAATACAGGAAGGCCTGCCGTGCTGTGGTCCATGGGGTCATGAAGAGTCAGACACAACTAAATGACTAAACGACAACACATACAGAATCTGGATAGTGTATTTTAAAAAGAAGTGGGGATGTGTGGGGATATAGGGATAGAAAAGCCCTCACTTGCACAGCAGCTAAATCAGAATCAAAAGAAAAAAGACCAAAATGGCTCCTTTCTTGTTGTTTAGTTGTTAAGTCATGTCCGACTCTTCATGACCTTAATGACCAGAGCATGCCAGGCCCTCCTGTCTTCCACTGTCATGGCTGCCAGAGGTGGGCAACTTCACTCTGAGGTCCCCAGTGACTGTAGTGTGTTGGAAAGTTCTTGGGTTTTATTGACAGGCGGGGAGTTAAACCTATCAATCTCCTTCTACAGCAGTGTTTTCAACCAGTTTTGAGTAACAATTCTCTTTTATAATGGCCAAGGAATCTGTGACACCCTACCATATCTGCATAAAAAGTCATTTTATGGGGTAAAAAAACCCCACACACATTACAATAGATGTTTTCAGAATATAATTCTACCCTAATATAGTAATATTAAGGCAATATGTAATCAGGGGGGCTGTAAATCTGTCTCTACCAGATAAAATTTGATAAGGAAAAATAAGTCAATACATTTTAAGTTTTTTTAGGGTATGGACATAACTTTCCCTTCATCTCTCTCCCCTCCCTCTCAAGGCCAAATAAACACCTTCCCCATGGACCTCTTCTATCATCTCCCTGATTCTCCCCCCTTTGTCCCTCTTGCCTTCCTCCTTCAGAATCCAAGTGGGGCCTGGAGGCATCTCCCTACCCAGGTCCCCTCTCCCTTCACTGCACTGCCATCACTGCACCTGAAGGAGCCAGAGACTCAGGCAGAGCAAAAGGCAAGGCTGCTGTGGTGGCAACAAATTTTTAATCTTGCCACCATCTTGGGTGTAAATGTTCCCAGAGTGCACCATGCACTCATCTCATTCACGACTCTTTCAGCTGGGCTAACAACGCTCCAGTCCAAAGGGTGGATGGCAATTCTCCGAAGGTAGATGTGGAGGAGCAGAGAGAAACGAGTGTGAGCGGCTCTTTCAGAGGGGGTGAGAGTGGATGCACATACATAAAAGGAAAATCCATGCAAAGAGGTACATAAATAATTAAGAACTCTATGTTGCCTGCAGTTCCAGTTCAGATTAAAATTATCTATCTGGAGGTCTAGAGGATTAAAATAAAATAGCATCGCGTATACCATATTTGATATAGCAAATATAAAAATAATTGCAACAGCAACAACAACAATAAAACACTTAACAACCCCTTGGGGGCCTGACTCTCAGGTTGGAAATCCATGTTCTCTGATGTTGGTTCAGCGTCTTTCTTGTAAGGTATTGATATTCCATTTCCCCTAATTTTAATATACACTGCTTTGAAAAACATTTAATATTTTAATCTCACGAATGCAGGATTTAACACAAGAGATTTCTGAAGGATGCTGGTTCACTCTGTGAGTGTCCTGAGCTTTTTATTTTGTCTGCTGCAGCTGTTGAAATGCACACATAGCCCTAATTCAGACTGCACACATTTGTGTGAAGACAGTACACAATGTTATTCTAGGTCCTTCATGGCTGGAAAACTAAAGGCAAATCCCAGCTTGTCCAGTCTCTCAGGAAGCCGCTCTTCAAGACTGCCATTCTCTAGCCTCATCCAACAAGAGTTTGCAAAGCCATGTGTGTGTATGTCTGTGTCTGTGTATAGGAGAACATTTGTAAGACTAAATAGGGTATGTATGATAGAAGAGGTGTACATGTTTCTGAGTGTGTCAGTGTTACAGATACAAGGCTGAGTGAATGATGTGTGATTATATGGCAGTGAATGTCAGTTGTTTTTGTGTATGATTGAATGAATTATATGTATGTGTATGAGACAGCGAAAAAAAGAGAGGGAGGAAATGGGCGAGTGAAAGCATACATATGCATGAATAAATAGTGTGTGAGAGAAATAGGAAGATACATACACAGATACTGAGAGTGAAAGAAAAAGTTATTGTTATATTGTCAGAACCTGATAAGGATGCCTACTCCTCCAGGAGTCCTATAAACATTTATATACCTCCTGGGCAAAGAACAGAAGCCTATGACTCATCATAGCTGATATTATCACAGTAAAGGGTTAATACCAGTTTGAAACCAGACAATTGGTGACAAGGAATTCCAAACTCATCTGGGGATCTCATTATAAATGTCTTCACTATTGCAATAATTCCAGGCAATGCCGAAACTTGTTTGTTTTCACAAGTTTTGTTTATTTACATTATTTCTAGGTGCCATATTTAAAAACAGCAAGGTCAAAATATATTCAAAACAATCATATAGTTGTGAAGAAAAAACATTATTGCAACTTATAACAAGTCACAGATCTTAAATCTGTATCGCAAAATTATAATAAAATACCCCAAAGAATGTTTTAAATTTTGTTCTAAAATATAGGGGCTTATAGCCTATAAAGGCAGAGAATACATCTCCAAAAAAATCAAAGCAAAAAAAGTATAATTTTCAATGAAAGGTAAGGAAAAGTATTTAAACTTCTAAAAGTAAATATATATCTATATATAAAGTAAAAGCATACTTCAGCTCTAAGCATGTTGTTGTGGGGTTCCCAACGTAGTGTAATGTAGAGAGTGACAGACTAGGATTCTGGAGAACAGGATTCAAATCCTCACATGGCCATGGAAACTCACTGGTGGAATGGAAATGGTAAAACCACTCCTTAAATATCTTACTTACCTTGAAAGCCCTATTAGAGTCGCTATAAGTCGGTTGCGATTTTACAGCACAGGACACACACACACACACACACGAGCATGATATTAACACACAGAGAAAAACATTATGTAGAATCCATTGCTGGCACTCAGTGCTACACTGTTATTTTTCTGCTGCTCTACGGATGTTCACCTGACATCAGTTTCATTCATTGTCTCATGCTTTGTCATCTTCTTTGGATAAGATGTCTCTCCATTCAATAGTAGTGTGTGTGTGTGCCTTCTTGTGTCTTATAAGACTATGTTAATGTCCATACTTTAACCAAACCAAAACAACCAGTCTTATCGGCAAGACCGAGCCATCACTGGTATAGGGTATTCCTATGATAGCGATCAGGTGGCATAGTTTATCACTGTGGGAGCGTTCTGGTCAAGAGCAAGTATAGCAATCTGCTGTAAGACTGATCTGCTCAGGTGGTACCAGGGGTGTGTGTCATATTAATTTCAATAGATGGTATTACAGGTTCACATACAATTTTATACTTCTTTTTAATCATTAACTCCTGAGCTGCAGTTTTTCAATTGTACTTTTAATGCACCCATGAAGCATATTTTAAAAGCAATTTTCATTTTTAGGGCAATACCTCTGCAGTCCACAATCTCAATTTTTTTCAAAACAAAATTAATAACAATATGCCATCAGGTTGCCTCTGACTTACAGCGATCCTGTAAGTGAACGAGTGGTCTCCAAATGGTCCTCTCCTGCTCAGCTCTTGGAAATTCAAGGCTGTGACTTTGATTAGTTAGTTGACCCATCTAATATCTGGTCTTCCTCTTTTTCTGCTGACCTCAGATTTTTCTAGCATTATGTTTTTTCCAGCCAATATTGTTTTCACGCTGTATGTCCAAAGTATAACAGCCACACTTTTATCATTTAAATCATTTTTACCTCTAGAGAAAATTCAGGCTTTAGCTGATCTAGGACACATTTATTCATCGTAAGTCAAAGTAAATTTCTTCCTGTCAGCTTTCTTTACTGACCAGATTTCACACCCTTACATAGTCTGAATGATCATGGTCTTGGTCTCCAGCCCACTGACACATCCTTACACTTCATGATCTTTTCTTGTTCCTTCATTTCTGCCCTTCTGAGTCTCACTCTTCTGATTTCCTGCTACAGTTTCCATTTGGATTGATGACTGAACCAAGATATACAAAATCTTTAACAATCACAATTTCTTCATTGTCAACATTAAAGTTGTGTCAGTCATGATTTTTGTCTTTTTAATGTTCACCTGAAGTCTTTATTTAGCACTCTCATTTTTCACTTTCTGTTTCATTAAAAGTCATTTCAAGCCATTGCTGCTTTCTGCCAGTAAAATAGTGTCATCTGCATATCTTAAATTATTGATATTTCTTCCACCAGTTTTCACTTCTCCTTCATCTGAATCTAGTGTGGCTTTCTATGTGATATCTTCTGAATAGGAATAGATAGGGAGATAAAATGCACTCTTGTCTGACATCTTTGCCTATAAGAAACCATTCTGTTTCTCATTATTTTGTCGCAGCAGTATCTGCTTGTCAACAATCAAGTGCTAAGGCACACCCTTCTCCCCCCCCCCCCCGGAACAAACCATATTTTCTGATGATCCACACAGTCAAAGAATTTGCTGTAGTTTATAAAGCACAGATTGATCTTCTGAAATTCTTTGGCGTGCTCCAGTAACCAACAAATATTCTCTCCAGTGCTTCTTCCTTTTCAGAATACAGCTTGAACATCAGGCATTACTCACTCCAAACAAGGTAAAAGCCTTTGTTGCAAAACCTTGACCATCGCTTTGCTTGCCAGGGGAATTAGAACAATAGTCCTATATTCAGTGCACTCCTTGACATCACTTTTCTTGGGGACTGAAATGTATATTGAACATTTCCAATCTGTGGGCCATTGTTTTGTTTCCCATATTTGTTGGCATATTCTTGTTAGGATTTTGACAGATTCCGTCTCTGTGAATAGTTAATATCGGTATCCCATCTACTCCTGGTGTTTAATTTATTCCCATTGCTTTTAGAGTAGCTTTCCCTTACTTTCTAGAACTGCAGGTTCTTCATCATAGGATTCCTTTTCAAAGGAATTTGACATTCTTTTATCTCTTCTGCATAAGTCTTCAGTATACTATTTCCACATTCTCTTTACGTTATCCTGATCAGATGGTGTGCTTCTTTGTTGGTCTTTCAGCATTCCTAATCTAACCTTAAACTTCCATTTGATTCACTGAATCTTACAGAAGAGGTCTCTTGTTTTTCCTCTATCATTGTTCTCCTCTATTTCTTTGCACTAGCCATTACAACAGTTCTCTTTTTCTCTACATGACTGTTGCAGAAAAGCTTCATTCAGGATTCTGATCCTATTTCTGACATCTTTTACTTTTGCTTCTTGCCTCTCCTTAGTAATCATATGTGTTTCTTTCAACATCCATCTAGGTGAATTTTTTGCATGTATTTGTTTATGTCCAAAAAAACCACGGAAATGATGAAAACAAAGTGTTCTGACCTGGAGTAGAGGGGAAAATTCAGTGCCATAAAATACAGGCAATGCTCTTAGCAGTTTCCCTCTTTTCTGTCTACCCCCACCCCGCATTTGCCCCAAGCTCTGGCTGGCAGCTGTGCAGTTTAGATAGCTGTTAGGTCCTATTCCTAAGGTCATTGTGATCTATCTGCATTCAAATCCTCCATGATAGCACAAATGCCACATGCACAGCCATTAAATCAATTGGACTGAGATCCAAGAGAGCCTGGACTTTTTCCCTGGCACTTGCATTGTCAGTTTCTTTCTACTCATGGCTTCCTTTCATTTTCCAAGGCAAATGTTCTTTAAAATAAACCTCAGCTTTTAGAACTGCCAAAGTGCTGATATAATATTTGGTGCTTTCGAGAGACCTGCTTTGATTTAAGCAAAGCTTTGGGCTCCCTTGCTTTGCTCTGGAAATGAACAAACTCCCCTGCTTCACTTTGGAATCCAAATAAATTCAAAAGCAGAAGCACATTCCTAATTTGGAGAGAGCTGATCTTTAATAGGAGCCATGTGACCTCCTTTTGGGGCAAGGGTGGTGTGTGCACATGTGGGTGGTCAGGGTGCACTTACCGTTGCTCACGGAGTGCTATTTAGCACCATATTTGTCCTGGGTCAAAGGGCATGTGAAGAAGCAATCTTTTTCTCTTCACCTGGCACTGTTCAAGATGCCACAGAGGAGCCCAAGAGGTCAGTTGTGTCTCCCGAGGGCTCCCTCTTTCTCTTTGCAAATATATTGCACAGGAAATGGTCATTGAGCATCGAGAAAAACTGACATCACCATGCTCATGTTTTTTTTTCACGATTTGGACACAGCTATCCTAAGCAAAGATGGCTTAGGTGTTGGCATCTGGCCGTGGAGCCAGAGGTTGGGGGTTTAATTCCCGGTGGTGCCTCCCATGAGTACAGCCAGCCTGTGTAGCCTTGGGCAAGTTACACAGTCTCAGGATGCCCCCAGAAGAAGGTAATAATAAACAACTTCTGAGTATTCTCTACCTGAAAAATCCTGAACAAGGGTAATCGTAATTCAGAACTGACTTGACTGCATCATGATCATGATCATCATCAGTCTTAAGCAGATGTGTGGGAATAAGCCAAATCTGCTATCCATGACATAAGCCCCTTTATATGTTCATCTTCTGCCACCTATTACATCATCAGCAGCAAATGAAATGGTACTCTATTCTGGTCTGCAGCATGGACTATAATTGAAAATTTGGGGGCGGGGGGGCTGGAGTTGATTAAGGAGGGGGGCATGAAGGTTGCTCAAAAAAAGGGGGGGCTGAAATGCCAGAAAATATGGTCTCTACTGCACAAAAATGTGATAGCTCTGAGAAAATTGTACATAGTATTTTGAAGATAATTTATATTAAGCACATGGCTGAAACTTTCCGAAGTGTTACCATAGCTCTCTGACTTGATCTAGTTCTGCCTATTGCAAATTGTGAAGGAGAAAATACATTCTCTAATTAGCTTTTATTTAAAAAAAGAAAAGCTAATTGGTACCATCAAGACTGTTATCTGTTCTGTCCACAGAATAGGATCTTCTGAAAGAAAAATGCTTTACTAATCTCACCTTTGAATCTGATGACAGAAAAGTAGAAACAAATGACAAGATATCTTTTAAATTATCCAAAATGTAGTGTGTGTATTGATCAAAATCTTCCTGGGAAACTACGCAGATCTGTTGCATGTTGAGAGATTTTGTAACTTGGGGCAATTCAGCATGGAAGCTTATACCATTTGTGTTACATCAGTGTAAATACAATGGTACCTCGGTTTATGAACGCCTTGATTAACATAATTTTTGGTTTATGAAAGAAAATCCATTGAAAATAATGCCTTGTTTTAGGATTTTCCCCCACAATACAAAGCAAGTTTGCATTGCACCCAGGAGGTTTATAGTGCTGCCCCTGTGCTTGCATTCCTATGGGAAACTGCGGTTTGGTTTGAGAATTTTTTGCATTATGAAACATCCCGGAAAATGCATTAATTTCGTAAACCAAGGTATGCCTGTAGGCAGAAAAGTACTGAGGCCATTGTGTATAAATACAGTGGTACCTCGCAAGACAAACGCCTTGCACCATGAAAAACTTGCAAAACGAAAGTGTTTTGCGATGTCCTAGGCACTTCGCAAGATGGTTTTTCCTATGGCCGTGCTTCGCAAGATGATTTTTTTTTTCATCTTGCAGTGATGCTCGCACGACAAAAAAAAATGGCATTCATCTTATGAGGTGTTTCATAGGAATGCATTGAAGGCAATTTCAATGCATTCCTATGGGAAACCGCGCTTCACAAGAAGATCATTTTCGTGATACGAAGGGACTCACGGAATGAATTGTTTTCATCTTGCGAGGCACCACTGTATTCTATTTTAGTCATAAAATCAGAAACAAATGTGATCAGAAGGAGGCACCAGAGAGGGACTTCAAATAAGCATTTTGCCTCAGTCCTCTAAGAGTCTTAAGAAGGTCCTAAAGCCATGACCTGATGGCATCTTTGCTGGTCCCAGACCCTCAATTCAGAGTTTTAATCCAATTTCAGCTTGAAACACCGAGGCAAAGTACAGAGGCATGGGGGTAAGTAATATGAAAGCAGAATTTGTGACATTGCACAGAATCATTCATCATGACAGAGCGCATCTGTTAAGGCATCTGCCTGAGCTACCAGTTTTCTGGCTCTATGGCATGTGAGCCAACATAACGCCAGCCTTAAAGCCAGAAATGTGTGTGTGTGTTTTTAAATGATTGATTAGAATATAGATAGCCTCTATGCGACCAAAGGTCTGCACAGTTGTCTTTACTATGCAGGATGAGATTAGCAATGGTTCTTTCACTGGAGGTTTGGAATAGAAGCCAAAAATGAGCAATCATGCCCATCTTTACCACAGCTGTCACACACCGGAGTGATCATTTGCATCAGGAAGGATCATCTTTCTGCATGTTATTCCAAGAACAGCTTATTCCATAGTTTTATGGGCCTAAGCAAAAAGCTAGTTTTGACTGCAGTTGTGCACACTGGCATCACTATGTGCCTGAGATCAACTGGAAACCAGTAAAAAGGGCTGGGAAAGTGAATGTAGCCCGTAGCTGCCATATGCTGTGAGACCTGTAAGAACAGGACTTGGTAGTACCCCAATAACCCATTGCATGGCTTTGGAAGGTGTGTTAGTGCAGCAGTCAGTTAATATGTGCTCACAGTGACTCTTCACAAGTGGGCCATTAGAATGCACAGCAAAGACTTCAGTCACCAACTGCCACACCAACGTCCCTTTTCAATATCTTATCCGTGCTTCCAGATTTTGAAATATTAAGCCTTCTAATCATTCCCCATTCCCCCCCAAATAACATGATTACTCTAGGAAAATAAATTAGGTCAACTTCTAGGTCAACTGTACTGAAATATTTACACATTAAAGAGATTCTCTTAGTCTCCTTGATCCTTTAATTATCCAGTACCAAGCATAGGTAGTGAGGGCTTGTAAAAAGGGTAAGATAGGCAGATAGCAGCATGGTACATGTAATAAGCAATTAAATTTCTCAATTTTCCTAATCAGAATTGTAAATTATTCAGCCATGCTATTTTCTCTTGCTTGGTAGGTATAGCTATATGACACAGGCACTTATGTTTAAATTGCTGTTTGATTCCATCTTGAGTTTCACAGGAAGTTAACTCAGAACTCAAACTAGCATCACTCCCAACAATATTCTGCTCTTCAATGAATATATCTTAACAGACGGGTAGCTTAAAATACTTCCCCCAAATCATTATCTTTGATTGATGTGGAAATTGAGTTACAAAGCAGGCACTGTGAACCTGAAAGAGTGTTCTGTAGAAGTAAAAAAGGAGTACATCAACAGCACTTTAATTTCAGACACAATCATGGCAATGTTTTACTTGCCTTGGCCATATAGTGTCTCAATTAATTGAATGCCACCAGTGACCAGTATTGCTTGTCTCAAGGAGAATTCAAAAGAAGTTGGATAGACAATTTTACAAGTACAGGACAGAGCAGATTTAGAATTTGGTTCTATCTTATTTTGAGTAGAGGATACAATTCTTTTAAGGTCAGAAGTTGACTGGCTGTGGTTTGATGAGTTTCGCCATGGCTACTAAGTAAAGCTGCCAGGTCAGTTCTTAAGATTCACAGATAGAGCCTGATGGTGTCACAAAGGCAGCAACCAAGGTTCCCTCTGAGTCAGGTGAGCATCTCCCTGGGCACTTCTCTTTTTCTCCTCCACACAGCAATCATGTTAGGTTCTGGTCACAATGGAACTCTACACATGGGGGGGCAGAGTTGTGGGCGCATGAAGTGGCAAAGTCACACGCAAGAGAAACGGAGCTCCCCCAGGGGGCCTGAAAGTTAGAGGGTACAGTATGTTGGCAGCAACTTATGAGTAGAGATGGGCATGAGGTATTTTGTGCCCCTTCATCATAAGTTGTCTGTACATTCCTTTCTCCTCTCCCTCATTGGTTCTTCTGCCCTGCTGGTGAACACTGCTTCTTCCCTCCTTGTTGCATGATCTCCACCTCCAGCAGCAGTTGGCCACTCAGCTGAGAAGGTGGGACAGGGATTCCTACATTGCTGCCTTTGAGTGGACAGCTGCTGGAGGAGGCAGAGAAGAGACGCCTAGGCTCTTGTCTGGATTGGAAGATCATGTAATGGGGAAGGAAGGAGCAGCGCTCACCAGCGGGTCAGTGGGTGGGCTGGTTGCAGGAGAGAGAAGGGAAGTTGTGGCAGCTGTGCTGCCATGCAGACAGCTTAGACAGCTTATGACAAAGGTGGAAGAAGTGCTTTGTGCCCATCTCTATTCATAGTGCATAGCCTTTAAGGACAAAAAGCACAACTGCAATCTTAGTGGACATTTTTTTAAGGTGACAATATAGCACATTAAGTCCAATGTTGTAAGCCTACCATGTTTTCAAAAGTGACGGTATTTTATAGCCCGTCCCATATAGCCATTTGTGTTTCTCCATTTGTGGAAATGGGTTCCCCTTCCCCCCAGAGATATGGATGTGTATAAAAAACATCAGAGACCTGGATAAGGATCAGTCTGGAACATCTCATAAATCGCACAAAGCAGGATGGCCCCAATCTGTTTCTTTTTTAAGTTTTTATTTTGCCAGACCGGGTCAGGGGGTCACTCCAAATCCCTAAGAAAGTGCATAATTTATAATTAATGTAAACTGGTGCATAAAGAGTAATACTTCTCCTATTTATGAAAATAACAAGGAAATGTTGCATAAAATATTTTTCTAGGCTAGATTAGATTTTAGGGAAAAAGCTTTCCAAAGGCTGATTACATTAAAGAATTTGACTCCAATTCATTTCATCTCAGAAGTATCCACTTTTGCTTCACATTTTGGCAACTGGTGTCCTGGCTATTCTGTTTAGTGGAACTTACTTCTATGTAGGTGCATGTAGGACTGGAGCATAGTTGTTCTTGCACAACACTATTTTTGCACAAGCAAAATGTATCCAGTACTAGAGAAAGATTTACAATCGGTTGGAAAAAAAGTTGGAAATAAAAGTCACAATTTTTGTAAACTAAGGGAAGTATATTAACTGGACAGAAACAGTATGATATAGTGAGAATTTTAAGAACTAGCAGCATATTTGCTAGTTCATAATAAACATATAATTTATTTATTTTATTTATATCCCGCCTATCTAGCCAACTCAGGACCACTCTATAATATAATATAGTACAAAATAATGTAATGTAATATATAGTAAAGACTGCATTCTACATGCAGGAATTACCATTCTCTAATGGTAGAAATTACTCTGCTTTAAACTCTTCATCCTACACATTTTATTCATCATCCTACACACATCCTAATTCCTTTTCTAAAATGGCATTGCATTCATTGTAAAAGAGAGAAGCAATGTTTCTCCTCCTCTTCATTTATTTCCAGTAGGAAAACAGGGGACATTCCTTAGGGGGGGGAAATGAAACTTCCTTCCCACATTATTTTCAGGTGAAAGTGGAAAACGAAAACTCTACTGGAGTTTCATTTTATACTTTTTAAAACAAAGCATCCCATAGCACTTCAAACACACTCTGGGTGGCTTACAAGTTAATTATGCAGGCTACACATTGTCCCCCCAGCGAGCTGGATACTCATTTTACTGACCTGGGAAGGATAGAAGGCTGAGTCAACCTTGAGCCGGCTACCTGGGATTGAACTCCAGGTCATGAGCACAGTTTTAGCTGCAGTACAGCAGTTTAACCACTGCACCACGAAGCTCTTCAGAAATCAAAAATCTTCAGAAATCAGAAATTGGTTAAAGGAGCTAAGTTGTAAAATTATTGTTGCAGTTTGGCACATATAGATTAGAGAACTAAGTACAGTAGATGAGGTACAGTAGACAAGGACTGAGGAAGGCTGGGTTGGAAACTCTGCTCTGCTAAAGAAACCCACTGTAGGTGCGAAATTGGTAAAAACACTCCTTAAGTATCTCACGTACCTTGAAAGCCATGTTAGAGTCATTCATAAGAACAAACCAAGTAGATGATGGACCCCACACTAGTACTATTCACCCACAAGCAACTGACAGAATACCTGGCCAGCCACTCAGAAATCTTGATTTTTAAATTATTATTACATCCTTTCTCCACCTTTGAGGGACATGGTGGCGCTGCAGGTTAAACTACAGAAGCCTCTGGCCTGCAAGGTCAGAAGACCAGCAGTCTTAAGATCAAATCCATGCAATGGAGTGAGCTTGTCCCAGCTCCTGCCAACCTAGCAGTTTGAAAGCATGTAAATACAAGTAGATAAATAGGTACCACCACAGTAGGAAGATAATGGCATTTGGTGTCTAGTCACGCTGGCCATGTGGCCACGGAAACAGTCTTTGGACAAACACTGGCTCTATGGCTTGGAAACGGGGATGAGCACTGCCTCCAAAGTTGGACACAACTGGACTAAATGTCAAGGAGAACATTTACCTTTACCATCCCCACCTTTAGAAAGTTGTGAGTGTATTTCATCAATATTTCCCTAGGTCACAAACCAGCATAGGTCTCAACGCATTGAAATCCATGTGCTTACATGACCCTGACTTGGTGCTAGGTGGTAAATTTGCACATCCATGTTAAATGGTTCAGTGAAGAAATAAGTTATAGCAAGACCAGAGATAATTTATTATAAACAACAAGTTTGTTGTTTAGTTGTTAAGGCATGTCTGATTCTTCATGACCCCATGGACCAGAGCACACCAGGCCCTCCTGTCTTCCACAGCCTCCAGGAGTTTGGTCAAATGCATGTTGGTAGTTTCGATGACACTGTCCATCCGTCTCATCCTCTGACGTCCTCTTCTCCTCTTGCTCTCACACTTTCCCAACATCAGGGTCTTTTCCATGGAGTCTTCTTTTCTCATGAAAAGTACTGGTTTTGCTTTTCTCATGGCCAAAGTATTGGAGCTTCAGCTTCAGGATCTGTTCTTCCAGTGAGCACTCAGGGTTGATTTCCTTCAAAATGCATAGGTTTGTTCTCTTTGCAGTCCAGGGGACTCTCAAGAGTCTCCTCCAGTGCCACAATTCAAAAGCATCAATTCTTTGGCGGCCAGCCTTCTTTGTGGTCCAGATCTCACTTCCATACATCACTACTGGAAAAACCATAGCTCGGAATATGCAGACCTTTTCGGAAAGGTGATGTCTCTGCATTTTAAGCTGTTGTCTAGGTTTCTCATCACTTTCCTCCAAAGAAGCAGGCGTCTTAATTTTGTGGCTGTTGTCACCATTTGCTATGATCATGGAGACCAGGAAAGTAAAATCTCTCACTGCCTCCATATCTTCCCCTTCTATTTGCTAGGAGGTGATTGGACCAGTGGCCAAGATCTTAGTTTTTTTGATGTTGAGCTTCAGAACATCTTTTTCGATTTCCTCTTTCACTCTCATTAAGAGGTTCTTTAATTCCTCCCACTTTCTGCCATCAGAGTGGTATCGTCTACATATCTGAGGTTACTGATATTTCTTCCAGAAATCTTAATTCCAGCTTGGGATTCCTCCAGTCCAGCCTTTCGCATGATGTATTCTGCATATAAGTTAAATAAGCAGGGGGACAATATACAGCCTTGCCATACTCCTTTCCCAATTTTGAACCAATCAGTTGTTCCATATCCAGTTCTAACTGATCAGGCACTTCCATTCCTTTAAGAACTTGCCATAGTTTGCTGTGGTCCACACAGTCAAAGGCTAACCCACACAGTCAAAGACTAACGCACACTATCTGGGTTGTCCAGGATGTCCAGTTTTTTCTGTTATAATTCCTCTGTGTATTCTTGCCACCGCTTCTGGATGTCATCTGCTTCTGTAAGGTCCCTACAATTTTTGTCCTTTATCATGTCCATCTTTGCACAGAATGTTCCTTAAACATCTCGAATTTTCTTGAACAGACCTCTGGTTTTTCCCTTTCTGTTCTTTTCCTCTATTTCTTTGCACTCATCATTTAAGAAGGCCCTCTTGTCTCTCCTTGCTATTATTTGGAAGTCTGCATTCACTTTTCTGTAACTTTTCCTATCTCCCTTGCATTTTGTTTTCCTTCTCTTCTATTTGTAAGGCCTCATTGGACAGCCACTTTGCTTTCTTGCACTTCCTTTTCTTTGGGATGGCTTTTGTTGCTGTCACAATGTTACAAGCCTCCATCCATAGTTCTTCAGGCACTCTGTTCACCAAATCTAGTTCCTTAAATCTGTTCTTCACTCCCACTGTGTATTCATAAGGGATTTGGTTTAGATCCAACCTGACTAGCTCAGTGGTTTTTCCTCCTTTTTTCAGTTTAAGTTTGAGTTTTGCTATAAGAAGGTGATGATCAGAGCCACAATCAGTTCCAGGTCTTGATCTTGCTTCTCCAGCTTTCGTGCAGAGAATGTAATCAATCTGATTATGGTATTGCCCATCTGGTGATCTCCATGTGTAGACTCACCTCTTGTGTTGTTGGAAAAGAATGCTTGTGATGACCAGCTTGTTCTCTTGACAAAATTCGATTAGCCTTTGCCCTGCTTCATTCTGAACTCCCAAGCCAAACTTACCTGTTGTTCCTTTTTTTCTCTTGACTCCCTACTTTAGCATTCCAATCCCCTAGAATGAGAAGAACATCTTTCTTTGGTGTCAGTTCTAGAAGGTGTTTCAAGTCTTCATAGACTTGGTCAGTTTTAGCATTTTCAGCATGGGTGGTTGGTGCATAAACTTGGATTACTGTGATGTTGAAAGGTCTGCCTTGGATTCGTATTGAAATCATTCTGTCATTTTAGAGATTGTATATCAGTACAGCTTTCCCACTCTTTTGTTGACTATGAGGGCTACTCCATTTCTTCTTTGGGATTCCTGCCCACAATAGTAGATATTATAATCGTCTGAATAGAATTTGCCCATTCCCGTCCATTTTAGTTCACTGACGTCCAGGATGTCAGTGTTTATTCTTGCCATCTCCTGTTTGACCACATCCAGCTTCCCAAGGTTCATAGATCTTACATTCCAGGTTCCTATGCAGTATTTTTCTTTGCAGCATCAGACTTTCCTTTCACTTTCAGGCACGTCCACAGCTGAGCATCCTTTTGGCTTTTGCCCAACCACTTCATTAGCTCTGGAGCTGCTTGTACTTGTCCTCTGCTCTTCCTCAGTAGCGTGTTGACTGCCTTCCGATCTGAGGGGCTCATCTTCCAGCATCATATATTTTAGCCTTTTTTTCTGTACATGGGGTTTTCTTGCCAAAGATACTGGAATGGCTTGCCAATTCCTGCTCCAGGTGGATTGCGTTTAGTCAGAACTCTCCACTATGACCTGTCTGTCTTGGGTGTCCCTGCACGGCATAGACCATACCTTCTCTGAATTACTCCAGCCCCTTTGCCATCACAAGGCAGCAATCCATGGAGGAGAAACAAGTTACTTGTAACCAATTTCTTTTTGCAATTATTAAGTAATATAGAGACAAATAACTTCACTTTTTGCAGTGTAATTGTAACTGCTTTAGTTTCTTTTACATTTAGGTGGGTATGCAGGTATATTTTGTATTATAGTCTAGCAGCATGTAGCATTCTGATGTAAGAAACTAAATCTAACAAGGTTAATTATCTTCTAATAACGATGCATAACATAATAATGGCTATTTAAAAAAATAATATAAGGCTAGCTAATTAAATGGGAGGGATTGGGATGTATTTAATTACATCTTAAAAGGAACTTTATAAAGTTCTGAGCCAAACCATCTCACTTCAGTCCTTCCTGTTATACTAATTGAAGTCTCAACAGGCCAGTTTCTAACCAGGGTTTTAAACTGTTGCATATAAGTTATTAAGTGGTTTTGAGTACTTTTCAATGAGCAACAAGAAGGATTTACATTTTGTTCAAGGTAACCTGTGACTTGGGGTATTATTTTCTCATTCTAAATTCATTATTTTAGCTATTTCAAGCCAATGGATTTCTTCATAATCTACCATGACAAATTGCTAGCTTTAATTACTGGCTCTGCAATGTCCTTGTGCACCAAGCCACAGAAGCCTGCACAGCTGCTCGTATTTTAATATGTGAGAGGAATTTTTTTTGCCTGCCTCAATTCAGTTTATCCTATTGTACTCCCCCCCTTTTAATTTTTTTTATTTTTAACACAAGTTGAGGGTATGGTTCAAACAAATAACCTGCCTTGATATGACCATCCTCCATCTCTCAATTGTGACTGTGCTTTAATCTGAAGCTTCTCTGTGCACAAAAACTACAAGAAGAATATGGCTGCATTTCTTTTCTACGACCCCCTGTAAGCAATAATAGTTGACAGGTACATGTAGAAAATGTTCCTTATGCAAACTGATTAATCATGTTTATCACCCATTTTGTATAGAATAAGGCAGAGCAAAGAAACATTACTTTTCTATACTACTACAGCAGCAGATTCTTTCAGCTGAGGTAAAAAATATATATATTTATTTGACCACAGGCAACTCCTTAGAGGACAGGAAGATTCCTGTTACTCTGGGATACATTGAGAGAATTCACTTGCAAAGACAGTGATATTATATTTTATAGAAAATATAGCCACTTGTTCTTTGATATCCAGTGGGATTTTTTACTATCCTTTCAATAAACATTGCATATATGCATTCTTCTCTGTGCTGTGTTTGGATTTAGTTTCCTGTCTGCCAAGTCTGCAGTAGCAGCAGCCTATCTAGCTAGCAAACAAGTGAAGCTTGGAAGCAAGAACATATACTCTTGGGCTGAGCCAGTGAGCCCTGCCAGCCAGTGAGAGTGGATGAGAAGGGCACACAAATTGGCGGGAAAGCTACAAAACCAACACTTTCTACCTCTCCTGCTCCTCTTCCAGTAGCGTCATCCCTGGGATTTGTCTCCCTACCTGCAGAAGAGTAGCCATTCCCCTAGATTTCAGCTGGTGTCCTGCCACTTGAGACCTTAGTGTCATTCCCTTTGAGCTTTGGGCCTGAGCGAATAAAACTTTTGAAGCCTTGCTAATACCTATGTAGCATTCGCCCTGCTTATTAACATTTATGTTGAGGTGTGCATGCACCAATAAGAGTTGGGGAGAGGCGGAGTTAAGAGGGCCGAAGCAAAGGAGGGAGGGGGAGAGTTAAAGTAGGCGGTTGAGAGTGAAGAGAGAAGGTTGTTTAGTTAAGAGTTAATGACACTGACTGGACTGTTATCACCTGTAACAATAAACAATTTCTACAGTACTTGGTTCTTAAATTATATGTTGCCTGGACCTCTGACAGTACTAGTGAATACAGTTGAGGAAATCAACTAGTGACAGCTGAACAACATGTAGCTTGTGCCTTTGCTTGGTGAAACAACCAAGGGACAGACAGGAACGTGACAACCTAGTCATTGCATACCTCCCTATGACTAAGAATAAAATAAAGCAAGCCAGTTTGAAAGCTTCAGGAGCAGAGAAAAATATTGCAAATCTCTTGCCTCGTCACTCCAGAAGCCTCAGATTAGATACAGCCTAACATGGCTCATTGGACCATTCTAAATCTCTCTTCTTCTCTGAGTCTCCCAATGGCCAACAGAGTGGCAACATAGGCACTCTGAGACATTGGAGGTGAGTCCAAAGGTATCTAAAGCCACACTGTACATGCCTCTGAAATATTACTTGAAATGGGTTAGCAAATACTAAAAGAAACATCTCGTGAGCATCCTTGAGATACACTATTCTCTTAACCAGATCCTGGGAACGTGATTTTCTAGCATTCTCCCACTCCTAGAATTCTCCAAGTGGCATGGCCTGCAGTCAGTACTTCAAAGCATGTAGTCTAAGGTCTGGTTTTTACTCAGCCATGGGATTCTCATTCAGACAGGGTTTGGCTTGGTCCCTACCATTTTCAGACTAACCCAGTAATAATATAAACCAAATGACTTTGCGTATTCAGTAACCCTAGAGCTTGGAATGCTAAGTTTAAAAATTAATAATTCAACTTAGAAACTGGAAATTTAACTGGCATTATGAATGTATTATCCTCAGAATATTTCTTTTGCATAGCACTATAAGAAAATGTGCATACAAGTTGAGGCCTCATTAAAAGATGCCTCAAAGAGTTGCTGGCCTATCTGATCCCAAACAGTTGCTGCTTCATTTCTATTGCACCTATTTCATAGTAGCTTCATTTCTATTGTACTCAGCTCAGGTCAAATGTGCACCTTCATAAAGAAAAAAAAATAAGACAAGAAACAACAGCAACAAAAAGCTTTGGTTTAATCTCCTTTGGATACTGTTCAGACAATTATGTTATTAGAACAAAACCACAATCCAGCAGCCTCTGTACAATATAAAGCTGGGATGATTTATATGGTCCCTTTCCTAAACATTTCTGTGCACATGAAAGGATGCCCCACCAATTGCAGAAATACCTCTCAACCCACAGCTGCTTGAAAATTTGTCTCTTTAGTGGAGCAAAAAACCCCAAAATGATTGGTTAATGAACATGAAAAAGAAAAATGGCAAAATCTCTTTGGGAAGAGCTTTTCAGTGGTTAGGCTGCATTGTTGAACTGGAAAACACACAGAGATATGCTGCTAAATTTGGAATCAGTATCTTCCTGAACAGTCCATGGTTAGCTACAAATGAAAAAAAAGAAGACCCATTATCTTTCAAACAATACCCATGGGAATCCATAACTGTATGGGTGATCTAATTTGTATGCAATAGGAATGGGGTTTTTATGACTTAAATTGACACCTGAGTCCAAGTAGGCTGGCATCCCTTGGAGTCACTTTTTAAAGAGGCTTATACTCTCTGGTAATGCGTCTTCAAGTACAGTGTTAAAAGAAGTATCGTGAGAGTGGACAAAACTTCTTCAGAAATGAATCATGATTAGAGATGGGGGTATTCACATACGAATACCCCCACACAGGTGGAAATAATGAGAGTCTGGCCCCATGGTGCCAGACTGTCCACACACAATTTCACCACTGCTGCCAGCTCCATGGTGCCTTCCTATTGCACCCTTGTCTGTAATTGATTACCCAGTCCTGGCAGGAGGCAGGATGACAAGCCTCTCTGCTAGGTCGGAGAGATTTGCGAAGAACAGCGGCAGCAGCAAAATCCTGAGTGGACAGTCTGACCCCATGGGGGTGAACTCTCATTATTTCCACCTTTGTGGGGATATTCATATTCGTGTACGAATACCACCATCTATAATCATGATCAACCTTTGAGTTTACAGTTTAAGGTTACAATTCCCACTAGCACTAAAAAAAAGTCTTGGCTGTGTGAACTAGGCTTCCTGGGCATTACACTCCAAGTGCATTTATAGAATCAAACTTTCAATATCTAGTATATATTTCACTTTTAAAGGGAACTATACACCCTTTTCACTTTGGGGAATGGATAATTATGGACTGTTTTAAGGAGTAAAACTCCTACTAATATTTCTTTATGAAATATTATTTTTAAAGTGTGCTGCTTATGGACCACCCCATGGTACTTAAAGCACTCTCTGGAAAGTTTACAATTTAATTATGCAGGTTACACATTAAACCCCTCCCCCCCACGCACACCACCAGCAAGCTGGTGTCACATTCCCGGGGGTTACAACAGCAGAGTCCGATAAGCCAGTCGTATGTCAGAAATTCAGAGAATGCAGAGCTTATATCTAAATACAAAAGCCAACTCACACAACGTAGACCAGGGTCAGAGTCCAAAGCCAAAACACACAATGTAATCCAGGGTCAAAGTCCAAGGCCAAGGGTCCAGAGAACAAGGTGCAAGGTAGTCAGGAGCATGGATGCAAGCCAGAAGTTTCACTTGTTGCTTCCACAGACTTCCAGCTGTCTGAGAGCTGCTTATATAGTAAAAACAGTCCTTGAACTGCTGGAAGCCTTTTCATCCTGTCAGAACTCAGGGCTAGTTGATCGGATGTTTCTGCGGGCAGCCTTCAAGCGATCCTCTAACCTTTTCGTCATACGTCTTCCTCGAAGCCTGGCCCTCAGCATGTCTCCTGGGGGAGGAGAATCTGGAGGCGATTCAGCTGTTTGTGTTTCTAATCGCTCAGCATTCTCCTCAGCAAGTTAACCCCTCAGGTTCTGGATCTTCGGCTGCACTCATGACAGCTGGGTATTCAGTTTACAAACCTTGGAAGGATGGAAGGCTGATTGAACCTTGAGCCAACTACTTGGGATTAAACTCGGGTTGTGAGCAGAGTTTTAACCATAGTACTGCAGTTTAGCTACTGTGCTACGAGGCATCCTTTTAAAGGTTGTTGTGGGTTTTTCGGGCTCTTTGGCCATGTTCTGAAGGTTGCTGTCCTCTGAAGATGCCAGCCACAGAGACTGGCAAAACGTTAGGAAGAACAACCTTCAGAACACGGCCAAAGAGCCCGAAAAACCCACAACAACCATTAGATCCCGGCCATGAAAGCCTTCTTGAATACATCCTAATGTTTAAGATTTTAAGGACCTTTTTCTAATATTGGTCTGAAGAGTGACACATTTAAAGTGAACATTAATTTTAATATTACTTCCAAACTTTGAGTACTGCAATGTACTCAGGAGACTCAAGGTGTAATACACTGGGTCATTCTCTATACAAACTCTATAAAAATCAATTGGACTTGTACTGGAGTATTAAACTGCTGTGTATAGAATGATGTTCAAAGTGTTTTATTTTGGTTCCTTATCAATCTTTGTTTCAAGGCTTTGAAAACGAGGTTGCCATGCTGTATTTGGGCTCCTAGGACATTAATGTTCTAAGCATGATTAAATATGAAGCTCATTTTTACATTCTCTAGCTGTGAAATGAGTTCAATTAGTTCAGCACACAGTTGCTAATATGTCCTTCCTCCAGGTGTTGCCACGGCAATTTAGCAAATTAAAATGGTGATTCTGCTGCAGTGCTCCTTCTGAACTCCTTGAGCTGCTGCATCTCAGTGAGGCTAAAACTTTAATGAGATGAAGTAACCCATTCCTTCGTATTTGTCTACTTTCAATACAGTGGTGAGTGATGTAGGGTTCTATATTTGCTTTACTACTGGTAAAGGAAAAAGGTAGGTGACAGAATCAGTGGAACAGTGCAACAGCTCAGACCTAGACAGGTGGGTGTTTAGAGATGGGAATACGAATATCCCTGCACAGCTGGACTATCCACTCATGCGTCTGCAAACAGCCTCGCTCTTTCTTCCAATCACTCCAGAAGTGCTGCTTGGCTAGCGACTCAGCAGCCTTGCAGAGAGACTCATACTCTCTCCCATTGCCAGGAAAGGCTAGCCGAGTGGGGCTCCGGGAGTGACTGGAAGGAAGAGCGAGGCCATCGCCACTGCCCGATGCGTGAGTGGATGGTCCGGCCCCCTTAACCCTTGTTAAGTCTAACTGTGCAGGGGTATTCATATTCATATACGAATACTCCTATCTCTACTCAGACTTTATCCACATATTTAAGGCATGGGTAGCAATCTTCACAGGTATGGATACCATTTTTGTCTTGCCACAAGCCTTGGAAAGCTGCAACCCTTCCCAACCACTCTAAAATATTGTCAATTGCTAGACATGGGATTTTTGGATTTCTTTTCCCCATAACAGCTACCAGAATGTCGGGATCTGCAAGATGAAGGAAAGTAGGGGTCTTGCAGATGAAGCCTCAGGGGCAGGGATCTTTCTCCTTGACCAGCAAGGGGGGAAAGAAAAGACGGGACACTCGAGTGTATGGCAGCTGTTCAGAGGCGGAATCCCTTTTTCCCCCACCTCCTCTTCTTTTATTGTATCCCCCTACTACATTTGCTCTAGTTAATCAATACAGAGGTAACTAATTTCCTGAATACACAGGCATCAGTAAACAGAGTGATTAGCAAACAGACAGGCTGGTAAACAGTTAATAGTAAACAGGCACAGATACCATCCAAATACACAGACAAGTTCCTGAATACACGAACACTTTAACTACATTATCCAGAGACAATAGACAGCAGGTCAATGATTTATCCGTTACTGGAAGTTAGCAGTTATGTACGTGTCTTGCAGCTAGGGCATGATGTCTGCTACTAGCATACAGATATATACATTTATATACATTTATAATATACATTTGCTACTGCCATAGATATATACATTTTAAAGGCACACAATTTCCCCACATCCCAACCGTTTTTTATTTATTTTGTTGAAGACAATGGCTGTTGTCGACTCTTGAATCTTCTGAATCCAGGTATGATATGAAGTCAGGCTCATCTTCAGCATGAATAGTATCAAGAGGTGGAATGTTCCAGGCCACTGCAATAAGCATTCAAATAGCCAAACCTGCTTCCTTGTTGCACTGAGAGGCAAAACTCATTCTTTACAACTTTAAAACATTGTTTTGATGGAATAAGCCTGGAATCTTGGCAAGAAAATTAAATTCACAGTGTAGATTAAAGAAAACACAATATTGGATAGCTAAAATTACAATTATAATAAGATATGCATAACAAGAGTACCTAATACTTTTCAGGAAAAGAAAACATCTTGAAAACATATTATACAGATATATAAGCACAACATATTACTAAGAGTCAAAAGCAAAACATTTTAAGGTATACAGATTTTTTGCATAGAAATATGTGACACAGACAACTTCCCCACTGAAGACACACACACCATGAATTTCTTGTATGACATTTGACTGGAGAGATACATATAGAGCTTGGCAAAAGAACAGCAACTTATTTTGAGGGATGAGTAGTAAAGAATGATGCTGGTATGCATCTGCCTTGCTCTGGCGCAAAGTTCTTAAACTGTACAACTGACTGAATTAAAAGTTGCCTGCTAGCGCCCTTAAATTTCCCCTGGACTGAAAATATGTTTTTACAGGCAAGCATGTCAGATGTATCAGCATCACAGTGTACAAAATTGCCTACTGTGGGGCCTACTTGTAGGGAATAATATGTTTCTCTGTCTCAGGGATAAACAGACAAAGTTTTCATATTACATTAGAAAATAATTTTCAAGGAAAACTGTGACATGTAAAAGAATAAACATGCAGTGTCTACAACAAAATTAAATTCATATTAGGAAAAACTCAAAGGCTAACTGCAGTTAATTCTGAGCATAAAACTAAGAATTGCTTCTCTAAAATTCAATACTTTAAGATCTGGCTAACAGAGGAAACACATGTCATGCACTTTTATCCTGCAGAAAGAAAAACAAACATTTTTGACAATTTACAGCATTTGCAACAAACATTTTCTCAGGGATGTGACACTGTTACTCCTGGAAGGCAGAGACAGGAATGCAGGCTTGTATGAAGTCCCATATGCTCACAGCAATGCAAGGTATGATAGGATTTGTAGTTCTAAGAACATGGAACCTAGAGTGTGCAGGACATCATTTGGATCCTTACAAG
The DNA here is from genome assembly GCF_051106095.1 of Pogona vitticeps. NCBI lineage: Eukaryota > Metazoa > Chordata > Lepidosauria > Squamata > Agamidae > Pogona > Pogona vitticeps. The sequence goes on from NC_135784.1 coordinate 92,147,928, forward strand.
TGGCTTGAGTGTAAACAATGCTTTCTCCAAATTGGAAGGTGATGGGGGAAAACTTTCTGGTTCGCCTCCTCCCACCCCAATATGCAGCATTAGTCTCTCTACTGTCCAGGTGGGAGGCATTCTTTGGTGATCTGTATAACTGCCATGTCCGGCTGAGTAGGACTTTTCATTCAAACAGGATTAGCACATGGAAAAAGCAGTTCAAAACAAGCTTCATGTTGGTGTGTAACAGTTACCCCCCCTTAGATTCTCTTCTTCCTCCCTTTCCCTATATGATGCATCTAATGCTGGTAAAGCTGCTTTTGTACCCCCAGTCTATGATATCAAAGAAATCTGGGCCTGGGTCCCAATTCGCTGGGACATAATGCAACTTTGGCTGAACCGGCGGAGATACTGAGGTAGCTGCTTCTTCTTTCAGACCAGCAAGGAAGGGAGTCAGGCATGCAGTTTGATTTGCTGATTGGAATGTGTTTATAGGTACTCCTGCTGCTTGAGTTAAAGCTGTTGTCATGAAGCTTTGCTGAACAGCAGTAGCAAATGCAACTCCTCCCATAAACATTAGAGGACCATCAGGGGATGCACCAGCATTAATTTCTGCACGCTTAAATGTTAAATCCTGCCATTCTTGAAGGCAAATGAGTCCTTTTGCTGGTGAAAAGGAATCTTCTATCAAGGCCTTGCAGTCATTAAGCCATGGGGCAGATAAAGAGTCCATCCCATTGTCCTGGTTACTGCTTTGCAGTTTGTGGATGCCTTGAGCTGGAAACAATTCACAACTAGCAGAAACAGCTGGCGCATCTCTCTGTGCTTCTGCTGCTCCCTCAATGACAGGAGGGGCAGAAATGACACCAGTTTCTGCACAAGCACCTGTTGTATCCATTGAAGGATGATTATCAATATCAGTTGCCTGCGATGGCAATGCTTTCAATTCATCCTGGATTTTCCAGGAATTGTTCTCATGCTGCTCCAGGCAAGCCAAAGAGGCTGAAGGGAGCGGAGGCAGAATTTGAGGGAGTTGTTGGATTAGATTAGCCTCGAATTCTGGATCAAAAAAGATGTTTCGTGTGTCTTGAAGGCAAGTACACACTACAAATTGTTCCTGAACATTGGATAAAGAAGTTCCCATGTTGCTAAACGTGTAGGTGTCTTACTGGACAAATTCCACTCACCCGAGGGATCCTTGCGGATGATTGACGCGTCTTGGGGCCTGTGCCAGGCGAGATGAGTGCGAATTGTCGAAAGTTGACCTCAGTCCTACTCATCGGGATCCAGAGGATGCATGCGCGCGGTGTAGCCCTTCCATACCGGGCGTGATGAGTAGGATGATAGGTGAATTACCTCAGAGAAGGCACCATTTTGTCGGGATCTGCAAGATGAGAGGAAAGTAGGGGTCTTGCAGATGAAGCCTCAGGGGCAGGGATCTTTCTCCTTGACCAGCAAGGGGGGAAAGAAAAGACGGGACACTCGAGTGTATGGCAGCTGTTCAGAGGCGGAATCCCTTTTTCCCCCGCCTCCTCTTCTTTTATTGTATCCCCCTACTACATTTGCTCTAGTTAATCAATACAGAGGTAACTAATTTCCTGAATACACAGGCATCAGTAAACAGAGTGATTAGCAAACAGACAGGCTGGTAAACAGTTAATAGTAAACAGGCACAGATACCATCCAAATACACAGACAAGTTCCTGAATACACGAACACTTTAACTACATTATCCAGAGACAATAGACAGCAGGTCAATGATTTATCCGTTACTGGAAGTTAGCAGTTATGTACGTGTCTTGCAGCTAGGGCATGATGTCTGCTACTAGCATACAGATATATACATTTATATACATTTATAATATACATTTGCTACTGCCATAGATATATACATTTTAAAGGCATACAATTTCCCCACACCAGAATTCAGCATGAATTCCCCCAACTATGATTTTGTCTCACTTATTGAAGTTATTTTAATCGAAGTTATCAGGGGAGTCTCAGGATCCACAACCGTTCCATGCCAAGGCCCTCTCTGCACATAGCTATTAAAGCAGGCACAGGAGTGGAACTTTCTACGTTCTGTAGCAACTGCAAAGTATTAGGGGTCCCTAGCCTTCCTGTCCATTAGTCCCTGTAGAGGATGTCTCTCTCAAAAAATTACAATTTCCCTAAAGCTGGGCCGTTGCCATAGAGTTTAGGAAGGAGGCCTACAGTTTCCCACCTCTACTGCATACACTGGATATATGTTGGGAATAGCATATTATCTTGACTCTGTGAGAAGAAAACTTGGCAGGAGGTACCATGCAGAGTCTTTTTTTTACGAATTAACTGGTATCTTTTCAATCTGTTTATCCTTTGCTGAGGACAAAATGTTCCAAAGGTCTCATTGGTAAATGGCAAATTAAATCATTTTGCAACATATAATTTGCATTCAACACAGATTTTTCTGAAAGCAAAGTTTCCACAGAGATGTTGAGGTCCCCTCGCTCACATCTAAACTCAATTCTGAGGACCTGAACAGAAAGCGTACTCGGGGCCCAGTTGTGTCTGTGCAGTGTGCTACTCAGACGCATGCCTTTCGTGCTCCCTCTCCTTCTCTCCTTTTTCATCCCTCCACTGCTTGCTTGTCACCCTTACCTTTTTGTTTTGAACAGCAGCGAACAAGCTGGCAAGAAGGAGGCTACAGGTTTGGCTGTGGCAGAGCGCAGGCGAGTAGGCCAGCAGCCTGCTGAACGGCTGATCCACACAGCAGAGGGAATGAGGAGCCCACTGGCTGCTGCCGAGAGCAGGCGAGTGAGCCTGCACCACCCAAGGGTGCACTGGGAGAGGCAGCTGGTTGTGGAGACCTGGATCCCACTGGAGGGCTGAGCAGTGGAAGCAGCAGCCTTGACAGCAGGGCACAGCCCTGGTTCCCCCCCCCTCATTCCCTTCCAGAGTTATTTCACCTTTAAATGAACAAACAAACAACACCTTAGCGGCAGTGGTGAGTGGGCAGCACAAATGTGGGGAGGCAGGCTCAGGATAAAGCCTCAAAAGCAGCAGTTCTAAAAACCCACATCACCCTCTTGGCCGTTAAAAACCGGATTGAAAGTTTTTCCAGGAGGACACGCAAACAGCCCCCAAAAACAACGTGACTACCATGTGACTTTAAACTGAATTTCAAAACTCAGATCCCTCACTCAATTCATTTCAATAGGTAACCGTGGTCCACATTTAGAACATGCCTTCTGCATGCCTTTCTCCTTTGCATGTTCCAAGGCCGATGAAGAATTTCTGAGAGAAATGAAAACGACAAGCCATGCAAAGTAGGCAAATCTGTGTTCTGCACTGGTTAGAAACATTGTAAACATCACTATTTTGTAGTTTTCCCAGCCAGTTCTGGGAGCTTGGGAAGAGGTTAAAAAGGTCTGTTCCCTTCATCTGGTGGCTCAAAGGACACAAAGCTCTTCCTATCTCTCTTCATAAAAGAACAATGCAGGTGTTCTATCTAGGTTGCTTAGCTTTATCTAGAAAACATCTCCCTATCCTGCCACATGCTTTTCTTTGCCACCATATCTTGCATTTCAGCATGTTTTGTGATTGAGCAGCAGAAAGTAAGGACGGGCTAAATTTCTGAGTAAGATCATTTAGGTCCACACTTGGAATAGGCCTTTGTGTGTGTGTGTGTGTGTGTGTGTGTGTGTGTGTGTGTGTGTGTGTGTGTGTGTGTGTGTGTGTGTGTGTGTGTGTGTGTGTGTGTGTGTGTGTGTGTGTGTGTGTGTGTGTGTGTGTGTACCCCCCTCTGTTTTCATTTTCACATGCTTTCATTGACTCCTGCCTCTACTTTTTTGGAGTACCTTTAAAGGGTTTTGTAGAGCTTTTGTGGTGCCAAAAAGCAGAAAAGTGAACCCCAAAATGGAAGAACCTGGAAGAGGCTTTCCCTTTTGTGTTAAATGAAAGGACCGGCTCACAAAACACACAAAGAGGCACCCATTTTGAAAAACTGAAGGAAATATGAAACTTTTTGCCATGTACATGTCTAGCCCACACTTCTGAAGAAATCTTGTCTCAGGGAATAGCAGGGAATACACAATCCCTTCCATTATTTTCACCTGCTTTTATTTTGCTTTGTCCGTCTTCACCTAACCCAACAAAACAAATTGTGATTGTTGTGTTCCTAACGCTGGGTAGGTCACTAGTACATTAAATATTTTGCATGAACACTGCTTCTTTGTCATGTGAAGAAGCAGCAGACTTAATGTTTATGCTGTGGGGAATGTTATATATTAAGTGGAACAGTAAAGAAGAGGATGCTTCTGGGTGAACAGATATATACGGATTAAGCTGGTTGTGCACTGAAAATCTTTCCAGAGCCACTCTTAAGTGTAACTTCAGCTCTTCTATATTTCAGCTTTTCTTACTTTCTTATGGAATTTTTAAAATGCACATTTCAGAACCAGAAATAGAAACTTATTTTCCAACCACATTCCTTGGTTTCCAACATATAGCTTTAGCTTCCCCCTGTGTTATAGATCTTTCTACCTTTGGAATGATTGCTAGCACTACCCTCAAATGTGAAATACATCTTTCCTGCCTACAAAATGTCTTCCAAACTCTATTCTCCTTCCTCAAGGATGAATTAATTGGATTCCACAGCTCTCAAATTTAGCTGTAATCCCCCAGAAATAATGATGTTAATAGGGGCATACCATTGGTATGCAGAATGTAATGCATACATACTGGAATGTTAACAGAAAATTTCAGTCAGAGTTTAGTGAATAGTTGGGGAGCTCAGAAATCTAATTCATTTATATCTAATTTAAAGAAGCAACACAGTTTTAATAAATAAATTGATGTAAAATTGCTATTTAAATTCAGATTAGATAACTTTCCTAAAAGTTTTACCCGAAGAAGCAGAGAAAAATGTTATTTAATCTTAGGTTAGATAAATATTGTCACAGATTTATCAGAAAAAAAGTTTACAGTTCCCAGCCTTGTCCCTGTTTTGAGCCTGCCGAGAGAAGGAAACAGCTACATGATTACATTTTTGTAATACATTAAACACCTACCCCAACAAAACATATTTCCTTCTCCCTCAGGCATATGACATAGAATGCCCCATATTCAAGAAATACATAGTTAAATTGGACAATACATTTCTCAATCACTTCACTTGTACTTGGCCAAAAGCGTGTGTGTGTGTGTGTGTGTGTGTGTGTGTGTGTGTGTGTGTGTGTGTGTGTGTGTTTGTGCGTGTGTGTGTGTGTGCATGTGTGTGTGTGCGCGCACACATTTGTGTGTTTTTTTAACATTAAGAGAATCATCAAAGATCTTTAGACAAAGATGCCATAAGCTCATTTTATTATGACCAAGAAACAAAGTCAAAGCTAAATTAGTGCAAAGGTGCAAGTGGCAGTTTTTGCTCAAATCTAACTGAAGCTATGAGAGTTCAAGATGTAATTTATTTTTCAAATTAACCTGAGAACTTGTATGCATTGATTAGTTTCCAAGGGGGTTTATAACAATGGCATACTATAGTTTTAGTTTTACATTAATGAAAACACAAAGTTGTTTTCTTAATTTTTTGGTGCTGTTCCTAATGCTAAGATAACAGATACAGATTTTACAAAAAGCTTACGTAACTAACTTATTGACAACAATATACAATACTTCTTAATACTGATTATTAACTAGACAAGAGAGCAAAACTAACAGTGGCCAAGTATTGCTTGCTGGTACTTCAGTGTGATTTATTTTTTTAAAGGAAGATCTTGTACAATAAAAAAGGAAAATCTTTGCCCAGACAACTTCTGAGACAAGCATTACCTTGTAAGACAGCACTTCAATCATTAATAAAACTCCTTTGAAAAAGTAGAAGGTGGCATGTGAGTTGAATAAAATGTGTCTTTGTAATTTCCAATAAGTCCAGACATTTTCATGTGATAGAAATCTGACAAAGATGGCCCAGAGCAGCTTCCTTTATGTTAATATGCAACAAAAGCCTAAAACCGGTTTTGCGAATTTGTGTGGTTCAGTGCCCTGCGTCCGTGGTCCAATTAGTGGAGTATAATAGGAATTTATTGTAGGCTGCAAAGAATTTCTTGGATCAAGAGGGTGCCCAAAGAAGAAATACTAAGGAAAATGAATGTTGACCAATAATTTTTTTAAAAAAATCAAAAAGCTGGAATCTTTCAGTCCTAATAGTGAGGGGAAAAATGTAGAATAGCCTAAGCTGGCTGTTCTTAGTAAAATAAATGGGAAAAGAACTGCAGGAAGGAGAAGAACTTCTTGATTGAAAAACCTTGGAGGCTTGTTTGCAGGTAGCATGAAAAAAAATAGAGGTGCTGTATTGAAAGTGAAGAAAACCATAATGATGTCTAATCTATGACAGGAGAGGAAAGAGAAAAGTTTTCTACCATATGTGGGGTAAGAAAAGAGAGGTAAGAAATCTGTTCAGCAGAAGGTATTAGTCCTAGCTTCTACTTAATTCATTAATGAATTATGCAACACTTGTGGTATATAAGGTAGTATTCAGGATATTTAAATATTATAAGAAATTACAGGACATTTAAACACCCAAACACAAGATTATGTGTGTTTAAATGAAGTGCTGAAGAAAACATATCATGAAACAATGGGATTCAATGGTCAATATTGTAGCAATCTGAAGGCTGAGAGAGATTAATAGGTTGTCCTAAATATTTTGTATTTTTCTTTAAGAATAATTCTCAAAAACTTCTAGAACATTCCACTAGATATTGAGGTCCTAAACCGTTTAGGGCAGGGGTCTCAAACTCAGTTTATCTGGGGGCCACTGGAGGCAGAGTCTGTGTGAGGCTGGGCCGCATCAGATTTTCCGCCAAGTGGAGCAAGAGCCCGAGGAAGCCGCCCAGGAGTTTCCTTAGCCCAGCTGGGGCTCCGAGGAGGAGGAGAAGGAAGCACTGCTGGGTGCTAAGGCTGCCATTGGCTGAGCTGCTGCTGGGGGTGCGGAGAGAGAGAAAGATAGCCACAGAGCTGCTTCCCTGGAAGAGGTGGTGGCAGCAGCTGCTGTTGGCGGCGCTGTTGGAGGCGCTCTTTGAGGATAGGCTGGGAGCAAGCTCCGCTCTCAGGCATCGCTCGGCCACAGCTCAGGTACTCGGGGAAAGGGCTGGCAGCGTGCCTCACTCACCAGTTTTTTCTCCAAGACAGTGCCTCTTGCACCCTCCATCCGGAACTGCAGCCTGCCAGCCGGCAGACAGGCAGGCCGGCTGGCAGGCTGCCGTTCCAGATGGAGGGTGCAAGAGGCACTATCTTGGGAGAAAGCCGGTGAATGAGGCGAGGCTTTTTTTGACTCTTGACAGCAGAGGATGCATGGGCACTTTGGGGGGGGCAGACAAGGTGGGGGCCACAACCTATCATCTGGTGGGCCGCAAATGGCCCCCGGGCCGCATGTTTGAGACCCCTGTTTCAACACCTTCCTCTAATCATAGTGGTTTAAGCAGAATCTTCACTCAAACTCTATTACTCAATGCATATGGACAGAAAGGCTGCTTTATCCTCACTCCCATCTCCAACGCTGGGATGGGAACAAAAATAAGTTTTCTTCTCCCACCTTGCCAATTTCCTTACGGGTGCTGGGACTCAGCAAGATTTAAATTCAGTCCTTCACACACAGAGATAGAATAAGAAGACAGCACTCATACCTAGGCTCCCACTTCCTCTTCCCCTAGAATCTAATCATATGGCTTTCTTTTCCTTTCCTCACATGGCTGTTTTTGTTGCTGTTGCTCCTTATGACACCTGGAGGTGGAGGTGGAGGTAGGAAGGTGGCAGAACATTGCTTTCTGACTCCAGGCAAGGGTGGATAGCAAGAGAGTGAGTGTAAGTCCATGATTCACTGGAAGTCCCAACCCATTTAAAGAAAAATGTAACTGAAATATAAGCAATACAATGAATTAATCCCTACAGACATTTTGGACCACAATTTTTACAGTTCCTTACAATCTTGAGCTTTGGAGGAGGCGTTGAAATCCAAAATATCAGGAAGGCCAACACTTCTCCATATTTGGAGTCAAGTAAACCTTAACAATATTCCTCACAAAAAGTCAAAATTCAAAAGTAATTAATACTTCAAATGTATAGTTCAAAATCATACTTCTTCATAGACTCTATAATTAAACCCATGGGATTTGTTGCCACAAAATGACAGCCTTTTGTTCTGCTACTTTGAGAAGCTCATGGTGGAAAAATCTAGTCGTTACTATCAGCCACAATCTGTATGGATTTTCCATGGTCCAAAGCAATGGGCAATTAAATATCTGTTAATGGAAGTAATAGGGGCAATTTGTGGGTTTCATGTTGGGGGGGGGGAATCAGATGAGTTATGTCGTACTTCTCTAGGCTGTTCCCTGTGGTGTTTATCTGAATGTGAAAGAAGATTTATTATGCTCTACTCCAAGCTGCACCAAGGATATGGCGCACTGAGGCATAAACATCAAATTCCATTTTTAATTGCTCATCTGTAGAGATTATCATGAGAAATGAAAGGAGGAGATTGGAAGAAGTTACATTTTGAGGGTGAAGTTACTGGACAAAGACTTGAATCTGATTAGATAACATCATGTTGGAGGAACATGGATTTAAGATCTAGCAACAAACTAGTTAGTGGCCAGCTATCCTTTCATCTGTCTGTCTGTCTGTCTGTCTGCCTGCCTGCCTGCCTGCTGCTGGAACAGGTGCAATAAAAATGCAGAAGCAGCTCAACCATGATTATTTAGACGTCAAATAGTTTTTAGACAGAAGTGGTGGCACTGCGGGCTAAACCACAGAAGCCTGTGCTGCAGGGTCAGAAGACCAGCAGTCGGAAGATCGAATCCATGCGACAGAGTGAGCTCTCGTCGCTTGTCCCAGCTCCCGCCAACCTAGCGGTTCGAAAGCATGCAAATGCAAGTAGATAAATAGGGACCACTTCGGTGGTAAGGTAACAGTGTTCCATGTCTAAGTCGCACTGGCCATGTGACCATGGAAGATTGTCTTCTGGCTCTACGGCTTGGAAACGGAGATGAGCACCGCCCCCTAGAGTTGAATATGACTGGACAAAAATTGTCAAGGGGAACCTTTACCTTTACCTAGTTATCTTTTATTATTTTATGGGGAATGCTTTCATATAGCTCACTTAATTATCTGAATATATATTGCTTGTTGTTTTTGTATTGCTTTGGAACTGTTCAACTATCTTTTTGAATTCTTTATACCTTTTAAATAATTTTAATAAAACTTTTAATATTTTTACCCAAGTGTGATCCTTGGGGAGGGGGGAGGGTTTGAGTGTCTGAAGAAGGTGACTTAGCCAGATAAGGTGACTTAGCCAAAATAATTTCATTATTTTGGGTGGTTTAGCTTGTCTGGTTGGTGTGTTAAGTACTAAGTGCACAATCAAGATTTCTGTGTCAGGTAAAGAGAGAGAAATCTAGGTTAGAAGCTTGTTCATAGTGCTAATTCATGCACTCTCTGGGTCTTAAAGGGTAAGTATAGCAACTAGAGAGGCTCCTTTGCCTAGTGGAATGCCCTCAGGGGGTTCCTTACACATGATGGTAAACTCCATGGAAGGCCCCAATCTCCATGTGCCATCTGGAAGAGCACTGGTGGATAATACTAAAAGTGGATGGAATACTGAGGAAATGTCTTTGCATTTTAATGTGAGCCATATTAACCTACACCTTCCAGACTTAATACAGAATGTGGCTATTTCTGAGATTGTTGCTCATCTAAATGTTGTGGTGCTGTTTTTGAGTCAAAAACGCCATCCAAATCGAATATTTTAAGGAAAAATGCTTACCAAAGTTATATCTTTTAGGAAAAGCAACATGTAAAAATGCATATTTAAGCTGAAAATGCCTACAAACATGTATTTTATGAGGCTGACTTACAATTTAAATGCAAATTCTTGTGAATTTAAAAAAAAATCAAAGGAAATGAGGAGGAGAGCACCTGCAATTGAATACAAAATGTTATATAAAATTGCCATAATGGGAAATATATTTCACACAGACACCCCATAACTAGACTTGTCTGCTGATGCAGTAGAACAATTCTTACCTTCTAAATTCCTGTAATGGAATATCCTAAGATACTTTAGACAGTTTGAACCACAAAATGAATTCATAGATCAATGTTGACATAATTTCATTTCCTAATAGTCACTTCATACTATCACCTGATCTGATAGAAGCTAAACCACCATTAAAAACAGGAAGCCTGAGGGAGATTCGTCTGGCGCTGACATTGATGACATTTCAGCTCGAGGTCAAAACTTTCCTGTTCCAGAAGGTTTTTAATTGGGTCCTGATGGCAATTTTTAGAGCATAGTATTTTTAATTGTATTTTAATTGTTTTTCTCTTTATATCTTTTTATTGCATTCAAATTGTTGTAAGCCACCCAGAGACCTTTGGATAGTGTGGGCGGCTTATAAGTTAAATAAATAAATAAACTTCAAATACTAATTACTTCCAAGACACACATTACTCAGTGGTAGAAGTGGCCAGTGTGGTGTAGTGGATAGAATGACAGCCTAGGACACTGGAGAACAGGATTTGAATCCCCACTTGAATCCCCACCCGAATCCCCACTTGGCCATTGAAACTCACTGGGATATTTAAGGAGTGGTAAAACCAGTCCTTGTTAAGGGACGTGGTGGCGCTCTGGGTTAAACCGCAGAAGCCTCTGCTGCAAGGTCAGAAGACCAGCAGTCGTAAGATTGAATCCATGTGATGGAGTGAGCTCCTGTCGCTTGTTCCAGCTCCTGCCAACCTAGCAGTTTGAAAGCATGTAAATGCGAGTAGATAAGTAGGTACCACCTCAGTGAGAAGGTGACAGTGTTCTGTGTCTAGTCGCGCTGGCCCCGTGACCATGGAAACTGTCTACGGACAAATGCTGGCTCTACGGCTTGAAGACAGGGATGAGCACTGCGGCCTAGAGTCAGACACGACTGGACTAAATGTCAAGGGGAACCTTTACGTTTACCTAAAACCACTCCTTAAATATCTCACTTACTCTATTAGGATCATTACAAGTCAGTTCTGACTTGATAGCACAGAACACACACATACAGAGAAGTAGTCAATTAACTGAAGTGAGGAAGAGCATGGTTGTTGAGGGTTTTTCGGGCTCTTTGGCTGTGTTCTGGAGAACATGGCCAAACACACACACACCCCAAAAAAGCCCACAACAAACAACAGAAAATTGTTCAGAAAGGATCCAACCTTCAGAGCTAGTCTTGGGCTTCACAAGAGGCTGCAGTAGAGAGAGTGATTATGTCACCACCACCCCCGTTTCTACTGCCCAGCACTGGATGCTGCCCATTGAATGATTTATTTTTTAAGGCTGGATACAGGAATATCAATTACCTCTGCTGCATGAAAGCCAAGAGTGAAAGCTACCATCTGAAATACCAAAAAGCTTTTGCCTTTACAGTAATACTGTTTTCTAGCACAAACTGATAGAGTTGTGTAAGGTTATTGGGCTTTAAAGGAACCTGGAGAATTCAGAAGCTTTGATGCTTTATTGAGATTTATGTACAGGCTGTAAGAAAGATATTCTTATGTGCATTTACTGTAGCTAACAGCACATAGCAGCAGAATAATCCACACTAGAGCTGAGGAAGAGAATATCTTAAGCCCTGTTGAGGTTCTCAGATCCAGGGAGAAAGGGAAACTGGTGTTGGGGTGTGTGTGTGTAATGACACAGTTGCTACTCTGGAGCTAGGCAGGCCTTTCCCCCCACCCCCATTGCCAGGTCTGGAATCTGACTAATTTTGATGAATCTCCCAGGGTGGTGGATTTCTCTACCCACCCCCAAAAGAGAAGACACAAGCCATTTAGATATAGTGGTACCTCGACTTGAGAATATCCCTACATATGAATGATTTGAGTTAAGAACGGCTCCATTTGCAAGAAGTTGGTTCGACTTGAGAACAGAGCCATGACTTAAGAACCCAAAAAAGACGAAAAAAACTTTCCTGCCCCTTTTTTGACCTAAATTCACCTTAGGTTAAAAGAAGAAATTTAAAAAATTCGCCCCCCAGTGGTAGATACGGATTAAATGGCTTTGCATTAGTTCCTATGGGAACTAATGCTTCGACTTAAGAACAAGAGACAGCAGATACTGATTAAATGGTTTTCAATATATTCCTATGGGAAATGGTGCTTTGTCTTAAGAATGTTTCAACTTAAGAACGCAGTCCCAATATGGATTAAGTTCTTAAGTCGAGGTACCACTGTAAGTCTAGCAGAAACGTTGATGGTGAATGTTTCCCCCCCCCCTTTTACTTGCTGAATCTCTGGTGAGCAGAATGAAACTGCTAGGTGCAGTGATCCCACCTTTGGACCTCTACTCTTTCCCAATCTCCTACAGAAAAATGATTTGAATATAGGGATTGCATGGAAATCTAATGTTTCCTCTTAGTTTTACATCAGATAACCTGCACAATTATAGTCCACCCATTTACCTCAGTCATTTTGATTCTCTATTGCCTATCACTTTAGTGTATTGCTCTCCTTGGACATATGGCCATTTCAGACCTTCCATTACTCTTTGAAAAGATCAGACTTGTAACATTTCAGGTAGATATATAGAATCCCCCCTCTATTTCCGCCAAACCTCACTCATCTAAAATAATGGACAGCAATGAGTATGCATGCCCCCAGTGAGTGGGGGGGGGGGCTCCAAAAGAGTCTACAGGTCCAGATGTAAGAGTGAGAATCTACATTTCTTTTGCCACTTTATTGAACTTGATAACAATGCAATTATAAACTCAGCCAACGATATGAACCATTAAATAATCTTCCCCTTGTTAATCCATTCTTGGGCAACCTTCCAGTCCAAAGAAGGGGAGCAGATATTTTACCCTCTCCTTGCGAGTCCAGAAGGCTCAGAAATGTCTTCACCTCTGTTTTTCTTCTTTTGCTCCAGAAAGAGGAGGTCGTATGTTGGATGGTATGCATCTCTTCTTCTAACTGCTGGCAGTGGTTAAATTGTCCTTGTCTCTTCCAGTGTCTTAGCAGGTGTTGTTTGGACTGTTTAAAGCTCGGTGCTTCTAGTATCATTTTAAGCATCTCTGACTGGAGCCACTCCAGTGCATCCACACAGGTCTTTCCTTCCTCCTCCTCTTTTTTCTTTCTCTCCCTCCGCTACCCATTGCTGCCAGTCCACCCTTTTCCCACTTCCTCTCCTTTTATAACTTCCAGATCTCTTTCCTTCTTTCTAAAACTCTTAAAAGCGTCCCCAATATGGGCTGTAGCTACACAGGACCCATTCGCATCAATGCAGATTTAGCTCAGCGCCCATCATCATAATCAACCCATCAACCCAGTATGATATTCTTGGGCTGCAATAATCAGGGCTTTTGTAATTGTAGTCCAGGAACATCTCAGGCCCCAAGTTTGGGAACCACATAAGAAGACTGCACTCAGTTCCTTTTTTAAAAGCATTGAAGGGCATTCATTTTTCATAACACATGACTTGTCTCATCTCCATGCCTTGACTGGTTATTGGAAAGTAAACTAACAGACTTAATTGGCAAGTCTAAATTCTTCTGTGGGTATCTCTGAAGTCATCCCAATGTGAGAAGCAAAACAAGTTAGTCCTGCGAAACACACATTCCCCTTAAAATCTAATTTGATTCACAGTCATTTCCTGCAGCCATTCCAGTTGGGTGTAACAAAGAAAGATGAAATAGACTTCTGAAACTAATGAACAAACTAGAACATGATTAGCCTTCATTTTTTGCAGTTCTCTGAATGTTTGTGAATGTTGTGCAGTTCTCTGATTGAAAATCTATTCAAATATTTTAAAAAATCCACCTGATTTATGAATCTGAGTTATTGTGTTTCTGTATTCACAATTCAAAAAACCAGGAAATGCTGCATAATATCATGCCTGCCTTGCCAGCAGGAAAAAAGGATGCCAAGCTTTACATAGCAATGGGCAGTCTGAAAGTTCACAACACCAATGGTAGGTGTCAAGGTAGTCTAGAAGAAGCCCTCTTGTGCTCACTGCCATTCACAAAGTCACACCATGCAAAAGAAAATCCCATAAGATGACTACTCCCTGTTTCAACTACTTCTCATGCAAACACAGAGCAATTCTCAGGGCTGTTTTTCAACAAGTGTAAATAGTAGTGAGCAGAAGAGGGCATCTTGACTGCTGCCATTGGTACTGTCAACATTCATGTAATGCTTGGCCTCCTTTTTCATTTCACATTCATTCCTTTCAAGAGAATGAACTTTAATGTGATAAAATGTGAATGTTACATAACCCCAAACCAGGCAGGTTTCTCTCTTTTTCGACTCCAGGTGTTTCTTAATACAGTGAATATTGTTTGTTTTAACAATCTTAAAACAAAACAAGGGCAGGACAATACTTCTAGGAAGAACTATATTAAATAAGCAACAAATAATGTTCAACATTAGCCAGAAAAATTGTGGAGATTTTTCCCTACCCAGTCTTTAAAATATATATAAGCCTCCACTTTGCTTATTAGTCCATCAAAAGCACTTTCCATAATGACATCTCATTGCCACTGCTGTTCTTTCCCATTTATCCTGGAAGGAGAGTCAAGTTTGATTTGGCAGAAAAATTTGTTCTGCAGAAGGACTGATTATTTCAAGCTAAATCACAGCTGAAATAGTCTTGTTCCATTTCTGTGAATATTAGTGTCAAGCATGGGCTCAAATTACTACTATCTTCGTTCCACAGATAATTTTGCATAAGAACGGAAAGAATGATCAAAACACTGCATCTAAAAATAAGATTTGGAAAACAAAGACATGGGAAGGTATCAGTACCTTTTCCCTTACTGAGGTAGTGGAGGGAATTCCTAGGGAGAGAAGATTAGGGTCTTATTTCTTTCCATTCCAGTCCTAGCTGCCTGACAAATTATGTGTAACTAAGCATAGCATTGTCCATTACATCAACTTCACCAGAGTAGACCATTACAACACAGTAATCTCATGTGATTCTATTTCTTTACAAGTATCTCAAAATGTTTCCTTATAAGGAGCCATATCTCATCCTTCTTGGACCACTAACATGAGCACACAATGACCTATCCTATAAACAAGACTTCTTGAGCTATGTATAAATTACTAGGGGATAAGACAATTAAAAAATGGAAACTCCTTTCATTTTTGGAAACTCCCAAATCTTCTTAGCAGATTGCAGCAAAGTAATATTTCAACAGGACAATATCATTGTTATGAATCAGTCTGTACGTTCAAGAGACTGGTTCTGCTGAGTCTCTATTCCATTTTGGACTTTAGGTGAAGGAGTGTGTATTTGAAACTCACTTATGCAGAAGATTGCTTTCATGTAGAAAACTGTCTGATTAGGAAAAGAGTTTTGGCATTGTTTCCCTCCTCAGCAAATTAGTGTTGCCATCCTATGTGTGTGCATTCTGAGGTAAATTCTAATGACTTCAATGCCACTTACTCATATTAAAATGTACCTGTGACTGGCACCATAGTTCACAAAATTTTTCATGCAATGCCTGCCTTGCACTTCCAGGTGAGAAAATGTTATACTCTGTAATTATTCTGAATGTGTAGAGATGTTTTACTCTGACAGAGGAATAGTAGAAAATGGGATTAATGAATAATTCAAAGTAGAATTCGATACTATGACCTTCTACGCTCGTCTCTGCTCAGAATATCTCCATAGGTTCCAACATCCTTATGTATTTATCTTCCAGCTATGATTGAGACCTGTTGAAATTGGTTTTCATGCAAATCATCATCATCATAATTTTCCTGTGAGCAAGCTTTTTAAATGTTTTCGCTTCAGCTGACACAAAATGATGTGATGTGTTTTCCCCCCAGTATAGTCTGCTAACATGAACTTTTAAAATAATATATTGAGAAACAATGCTTATATCAAAACTTACTTTTATCGTAGTACATATTAAGAAAGGTTTATCTCATATTACTTTTGAATGATATTTTTGGAGGATCATCTGGGTAATTTAGGGTCATTTTTGTATTTTAAAGTGACTAAAAATAAAGTCACTTTAAAATACAAATAAATAAATACAATATTTTTAAGTGCCCCCAATAATAATATTTTTTTTGAAAAATAAAAATAAATCTAATTTTAACATATTACCATGTTTCCTTGAAAATAAGACTGGGTCTTATATTAATTTTTGCTCCAAAAACGCATTAGGGCTTATTTTCAGGGGATTTTTTGTCATATACAGCAATCTACATTTATTCAAATACAGTCATGTCATCTTCTGGTTGCTGTTGTATTTAAAATAGAGTATTTCAAACAATATGAAAAGTATTTCTGTTTTGAGAAAGTGGGGCAAAATGTTTGAGTGTGAGACAAAAATAGCATGATCTTCTGAAAAAAGAAATTAACCAAATATTGCATTATCTTTTAGCGTGCTGACTATATCATGAAAAGATGTGCCTAAAGTTAAAAAACAGATCAGTAGCTAATATGGAAAGGGAATCTACACTCTTCCCTCGAATTGAACAGATCTGAGCAGTTTTGGTTATACTGTGGTGCCTTGATTTACGAATGTCCCAACCTACGAACATTTTGAGTTACAAGCAGCTCCGTCTGCAACATTTTGCTTTGACTTGCAAACAGAGCTTCGACTTACGAACAAAAAACTACAGGGAAGGCAGGAAACTTAAACTTTCAGTTAATCGTTGGGCAGCGAAAAGGCTGCTTGTCTGCTACCTCACTCAAGTGTGGATCCGGAGAGAGACTTCAGACTGCCGACTGCCTGGTACTACCTGGTGCTGTACTGTACGGACTGTATTTTTTTTTGCTTATTTATTTATTTATTTTTGATTTTTGACTTTCTTTTTTAAAACAGAGAGACTGCCTGTTCTGGGTGAGTAGAATGCATTTAGTGTACAGGTGTTTTGCAGCTTGGGGTTGGGCTAGGTGGCTAGGTGGGGGTTATGTTTCTGTGCTGGCTGTTGGTTTTAAAATCAGAAAACTGTTTGCAAAGGTCCGTCTGGCTGTTGGCCTCTAAAATGCATTTTAGTCTTTTGGTTGCTTGGTTTAAAATGTGTTGTTGTAAAATGTGTGGGTTTAGCATGTATGGGTTTAAAATGTGTTTTAGACTCCAAACTCTCCCCCCATTGTCTTCTCTCTCTCTGTCTTCTCTCATTTTGTGCTTAAAAGCACAAACCTCCAAGGGATCTGTGTGCCCAGTGATGACCTTCTTTCTTTCTTTCTTTCTTTCTTTCTTTCTTTCTTTCTTTCTTTCTTTCTTTCTTTCTTTCTTTCTTTCTTTCTTTCTTTCTTTCTTTCTTTCTTTCTTTCTTTCTTTCCTTTTCCCCCCCATTGTTCCCTCCCTCCCTCCTTTCCTGCCCTTTTTAAAAAATAAGTTCATCTTAGGTTAAAAGAATAAAAATTCTCTCCCTAGTGGTAGAGGACGGATTAACCAGCTTTGCATTATTTCCTATGGGAACTAACGCTTTGGCTTACAAACCGTGCCTCGACTTAAGAACAAAAAACAGCCGGAACGGAATAATCAGGTTTCAGTGCATTCCTATGGGAAATGCTGATTTGACTTACAACCATTTTCTGGGATGGATTAAATTTGTAAGTCAAGGCACCACTGTATAGTCCCCAGCCCAATCAATCAATCAATCAATCCATCCATCCATCCATCCATCCATCCATCCATCCATCCATCCATCCATCCATCCATCCATCCATCCATCCATCCATCCATCCATCAGTGTTCAATAAATACTGTGCTGCTATTTGTCTCCATGAAATGGCCTGAGAACGGTGGGTTTCAGGCTTACCTAGGGCCTGTTGTTAGCAGTGCAGCAACCCCTGTGTGATAGTGGCAGCTTGGCTGGCCCCCTGTCTGGTCATGGTGACTGCCACATTTCTAACAACAGGTAATGTGGTGGCTGGAGAGGGGGCTGGGGCATCCCAGGAAATGGCCATAGATCAGGGGAGGGGTGTGTGTGTGTGTGTGTGTGTGTGTGTGTGTGTGTGTGTGTCTGTGTGTGTGTGTGTGTGTGTGTGTGTGTGTGTGTGTGTGTGTGTGTGTGTGTGTGAGAGAGAGAGAGAGAGAGAGAGAGAGAGAGAGAGAGAGAGAGAGAGAGAGAGAGAATCAACTGTAGTTATGTTTTTGGGGTATAAGATTTATACATGGATTTTGAACTACAGAACAATCTGGGGCCTTAACCCCAGTGTTGTTGAAGGGAGAAATGTATATGTTTTGACTCCTTTAAGTCAATGTAGCTATGAACATGCTGCTTTCAGACTAATAAAATATTTTAAAAACAGGTTAAACATAACTGTGTATATGCTCTGTAGAACAATAACCATATTTTGCACCTCCCTCCTTTTTGCCGTTTTCAATTTTCCAGTCAGGTGGTTACTGCCAGCAAAAATCCTCTTGTTTCAGATCTGTGTACAATGTAATTCAACAAAAAAGGCTGAATACTAGGCTTTCTAGTAACGATAAATAATATGTCCCTTCTGAATTCCATCTTGGATTTAAATCCATGGCTAGGAATTGCTATGGATTTTACCATATATGTCAGGGTTTTTTTCTGATTAAACTATAAAGCTTTAGAACTGTAACTTTGGTCTTATTCTATATATTGAATGTTAGGTAGTATCACTTTTCTGCTACAATGAGGGACATGCTTTCTCTTTTTTTAAAAAAAAGAATATATGTAAAGTAAAACATAAAAGATAATGATAGAAAGCTAGCTATCAAAGACAAAAGGATTTAATGACTGTTTCTCCTTGAACAACATAGGGGGGTTGTTTTAATGGAAGAGCATGTGGCTATGTGAGTTCCTTGTCTAGTCTGTAGTGGTACAGCTAAGACACAGTTGTAGATAATGTGTTTTATGGGGAAAATGAACCTTATTCATCTTTGCTGGCGACAACTTAGCTGTCTACATCCATGTCACAGGAATCTAGCTGTTAGATTTTTCTTCATACATCCATGTTTCAGCAGTTCCACCATTAGGTTTCTGCCATCAAAGTCTGCCATAGATTACGGCAATGATTCCCTGATTCAATCTTTGTGTCTGTTGTTTGTTTGGTTGATTTTTTTTCAGAAGAAAGGAAATGGGATTTGGGGGATTTTAGTTCAGTTACTCACAATCCTGGTGTCTGTTAGGATGCTTTAGACCTTGGCATGAATGCACCTGGCCATACTGTGCCAATGCAGCACAATGATGCAAGCATGCCATGTCATTGCAAGGGGTCTTTGGGCATTCAGTGTGGTGCATCATCTTCCAGAAAACAACTCATTAAATGGCAGACCCATAGCCACTGGAATTCAGCATGGTTTCTGGAAGTCTTAGAAGACTGAGAGATGTTCCTTTCCTGCAGTCGACTCAGGACATGCTGCCTGAGACAAAAAACAAAATCTGTCTCTCCATATTACATACACAGACAGACATCAAATGGATTGGCAGTTGAAGTTTACTCAGTACTGGCAAGATAACACATCTTCCACTACATGAGGGATGTACATTAGTTTATACTTCCACTGTATACAGAAGTCTGGAGTTCAAAAGCAGAGAACAGCTGGGAGGTCAGGAACTGCTGTTGCTTCTCTCCATCGTCTGCTGCAGTGGTTCTTTGTTACTCAGATGCTTTTGAACTGCAACTCCCAGAAACCCCAGTCAGCACAGCTTGTAGTGAAGGCTTCTGGGAGTTGCAGTCCAAAACTCCTGAGTAACCCAAGGTTAAGAACCAGTGGTCTACTGCAGTGGTCCCCAACCTTGGGCCTCCAGATATTCTTGGACTACAACTCACAGAAGCCTTCACCACCACTTTTGCTGGCCAGGATTTCTGGGAGTTGAAGTCCAGGAACATCTGGAGGCCCAAGGTTGGGGACCACTGGTCTACTGCATAGGCTGACTACCCACTCTGTCTAATGGTAGGGCTGGTGTTGATTTTCCTAAACTGAACACGATAGCATTCACATATGTACTCCTTGCACCACAAGTCTTGCCAAAACACACCTTCACAATCAGACCTGAACCCAGCGTCTTAAGTGACATGGTGGGTGATGCAGTTAGGTACAAAGTTAGGAACTATCCCATGAGATTTCTTCATGAGTTTCTTGTACTCAAGGGTTGTTATTTTTTTCTACCCTGAGGGATAGTTTTAGACTCTGTGCTTGCTCTCGTAGAAACTAAGCAGCTAAATTTTTTGCCATTATATTTTAATTAGAAACTAAATTTAACTCATAAACAAGGCAACTCCAGTGGAAAATTGTAAATTGCACTGGAAAATGAACAGGTTTGTTGAAATACTTTCAGCTCTATGGAGACAACAGTTTAGAGCAACAGAGTGTTGTTACAACTTAATTTGAGGGGAAAATTTGTAGCTGTATTCAGCTATTTTAAATATGGGTTAAATAAGTATGTGAGCAAAGGAACACTTACTCCACCCTCCCCTGTGTTGCTGCCTTGCTCGTGAAAACTCAGGTACTCCTCGTCCATTACAAATTTTATTTATGATCATATGGTGGCATGAATGTCCTTTGCATAAAGACTCATTGGCCAAATCCAAACCATGGCTGGTTTGCCATAACCAATCAGGAGTTGGGAAACCTCTAAATTTTTCAAAATTCTGATCTAGGAGCTTTCCTGTGGATGCTCCAGATCCTGTATTAATCTTAGCATTGTCCTTAGTTTTATTCTAGTTGTGGGATCACAAATGCACAAGTGGGAATGGGGTGTGTGGGCATGACTTTTTGAGATGGGGGGGTCCAGTGTGTTTTTCTCCTCATTCTTTAATTAAATACACTTCTTGAAGACCCCATGTCTAAATAGACCTCTTGTGTTCTTTAGAAGTACTACCCCCACCCCCCAAAATCCCCACCAAACCATGCAGGGTTTTTTTTTAACCCTAGATATCTTAGCTTTTGGAAAAATCATGAGAATTACAGAGGCTTTCTTCATCTTGTTTGTCATGGATGGAAATTTAGAAAGAGACTGCTTTAAAACTGTGTGCTAGAATATTAGTTACTTTAAAATAAACAACCACTAAAGTTCATAATTACTAGCTGTTACTATTATGATCTTTTAAATACAAGGGATTCGGGTCAAACTGGACAATAGGAAGCAGATCATGATTTGAAAAGGAGTAAGAGATATTGGATGCAAAGCTGAGGAAAGCCACTCTTTTGAGCTATGGCTCTCAGAGTCTTCCAGCCAGCATGGGGGATTCTGGGTGCTGTAGTTCAAGGATGTAACTTTTTCAGGCTCTGACAAGGGAGAAGGGTGTAGCATGGTTCTAGCCACCATATAGTTGTAGCTGATGACTAGTTTCCATGCCGTCCCCCTCAGTGAAATCCATGGGGCAGACTGTGCTTCCCCCCTTCCTTTTTGGCAACTTTTTTATTACAATCAGTATTCACTAACAGTTAGAACTACTGTAATTGGGAGAGATGGCCTGCTTTGTATTTTTACTTTTACTGGACTTTTACCCTGCCCCCCCCCAGACAAAGTCTACTTGGGGTGGCTTATATGAGTGATAAAAACACAGGCAATAAAGCACAACAATAAACATACATAATAAAACCCTACCAAACTATTTATATATACATTGCCAAGATGGGGAGATTAAAAGAAACAGAAAATAAATTAATTGACTGGAGGGAAGGCCTGCCTAAAGAGCCAGGTTTTTAAATGGCTTTTAAAAACACCCAGCGAGGGAGCCATAGGGAGGCTGTTCCATAGCCGAGGGGCCACTGCTGAGAAGGCCCGGTTTCTTGTTCCTTCCTTCCAGGCTTCTCTCGGCGTTAGGCCCCTCAGCCGTCCCTGCTGGCTTTGTCGAGTGATTGGGGCAGACCTGGGTGGGAGAAAACGATCTGCCAAGAATCAAGGTCCCAAACCGTTTAGGGCTTTATACATCATCATTAGCACTTTGAAATCAACGCAGAAACGAATGGGCAGCCAGTTCAAAGCAGCCAGGGTGGGGGAGATATGCTGATATTTTCTCACCGCACTAAGAAGCCTGGCTGCTGCATTTTGCACCATTTGAAGTTTCTGCGTCAATCTCAAAGTACAATGAGTCTGAAGTTTCATGTTGCTCTTGACTGCCAACAGTGGTAGAGGGACTCCTTTGCTTTGTTTATTAATATAAAAAAAGTTTCTCTTATCCTAAGTTGTTTAGTGAATCCAAAATTAGCATCTGTATGTTCCTTGATTTTTCATTTTAAAAATCAAGGAAATTCTCCAAAGAGGAATTTCCTCTGTGGTTTAAAGCACAGATTTATAGTTGAAGATATACTGTTTGAAATAAAGGAATTTGGACTTTAGATCAACTCTTCTCCCTCATCAGTCAAAATACAGGCACATTGATGTGTCCTTTCTGTACTTTAACATAAGCTCAAACTAAATAGAAGAGGTGAGTGCCCCTTTCTGATTTAATAAAGAGAGGGAAAAAACTTTGTTTACCTAATATTAAGGCCATTAACACTATTGATTCTAACCCCTTCCTTAAAGCAGGAATCCACATTAAAGTATGTATGACAGGTGGTTCTCTAATTTTCTCTTGAATGGCTCCAGTGTTAGAACACTCACCCTCCCCTGAGGTAATTGCTTCCATTGTCATACTGCTTTTAGGTCATTTTTCCTAATAGTCAATTGGAACTGAGCACTTCTGCCTCTTCATTGTCATCTATTATTATTTTCCTATCCCCACTGAGACAGATCTTGAAGCTGAGGCTCCAATACTTTGGCCATCTCATGAGAAGAGAAGATTCCCTAGAAAAGACCTTGATGTTAGGAAAGTGTGACAGCAAGAGGAGAAGGGGACAAAAGAGGACGAGATGGTTGGACAGTGTCATCGAAGCGACCAACATGAATTTGATTCAACTCCGGGAGGCAGTGGAAGACAGGAGGGCCTGATGTGCTCTGGTCCATGGGGTCATGAAGAGTTGGATACAACTAAACGACTAAAGAACAACAACGCCTGGAGAATGTTTTTGTCGCTTTTAGCATCTCTTGCTGACCTCAACTCATTCTCAGCTTTTGTCTTCCTAATACCATTCCTGCAATTCTTTGCTACCTGTCTGCACTGTTGCCTTATGGCCTGTCCTTCCTTCCACTTTCCATATGTGTCCTTTTGTTTTGTTTTTTGTTCTTAGGTCCTTTCTGCAATTTTTGTGAAATCATATTAATCTTTTTTGCTGATTTCCACCTTTTTTTGTTTGAATTGTTTGTAGTTGTTCGTATATTATTTCTCTCTTAAGAAAATCCCACCCATCTTAGACTCTTTTTTCCTGTTTGGATCTCCTGCTATGGGTCCTTGCTTTACATTGTTCTAAGTTTAATAAAATTAGCTTTCCTAAAATCCAGTGTACACATGCAGCTACAGTCTACTTTGATTTGCTTTGAAATCAAGAACTTGAGTAAATCATGGTCACTTATCATCAGAGTTCCTCTTACTGCCACTTCTTCCACCAAATCATCCCTATTAGTTAAGGATAGCTAATCCTCTGGTTTCTTCTTCTACTTCTTGTAAGAGAAAATTATCAGCAACGCAGTCCAGGAATTTCTTGGAAGGGTCATATTTTGCAGAATTTGCCTCCTAACAAAGAACAGAGCAATTGGAATCTCCCATTGCTACTACATTGTCCCTTTTTGAAATTCTTGCAATTTATTTTTCAAAAGTTTCATCTGCATCCTCTCCTTGAATGGGTGGTCGGTAGTAGACTCCAGCTACACGTTCCTTTTTTTTTTGCAACAGTTATATTAAACTAGCTGCTCTTGATGCGACAACCAAGCTGATTGTCCTCTATTTCCATGCTGAAATATGTATTTTTTGCATACAGTGAGACTTCATTTCCTTTTCTAATCTTTCTGGGATTTTTGAACAATTTATATCCACTTTATATTTTCCCAGTCACATAAATAGATGTTGACATGGTCCAAATGTGTGTTTCTTGTCAGCTCTTCCACATTACTAGTGATATATAGGGACTGTGGTGGCTAGCTGAATTACACTGTAGTGTGTACTTTGAGTAGAATTGAAGGCATAAAAATGCATCAGTGTGCCCATCTTCGAGATGCGAGGTCTTGGTCTGAATCGCTTTGCCTTCCAAAGTATAGGTTTTTAAGCTTTTAACCAAAGTATTTTCCGCTTTGGGGAATTTTCATCAAAATTTGGCAGGGAAAAATTAACTCTTCCTTCTCTCCAGTCATGGAGGAAATTGCATCCGTCTGCGTTGGTTCATGTCTCATCCCATCAGACAGGGGAGAGCCCTGCTGTTAGACTGATCCGGTTGGTTACCACAGGTGTTACTAAGTGGCTGGTGGCAGCAGATGTGGTGCTCCTCTTGCTAAAAATGATGTCACAACAGTGCCGCACAATGCACAGCTGTCTTGTCGTACTGGGAAGGATGGCTTCTCTTCTAGAAGATAAGGAAAAATGGTACTAACTGCTATCGCCACCATGAAGGAGGAGAAGGAAGCTTGGCTGCAGAAAGAATGGAGGAAAGGGAAGGAAAGATGAATGTGTATGACCGAGGCTGTGGTAGGGATCAGATGACAGTGATGAAGGCCCACCCACCACATGAAAAATAGGAAGGAAGAGCGCACTACATGCCATTATTCTCTTTATTCAATGCCAGCCTTCACAGGGTGTTTTTGGTCCTTGGGGTCTAATACTGATTGAAGAAAACATTGGTTCTATTGAGTTTTCTTTCTCCACTGCTGTTTCATCTTCCTCCTGAATGGTGGCTTCTGTAGCTGCTGTTGACACTGCTCCCACCACATTTTCTATCCACCCTCTCTGGCAAGACATGGCTGCTTCCCCTGAGATGAGGGGCATCCTGCACAGGGACCAACTCACTGTGGGGAAGAACTTGCTAAAAAGGGTGGCAATTTGGGAAGGCCAGCGGTCAATTTTTGAAACCAAATTTACATTATAAGTTCTTTGAGGATACTAAGATTTTAGGCATGGTGGCTCATTTCAAAATTTTCACCATGGCATTATTTGCCTTCAGGTAGTTGCATAAGCAAGAAAGAATATTTGTTATCTCCTAATTGCAACCTGAATGGTTAAAGGAAAGTATTGCATTTGCATATTTACCGATAGCAGTGCTTGGAAATCTAACTGTGAAAAGCAGATTTTGTAGGTTAAATGCCAGACTGATTGGGGAAAAGCATATTAAATGAGGAATAACAACCACATAATTTATGCAGATCCATTACACAGTTGTTAATCAGCAATTGTTTTCAATCAGAAATTACAGTTTTAATATACACAAGATTAAATGTAAATTTAATGTGTATTACTGAAAAATTGATTTAAAAATGATAACAGCTTGTCAGTTTTCCCCAAACTTCCCCATGTACAGTAACATAGTGCTGAGACTTTAGTTGTGTTTGGAAGTCATTTCATTTTCATGGTAACCTAATGAGTTATGTTATCCTGAGACAGAGATGTAACAGGTAGTCAACATTTTTTAACCTCAGCAATTTTTTATGTGTCACCCGATAAGGAATCCCTTCCAGACTCCCTTGGAGACTAAGAGGTTTCCTGAAGCAAGAAGCAGGAAGTCTATACTTGTCAATTTCAGGGTCTTACCCAGGTCAGTTCCATAGGTGTGTTAGACAAGAGGTACTGATGAGAAATATGAATGGCAATGAATAACATTAAATTCTGTGTATCATAGGACTTATGCAAGATTTCATGGGAAGAAACGGAGGACATTGTGCAGGCCAGAAACTGCCAGAGAACAGAAGCAGAAAAAGCAGAAAATCCTGTAGATATCTCTGGGGCCAAGAAGCATTCAGATTCATAACCTTCCTCTCAGACAACGTCTTCATCAGTGGCGGATGGTCACTGATTTGAAACTAACCTTTATTTTTTGCAGTTTTGGGGTGCTCCTGATTTTCACACCATAAGACTAAGATGTGCACATCCCATTGGAAATAATAAGTCTTTGATCTATCACAATCTGCTGTTGACTGTATCATCATTCCCTTTGTGCAGACGGAGCTATACATCAGGATACTGGGCAGAAGCCGAGAGACAGTAAGTGGCTGTGATAAGGCATTGGACATTAGCATCTCCACCCTAAATGCAACACATTGAGCTAAATCCAATCATTAGCACGAAATAGAGGTATGTGAATACTGTACTGACTAATAAGAATTTGATTGTAATATTTCCTGCACAGATTAGGACCAATTTACCCTGAGATGACTCAGAGGTGACCTCAACTGACTGATAATCTGGTTCAGGCAGTTATCTGAATGTTTTGGAATTATGTAAAACAAATTGATGTCAGCTAGGATGTGGGGAGCTGTGCAGTGCCATAACATTTGGAAATATGCTGAACCTTTCAGCATGTAGCCAAAGCTTCTACCAGCTTTCTTCCTTTTATCCATCCCCTTTCTTCCCATCACTCAACAGCAGGCATTAAGAAACAGAATAAAGTAGAAAACAATAGAGAGGAAGAAAGGTAATCTCTAGTGCCATTTTGACTTCGTTTTCGTCATCGTTTAGTCGTTTAGTCATGTCCGACTCTTCGTGACCCCATGGACCAGAGCACACCAGGCCCTCCTATCTTCTACTGCCTCCCAGAGTTGTGTCAAATTCATGTTGGTTGCTTCGCAGACACTGTCCAGCCATCTCATCCTCGGTCGTCCCCGTCTCCTCTTGCCATCACACTTTCCCAACATCAGGGTCTTTTCCAGGGAGTCTTTTCTCCTCATTAGATGGCCAAAGTACTGGAGCCTCAGCTTCAGGATCTGTCCTTCCAGTGAGCACTCAGGGTTGATTTCCCTTAGAATTGATAGGTTTGTTCTCCTTGCAGTCCAGGGGATTCTCAAGAGTCTCCTCCAGCACCACAATTCAAAGGCATCAATTCTTTGGCGGTCTGCTTTCTTTATGGTCCAGCTCTCACTTCCATACATCACAACAGGAAAGACCATAGCTTTGACTATTCAGACTTTTGTTGGCAAGGTGATGTCTCTGCTTTTTAATATGCTGTCAAGATTTGTCATCGCTTTCCTCCCAAGAAGCAGGCGTCTTTTAATTTCGTGGCTGCTGTCTCCATCTGCAGTGATCATGGAGCCCAGGAAAATAAAATCTGTCACTGCCATTTTGACTTACATGATCAAAACCCCAACAAGAGTCAGTAGTCCATTCATGCACACATACTCAGTCCTAAGTGTAATGAAAATTCTGTGTAGCTACTTAAAAAGAAACAGCAAGGGAATTATGGAACATGTCTAGTGTAGGAAGTGATGTAGCACTCTCACTTTGTCACAGGTAAAGGTAAAGGTTCCCCTTGACAATTTTTTTCCAGTTGTGTTCGACTGGAAACTGGTGCTCATCCCCGTTTCCAAGCCATAGAGCCAGCGTTTTGTCCGAAGACAATCTTCCGTGGTCACATGGCCAGTGCGACTTAGACACGGAACGCTGTTACCTTCCCACCGTGGTGGTCCCTATTTATCTACTTGCATTTGCATGCTTTCAAACCGATAGGTTGGTGGGAGCTGGGACAAGCGACGGGCACTCACTCCATTGCATGGATTCGATCTTATGACTGCTGGTCTTCTGACCCTGCAGCACAGGCTTCTGCGGTTTAGCCCACAGTGCCACCACGTCCCCCACTTTGTCACACCTGGATGCAAAAATGGCTGCTTGTTGTATGAATGGAAATCTACAGAGTATGGTTAGCCTTGCCCAGGAGATTAGTGTAGCAGAATGCAAAAAGGTGATGTCATTCGCTGCCTGTCCATCACAGCAGCTAAGGGGGAGGAGCCAAGGAGGGGCAGAGTTAGAGAGGCAGTTAGGGGAGTTGAAAGGACAGTTAGACAGTTGGAGTTAATTAGAGTTAGAGAGTGTTAGGGACAGTTGAAGATGTGGAAAGGGAGTTAGGGTTTAGGAGAATGAAGGAGAGGGTTAGTGAATAGATCTAAGGGAGTTAGGAGAGGAAATTGAGAAGTTTAAAACACATTGAACAAGCAGGAATGAATGTATAAACACTACCTGAGAGATACTGATTGAAAGCATACAGGAGTTCAGAATAAAAGTGATTGACTACATGATCCAATATGCATTAACACCTGAACCAGTTGTATTGTGGTTTTCCTGTTGATTTGTTTAATAACAAAATAATACTTAATTAAAACCTTTGCTTCCTAAGTTCTATAACCCTTAGGATTGGCAGCATCTGTGTGGGACATAAATTGGTATTAGGAGAATCTCTGGTGACAGCAAAAAAGTGTGTGTTCCTTTGTGGAGCCCAAAGAAATAGGGGCTACAAAGGGTTGATCACCACAATTAGCAACAGGAGCTTCCAGGGGAGGTCTGGGCTTTCATTGGGGTTTCAGCAACCAAACTCTTTCTACTCTGACAATTCTTTCTTTTGCTATAGCAATTCATGCCAAAGTTTCCCCTCAGATTTTAGTATTTCTAACCCCAGAAAACATATGACCAAACTTTAGTGATTTGTAGGGATGGCTGAATCAACCTGTTGGCTTCTTAGAACATCTTGTAGCTAATCCATAAACACACAAATATTCACAAATCACCATGTGAACATCTCTGATCTGAACTAAAAGGCATATCAAGACAACAGGGTAAGTGAACACATGTCACTGGAAGGACAGATCCTGAAGCTGACGCTCCAGTACTTTGGCCATCTCATGAGAAGAGAAGACTCCCTGGAAAAGACCCTGATGGTAGGAAAGTGTGAGGGCAAGAGGAGAAGGGGACGACAGAGGACGAGATGGCTGGACAGTGTCATTGAAGCAACCAACATGAATCTGACCCAACTCCGGGAGGCAGTGGAAGATAGGAGGGCCTGGCGTGCTCTGGTCCATGGGGTCACGAAGAGTCGGACACGACTAAACGACTAAGCGAACGAACGAAGTGAACACATATATGTTACATCAATTCAGTGGAGATAGAATGTGGACAAATTGACAGTATTACTGCATGACATACCATATCATTGTGGATATCCAGAAATAAATGTTGGGGAATAAAAACTGTTTTTAGTAAAAATAGAGAGTCTTCTTAGACAAGGAAGAACAGGGAAGTTTGGCCTTGGAATTCAGAACAAAGCAGGGCAAAAGCTAATAAAGTTTTGTCAAGAGAACAAGCTGGTCATCACAAACACTCTTTTCCAACAACACAAGAGGCAACCCTACACATGGACATCACCAGATGGGCAATAACGAAATCAGATTGATTATATTCTCAACTAAAGTTGGAGCTCTATGTGTGTGTTTAGTCGTTTAGTCGTGTCCGACTCTTCGTGACCCCATGGACCAGAGCACGCCAGGCCCTTCTGTCTTCTACTGCCTCCCGGAGTTGTGTCAGGTTCATGTTGGTTGCTTCGCAGACACTGTCCAGCCATCTCATCCTCGGTCGTCCCCTTCTCCTCTTGCCATCACACCTTCCTAACATCAAGGTTTTTTCCAAGGACTCTTTTCTTCTCATGAGATGGCCAAAGTACTGGAGCCTCAGCTTCAGGATCTGTCCTTCCAGTGAGCACTCAGGGTTGATTTCCTTTAGTATTGATAGGTTTGTTCTCCTTGCAGTCCAGGGGATTCTCAAGAGCCTCCTCCAGCACCACAATTCAAAGGCATCAATTCTTCGGTGGTCTGCTTTCTTTATGGTCCAGCTCTCACTTCCATACATCACGACAGGAAAAACCATAGCTTTGACTATTCGGACTTTTGTCGGCAAGGTGATGTCTCTGCTTTTCAAGATGCTGTCAAGATTTGTCATCGCTTTCCTCCCAAGAAGAAGGCGTCTTTTAATTTCAGGGCTGCTGTCTCCATCTGCAGTGATCATGGAGCCCAGGAAGATAAAATTTGACACTGCCTCCATATCTTCCCCTTCTATTTCCCAGGAGGTGATGGGACCAGTGGCCATGATCTTAGTTTTTTTGATGTTGAGTTTCAGACCGTTTTTTGCACTCTCCTCTTTCACTCTCATTACAAGGTTCTTTAATTCCTCCTCACTTTCTGCCATCAGATGGAGCTCTATACAGTCAGCAAAAACAAGACCTGGAGCCGATTGTGGCTCTGATCATCAGCTTCTCATAGCAAAATTCAAGCTTAAACTGAAGAAAGTAGGAAGACCCACGGGTTAGTCAAGTATAATCTAAACCAACTTCCTTATGAATACACAGTAGAAGTCAAGAACAGATTTAAGGAACTCGATTTGGTGGACAGAGTGCCTGAACAACTATGGATGGAGGTTCGTAACATTGTACAGGAGGCAGCAATAAAAACCATTCCAAAGAAAAGGAAATGCAAGAAAACAAAGTGGCTGTCCAACGAGGCCTTACAAATAGCAGAGAAAAGAAGGGAAGCAAAATGCAAGGTAGACAGGGAAAGTTACAGAAAATTGAACACAGACTTCCAAAAAATAGCAAGGAGAGACAAGAGGGCCTTCTTAAATGAACAGTGCAAAGGAAAAAACCAGAGATCTGTTCAAGAAAATTGGAGATATTAAAGGAACCTTTTGTGCAAAGATGAACATGATAAAGGACAAAAATTGGAGAGACCTAACAGAAGCAGAAGACATCAAGAAGAGGTGGCAAGAATACACAGAGGAATTATATCAGAAAGATTTGGATATCCCGGACAACCCAAACAATGTAGTTGCTGACCTTGAGCCAGACATCCTGGAGAGCGAAGTCAAGTGGGCCTTAGAAAGCATGGCTAACAACAAGGCAGTGGAAGTGATGGCATTCCAGTTGAACTATTTAAAATCTTAAAAGATGACGCTGTTAAGGTGCTACACTCAATAGGCCAGCAAGTTTGGAAAACTCAGCAGTGGCCAGAGGATTGGAAAAGATCAATCTACATCCCAAACCAAAAAGAAAGGCAGTGCCAAAGAATGCTCCAACTACCGCGCAATTGCACTCATTTCACACGCTATCAAGGTTATGCTCAAAATCCTACAAGGAAGGCTTCAGCAGTATGTGGACGGAGAACTCCCAGAAGTACAAGCTGGATTCCGAAGGGGCAGAGGAACTAGAGACCAAATTGCTAACATGCGCTGAATTATGGAGAAAGCCAGATAGTTCCAGCAAAACATCTACTTTTGCTTCATTGACTACAAAAAAGCCTTTGACTGTACTGACTACAGCAAACTATGGCAAGTCCTTAAAGAAATGGGAGCGCCTGACCACCTTATTATTCTCCTGAAAAATCTATATGTGGGACAGGAAGCAACAGTTAGAACTGGATATGGAACAACTGATTGGTTCAAAATTGGGAAAGGAGTATAAGGCTGTATATTGTCCCCCAGCTTATTCAACTTATATGCAGTATACATCATGCAAAAAGCCGGGTTGAAGGAATCCCAAACTGGAATTAAGATTGCCGTAAGAAATATCAACAACCTCCGATATGCAGATGATACCACTCTGATGGTAGAATGTGAGGAGGAATTAAAGAACCTCTTAATGAGAGTGAAAGAAGAGAGTACAAAAAAGGGTCTGAAGCTCAAGATAAAAAAAAAAAAAACTAATATCATGGCCACTGGCCCCCATCACCTCCTGGCAAATAGGGGGGATGGTATGGAGGCAGTGACAGATTTTACTTTCTTGGGCTTCATGATCACTGCATGAAAAACTGCTCTAGAGGACTGAGCTACTCTGTAGGACATTGTGGGAGATTATACAGGTGGATTCTGTGATCCAACCTCTGATTGTTAGTAAAATGGTGTGTGAATCCCAGATTATGTGGTCTTTGTTTGGAAACATTCCCCATGCCCCCATGTGCAATAACTGTTGATTATGCAGTGGTCCCTGTTGAGTTCAGATTAGCCACATACATTTAGTGTAAAAGAATGCTATGGACACCTTGTGAAATTGCAGTGACTCCTCAAAGATTTAAGCTTTTACTACACTATCAAATAACCCTAGACTTGCTAATTGAAAAAAGAAATATTTACAAATATTTTAAAATAGGGGACATTCAGGGGACAGATCATGATGGAAGGTGTTCTGCAGTCCCTAAACATCACAACTCAACTGCCTATGTAACCACAACACCACCCACAAACATGCCCCCCATCCTTTTTCTGAATGAAATAAATGATCACATGGGGTAAAGTCCATTCAAATGGTTCCAGCTAAGAAAAATGTGGAAATCCCAGTGGCATAGAAAAAGCTCCATTTTGGGGGGGGGGGGAATTGGCTATTGTGTCATGTGATCAGTAAAAATTAATTTGAATTCATTTGTTTTATAACTGGAACAAGTCCTACTGTATTTGCTCATGTAGTCACAGCCTTAGAGTCCACATTCTGACCCATTCTGACCCTGGAACACGAGGAAGGCTTAACAGACAATGATAGAATCAGGTGTCCCAAAAAAGAATAGAAAATGTATGAAAAACAACATTAATTAATAATTATTTTTATGAACAATGCCTATTCTGTGCATTTCTGCAAGAGATGGCTATTTTCAAGTCAATTGGTTATAAATGTGAGCATTTTAAAAAAGGTAAAGGTTCCCCTTGACAATTTTTTGTCCAGTCGTGTTCGACTCTAGGGGGCGGTGCTCATCCCCGTTTCCAAGCCATAGAGCCAGCGTTTGTCCGAAGACAATCTTCCGTGGTCATGTGGCCAGTGTGACTTAGACACGGAACGCTGTTACCTTCCCACCAAGGTGGTCCCTATTTATCTACTTGCATTTGCATGCTTTCGAACCGCTAGGTTGGCGGGAGCTGGGACAAGCGGCGGGAGCTCACTCCGTCGCGTGGATTCGATCTTACGACTGCTTGGTCTTCTGAACCTGCAGCACAGGCTTCTGCGGTTTAGCCCGCAGCGCCACCACGTCCCTCGAGCATTTTAAAATGGAGTCTATATTTGAGTTATGTGGCTTTATCAGAGGCATGAGGAAACGGAATTTCCCACCGAATGTGCTGTAAACATGGTTCAGCAGAGAAATGGAAAATTGTGTTTCCAAGCCTCTGACAGCTACTGAATTGCTGTGAAAGAGAAAAACATGCCCAACCTGTATTGAAGTCCAACTGTTGTGGTTGAAAGAAATTGAATTCCAACATATTTGTTTCCTAGGTTTGTGTTTGATGTTTATTTTTTGACAATACACAACATAAATCTCTGTGCTGCACAATAAGGATATGTTAAATTTGGATTGCTTATTTATTTGCATAGAAACACTGACGTAAGAGTGATATGGAAATGATAAAACTGGGCTGCAAGGAAGTGGGTTTTTGTATCTCCATGAACCCCTATGTAGGATTTTGGTGCCCAATTTAAGTAAACACACAACAAATGTAATATGGTAACTACTAGTGATGGGATATTTCTTTTTGTCTCTCAGGGGAGGCAAATGCAAATATCACCACCGCAGGTGGTCGGGCCCTTTGGATATCCCCCCCCAGAACCAACTAGTCCACTTACCACTTGCAGCAAGCAGCACAGGGCTGACATACTTCAGACCTTGACAATTGTGGAAGTAGCCCAGCTGGCACTCCCCCACCTCCCTGTGCTGCTTTTGTTTCTACTTCCAATAGTATAGGTGAAACTTGACCAAGGCAGATAAAAATGGTATTATTACTTCCAGTGATCTGTTCACTAGAGCTTCTGTTATTGCATGTGGAGGCAATCTGATTCCACTCTGGTCCTGAAGCATAAATGAGGATTTAACTACATAGCAGATAAAAAATATATGAATGGATCTATTGGGAAGTTACACCCAGGAAATCATGTTTCTTTAGTTGGGTTCGCTTTAGGTGACCACACATGAATCAAGAGGGAGAGAAGAGGAAATTGGCAATCTGCCTTATTTGCAGCTTGTTAAGGTAGCTCTGCAGTGTCCCTCTAGATCTTCAGGAGGGTGGTTTGGAGAAAAGGATTGTTCATTTGAGGGACCTGACACCCCTGTGAGTACCTTTTCGTTCCTGGTCTCCCCATTTTGAACTAAGAAGCAGGAGAGCCAGCTCCTGGATCCATTCATTGTATGGAATAGGTGTGAAAAAATATGGTCTTATTTGCATTGACTTGTATGTCATCTAATTAATGGTAAACAATATGAATCAGACTTCTAATCCTGGAGCATTCTCTGCATTATTTGTCAATGTAGTTATCCCCTCAGATTCAGAAATCAAGTGATTTGTGCATCCATTTATCTGGAAAATGGAAGACAACGAAGAGGTGGCCCTACCTGAGAAAACTTAAAAAATTCAGAAGACCAGCAATGATTTATCTGGCAGTGGAGATATATTTGTTTAATCAATATATAATTAATCAATTTGTATGTAATTAAGAGGAGACACATAGAAAAATGGAGGGGAAAGAGCAAGAAACAAATTCCCGATTGCTGTTTTCCCAAAGAGGAATGTTACATTCAATTAACCTTTCTGCTGCCAATTAAGTTGATTTACCCATGAGAAAGGAAAACTTGGTGTTATTTTTTAGATGCTGTTTTTGCCAGCAGTCTGCCTTTTGAAAACCCTCAAAGCTTTGTGCAGTGTCCATCTTTTTGTACTGGTCTCTTCAGATTAAAGGCTGTCTTGCTTCAGGAAACACTAGCAGCGGTCACAAGGGATGTGGATCAACTCAAGACATTCTTAAGGAATGTTTTCATGCTATGCTCTTATCTCCTGCTACTATGGAAATCCAAACAAAATGCAAAAAAAAAAATATCTAGGGAAAAAAAGGGAGTGGGATGAGGATAAGTAGCCACCGCACTGGCACGCATTCTCAGCCAGCTGCTTTCATGCTGAACTAATTGAATGCAAAGCAATGGGTGGATGGCTTTTCCCAACAGGAAACAAGGTCAGGTGAGGTGACAAGGGGGTGGTATGTGCAACTTCACTTAGCCCCAGCTGTTCATTTAAATCTATGCCAAACAAGGATTTCCAAAGTTTTAGAGAAGCAGACATCTAAGCAACTGTCACATTTCTTTCCCAGCCAGTCACACATCTACAATCTTCCATTGCAATCTGGCTTTTCTCTTATTTTTTCCCCACCTGCTTCCCTTCCTTTTTACCTCAGAAAGCTGGGCAGACTTCCAGTTCCTTGAGGGGACAGGCAATTTTAGAGCTCAGAAAAGCCTGGAGATTTCCCTGCTCCTTCATGAAACTGGCAGCCAAGCCTGAGTGATGAGGGAAGCTAGAGGGGAGTGATGGAACAGACCGGAGCCTTAAAGGGAAGGCTGGGGAAAGGGAAGAGAGAGCATCCTGTCTCTTCACCTAGCACATATCTGAACTTTTTATGAAGAGACCTCTTACCCTTGGCAATCCTATCAATTTCTATCAGCATTAGTTTAAGTGATCAGCATATGCTGCTGTCTTTTCAAGAATGATTTCCTTTTAAAGTCATGAACTTTTGTTTAAACGTGCATCATTTCTGGCCTGAAATGAATGGATTTTTCCTCTCCTCTCAGGCTGACCCCAACCCTAGCTACAAATTGAAATGTCATTCACACAAGTATGACAAGATTTATGGGGAATTTTTTAAAAATGAAAAGAACACCAAGTAAAACTCTGTGAACCTCAAATTCATGAAGGTTTTCCAAATTTGTTCAAACCTGTGTCTGTATCAGATTATAGTGGGGTTTTTTTTCCTGCACAATTTTTTGCCTGTTTCTTTTTCTGTTTTTAAAAGTGAAAACATTGATCATGTGCATTTATGCACTGTTTGCATTTTTCTTTCATCGACTAAAGCATGTCGTCACACCTTCCTCAAATGCCCATTTTTTAATCTGTATATATTTTATAAATATTTTTGTGTGAGTCATGTAATATGCATCAAAATGTATGAATTTCAGTCTACAGATAATATGTGAGTTTATGCTTGGTTCCGCTTCTGGACTTGATGGGCAGCTGGACCTTCTCCACTGGTGTAGTGATAAGCTTCACATTGTGCCTAGGTACTCTTCAAACTCAAGCGTGCACTTCTTTCTTGACTCCAGCTGGGCCCTTGCATAAATTCTCAGCATGAATACACTCAGTGCTTAGGTGGAAGATCTTTACATACAATGTGCACACATATTTATGTTAGCTGTCTGTGCAGGCTCTGGATTCTGTAATAAAAATCAGATAGCTCTTCTATCTATAAAGCTTTCTGTATGCCCTAGCACTGCACACAAAGTTCATTCAATAAGTAGAGGTCAGAATTAGGGCTGTTGGGTGCAATCCCAAACCCCATATTCAATTTTTCTCTGGTAAATTGGTGCATTGCATTGTATTCAAGGGTTTGCTACAGCTAGTTTGCCACAGATGCCTACTATTCTGTACCAATACCTGGGCTAGCCTTCTGTAGCCTGATCTCTCTCTCTCTTCCCCCCCCCCCTCCAGATATATTAGGCTACAACATCCAGCAAGATGTCTGGAAGATACTGGCCTGAGAAAGGCACACATAGATTCATATTTCTCAACACTTGGTCTTCTAGCTTTTTAGGACAACTCCCAGGATCTCTTACCCTTGGCCACACCGGATGGAGCTTCTGACCCTTGGTCTAAAACATCTGGAGGGTCAAAGGTTGAAAAAAACACAACACCACAAAAAAGTGAAGGAAATACATTCCTCCTTTGCACACCACCACAACATGTCTCACTGCAATGTTAAGGACATTCCTGTAAAGCAGCTGTGGGATGGAGAGGAACATTTGAAGAAGATGCTTCATAGCACACGGTGCCCACTTGTGAAAATCCAGGATAGAATGCTGTTGTGTTGGTTTACATTGTTTTCAATAATGCCACAGCTCAGTGGCAGGGCTAAAATAAGATGATTTTAAGAGCCCCTGAGATTCCATTCTCTGTTGTCTTGAATATTGAATGGGAAGTATTGAAGATGGAAGAATTTGAGGGCTGGTGGGAAATGAGATGGAACTGGGGGAGGAAAAAAGAGAGAGAAAGCGCAGGCAGAGAACTCAAAGTTCCTACTGGGCAATTAGCTCTTGAGAGGCAGCTGCAGTTAGAAATTGACTAGGGAGTCATGGAAACCTGGCACATGTTTAGGCCTGCTTTTGTGTTTTTCTTAAGCACTCGGAACAGATTTGCCAGTAAGAGCTGAGTAAATTACACATGGGGGTGTTTTTCTGACCTTTGTATGATACATGCAATTTGAATACAGGCATCAAATTCAACCAAAGCTTTTCCCCAAAGTGACATTTGGGCTTCTGTTTTCAGCCCATAAGGCCAACACATGGGCAAATGCTTTCTAGTTCCAAACCACAGACAAGAATCTTCTCAGCTCGCACAAAACAGATGATTCATTCTTCCATTTTTTTCTTATGGGGGCGGGTTAACTGTTTTCTAAACACTTTTGTTTCTTTCTTGACACAAATTCATTCTTTTTTCTCTGAAGCAGTGAGGCAGGGAATCTGTGATGTTTAGAGATAAGGTTTCAGAGGTATGATCCACTCATACATAGTCATCAAACACAGCCGTTATTAACTGCCTGTTTCTGGACAGTGAAATGGAGACGAAAGACAAAGAGCAACCGATGTCATCCCTCATCTTTTTGAGAGAGACTGTTGTTTTGATTAGACATGGTTGAAACACCTTTATTTTAAAAATCACTGATATCACCTACCAGGGTCTACAATTTCATCACCAACCTATTTCTTGTTTCTTATCATATTCTTCCACACATCCCTAGGACCCTACCATTGATTGATTGGATTGGATTTCTATTACTGGGCATACCGTATTTGCCAGCGTACAAGACGACTGGGCCTATAAGACGACCCCCCAACATTTCCACTCAAAATATAGAGTGGATGGCTCTGCTGCGGTGCCGGCGGTGGCTGCCCAGGGCTCTGCCCGGGCCCGCCCTGGACATTCATGGCCAGTGAGGAGGAGGGGAAGCAGCAGGGCAGGCAGGAGCAGAGGAGGAGAAGGAAGAGGGGAAGCGGCTATCTGGTGGCGCGCAGGAGAGCAGGCAGCTGGCTCAGCTGCAAGGAGGGTGAGGAGGGGAAGCAGCCGGGTGGGCGGCAGCGGAGGAGGAGGAGGAAGAGGGGAAGTGGCTATCTGGTGGCACGCAGGTGAGCAGGCAGCTGGCTCAGCAGCGCAGGGCACCGGGCAGCCCAGCGGTGGGCTCTGGCTGCTCAGGCATGGCTGGCTCTGCTTCCCTCCCTCTGTCCATACCGCCAGCCTGCTTGCCCACCTGCCATCCTCCCCTGCCAGAGCTGCCCTGCATCACTCGGTGGCGGTGGCGGCTCCTTCCTGGCCCAACTGACGTGCACCCGGTGTACAAGATGACCCCCACACTTGGAGGCATGTTTTGGGGGCCAAAAAAGTCATCTTATACGCCGGCAAATATGGTGTGTTACTGGAGCAGATACAAGGCAATTCAACAAGTTCGCTGTCATGCTTGGGTCAGTTTCAATGTACCTACAAATCACTGAAGTTTCCTCAGGCACTCTGGCAGAAGGATGATGGTGGTCTAAAAAGGTTGAAATTTGAACACAAATCATTAGTAGGGTGAGTAAAAAAAGAGGAAGTGCTAAAGCACAAGGAAACCTTGTTTCCCTGTTAACCACCAGGCTTGAACTCCACCTCCTGGCTCCCCCCCCCCCCCGCTCATGTATTTGTTTCTGATACTTAGCCATATGTAACTCTGGGCTCCATTGCTTCCATTTCCCATAGGATTTTATTTTAAATTGCTCTTGATCAGGCCTGTAGGGCTTCTGCCACATCCATTCTTCACAGTCCTCATGAGATGCAGCCTGTCTCCTGCCAGAAAACGTTCACTTTAGCACAGTAAGCTGTGGTCCAAAGCCTCACAACACTTTCCAAGCTACATACCATGCCCACATTCAACATTCTGCCTTCTCTGTCAGGTCCCTTACCTTTAATGAGAAGGTGCATTAACAGCACCAGTTGTGAAAGTCCTTTTTCAGTCATTCATTTTTGCATTCAGAGTCCTGCAGTCATTGGACATCCATTCAATTTTTCTTCTAGTGAAACCATTCATTCTCACTGACATAAGCATGACTAAATAGCAGTCATCTTCCCTTTGGTGGGAAGATCTGCACATCAGGTGAATTGTTCCAATGACACAGGATGCCTCCTAGTTCTTCTGTCCCAGTATATCAGATTCTCCTGTGTGATATACTCGTATATACTCTCCCTCCTCCTTAGAAGCTTTCTTCCTCTGATGTCCTTTCAGAAGTGTGTCCTGTTGTTGTAGATAATGCAACTTTGCATGCAATCATTCCTAAGATGGAAGAATTAAACAAGATAACCAGGGCTATCTATCCTACAGTGCACCCTCGACTTACAGATGGCTCGACTTACAGACTTTTCAAGTTACAGACTTCTCTGGCCACAAAATTTAGGTTTGACTTGCAGCCGGAGAATTGACCTACAGACCAGAAAAAAACCAAAACGGAACAAAAATGGAACAAAAATGGCCAGCTGTGGATTAATCGGTTTTCAATGCATAGTAGGTCAATGGAGCCTCGACCTACAGACTTCGACCTGCAGCCACCATTCCAATACGGATTAATTCCGTAAGTAGAGGGTCCACTGTAGTTCAGACACTCTTTTGGTACATTAGACTCCTCCTGGTTCCTTTGTCTCCCCCTTCCCTGGGAGCTTTCTTGTGCAGAGATGACTCACTAGGAAGACAACATTAACTCTCCAAACATAAGTTGACCTTCCATGCTTTTCTATGTATGTTAAGGTTTTTGTAGGTAGTTTAGGAGCAGGGCCATCACAAAACTTGTTTTTGATTTTTCCAAGGGTGTTCTTTTTCATTCTACATGTAAACAATACTGGCTTTAATCAGCTCCCGAGGTAGTTGCTGTGTATGAATGTTTCCACATAACTCTGCTAGTTTAACCACAAGCCACTATATCTAATACTTGTTTCTCATTTGATAGCCTCTCCTTCTTCCTAATGAGTTGGAGAGTTCAGACAAAGATGTGCTTCAACTCCTTTTTCTTTCTCTTCCTGCAGAATTAAGAGAGCTTGCATTTATTGTAGTGCAGGTGCAGTTAATGTTGTCTGCAGACAAGAACGCAAACATGGCATATGCCCTGCATGCCACCACCATAGCAGCCCCTGGCAAGACGATTACAATTCCATAATATCCAGTGACTCTGCCGTCTGTGCCAATAGTAATTTTCTCCTGAAGTCCAAAGGTCTACTTCATGGTTTGCTTTCAGATAAAGTTCCAGGACATATACTTTTGTTGTTGTTTACCTTTGGGTTAGCAACAGAACTGTTTTTGTTGGTAGCCCAATAGATACATCTGTTTTTGTTCTGCTGATGGCTTCATGATTTTAATTTGATCCTCAGTGTATTTATTTATTTGTTTGTTTGTTTGTTTGACAAAATTTGAAACAAACACATAGGTAAAATTCCCCCAGTGCTAGCCATTTGAACATTTGCCCTTGCACAGAAGGTTTTGGAAAGTGGTTATATATAAACCCTTATTACATCTATTACACATGGAATTATATATATATAATTCCATGTGTAATAGGTGTAATAAGGGTTTATAGGTGTGTAATAGGTGTAATAGGGGTCCATGTGTAATAGGTGTAATTTTTTCGACTGTCTTCTGCTTAGCACACATATATATAATCCCATGTGTAATAGGGGTCCCTCCTCTTATGTACATCCTTACTCTTAGTCATAAGGATGCATCAGTGCCTTTCCACAGCGAACATATGTACCTTGGAACAGAACAATGATTCACTTTTCAACTTTCTGTTGTATTGCATTCTAACAAATCAGGAGTTACTAGTCTGTCTTTGTTCACAGCCTACAATTGATCCAAAGATGATCTGAAATTCCACTTGTATTCATTATTATTAAGCACACTGTGGGCTGATATATTGTTGCTGGTTGTGTATATGTGTTCTGCCTCCAAGCTTGTAGAACCTTTTATGTGCTAAGCAGAAGACATTCAAAAAATATTTTGGAAACAGCTTTCAGTTTTGTGGGATCTAATATATTTTGAGTGTGCTTGTTTGTGAAAAGATAGGCCTCTTAAGGCTGGAGATGGGGGGGGGGAGTCTTAATTTCATTGTGTTATTCTGGATCTCACCTGTTTTCCCATCTAGTCCTTTCTTTACATCGAGTTGTGAGACTTTATTTTTCATTTCTATGTGGACATTTTTATAGATCTTTATAGATGTTTTCTCAATATACACTGTGTGCATTTTCTTAAACTATTTCCCCTGGTGTATGTATTTTGCACTCCTTCATGGATTGCTGCCTTGTCGTGGCGAAGGGGCTTGAGTAACTCAGAGAAGCTATGGGCTATGCCGTGCAGGGACACCCAAGATGGACAGGACATAGTGGAGAGTTCCGACTAAACGCAATCCACCTGGAGTAGGAAATGGCAAGCCACTCCAGTACCTTTGCCAAGAACGCCCCATGATCAGAAACAAAAGGCTAAAAGATATGACGCTGGAAGATGGGCCCCTCAGGTCGGAAGGCGTCCAACATGCTACTGAGGAAGAGTGGAGGACAAGTACAAGTAGCTCCAGAGCTAATGAAGTGGTTGGGCCAAAGCCGAAAGGACGCTCAGCTGTGGACGTGCCTGGAAGTGAAAGGAAAATCCAATGCTGCAAAGAAAAATACTGCATAGGAACCTGGAATGTAAGATCTATGAACGTTGGGAAGCTGGAGGTGGTCAAACAGGAGATGGCAAGAATAAACATCGACATCCTGGGCATCAGTGAACTAAAGTGGACAGGAATGGACGAATTCAGCTCAGATGATTATCATATCTACTATTGTGGGCAAGAATCCCGTAGAAGGAATGGAGTAGCCCTCATAGTCAACAAAAGAGTGGGAAAAGCTGTAATGGGATACAATCTCAAAAATGATAGAATGATGTCAATACGAATCCAAGGCAGACCATTCAACATCACAATAATCCAAGTTTATGCACCAACCAGCATTGCTGAGGAGACTGAAATTGAACAATTCTATGAAGATTTACAACACCTTCTAGAACTGACACCAAAGAAAGATGTTCTTCTCATTCTAGGGGACTGGAATGCTAAAGTCGGGAGCCAAGAGATAAAAGGAACAACAGGGAAGTTTGGCCTTGGAGTTCAGAACGAAGCAGGACAAAGGCTAATAGAGTTTTGTCAAGAGAATAAGCTGGTCATCACAAACACTCTTTTCCAACAACACAAGAGGCGACTCTATACATGGAAATCACCAGATGGGCAATATCGAAATCAGATTGATTATATTCTCTGCAGCCAAAGATGGAGAAGCTCTATACAGTCAGCAAAAACAAGACCTGGAGCTGACTGCGGTTCTGATCATCAGCTTCTCATAGCAAAATTCAAGCTTAGACTGAAGAGATTAGGAAAAACCACTGGGCCACTCAGGTATAATCTAAACCAAATCCCTTATGAATACACAGTGGAAGTAAAGAACAGATTTAAGGAACTAGATTTGGTGGACAGAGTGCCTGAAGTACTTTGGATAGAGGCTCGTAACATTGTCCAGGAGGCAGCAACGAAAACCATCCCAAAGAAAAGGAAATGCAAGAAAGCAAAGTGGCTGTCCAATGAGGCCTTAGAAATAGCAGAGAGGAGAAGGGAAGCAAAATGCAAGGGAGATAGGGAAAGTTACAGAAACTTGAATGCAGACTTCCAAAGAATAGCAAGGAGAGACAAGAGGGCCTTCTTAAATGAACAATGCAAAGAAATAGAGGAAGATAACAGAAAAGGAAAGACCAGAGATCTGTTCAGGAAAATTGGAGATATTAGAGGAACATTTTGCGCAAAGATGAACATGATAAAAGACAAAAATGGGAGGGACCTAACAGAAGCAGAAGACGTCAAGAAGAGGTGGCAAGAATACACAGAGGAATTATATCAGAAAGATTTGGATATCCCGGACAACCCAGACAATGTAGTTGCTGACCTTGAGCCAGACATCCTGGAGAGCGAAGTCAAGTGGGCCTTAGAAAGCTTGGCTAACAACAAGGCCAGTGGAGGTGATGGCATTCCAGTTGAACTATTTAAAATCTTGAAAGATGATGCTGTTAAGGTGCTACATTCAATATGCCAGCAAGTTTGGAAAACTCAACAGTGGCCAGAGGATTGGAAAAGATCAGTCTACATCCCAATCCCAAAGAAAGGCAGTGCCAAAGAATGCTCCAACTACCGCACAATTGCACTCATTTCACATGCTAGCAAGGTTATGCTCAAAATCCTCCAAGGTAGGCTTCAGCAGTATGTGGACCGAGAACTCCCAGAAGTACAAGCTGGATTCCGAAGAGGCAGAGGAACTCGAGACCAAATTGCTAACTTGCGCTGGATTATGGAGAAAGCCAGAGAGTTCCAGAAAACTATCTACTTCTGCTTCATTGACTATGCGAAAGCCTTTGACTGTGTGGATCACAGCAAACTATGGCAAGTTCTTAAAGAAATGGGAGTGCCTGACCACTTTATCTGTCTCCTGAGAAACCTATATGTGGGACAGGAAGCAACAGTTAGAACTGGTCATGGAACAACTGAGTGGTTCAAAATTGGGAAAGGAGTACGGCAAGGCTGTATATTGTCCCCCAGCTTATTTAACTTATATGCAGAATACATCATGCGGAAGGCTGGACTGGAAGAAACCCAAGCTGGAATTAAGATTGCCGGAAGAAATATCAACAACCTCCGATATGCAGATGATACCACTCTGATGGCAGAAAGTGAGGAGGAATTAAAGAACCTTGTAATGAGAGTGAAAGAGGAGAGTGCAAAAAACGGTCTGAAACTCAACATCAAAAAAACTAAGATCATGGCCACTGGTCCCA
Organism: Pogona vitticeps; assembly: GCF_051106095.1. Lineage (NCBI taxonomy): Eukaryota > Metazoa > Chordata > Lepidosauria > Squamata > Agamidae > Pogona > Pogona vitticeps. Next base: position 92,191,625 of record NC_135784.1, read on the forward strand.
TCACCTCCTGGGAAATAGCAGGGGAAGATATGGAGGCAGTGTCAAATTTTATCTTCCTGGGCTCCATGATCACTGCAGATGGAGACAGCAGCCCTGAAATTAAAAGGCGCCTTCTTCTTGGGAGGAAAGCGATGACAAATCTTGACAGCATCTTGAAAAGCAGAGACATCACCTTGCCAACAAAAGTCCGAATAGTCAAAGCTATGGTTTTTCCTGTCATGATGTATGGAAGTGAGAGCTGGACCATAAAGAAAGCAGACCGCCAAAGAATTGATGCCTTTGAATTGTGGTGCTGGAGGAGGCTCTTGAGAATCCCCTGGACTGCAAGGAGAACAAACCTATCAGTTCTAAAGGAAATCAACCCTGAATGCTCACTTGAAGGACAGATCCTGAAGCTGAGGCTCCAGTACTTTGGCCATCTCATGAGAAGAAAAGAGTCCTTGGAAAAAACCTTGATGTTAGGAAGGTGTGACGGCAAGAGGAGAAGGGGACGACCGAGGATGAGATGGCTGGACAGTGTCTGCGAAGCAACCAACATGAACCTGACACAACTCCGGGAGGCAGTGGAAGACAGGAGGGCCTGGCGTGCTCTGGTCCATGGGGTCACGAAGAGTCGGACACGACTAAACGACTAAACACACACACATGTATTTTGCATGTATTTTTTTCTAGTTATGTTTGTAAACTAGAATTGCACACTGTTCTAGGCAATCAACTTTCGAATATATAAAAATGGTTTTGTATATGGGTCTATGGGTATGGCTTTGAATTTAATTGCCCTCATGCTCTGATCCAGGGGGTCGCTCTAGGCAATTGTTTGGCCCCTGTGTGAACAAAATGCTGGCCTAGATAGGGCCTCAGTCTGATCCAGGATGACTGCTGTGTTTTTATATTCTTATGTTTTAAAACAGTTAATAGCCAACATTCTGCTGTTTGCTTGTGTTGAGATATATTGAATGGCATAAATCTCAGTGGTGAATTCCCACCAATGAAAAAGTAGAAATTTGTATATTTTGTGTGTGTGTCATATATCAAGCCAGATAATGGTCCACAACAAGAGTTTAACTTCTTAATTAGGAGCTATTTGCTGCTGAAATTTATGCTGTAGGAATTACAACAATGGGCATAAGCAATAGGATTCTGGACTGTTTCTCTCAAGTGCTCTAAAAAATAGGTTTTTAACCTGTGGTCCATGGACCCCCGGGGGCCTGTAGTATCCTCATAGGGGTCCATGAGGGCTTGAAAAAATGTTATGATATTTTGCAGCTAAAATAGAAAGGAAGGAAGAAAGGAAGGAAGGAAGGAAACATAGAACAAAATCTTAATTTCCCGGGGTCATCAGGGGGTGTGGAGCATCGTGTCATCAATATGCTGATGACACTCAGCTCTACATCTCCTTTTCACCAACTGCAGGTGATGCCGTCCTATCCCTCCAGCACTGCCTGGAGGCCGTACTGCAATGGATGTGGGAGAACGGGCTGAGGCTGAACCCGGACAAGATGGAAGTTCTGAGGGTGGGTGGCCCTGTGGATGGTGGCTTCGGCAGCCCCCTCATGTTTGGGGGGGCGGCCCTGGCCGCGAAGAGTGGGGTCCGCAGCCTGGGGGTACACCTGGACCCAATACTCACCATGGAAACACAGGTGCCGTCGGTAGTCTGCACCACCTTTTTCCACCTTTGGCGGATTGCCCGGCTGCGACCTTACCTCGACACGGGGGTGCTCACCACCTTAGTACATGCGCTTGCAATCACTAGATTAGATCACTGTAACACGCTCTGCGTGGGGCTTCCTTTGAGGTTGATGCGGAAACTTCAGGTGATACAGTGGCCAGACTCCTTACTGGAGTGAGAAATACCATCATATTTCTCCTACTCTGGCCATGCTGCACTGGCTGCCCATCCGTTTCCGCATTGACTTCAAAGTGTTAATGCTTACATATAAGGCCCTAAACGGTTTAGGACCTCGATACTTGGCGGAACGCCTGCTCCCACCCAGATCTACTCAGATCACCCACACGAGCCAGGAGGTGAGGCTGAGGAGCCTAACGCTGAGGGAGGCCCGGAAGGAAAGAACACGAAACCGGGCCTTCTCAGCAGTGGCTCCTCGCTTCTGGAATAGCCTTCCTCCGGCAATTTGTGCGGCCCGAACACTGGGCACCTTTAAGAGCCAACTAAAGACATGGTTGTACGTTCAGGCCTTCCCTCCTGTCAATACTTAATTTCTTTTTTCCTTATTTATTTTTTGTTATATTATTGTATGTCCCACAGTTTGTTTGTTAAATATTTATGGTTTATTGTATTTTTTGTATATTCTATGGTTAATTGTATATTTTATTGTAAGCCGCCCAGAGTGGTCGACCAGACCAGATGGGCGGGATATAAATCAAATAAATAAATAAATAAATAAATAAATAAATAAATAAATAAATAAATAAATAAATAAATAAATAAATAAATAAATAAATACTTTTTGTGTAAAACCTGGCTTTTCTAACCTACTGTCTCCATTAAAAACAAACAAAAATGTAAAAATCAGTTACGAAAATAACTGTGTGATAGTAAATAATTTTTAGATATTTGTGCTTATGGCAAGAACATGCAAGTGAATAAGGCTGAGTGGCTGAGAGACAGCGGCTGACATTTCTTGCTACTGTATAGACAGTCAGAAACCAGGGAAAGAGAGAGCTGAAATCAGTCAGTGTCAGCGTGAGTGAGTGTTCAGTTAGACTTCATCATTGTGTTTCTTCTTCAATTTCTCCTGATAAAACCATTTGATTATTGTTGGGTAGAGTGACTTTTCAATATCGTCACAGTGAATTTCATAACAATACATTTTGGCTGAGCCTCAGAATGCATTGCTGAATGAATTTGAAATGTAAAAAAAATGATGTTGTTGATGAGGGTGCCTCCCGTTCAAAGCAAAGTGAAGCTTCTTCCAGTCATCTTAAAAAGTGTTGCCCATTATAACAAGGAATATCTCTTGATGAGACCCTTCATGAGAAATTTTAAATAAATATTTGGTGCACCCTAGGGTTTTAAATCTTGAGTGAAGTCTTGGTGGTCTGCAGCAACAAAAGATATTTAAAGAGAGTCCCTGCTAAAGAAAAGGTTAAGAACCTCTGCACTGTAATTACTGCAGATGATCTTATTTATAGCCTAGGGGTGGACAAGAGGGAAAATGTTCTCTCACAGGTATGTTCTGTGGAAATCCCTATGTGACTATAACTGACTCACGAATCCATTTTAGTAGAAACTAAATTAAATGCTCTGTGTGAATAATCTCAATTTATTTGGGCTAATTTAAGCCCTTTGCTAAACAAAATTGACTATCTGATTGGAGCATCTGGATTTTCTCACAGTTATTCTAATAGAAATCAGCAATTAGCAACTAAATGAGAGTTTCAGCAGCATCTCAGAGATCTGTTGTTGTGGAAGGCAGTACTAAAACCAATAGGAAGCAGATTTTGGTTAATTGTGAGGAGAAACTTCCCAGTGAAATGTTTTTCAGTGAAACAGGCTTCCACAGAAGGATGTTTTCTCTCGTTTGATGGAGGTAGTTAATCAGAGCAGAAGCTGATTGGTTACCTGACATGTTGTTGTAGTACTTGTTTTCTGCATTGTACAGTCTGCTTGAGCAGAGGTTTGACCAGATGATGGCCTTCAGGGTCTTTTTAGTTCTACAAATGGAATAGAAATCAGTACCCCCATGTGCAAGTAGAAATCCTGCTGTTATTAAGGGGCATACTTTGATCTCTCTGAGCACTAGAGATTTGATGGAAATTGAGGGGAGCTGTCACTGGAACAGTATTAAGCTCCATTGCTAGTCAACAGGATTCTGCTTAGGGCCATGTACTGTTTCCTGACCCAGTCCATACCCAACTAAGGATGCGCAGAATGATGCCTGCCCTGCCCTGTGCCCTTTTGGTTATACTGCAACCCGTTCCTTGTTGGGATCTGTAACAGTATTTGTGCATTTCAGGATCTCCATGAAAAACACAAAGATCTGTGTCTTGTGGGGAAAATACACAACTTTATTTGGACATCTTAATTATTCAGAGTTGCACATGAAGATGTCACTTCTCCCATGTAAGCCAAGGTGCCAAGATCAGCAAGCAGTAGTATTTACACCACCACACCTACAGGTCAAAAGAAGAAGAATGGGGCAAATGGAAAGACAGACTGTAGTGTACCAACTCTAATCTTTAGTCACTCAATGCACACATACAAGTAGAATACAGGCATTCATTCAAAGTCACATATGAACTCAGTCCCAGTTGTCTTACTAAACCAAGCTGGTTAAGAAAGGAAATAGAAAGAAGCAAGAAGATTATTGAACGTGAATCCTAGCAAGCAATTACAACACAAGTCTTTTATTTTGCCATGCAGCTGTGTATGTAACAGCTGGCCAAATGCAACCAATAGTTTCAGCCTGAGCCATCCCTACCATCTCTGTCCTTGAACATGCAGGAGATGTCATGGCCTTTACTGGGAAGTTCATCTGTCAGTCTCCTCCTTCAGTGCCAGCAGATGGTCTCCTGGATACTGTTTATACTTGATTTTCCCTTCCTTCAATTGAATCATGACATATATTTAATAGTGATGATGTTGATAACAATGATGATGAAGAAGTGCAATGCAATAATAATAATCTGTTTCCTCATTTATTATATTTATATACCTAGGGACTTGAGATGACCTACAAGACAGTTAAAAAAACAATAGAAAATTAAAATACGTCGGTGTTACAAACATTAAAATAGTATTACATTTCATTATACTATTACAATTAAAATTAAATTTAAAACATTTGGAAATATCTCATCAAAATGCTAATACTAGTTTGCCTCTTTAAAAAAGAAAGAAATCAGCACAATTGGCAAACACTATAATTTGAAGGACTTAATGTTCTAAGGCCTGCCTGAGTGTAAAGGTCTTTGCTTGCCAGTAGAAGGACAGCAGGGATGGGCAAACCTGTTTATTCGTGGTAAGGCCTGAGTGTAACCACCAAGAATATCTTTTCTTAGATTCCCTCCAAATGGCTTCTTAGGTTGTAGGGTCAAAAAAAGTATCTATCCAGTAGATTGTAAAGTGTTTTCCAGCTTGTTTGTACCCAACTCATATGCAATAGGATCCCCATATCCAAGCCCCCCTATGGATACTGAAAATTGTGGGTAATAGCAAATGTATATAGCATGGTAAAAGGGGGAAAAACAGAACAAAAATTATTTTCACATGCATTGCCAGAACTGGCCACTAGAGACCATGCTATGTATTCTTCACTAACAAGGATTTATAGCACATTCTCTGGTAGCCAGTTCTGGTAACACATGTGAAAATAGTTTTTTTCTGGATTTGTTTTTCTTTTAATATTTTTAATATTTTGAGACTGTGGATAAGCGAATCAGTGGATACTGACCGTGTGGATAAGTAGGTCCTACTGTATATAGGTCATAACCATCACTTTGAACTGTGTCCAGAAATGGACCAATAGCCAGTTGCAGAAATGGATATAATATGTTACTATAACTCAACTTCATAAATAGCAGATTCAACATTGTGAGTCAGTTGGGTGTGTGTGTGTGTGTGGAGTTTCCCCCTGGGCAATTCATGAGTGCTGGTAAACTTCATGGTCACCTAGAATTGCAAAATATACCTGATTCAGTCTGTATTCAAACATTTGTCCCAATATGTGCAGTCCCTAAATCTGCATCATATGTGTGTACCAAAATATCTCCATTACTTGTGGTATAATCAACTGGCACAGCATGTAATGACATGCTCTCAGTATAGACTCTAGATTATCTATTAGCTGTATCAAGTTTTGATTTAATTAGGACATACCTTGCAATTCCAGCAAATATCGTCAACCATTATGGACAGGTAGTACTGAAAAATGCCTTTTTATTTGTTCTGTGTGATCTTTGGCCAAAAAAATAGTGGAAGACATTCCACTATGGCATATTCTACTGTCATATTTATAGGACTGCTCAGAGCACATTTCTAAAGCATTTTCTGTTACATCGTGATGATAACTGGTCCAACCACAGGATTTAGAGTTCCTCCCTGTTGATAGCAAGGAGATTTATCATATCATAGCTTTATTTGTCTTTGCACTAGCAAAACAGTAGCAAAAATACTTCTGATTTATACACCCTGCTGAGCTGAGCATTGCTTAACATTTGATTGTTGTTACTTTTCAAACGTATACTTTATTTGACTAGCTTGGCCTCTGTTATTCAGAATTAGGAAGAGTTTGGTTTAAAAAAAATCATGTTATCCATTAAGTTTAGAAATGAAGAGATAAATGTGTTGTTGTTAATGTTAAGAAAGGGTGGGGTATAATTCATGGTGCAACTGCTGATTAATTTCTTAATTAAGTCATTCTTTTTGAAGAAACCATAGGATTTTTAGAGAGCAGAATATATGGCCGCCAGTGGCAATTTAGTCTGTAGTGGCCCATTTGGTTATTGGCACATCCAAATATGTTGTTTCTGTGGTTTTTAAGTTGCTTCCTCCAACCTAACAGTTCTAGATATGGGACTCCAAATCCCACAATATATATTGGGGGGGGATAGCAGGGTGTGTAAATCAACACATCTGGAACTAGCTTTTGAAGAAATAGCCGCGTTAGACTGTACAAGAACCTCAGACAAAACACAAGGGAAGGAAACTTTGTAGTACCTTAAAGACTAACTGCTATATTTTATTCTGTTCTTCTGTGGGTCAAGTCCATGGTCTGAGGAAATGGAACATCAGAGGAAGTAGACTTCTTCCATGAAAACTCACATTAAAATGTAGCAGTTAATTTTGAAGGTGCCACAATGTTTTTTCTCTCTTTTTTTATTTTTATTTTGTTTGACATCTGGAAAGTGTCAGGCCAAGGACTGCTGTCTTGAGAACATGGAAGCTAGAACCCACTTCAGTTAGGTTTTGCCATTTATCAAGATCTCTTTTCTCTGCTTTCTACTCTGTCAGGTAGGCTGTTCAACTACCCTTCAAGAGGCATGGGCGATTTGTGTTGAATTGGGTTAATACTTTCTGGCGCCTTCAAGACAAGCACAGTTTATTTAGCATCCAGTCCTCTGACTCACATCTGATGTAGCCAAAACAGCACCACACACATACATGCACGCACACACATTCACAGCTACAGAAGCATCCAGAATTTTGCCAGAATTAAATTTTGGCAATATCTCACTGTTTTCACCAAAATTCGGAATTCTCTGGGCCACACTTCTCACAGATCTAAAGCACCTGCTCTGAAAGACTGTGAAATATTCTAGGACAGTTTTTGGAGGTGTGAAAGGCTGCAGCAGGACAGGGAGTAAAGGAAGTCCTAGTTTGCTAGCTTTGGCTGCTGAAACTTTGGTCATTAAGACTTGGTCTAGAAGATAAAATACACCTTATAATTAAAATATAGAGGAAAAATATAGTTGTAACACGTGGATAAAAAGAAATACAAAGTACTCAGCAGAAAAACCTATCTAAGAAACAAGTCAGCTTAAAAGCTCAAAGCTTGTCTTTTATTAATGGCGTACTGACTCAGTAGGATGCATGAGTCTTTTAGAACCAACAATGTGCTTCGTGGGAGAATGGAAGGATGGAGGTCAGGAACATATTTGTCTTGTACAATTCCATCTGCAAATTCTATGTATTTAGTCATTTCTGCAGTTGTGCTTTGTTTTATATGAATGCTGAGGGGTTGACAATAAGGCTGCACATGGTGAAAGCATTTTTCTCTCATTTCAGGCTTTTTCAAGGGTACCTCTTCTGTTTGCTTTCCTTTTTGTATGTTTTGTGTGCTGGTCTTTCATTTTGCACAATAGGGCCTCTTTTGCGTCATTTGTTTTCTGTCTCCCTATTTTCTGGCACTCCAAAAGCCCCCACAAACCCCTAAAAAACGACTCTTAAAAAGCAAAGGCAAAGCAAGGGAGAATCAATCTACTCTAACAGCAGGCAGCAGTACAAGAAAGAAAAATCATCATCAGACCTACAGAGGTACTATTTTATATTTTTCAAAACAATAGTGTGAGTTCAGTGTCCACCACTGAATGAAGCAGCTCCCACAGCTTCCATGTAATGAAAATGGTTACATGGGAATCAGAGAAGCTTTGGGATGGATGTAGGAAGTTTTTAATTGCCAAACATTCCTCTCTACTGGAGACTTCACCAGCTTTTCATGAGTAAGTTGCACAAGAGAATTTCAGCCATTATATTTATTACCTACAGGGCAAATGAAGAAATTCTTATTTTGACTTGAGAGATAATTATGTTGCACACATATTATTAGTCTATGCTTTTAAACTGCATTTTATTAGACGACTCTGAATATTGCACAAAATGTATAATATCACTTGTTCTGTGCCATCATATCGAAATCAACTTATAGCAACCCTAATAGGGATTTCAAGGTACGTATGTGAGATTTTAAAAGAGTGGTTTTACCAGTTCTACACCCCTAGTGAGTTTCCATGGATGAGTGGGGATTCAAACCCAAATCTCCAGGTCTGTCAGTCTATCCACTACACCACACTGGGATATCACTTACATAGCAGTAAAATAGAATTATAGTAAATGACTTAATAATGATAATAATAATGATAATGATAATGATAATAATAATAATAATAATAATAATAAGAATAAGAATAAGAATAAGAAGAAGAAGAAGAAGAAGAAGAAGAAGAAGAAGAAGAAGAAGAAGAAGAAGAAGAAGAAGAAGAAGAAGAAGAAGAAGAAGAAGAATTTTTAGAACTGCAAAGCTGGAAGGGACCCTATAAATCTCTGAGTCCAGCCCCATCAAGGAGGCACACTGTGTTTTTAACTTCCGACATCTGGCTCTGCAGCCAGATACGTAAACCAGTGAACTATTCAGCAGTTAAATAATACTCTTAAAACTGCAGAGCTGGAAAGACTCTGCCCCTGTCAAGGAAGCACAGTGGGGAATCAAACTTCCAACCTCTGTTTCTGCAGCTAGCTACCTAAACCACTAAACTATCCAAAAGTTCTTGAATTACATTAAGGGGTATAGAGTAATGCTAAAGGCAAAGAAGAAAGAATGAGCATGTTATAGGTGAGGTGGGCTCTGGTCTAACCAGGAGGTTCCTTATTTCACCCCTATGAGGTTAGGTAACACTCCTACTCAGACCTTGGACAACCATCATGCATTGGATTTGTAAGCAGAGAGATTTAGAAGTCTGTCTAGCTGAAGAGAAGAAGAGGGTAGAAGAGACAGCTGAAAGCTGGGCTGGAGGATGGACGATGACTCTGAGGTGAAAATAAGATAATAATGTGAAAAGTATATATTCAGACTTAATTGAATCCAGCCACCTGCTGTGTTTAGAAGCCAGAGTACTATTTGAGTATGTAAAAGAATGTTGTATCAACAACGAGGGGGGGCACACTAGTCCTGCCCCCCCTTGACAGTTGGAAGGAAAGAGGTAATTGGACACTGAATCCTCTTCTGCTACCACCCAATTTGCCACTGTGGTGGGGCTAGACAGATGTGGGCCCACAAAATGGGACCATGGCCTGCCTAACTTTGCTCTTGAGAAAAGGGGGCAAGATATTGACATTTCCCGCGTCTCATATTTTGTTGTGAAGGAAGGGCTATGTCAAACAAACAAATGTTAAGGACTTATTTGGAGTCACATATTCAAATTAAACTCCATCTTGGAGTTCAGAGGTCAGGCAAAGTACAAAAGATCACCCCATTATTGGACCATGGTCTGATGATAAGAGAACATGCAAATATTCAATCCTTATAGAAGAGTTTTATTCACATTTTATGGGGACAAAAATAGAGCAGCAAGGACATGGGACTGTCACAGTCTAACTGTAAAATATTTAATTTGATTTGGTTTTTCAAACTCTGTAGTTGGAGATATTATGGCAGACGTAGCAGGCTTGACTACTTAATTCTATTTATAAGATAATGAAGGAATCAGATAAATATTACAATGTGTACAGAATTTTTGTGCATGAAACAAACTCATTTATGTGTAAATCAATTATCAGAATGAATATTCTTTAATATACCTCTAAAAAAAGGCAAGAGGAGCTGAGAAATAAAATTCACATTTGAAAGTGACATACTTCCCAGCCCCAAATTTAAAGCAACTAAGAAAGAAATGGGAAAAAAAACTTTGACATCAAAAGATCTAAGGGCAGGTTCACTGATATGCAAACTGAACCTTTCAGTTTACATATCATACTAAGAAAGAAATGGGAAAAAATTTTGACATCAAAAGATCTAAGGGCAGATTCACTGATATGGCAAACTGAACCTTACTTGGCTGGGTAGATCTCCAGTCCTCCAAATGATGGTTTGGCTTAGATTTTGTTTCTTTTAAAACTGCTGCCTTCTGGATTGAAGGATTGCAAGGAAATGCTTTAAAAAAGAGTATTTGAATCCTTGAATCAGCAGCTGTATTCAGGCATTACAGAATCTGAGTTCATCAACAGACTTTGAGGGGATTGCCTAGTCAGCATCATGAAGAATTTGATGGAAGGATACGCAAAATACTATTTTTGAAATCTCCGTGGAACTACTAATGATTAAATAGCAGGATCCACCTCAGACATTATTTATGGGGGGAAACATTGTTAATTGCTTTGTCATGTTTATCACTGATGTTTCTTGTTGCACAGTCACAAAAAACCCTGTGGATTATTTATTTATTGTGGCAAATAAATAAATAAATAAATAAATAAATAAATAAATAAATAAATAAATAAATAAATAAATAAATAAATAAATAAATAAATAAATAAATAAATAAATAAATAAATAAATATCAGAAGCCACATATACAAAGAAAAAACATCTTTCCAGACCAGGAATCCTTATCCTGAAGTATTTCCTAATCTGAAGTCAATATCCCATCTCCATCATAACCTAGATTTTACCTTTAGGCAATGTCAAATGTTTGGGCCAGCAATGGGAACCCTCACTTATTCCCTCTCAGCTCCTTAGCTGTTCTTCTTTAACCAAGCAGTTCCTCTCTTTGAGGACACAATTATGTGTTTCACACGGGCATGTATTTTACCCCTTACACAGCCCTCGCAGAGCTTGAGTGTGGTACTGTTGCTAGTACTGAAGTATGATTTAGCTACTAATTAGCTTCTGTCTGAAGAATTCGGAGGAGTGACTTTTTGCTCTTTGCCTCAGAAAACAAATAGTCTGGGTAAACCCTGATTCTAAGCAGACACCAGTGAAATTGCTTTTCATAACTGATTAATCCCAAATACTGTACTCCTTCCTCAACATCCCTCTTCCTGGTGAATTTTCTAATGCCCTTCATAACGAAGCCTGCCATCCGTCAAGCAATATCTGTCCCCCTCCCACCCTGTCCCACTATAAAATATGGTTGTTGTTGTTGTTGTTGTTGTTGTTGTTGTTTTCTTTGTGGGTATGTAGCCCTCATCCATTTTTGGTTCTTCCATGCATTGTACGTTTTGTTTGCCATAAGGAAAGAATCTTTTGGATTCTTGTGATGGTGTTGTTAAGGAGGGTAAAGAATAGGCCAGTAGTGGCAAGACAAGGGGAGGGAGAGGAGAGAGCAGGGCAGGTGGATGACTGGAATAGCAGTGTACGGTGATGTTACATACATGGGGTGATTTGAGGTGATGAATGAGGAATCCGTAGATGAATATGCACGATCTGTATTCATCTTAAGTCATTGAAATGGATCATTAGTATTTATGGGGCTCTTTTCCTTAAAATGATAGGGGAAGATGAAAACAAAGGTAAGCACCTCTTCTGTGTTTGTTTTCATTTGCCCTAACCCCAAAGTCCAATTCCTGGTTGTGAGCTACGTAGAAATGACAAAATCAAGCTTACAATGGATTTGAAATTCATCTACTTTTCTAGTTGTGAAATGCCTGACAGCCCTTGGGAAAAGGTTTGACAAGAGCATGTAGTGCTGGCTTTCCTGCAAAGAGGCATTGATAAGAATAATAATGGGAAGCAAATGCTTTTCCTGAAAGGCTGAAGGAAAGGAGGAGGAAAGCCCAAGTTCTCTGTGGCTTCATCATACGCTGTGAAAGCTGACACAGGGAAGCCAAAAATAACACAGGCCCTCCTTTCCACAGAGACCACCCTGCCATTCAGAGATTATGGCTGGGGCTGATTCTGCCCATTGAAATGTAGGGCTGTAGCAATTTATAGCAGCATGACAAGTGGCAGAGGTTATTTTATGCAGAGGAGGGTCATGCTGGCACTAAAGCTCCTTGACAAATCTACTTATTAACATCAAAAAATGCTATTTTAAAACACTGCCAAATGTATTAAATGAGAAAGAAAAGCCTGCTGCATGCTCACCAAGAACAAGCAGAATGTATTGCTCTAAGAAAAAAAAAACTTTTCTGTTCTCATGAATTATCAGCATTATCGCCACCTCAGATTTAGCTGTTGGTCCCCAAACATTTTATGGTGTCACATTTTATGGTGACTTCCTGAATGGTGTTTGTTCAGAAATCATCTTGCCGTAACATTCATCCCCCTGCTGCCAATAAGCGCAACAGTTACTGGAAGTACACAGGTAATTCCAGGCATATAGGAAAAATGAACCTATTAGTTATGCTATGAGAACCTACGCTGTGAGAAGCAGTGTCTCAAAATCAAGAGTGTATTATTTCAGTTGCCCCATGTGCCTGGGAAAGATGCTGTATGTACAGGCCTGTCAAGTCACATCCACTCACTCGTTGAACATTGAACACAGGACTGACTGGAGAGCCCGCTTATATGTATATACACCAGCACTGGCGCAAGAGCACTCAAATGTTCACGAAGCAGAAGAGAGTGAAAGCTGAGCCTGAATTTGCAACACACTGTTTAGGGAGGGATTCCCCACCATTCGCCAAAATAACAAAGCAAGGGAATGGGGCTTTCCTCAAAGTTAAATACTGAAAAACCTACTCTGCCACTTGCCATATAGCTCAATTAATTTCACAACTTTTGACTTGTATCTTGTCCTACTGCTTTTCCCACCATTGTTCAATTTTTTTTCACACAACCTGAAATGCACTAGTTCCTACCCTGGGGGCACACGTACCCCAGGTTGGTAATCACAGTTTTAGATGAAAATTTCATCTCCATGCTGGGGACTTTTACTGCATATAAATTTCTGCTCCTGGCTGCTCTGGGGTGTGCGAATGGCTTGCAAGCACTTCCCATGATTCCCAGAGCAAGTCTCTGATTTGAAAGTGAAAGGGTAGGCAACAAAAGGAGAAAGTAAGGAGGAGGGGGGATGGCTTGGGATTTTCTGGGGTGAGAATGGTGGGAGTGATATCTGAGAGACAGTCAGAGAGTGCAGCTCCTTCGAGGTTCTGAGGGAATGGGGGGTGGGTGGAGAGCCGTAACTGACAGTTTGTGTACAACTGCTTGATTGATTGCCTTTTGCTACAAAAGTTGTTGTAGGTAGATCTATCTATCTATCTATCTATCTATCTATCTATCTATCTATCTATCTATCTATCTATCTATCTATCTATCTATCTATCTATCTATCTATCTATCTATCTATCTATCTGTCTGTCTGTCTGTCTGTCTGTCTGTCTGTCCGTCCGTCCGTCCGTCCGTCCGTCCGTCCGTCCGTCCGTCCGTCCGTCCGTCCGTCCGTCCGTCCGTCCCTCCGTCCGTCCGTCCGTCCGTCCGTCCCTCCCTCCCTCCCTCCCTCCGTCCCTCCGTCCGTCCGTCCGTCCCTCCCTCCGTCCGTCCGTCCGTCCGTCCGTCCGTCCGTCCCTCCCTCCCTCCGTCCGTCCGTCCGTCCGTCCGTCCGTCCCTCCCTCCCTCCCTCCCTCCCTCCGTCCGTCCGTCCGTCCGTCCGTCCGTCTGTCTGTCTGTCTGTCTGTCTGTCTGTCTGTCTCTCTCTCTCTCTCTCTCTCTCTGTCTGTCTGTCTGTCTGTCTCTCTCTCTCTCTATCTGTCTGTCTGTCTGTCTGTCTCTCTCTCTCTCTCTCTCTCTCTCTCTGTCCGTCCGTCCGTCCGTCCGTCCCTCCCTCCCTCCCTCCCTCCCTCCCTCCCTCCCTCTCTCTCTCTCACTGTCTGTCTGTCTGTCTGTCTGTCTGTCTGTCTGTCTGTCTGTCTGTCTGTCTGTCTGTCTGTCTGTCTATCTATCTATCTATCTATCTATCTATCTATCTATCTATCTATCTATCTATCTATCTATCTATCTATCTATCTATCTATCTATCTATCTATTAGCAACTTAGAGTTAGCATAAATGCCAAGCCAATAAATCTTCTGGACCATGAGTGCCATTAATCACGAATGGGGAAATTAAAGAACCCAAAGGGGTGGGAGCCTTGGGACCAGTACACCAAAGACACAAAAATAAACCCTCTCTGAAGGGCTGAAACAAACACAAAGAGTATTGACCATACACATCCCTAGGCGTTATATGGGCAGCTCTCACAGGCATCTATTTAGAAGCTGAAGAAGCTTGTGACTGTTCTGCTGCCACCTCAGATGAAAGAGACAAAAACACTGCCACCAGCAGCAAAGCCTGCCATATACTTCCTGCCACCCATGGAAGCTGGCAGAGCTGCAACTAGCCTTGGGTGATGGGCCTTTGATCCAATGTGCCAACTTTCAGATAGATTTTTTTTCTTTTGCTACACAACATGATTTCAGCCAACAAGTCCACTGGCTAGTCACATTTCTTTTCAATGCCTCCTTTCTTTAAATCTCAAATGTTTCCTGCTTGGGATCTTCACAGCAGGGAATAATTTACAATGATGTTGCTTGCTTGCTTGTTTTTTTCTTCTTTGTCAGGCCTTTAAATTTCAATTATTGTTTTCTATTACTCAACACAGACCAGAGAAGCTTTCCTCTCACTCTGGCAGACTCTCCATCCTGTGTCCCTTCTCGCACTGGTTGTGAGACTGGGGTGCAACATATTGCTCAGTGGGAACTCTGCAGGAGCAAGTGTGGCCACTTACGTGATGGCCTTTTTGCTCCACATTTAGGCAATCCGATACTGGCCAGTGTCTTAGTCAACTTTCACCTCTAGTCGTTCTTGAGAAATTCAGCCAAGCTCATTTGTTGCTCTGCTCATCAGAACCCCTTTCTATTAAGAAGACAGACATTAACCTAGACATTGAACTCAACTTTCTTCCTTCTGAAAGTGCCATGAGATCATGAACTTTTACCTGCCCAGTCAAGTGGGATAAGGGCCAAACGTTTTGATGTAACATCTTTTCTGAAGGATGTCGCCTCCAATACTTTACAGCATACTCTCAAAAGCCTATTGTGTCATCCTTGATTTTATCCTAAGCCGTGATGTTGGACTAAACTTCTAACCTCCTGCCCTAAAGGCAAATGAGCCACCAGCTGTGATACCTCTTCTGTCAGAAGGATGATTATTTAAAATGGAACAGCTTTGCTTGAGAAAGAAACAAATATTTCACAGAGGGTTTCTTTCTACTGGGAATACATGGCTACAATCCCTTGCCCTCTGATTTACTTCCAAGTAAATATGGTTAGGCTCAAACTTCAAAGCATGCATTAATTTATCCAGTTATTCAAATCAAGCATGACAGTACTTACAATAGCACCATTTAACAAGTTCATCTCATATTTAATAACAGTTGCATCTTCCCAGTTTATTAACTGTTGCATGAGATCAGTTACAGAACACAGGCGTGTGAGAAGAGACTGGCTGCATTAGACCAAAGGCCTCTCTTGCCCAGCATCCTCTTTCCCACAGTAACCAACCAGATGCCTATATGGATCCTATGGTCACGACACAAGGGCAGTAATCTATCATGGTCCCTGATAGCTCCCAGCAACTTCTATTCAGAAGTCTGTTATTTCTGATCCAGAGTTTGGAAATTCCTGTAAGAAGGATGAAGATAATGACATGCTGAAATCACACATAGCAGAGGAGTGGTAGGATGAAGCTCTGAGTGGCAGGATATTAATTCTTCTAAAACAAACAAACAAACAAGAAAACCTTTTCAAGCTCTGCTGTATTCCTGGAAAAGGCATGTAGGCCAGTGTTCCCCAACCTTGGGCCTCCAGATGTTCTTGGACGTCAACTCCCAGAAATCCTGACCAGCAGAAGAGGTGGTGAAGGCTTCTGGGAGTTGTAGTCCAAGAACATCTGGAGGCCCAAGGTTGGGGATCGCTGATGTAGGCCATCATGACTAGTCAACTTGTATATTTATTTACCGTGTTTTATTTTATTTTATTTTATTTTATTTTATTTTCTCATTTATAGTCCACCTTTCTTCCAACAAAGCCTTCAAGGCTGCTCACTATGTTAAGGCTTCTCCTCCATGAAGTTATTGACCCCTTCAGATATTTCTCAATTATTGTATACAGTTGTGAGAAATGGACAGTGCTGGAGGCTGATGGGAAAGAGCTGCATCATTTTAAATGTGGTGCTGGATGAGATCCTTGTAGATACTCTGGACTGTGAGAAAGACAAACAAGTGAGTCCTAGATCAAATCAACTTAGAACATTCTCTGGGAGCAAAAATGATGAAGCTGAAGGCTTCATCATATGGTGGGTGTATCATGAGAAGGCTCACTGAAAAAAGACAATGATGCTGATAAAATGTATTCGCGAAGGCTTTCACGGCCGGGATCTAATGGTTGTTGTGGGTTTTTTGGGCTCTTTGGCTGTGTTCTGAAGGTTGTTCTTCCTAAAGTTTCGCCAGTCTCTGTGGCCGGCATCTTCAGAGGACAGCACTGTTGGGAAGAATAACCTTCAGAACACGGCCAAAGAGCCCAAAAAACCCACAACAATCATGCTGAGAAAAATTGAAGGCAGCAGGAAAAGAGGAAGACTGGATCAGAAATGGATTGACTCAGTAAAAGAAGCCATGGCCTTGAATTTTCAAGCCCTGAGCAGGGCTGTTAATGAGAAAACCTTCTGGAGGTCCCCAATTTATAAGACCAAGATAAATTGAAGTGACTTAATTGCATGTAATAACAAAATGCTCAACTCCTAGACTTGTGACAACTTTATTTGCAGCAGCAAATAAAACGGAAATAAAACTGGAGTGACAGAGTGGTCGATGCCTTAAATCTTTTTTGTACAACTTGATGAGCTACGTATAAATAGCAATGTGTCACACAAATTTTGGTTCCTTGTATATTGTCTAGCACTGGGCTTTGTGCTTCATTTCTTTTCAATTAACGATTTAGATTCTTATTTAGAACTGATTGACAAGCATGAATTATTTGTTTTTAATTACATTATCAACTATTTTCTGGTGGTTCAAGTTCATCTGCTCAGAGTTACAGTTCTGCTTTTATAACTGGACCTAGTGGTTTGGATTTCTTTTTTTTAATTGTCAAGGCTTGATGAGATTTTGCAGGCATCTGAAGGAAATAAGAATCTCAGCCTTGAGAAGGTTTCGACTAATCAGTATGGGTCTCATTAACCCTGGCTCTATGCTGCTTCAGTATTTCATGTACACTCACCATCCCATACTCACCAGTTGTCTGCATGTTGTTATGCTTGACTTTACTTTAAAGGTAAAGGTACTTTAAACTTTACTTTAACTTCTATTGGTTTTCAATTCTGCCACGTCCAGGTACATTACATCTCCAGTTCTTTCCACACCAAACCTGAAGTAATTCACAATTGTAGCAAAGTCTTATAAAATGTGAACTCACAACAAAGGGCTCATGTTAAGAAGGAGCTTTTCAGCCAGTGGTTCCTGAAGCACTGTGTTTCTGCATTAACAGTGTTGCAAAGCTTATTTGGAGAGAGCCTTTGAATATTTCTTAATCAGGGTTACTTCAGGTAATGTCATTATTTTAAGTTGTCCATAATTTTCTTTAGTCATTTGTTACTATCTCTTTCATTCTCTTTAACCCTACATATAGACAGATCTAGGTATACCATTTGTTCTGGATAGGCTGGCAAATGCCTACCTCAGCGAATCACTGGGAACAATGAATGTTTATCTGGCCAGGGCCAGGCCCATGTTGGTGTGGGCTCTTGTGTGTGCCTCCTGCTGTGCCTGTGGACTGAACTGCCATACATGTGACAGAAAGTGCCAACTGTTTCCACTTTCTCTCCCATCCCTCTGTTCTATATTAAAATATCCACTTTTGGCAAATGGGTGACCTTCATTGGAAGTGGAGGAGCGAAGAAGGCAAACACCAGCAGTTGTTGGGCAACCCACAGGAAAGAAAGATGCAGTGTGCTTGAAGAGAAAAAAAAAGAGGAGCAGTGGCATGGAGGGGCCGCTGGTTTGTCAGAAATTACACAACTATGCCAATTTCTAAGCTCGTTGCTGATGACAACCAATTTTTTTCTGGTTGCATTTTGTCAAACCGTTTAATTCCATGGAGAGGCTACACTGTGTCTTGTGTGTCCTTTTTGACTGCCGAGTTAAAGGTTCATACAAGGGTTAGTAATGTAACTGTATTATTTACGAGGTTATATAAAACTCATCAGTAGGGGACCTAACACAGACCTACAGAGGATTTCTCCAGTTTCTAGGTGCAGTAAATGGCTAAAGGTAAAGGGACTGTGCTGTGTCAGTGCAGAATACCTCTCCATCATCCATTTATTGCTTTGAAGGAGACAGCAGAGAGATAAAACTCTCCTCAACAGGAAACATCTGCAGTTCTTCCTCCATAAGAAAGGACTACATTTTATATAGGACTCTCCTTAGACCAGATGTTAACTAGCAGTGCATCACAGGAGAAAGGTAGTGTTCCCACAAAGAGAATGAATATTTAAAAGAGCAGGGAAAAGCATGTAGGAAAAAGAACATTAATAAATGAAAACTGACCAAGAGAGTGGAGAAAAATCATTTTCTCCTCACTCTCGTCTCTACACTAGAAGCTATTTTCAAACAGGACATCAGATCTTGTTGTAAGATGGTAATACAGCCAAGCCACTTCATGAGGCTGTCATTAGCTCACATTGTTCTTGAAGAGCATGAGCAATCAGGAGATGCAGATTCCATCTAATTATTTCCAGCAGGAAAACTAGTAAATGTAGATGTAAGTCTATCATTTCGCCTGGAAGGCACTCCCGTAAATGCACAAATCCCTGTGGTTTCAGAGGAAGGAAGGAATGACTGCACTGCTAGAGGTGTTAATAAGGTCCCACACAAATGTGATGGGGTGGAAATTTTAGGAGGTTGTAATATCACAGGGAGATTTGGTTTGGCAGTAATAAATCAGGACTAATAGGCACATGCACAAGAAGGAACAGTGGAGCAACTGTTTCATTGTTCTTGTGAAACCTCATGAAAATCAGGCAAATGATCCTTCTAGGGTACGTGAGCTATTAAAAGAAGTCACATCTTCATGAGATGGATTAACCTTTGATTTCTGAGAGCTCCTTGCTGATTTCTGAGAGCTCCTTTTATTTCACTAGCATGACCACAAGAAGACACTCTGTCGAGGCACTGATGGAGCCATTCCAACCACTAGGTGCAGTGGGGAAATCAGCTCAGGCAGCAGATGTTGGGTGTCAAGAAAGGGTCCAAAATTGCCATTTATTTAGGATGAGGTTGTATTTTCATCGCTTAGAAGGGCACTTGTGAGATGTTCTGTCTGGGATACCATGCACACCAATGGCACCAGTTGCTCACATCTTGAGGGCTGGGTGGTATACTTGCCCAATGCTAAAGGACTTTGTTTTGCTTTGTGTCATGTCTGTACTTTCTATCTCATAGACAGTAGGTTATAGTTTTGGAAATTATGCTTCACTTTTCAGGAGGACAGTTCTCCCTTTGAACAGCTGCCAGAGGACAATCTCGATAAGCTACCCAGTCTGACTTGTGTTTGTGTGTTTAGTCGTTTAGTCGTGTCCGACTCTTCGTGACCCCATGGACCAGAGCACGCCAGGCCCTCCTGTCTTCTACTGCCTCCCGGAGTTGTGTCAGGTTCATGTTGGTTGCTTCGCAGACACTGTCCAGCCATCTCATCCTCGGTCGTCCCCTTCTCCTCTTGCCATCACACCTTCCTAACATCAAGGTTTTTTCCAAGGACTCTTTTCTTCTCATGAGATGGCCAAAGTACTGGAGCCTCAGCTTCAGGATCTGTCCTTCAAGTGAGCATTCAGGGTTGATTTCCTTTAGAACTGATAGGTTTGTTCTCCTTGCAGTCCAGGGGATTCTCAAGAGCCTCCTCCAGCACCACAATTCAAAGGCATCAATTCTTCGGCGGTCTGCTTTCTTTATGGTCCAGCTCTCACTTCCATACATCATGACAGGAAAAACCATAGCTTTGACTATTCGGACTTTTGTTGGCAAGGTGATGTCTCTGCTTTTCAAGATGCTGTCAAGATTTGTCATCGCTTTCCTCCCAAGAAGAAGGCGCCTTTTAATTTCGGGGCTGCTGTCTCCATCTGCAGTGATCATGGAGCCCAGGAAGATAAAATCTGACACTGCCTCCATATCTTCCCCTTCTATTTCCCAGGAGGTGATGGGACCAGTGGCCATGATCTTAGTTTTTTTGATGTTGAGTTTCAGACCGTTTTTTGCACTCTCCTCTTTCACTCTCATTACAAGAGTGTAATGACATTACAGTCTGACTTAAAGGTAAATAAATCCAAGATGGGAGATCAGGGACTTTGAACTTGTCAATCCACAATTAACATCTGGACTGAAGATTCAGCACACATGTCTCTTAGTTACAACATTCCCCATTCAAGTGAGATACACTGATTCTGTTTAAATCACGCAAATAAATTTTAATTTTTCTTAGGACTTCCATCTAAAATATCAAGCAAATTTTTTAATTAAAATTTTATTTTAATACAAACACACAAACTCAAAAACAGATGACAATTAAAATTAAAACTAATACTGCAATACACACCTTAGATTCACTATTTCTATACAATCTCATTCTATATATTTTCTTTCCACTCAGTGCCACCCACTCCCCTTTGGGACTAGATTCCAATACTTTAACTTGACAAGTCATGCCACCCCATGTCTCTCCAGAAATAGATTGATTCTTCTTTTGGCATATACCCCTTCCCTTTAGTCAAGACATAGTCTAGAAATGGGATTCCATATTTCCCTGAAATCATTATTTTTTAACATACCTCTTCTAATTTTCATATCACAAGTGAATTTATCATTAATTGCCATGTTCCACATTTCTCTATATCATTCTTCAGTGTTAATCTGATTGTCACATTTCCAATTCTTTGCAATTAGTAATCCTGCTACAGTTACCATTATGATCATAAATCCTTTTTTCTCTCTCTCTCTATCTGTTTATCATTCGAATGTTCAGTAATGCCATCATTGGAGACAATTGTATCTCCATTCCCATTATGTCTCTTATTTAATCAAAACACAAACTCAATTCTTTCTTCCTTTTTTCATAAGACCATCACATATGTACATATGTCACCTTCTCTTTCTTACACCTCCAGCATAGAGGTGATTAATTTTTATTTACTATGTTCAATTTAACAGGTGTAAGATTCCATTTCCATATTAAGGTAAAGGTAAAGGTTCCCCTTGACATTTTTAGTTCAGTTGTGTCCAACTCTAAGGGGCGGTGCTCATCCCGTTTTCAAGCCATAGAGCCAGCGCTTGTCCGAAGACAGTTTCCGTTGCCACGTGGCCAGCGTAACTAGGGAATGCTGTTTTACCTTCCCACCAAGGTGGTACCTATTTATCTACTCACATTTGCATGCTTTCGAACTGCTAGGTTGGCGAGGAGCTGGGACAAAGCGATGGGAGCTCACTCCGTCACATGGATTCGATCTTACGACTGCTGGTCTGACCCTGCAGCACAGAGGCAGTTTAGCCCGCAGCACCACCACATCCATATTACCTTGTAGCAATTTATTTAATTCTTACTGACACATATTTCATTATCCTTTTATTCCATATCTTGCTCCAATCTTCCCCTTTGATTTCTTTACCCAATTCCTCCTGCCACAAAACTTTTATCACTGGTGTTTCATATTCTGCTTGTGTCAATAATCTATATATTTTGCTTACAATGCCTTTCCTATTCTTTATTATTTTCCCCTTCTGTCTTTTTTAATGTATATTCCTCAAATTTCATCAATCTTCTTCCCTTTCCTTCTTTCCTTTTCCATTCCCTTGTCCATTTTTCTAGGTGGAGTATATGTAACCACGTGAAGGCCTCTTCTCCCAACACTTCTCGTATTTGATCACTATCCTGTATCTTTTCCATCCATTCCTTAATTCTTACAATCCCTTCATCTTTTATTAACATCTTTTGTTTCCCTTTAAGGTTTTCTGGGAAATTCTTTATATCAACCACCCACATTGGGAGAAATTGGTGAGCTCAATACTGTTCTAAAATTTCTCTAACTTTCTAGTAAAGTTTTCACAAAGGGGTTTGCTATCTCTTCCCCCGTTCTTTCTTTGAAAAAAAAAATACTCTATAGCTTTTCCTCATTTTCAAGTTCTTTCCATCTCAAGTTAGTATTAATTAATATGTTATTTGGAACATTTCTTAATTGGTTTACTATATAATATGATTTAATGTTGGGTATGCCTAATACATTTCCTTAATGTAATGTACCACAATCTCTTATTAAACCTAGCTCTTTTGTTTCCACTGCAATACTTGTTTATCAAAATCTGCTATTCTTTCAGGGTTGGTTTTTTGTTATCTTTTTTTTTTTTGTTAGCATCTAGAATAAAAAGTTTAATTTGGGGACAATTTTCATTTTGCATATCACTATTCTACCGAACCAGGAAATCTTTAAATCTTTTTAAATATTCATTTATCTGATTGCAAATCTCTTTCTTTAATCTCTTTAAACTAATTTTAATTATGTCCTGAATTTCCCATTTTATAATTATCCTCAAATATTTGATAGAACATTTAAGCTTCCCCTCAAATTTATTTTCATATACACTTTTTCTTTTCTGGTTGTAATTTAATAATATGCATTCAAGTGTTCTTTTATTCTCTCAGTTGTTTATATTGAATTCTTTATTAATAGTGTGTCATCTGCGAATGAGTTTATCTTACTATCTTCAGTGTACCTTAACCCTTTATTTGTTTGTCCTTTCTAATTATCTGTGCTAGAATTTCTATTATTGATGTAAATAAAACTGGAGATAATGGACAGCCTTGTCTCATTCCATGACCTTATTAGCTACAATATACTGCCATTCACTATTTCTCTGGCTGTATTTTGTGAATATAGGTGTTGCATTATATGCTTAAAGTGAGTGCTGAACCCTAATTGTTCTATCACCATCTTTAACATACTCCAATCCACTGAATCAAACACTTCAAAAATATTTAAGTATAGAACCCCAGCTTCCCCCCCCCGTTCATTAGAAGCATCTTATAAAGTACTCTTCTCATTAACAAACATTGTATTAATTATTCTTCTCATTAACAAACAGGATTTGTAAGGTCAGGGTTTCTCTGTTTCTTCATTGTATAATCTAGGAATATGCACTAGCACCGAAATTTAGATTTGGAATTTGAATTTGGAATTACAGCTCTTTGGATTGAGAATTTGGAATTTTAAAAATTGGGAAATTCCAGAAATCCAGAACTCTGTTGCAGTTGATATGAATATTATATAGTCCTTACTTTCCTATTTAAAAAACACAAACAGGCAAAATAATTTAAAAGATTTCCCTGTGTCTTATGGCACTTTCTCAGTGATTATGCCAACAACAAAAAAGTGCACACCAACAGTCAGCAGTGCCTAGGTATCAACTAAATCAATGGTCTCCAACCTTGGGCCTCCAGATGTTCTTGGACTACAACTCCCAGAAGCCTTCACCACCATGTCTGCTGGCCAGGATTTCTGGGAGTTGAAGTCTAAGAACATCTGGAGGCCCAAGGTTGGGGACCACTGAGCTAAATGACTGTAATGGCTATACTGATTGAACCCTGAACAATGGGAATGCCAGGAGGAAATGTCAGCAGCACTGGGGAAAGAAGAGGGCAGGTCACATTGTGGAGTCAGCAAATAATTGAGGAAGTCTGGGCAGGCAGACTAGAGCAGCAAATAGCCTGTGGTGGGTAGGAACTGTGCCAACAGCGTGGGGTACAGCATAGTTGGCTGAATCAGCACAATCATGAAATAGGAGTTGGAAGAATGAAAATAGCAGAAGGAGGGGGCAGCAGACTGGAACATGACATGACTAATACTGAGTGCACTATTCTCTGTTACCTAAAGGGGAGTTCAGGGAAACCCAACAATGGTAGGTTGACCATAAGGAAAATAAATCTTTCTACAGATCCAGGTTCCAGGCATGAACGGTATGGACTGACAATGTTCCGTGCCTGAGAGAACACTCTCTCACTGGCACACTACTTGGTGGGCAAGACAGCAGCCACACTAGCCAGACCCCTCCAAACAGACTCCTTCTCAGTCCAGTAATACTAGGGATCAGTGTCTTTTGACTTGCAGGGATCCTGCATGCATGCCACTACCTCTGCCTCTGCATTGTCCTTCTTCTGGGGTGGTATGTCTGGAGGACAAAACCCTGCCATGCTTGTCAAGATGTTGTCCCAGAAAGCTTGCCCTGTTGCTGCAGGGGTGAAGGACTGGGACTCTAGAATGCAACTGATGGTGCTGTTGTTTGGGTGCTATTGGCATTGCTGGCTTATTTCTGCTTCTGCTCTTCGTGACCCCTCAGTGCTAGTCAGGCCTTCTTCACTAGCTGCTGCTACTGCATATAGTGAATGGTTAGGTCAGTATTTCTTAACCTTGGGTTACTCAGGTGTTTTTGGACTGCAACTCCCAGAAGCCTTCACCACCAGCTGTGCTGGCTGGGGCTTCTGGGAGTTGCACTTCAAAAACACCTGAGTAACCCAAGGTTAAGAACCACTGGGTTAGGTGACATTACCCCCTTGCTGCTGCTTAATATCAATTGCCCACTGTTTAGTTCAGGGGGCCAAGAGGGTTCCTAGAATATACTATTCGTTCTTCCATAAGGTGGCAAACTTGTATTGGAGCATTTCCTTTAGTTGTTGGCCAGGGCCACAACTTCAGACTGGAAAATATGCTGTTCTCCCTCAAGGAAGCTCCCTTTATTTAGACTGTTGCCTCATTGGGATTACCTGGCTAAAGATGGTTGTCTCCTCACTAATGACCTGTGTTGTACTTTCAACACTTCAGAAGACATAGACCACTTGACCCACAACGCCCCACTCATCTCTGCCTAAAGAAGTAGACACACGGATGGAAGTCTCCAGTGCCAAACAAGGGAATGGTCTTTGCTGCTCCAGCACTCTTTCAAGCAGATAGAAAGTAGAGTTCCAACAAGTTGCCACATCCTGGATTAGGTGGTCCAGTAACAAGCCGCCCGCCCTGGCTTTTTGCCTCTGCTGCAACAGCTCACTGTCCTGGATCTTGGGGTGAAAATGTCTTGCCATCCTTCTGGCCCACTCAGTTATATTAGATATGTATGTTTCTTAAATTCCTTGCAAAGCACTTTAAACTACTGGGTTGAGAATGTGAGCCACACACCACATTCCTTTCATCTTCTTAGCCTGCAGTACTTCCACTGTATTTGCCTCATTGTCTATGACAAACAGACCTTGCCTTTCTGTAGCTAGACTCCACTGCTGCAGCATATCCCTCTTGAAAGTTGTGAGTTCTGTTGCTGTTTTCCATCACAGCCACTTTCAGCAGTGCCCACCTGTATCTTGCACTTGTGTGTTGCCCTATGGCTGATGCTTCCACCTCCCACCAGTGTCCTGTCAGGGAGAGATAGGTATATTTTGCACCCTGGCTGCTCCAGATGTTACTTGTCAACTGTACCAACGGTGCCCTGGCCAGTGTTTCTGTACCAGTGGCCTGACACATCAATACGAATCTGCCCTCCAAAACTTGCATCTAAGGGTTGTTTGGGATTCCAGTTCTGCCACAAGCCTATGGAAACTAGTGTTTTCCACCAGAGTAAACCTGGCATTTTTACATTTGCAGAAAGCCTACTCCTGCACCCCTCCAAACTCTTCCAGGGACCTACACTTGAGATGTGGGTCTGGCATTTGCTGCCTCCCACCTTTTCATATGTGTCTATCTATTTTCCTGTTTCCTTGAGTTGGTGGTGGCTCAACCTCTGCCCTCTGATGCCCTCTGAGGACACTGATAGTGAAATGGCAATGGATAAGACAAAAAGGAGGGAACAAAAGAAAACCAAATTATCTAGTGAGCTCAGTGAAGATCTGAAGCAGCTTTTAAAACAATTAAGGAAAGACTTGCAAACAGATATGAAAGCAGCATTAGAGTCAGTGAAAGAAGCACTGGCAGAAATGAAGGCTGACATAAAATAGAGAAGACTGGCAATGATGCTTTTGAACTAGCTTAGCACCAACAGACTGTTATGAAAACAAATTAAGACTACTGAGAGATAAAGTTGAATATATTAAAAAAAAACACATAATTCTCATCAGAACATATGTATGAAGAATTTTAAAGAGGAAGAAATAAGGGAGGACTTGAGAGATACAGTCCTGAAATGGATTCAAGACCTTTGTCTGGATTTAATGATTACATTGGAACAACTGGAAAGAGTTTGTGGAGTTGGTCCTATGTAAGAAGCACGACACAGTTATTGATGTAAGATTCATCTATTACACAGTGGAATTATCAATGCACTGTGCATTAAACAACATAAAGGATGTGAGACTAAATTCTTCCAGGACTTGGCGGTGTTGATGTGATTAAAAGTCACAGACAGTGGAAACCATTTACTGAGGCACTCTGGAAACAAGGAATAAGATCTGTCTGGGGAATTTCCCTTCAAATTGATTGTATGGCTTGGACATAAACTTATAACTACAATGGAACAACGACAAGATTTGCTTAAAGAGATTCAGATCCCTGTGATTGAAAAAACAAATGCTCAATAAGATCAGAATTCTCAAGGAAATAGAGTGCAAGTGCAACTGAAGAGAGAGTGTGTGTGTGGGGGGAGGGAATTAAAATGCAAAGACTCTTCTTAAATACTCCCTGAGTTCCTTAAGGTTGCTGCTGGTGCTTTATCTCTGGTAGAAGATGATAAGAACCCAGCTAGAATATGGTTATATTTAATTCCTAAAGGTAGAGATTGCACCTTCTTTTCAATGGAATGTTTAATTTATTCAAGGATAGAGTATATATTTATTTCAAAATCACTTGCACTCTAGACCTCTGGGTAGAGTGGGCGGCATATAAATTAAATAAATAAATAAATAAAATAAATTATTAGTTAAGGTAGGGTTTACTCCCATCCTAACAGCTGACTATGCTCCAAATATTCCAAGGAAGACGCCTAAGATTTGGAAGCTAAGTTCTAGCATAGTCACAAATCCACAAATTATTGAATTAAAAAAGATATTAAGGTTTCTTTTTATGAAACAAATGGTAAAGATGATGTGAACCCTTTTATGGGATATTCTTGAAGCATAACTATATGGAAGTCAAGATGGTTTTGGGGGGAAAATCAAAATATTTGGTATCAGAAGAATCTTGATCAAAAATGTAGAATAAGCAAATTTATAAATCAGTATCAGCCAAGTCTAGGGAAATGGTTATTAAAAGCAGTTCACAGATGTCAACTGTGTGTGTCTTATAAAACTTCATAAAATTAATAAGAAGATACCAGAGATGCGTTGGATAAATTGTGGTCTCGCTCGAAGGTCAAATCAT
The DNA here is from genome assembly GCF_051106095.1 of Pogona vitticeps. NCBI lineage: Eukaryota > Metazoa > Chordata > Lepidosauria > Squamata > Agamidae > Pogona > Pogona vitticeps. Next base: position 92,219,209 of record NC_135784.1, read on the forward strand.
TCTGGTATGATGTAATAGATTGACTGAGCAAGTGAGAGACAGTCCCTAATGAAACTCTACTATTTTTCTCATTATTCATTGGAGAGAATGAGAATTTTGTTGACAAAGAGTTGGTGGCAATCCATGTAGGCTAAAGGTGCCCCTCACTAGGCATGTTTAAAAAGCTATTAAAAACTTGACTATTTAGACAGGCTTTTCCTGAACAAATAACAGCTTGATGCAACTGTGCCTCCAAAAACATAACATTCAACATACTGCCATGTTTTTATGCTATTAAATTAATGTAATGTATTGTACTGTATTTCACTATGTCTTTCACTGTATTTTATGGTATTTTGATTTTTAAAATATCAATGCCATCATATTTTGTTATTTTATTGTTTCTGTCTAGTTGTTGTAAACTGCCCAGATGGGCGGTATATAAATCAAATAAATAATTAAAAATAATAATAATAAGGGCTGTGAGAACTGAGATTGCCTGAACATGGAAAACATTCAAGGACTTTCCTTCTAAAGGTATATAGAGAGAATATAGGCAATAGCACTGATAGGAAAAATGACTACTCCTGTTAGATTGCTTAGAGGAGAAAAAAGAGAGATTTCATTAAAAAAATTTACTCTGAGGTTTTTTGGTTTGGAATTAAATAAAGAGGATGACATTTTGAGAAATCAGCTAGAGTACTGGTCAATTATTGCTTAAGCTTGATACAATGAATGTATTATAGAATCATAGAATAATAGAGTTGGAAAGGGCTTATATGACCAGTCCAACCCTCTGCTCAATGAAGGAATTGAAAATCGAAGTATATCTGTCCCTTGAATGCCTCCAGTGTGGAGCACTCACCACCTCCCAAGGTAATTGGTTCTATCACTGTACTGTTCCAAGAGTTAGGAGGTTTTTCCTAATATTCAACCAAAATCTAGCTTTCTGTAATTTGAGCCCAGAATTATCTGTGCTGCACTCTGGAATGACTGAAAACAATTTCTGCCCCTCTCCTGTATGACAACCTTTCAATTATATGTAAATAGGTATCCATTTGTTTGTTTCTTTGTTTATTCATTTAAAATATTTTTATCCCTCCTTTCTCCTATCTCTCTACCTCAGTTTTCTTTCCTCAAGACTAAATATGCCCAATTCTTTGATCCCCACCCCCATTTTTAAAAAGAGGAAGAAAATAGAGGTTTAACAAACAAAACAAAAATAGAACTTTGCATCTTCTGTTGTTGTTTAGTCGTTAAGTCATGTCCGACTCTTCATGACCCTCCTGTCTTCCACTGCCTCCTGGAGTTTGGTCAAATTCATGTTGGTAGCTTCAGTGACACTCTCCAACCATCTCGTCCTCTGTCATCCCCTTCTCCTCTTGCCGTCACACTTTCCCAACATCAGGGGCTTTTCCAAGGAGTTTTCTCTTCTCATGAGATGGCCAAAGTACAGGAGCCTCAGCTTCCAGTGAGCACTCAAGGTTGATTTCCTTCACAACTGATAGGTTTGTTCTCCTTGCAGTCTAGGGGACTCTCAAGAGTCTCCTTCAGCACCACAGTTCAAAAGCATCAATGCTTCAGTGGTCAGCCTTCTTTATGGTCCAGCTCTCACTTCTATACATTGCTACTGGAAAAACCATAGCTTTGAATATGCGGACCTTTGCATCTTCTAGTGGCCAACAAATTCTGTTTTCCAACAACAGATTTGGTTTGTGTGGTATGTGTGTGTGTGCCCTCTGTAGTGCTATAAACCATGGCAAAATGGCAAAATCACCCTACCTGTTCTGTAAAAAGGGGAGGTGGGAGGACTTCCTACCTATTGGTCTGGCAAGAGCACCTTTTAAAACTACTTCATGTGGTCCTGGGGGTACAGAAGGTAACCTGGGTGTGGATTATGTTGGACTGACATAGGGTAGTTTGGACCACTCATTGAGGCATCTGGATGGCAAAGGTCTGTCCGAACTCCTGACTCTATAGCCAACTTTGTTCAATGATTCAGAAGAGCAGCTACACTGAGGCTGCAACAGTCCCATCACATTTTGGGACTGTACAGCCCTGGTGCCATGTCACATCCAGGTCTTCCTTTTAGACACAAGTGCTGTGTGTTTGCCAGGACAACCACATCATATTTGCAACGGAAATAGTGATCTCCCAGCTTTTTTCTGAAGCTCTGATTGTCTGCCATACCCTGATTTATTGCAAGCTCAAGGCTAACAGTTTTTTTTTCTTATTGCAGATCCCATTAAGTAAAAAACAAAACAATAACGATCTGTATGATTTTAAACTCATACTAAGTTGCTTGCTTTTATTCAAGATAACAGGCAGTGGGGATACTGAAATTTAGCAATGAAGGCTCTGTTTCAATGCCAATTTTCCTGGAAGTAAACTCACTGAATTGTATGAGAGCCCTTGTCCGGGAGAATGGGTTAAAAGTTACATTTTAAGTCTGTTCATCTTTATCTACTTCAAAGCAAGTTTTGTTGATCATGGTCAGAAAATACTAGTGAGGAGAAAACTATAGGACTGCACTGTTAATAAGGTTGTCAGAGCTGGTTGATAGGCTTGGCTGATTTCTCCAGATGGGGTGCCAAGTCTCGGGCTGGGAGGCTCCGGAGAAGTTTATTTAGCAGCAGCAAGTTTTTAACACATGGGGGGGGGGGGGGAACATACTAAGTATGCCGCTAGGGGATTTTTAGTTATTTTATTTTTATGTTTCTAGGGTGAAAGTAATGCAGACCTTGGAATAACATATTTGATATATGTATTTTTTTTCCCCAGATATTGGTCATGGTGGACTACAAGGAAGTTTATCTATCTATCTCCAGATGAGGTGCCAAATCACAGCATGAGTGGCAATGGAGGAGAAAAGCATTTGGATTTTGCATGTGAGTCGGCTTTAAAGTGTGGACATTCGTGCCTAGAGCATGGAAATGTTGCCTTTTTTTTAAAGCCCTGCAACTGTCAAAATCCTTAGCTACCACATCCTGCTTGGTCATGTTTCTGGGCATTCTAGCCCACAAAAGCTCTTTTCATTGCCATCCATTTGCAGCTGACGCCAGTGCAGAGGCATTTGACTATATGTTGTGCTTGTGTAAAAAGCCAGGAATGAAGGGAAGGGAGTGGAGAAAGAGTTGGTGGATGCCTGCACAGGGGTCCATCCTGCCATTTGGAGCAAGGCAGCAAGTGGGGTGCCAACATCACAACATGGAACTGAGCCATTGCATTGCGCAAGCCCTGGCAGCATCAGGAATGCAGGGTCTGGGGAAACTCCCCATGTGTCATGTGTGCTGTGTGGAATGCAAGCCCTATCAGGACTGGTGGCAACTGTTCCAGCTACTGGACACAGGTCACCACCTGCTCAGTTGTCAAAAAAGTAGATTGTCCTCTCAGACTGGGATACATAAGAACACAAAGAAGAGCCCTGCTTGATCAGGCCAAGGGCCCATTTAGTCCAGCTCCCTGTATCTCACAGGGGCCCCACCAGATGCCTCTGGGAGCAAACGAGACTAGGTATCTGTCTCCTGATACCCATCCCCTGCATTTGGCATTTGAAGGTACCTCCCTTCTAAGCTTGGAGATTATACATCCCCATCATGGCTTGTAATAGACTTTTCCTCCAGAAATGGACTGCAATGGACTTTTCCTCCAGAAATCTGTCCAATCTCTTTTTAAAGGCATCTAGGTCAGATGCCATCACCACATCTTATGGCAAGGAATTCTACAGACTAACAATACGCTGGGTAAAGAGTTTTTTTTTCTTTTGTCTGTTTATTTATTTATTTATTTATTTACAATATTTTTTAGCCGCACCATTGCCAGTGGCTTCTCACTCTCCCAACACTCAATTGGAGTGGATGTCCCCTGGTTCCGGTATTGTGTGAGAGGGAAAAGAGCTTTCCTCTCTCCACTTTATCCACCCCCTGCATAATTCTATACATCTCAATCATTTCCCCCTTCAGGCTCCTTTTCACTAGACTAAAGAGCCCCAAACGCTGTAGCCTTTCCTCAAAAGGGAGGTCCCCCAGCTCAGTCATCATTGTAATTGCTGTCTTCTTCACCTTTTCCAGTTGTACGATGTCTTTTTTGAGGTGGCATTTGGAGAACCAGTGGGATGCCGCAATCCCGGGCTATAAATTGTAATGTATTGTATTGTATTCCTGTTTTCATTGTATATTATGGTATTTTCTTTTGCACTTTTAATTTATTGATGTTGTTGTATTTTGTTATTCTATTGTTCTGTCCAGTTGCTGTAAACCACCCAGAGTGGCCTTGGCTGCCAGATGGGTGGTATACGAATAAACAAACAAACACACACACACACACACACATACACACATGAACACACATGAACACACACACACACACACACACACACACAGAGTTAACTACAGAATCATACTCAGAGGGTGATGATTAATGACTTCTTCTCAAACTGGGAAGAGGTAACATGTGGGGTATCCCAGGGCTCCGTCATGAACACAATGCTAATTCAATATTTTTATTAATGAACTGCATTAAGGAACACAGGGAATGCTAATCATATTAGCAGATGACACAAAAGTGGGTGGAACAGTTACCCTAGAAAACAGAAACAAAATTCAAAATAATCTAGATAGGTTTGAGCACTGGCCTGAAAACAACAGCATGAAATTCAACAGAGATAAGTGCAAAGTATTGCACCTAGGAAAAAGAAACCAAATACATGATTACAAGATTGGAGATACCTGGCTCAGCAATACTACGAGTGAGAAGGACCCTGGAGTTGTTGGCGTTTGTTGCACAAACCTATTACATGGTGTTTCAGAGACTGGAAGATTTCCTGCGAACATTAATTTGTTATTGTTGTTTCTATCACTGTCACCACTGTTGTCATCACAACTGTTTTTATTTGTGATAGCTTTGAGTAAAGATGCCCCCTGCCTGAGTTCATGTGAAACAGGAAATGCATTCTAGATGTAATCTTGGCATTTCAGGTGTAAAACATAACCAATTTTTCATATTCACAAGCATCAAATTCAAATCTTCCCAAGTGGTAGATGTCTCAAAATCACTTTGCTTAAGAGTTTAGGGCAAGTTCAATTTCTTATAAAGTGTAGCCCAGTGAATTATGGAATAAGAAAATAAGCAAGAGGGAGGAAGGCGGGAAGCTGATGGAAAGACTTGGCAGGTAACTGATTAGCCTGGTGAATTGAGATCAAGTGGGTGTTTTAGGTTTTCCAGTTGGCTGAGAAAATGAGATATTAAGAAGAAGAAAGATGATGATGATGATGATGGTGATGATGATGATGATGATGGTGTGTGTGTGTGTGTGTGTGTGTGTGTGTGTGTGTGTGTGTGTGTGTGTGTGTGTGTGTTGTATCGTATTGATGTGTTTGTGAAAAAGAGTGTGGGTGCTGAATATGTGTATGTATCATATAATATTATATAGACTGATAATATGATCCTGTACGTCTCTACTGAAAAGTCTCTAATTTCATTTGGTTTTATTCATGTGCAATTGTATATAGAACTACAGCCGGAAAGCTTTCAGAAAGCCATAAGATAATTTGTCAAAGATAATTAGGGCTAGCCCTGCCACTGACACCACATATTAGCGCCTGGAAAGGAAACAGGGATGAGAAGTCAAATGCAGAGTAGGAAGTTGTCATCAGACTGACAACATTAAAAATGTTTTTTTTAAAGCAGGTTTAAAAAAGAAGAGAAGGAAGAGGAGGATAATAAAGAAGGATGATTTGGGGAAGAGGAGGTTTTATTTGTTACCTAGGTTGAGACCCAATATGAAGAGCTGGTCTGACCAGGCTGACAGGAAAAGGAAGCTTGCCTACATGACAGCTGAGGAGCAGGCAGTTGCTTTGCATTATTTGAGCATTCAGAAAAAAAAATGTTAATTTGAAAACCTGAGCAAGGAGAGAGTTTTAGCTATACTCCCACCTGTCTCTGTGTGAAAAGGGACAATTTGAATAGCAGACAGTCTTCTATATGGTGCCTCTCCATGCCACCCGGAACCCTGAATCATAGCAAGAGGCTCCATGTTTAGAGGGACCTGAGGAAGAGGTGATTCAACGAGAAACTGAGAGAGAGAAAAAATAATTTGTGATTGTTAGTTATGAATCTTTGCTGTTCAATTTTTCAAATAAACTCCAGTTTCTTTCCATCTTTCAGTTCCCCTCTCAGGTGTTTTACTTACATAACTCTCTGATGCCGTCACCATCACCATTACATGCCATGTACTGCTGCACCATCAATGGTGAAGTAGCCAAATATCACTCCTGTCAATTTCTGTGCACAGTACCATCTTGTCCTTCACAGGCAGCGAAGTACCTTGGGCTGCCCCAAAGGGAACAGAAAGTTCTGGGAACATTCATTCCATTTTTACCGATAAATATCGATGGCATTGATTCCCGTGGGCAAAGAGCAAGAATGAAAGCTGACCTCCTTGTCCTCTATTCTTAAGAAGATATCACATTTTAAGCAGTGAACAGCATTAGGCAGCAGATAAGTGTGAGAAGCTGCCCTAGAGGAAAATGGAACTTGAAATTCCAATGGACTTAAAAGCTGATACACAGGAGGCCTGAGAAGAGAATGTACACTGAAAAGTTAATCATTCCGATATCTGAAAGATCCTCTGTAAACATGACTCACAGAATGAATGGATTTGTTTCACAGCTCTCCCTTCATTTATAAGACTGCTCGTATCATTACTCACAACTTTGTCTTCCCATGATGAAATATGCATATCTTGTAAAATATGGATGTAGAGAACACCATTATTTCAATCTCATTGCAAGGAAACATCCAGATTTTGGGATGACAAGATCTCCCACCAAGGCCAGATTTTCATGGTCATTTAGCAGAATGACAGTAAAGAGTGAAGATGCCCTTCCAATGACGGTTCATCTTGTTGGTGTGGGAGGTGTTTTCATGAACTCAACTCTTAGTGATGCTGCATCTTAATCGTCCACTTCCCACAGAAAAAGATAAAAGCAGTTGGGCTTGGTACTAATTATTTGTATTAGTAGAATTAATTAAGTCAAATAAAATGAGGATCATGAGAAGGAAATGGGGCAATTAACGTTCTACAGGAACGGAAAGGAGCTACAATATGAAAGGGTCACTGGTTTGCAATTTAGCAAAACAATTGACTTCTTGGAACCAATATAATTTTGGGTGCATTTTGTCTGGCATCATCAGAATCCGATTAAAATGCTTGAACTGGCATTTTCTGGTAATAACAGCTATATAAGCAATATATGGATAGCATTTTGGATGAAGTTCACTCACTTCTTCAATTTCTTCTGCTACAGAGAAATGTGCCTGTTTGGTGCTTATACAACTTAAAATGCCTCTTCTGCCTGTTTGTGATTCTCTCTGCCAATCACCATGCCTACCATGCCTCCTTCATCTGTTTTTATTTCCATGACACGTGAACTAGTAGCTTGCCAAACAACTGTTTTTATTGAACAACTGTCTAAACCTTTAGCACAGTCTACATCCAACAAGTTGGATTGAAAAATATAACTCTTTCCTTTTAACTCAATACCCTGTTTATGTTCTAACATCCAAGTGTCTTCCCCACAGGTCAATAACAAGACCCCCAACTTCTGTCGGGACATAACAGAGGTTTCATGTAGGCAAGCAGGGGGAGCTGTAGCAGGAATGGCTTATATAGCCCCACTGGATATAGATGGGTGATTCCTCGCTCCACTCTGCTATGCTTTCATGATGAGTTGGTGTTTGGCAACCCATTTCTCAAGTCTTGGGTCAGGGTACCATAATCAGTTTCCAACTCCTGCAGTGAAATGAGTTCTTGTTCTTGGCAATGTCTCTCCTGAGTGCAAAATGTCAACGAACTCTACCCAGCCACAAGGACAGGGGATCACTACACACAAAAGACCAGCTAATGACACCTATCAACCACAGTGACAGATAATCTCTTCTCCTTAGCACAACAATACACCCACAACAAGACACACTAATCACCCATCTACAGAAAAAGACAAAAGCCTATCTCACACCCATACATACTGCACTCCCAAGCCAACTACACCAAAGCACAGAGTGCTGTCCTCTGAAGATGCTGGCCACAGAGACTGGCAAAACGTTAGGAAGAACAACCTTCAGAACACGGCCAAAGAGCCCAAAAAAACCACAACAACCATCTCTCCTGCTCTCTCATTCTCCCCAATATGAATGTTTTTGAGGGGGCTGAACAGAATGTAACCTCACCACTTCTAAAGCTTACCACTTCCCCTCTCCAGAGGTCTTCCTTAACTATCTTTTCCCATTCTTCAATGGGCTTGTCTTTCTCTGCTAACTATTTCCACTTAGTTTGTTTCCACTATTCCCCCATCCTTCCAATCTTTTCCCTTGTCCTCCATATTCCTCCCATGCCAGTCCTTTCCCACCTTGTCCTCCTATTTTGTATCTTCCTCTACCACTCCCTTCTCCTCCTCTGGGGCTGATTACTTTTTTTCAAAATGATTAATGTCTCCCTCCAACTGATGGATGAACTTGAGTTTGGGGATTCCAATGTCCCTGGGGGGAATTGCGACAGCCAGTTGACAGTGTCCCTGTCATCCCTGTCATTTGCCTCACATGCCTCTCCTTCTAAAATACAAGTTGCCCTGTTCTAGTTATGGTCTGGATCCAGATGAGATAGAGAGATCTGTTGCTCAGTAAACAGTCTGGCTTGGGAGTTCTGGATGGGGTCACACATCGCTGAAGTATCAGATTCATAACTCAGGGATGCTATGGGACCTTCCCTTCCGATGGTGGTAAGGAGCATATTTGTACTGCTATATTTAGGCTGGAGTGGGGGAATGGAATTACTGGTGGTGGTGGGGATTGCGAGTGTTACAAATAGAAAGCAATGTTATCCAAACCCCTTCCTAACATTCCATGAATTAAGAAGAGTGAATGCACAGTACATTCTTCTCTTACACCATTAGAGCGATTTTATGTGTTTCTGCACACTTACATATATACAGCTTAGGAAGAGCTATAAACATGGAGATCTTCAAAGCAAATCTGTGATGAATTTTAGAAAGGGGCGCACAGCATGGATAACTATGTCACCCTTGCAGGCATTCGGTTTCATGAAAATGTTATCATTCAGAAAAGCAGTAGCTTCCAGATAATTTTGCAACTCATTTACCATTTGTAAACGACTCTAGAGAATTTGTCATTAATGAGCTCTTTCTTTTTCTTTCTTTCTTTCTTTCTTTCTTTCTTTCTTTCTTTCTTTCTTTCTTTCTTTCTTTCTTTCTTTCTTTCTTTCTTTCTTTCTTTCTTTCTTTCACAGCAGCAACTGTTTTTTCTTTACCCAGACTTCAAAGCTCTAAATATAGTGTAAGTGCACAATACATAGGTTTGAGGATATAGCCCAATCTGTGAAGTTTAAATATTCTAATTTAATAGGAAGAACATTTAAAGTAAGCTCATGCCCTGTGGAAAACTCAAATATACTTTGAGAGTGCCTTTATTCCTCTTTTTTTCCAAGGTTCACCCTCTCTCCCTTTTTATTAAAAATAATAAATTTTAAGGCAAACTTAGATGTTGAGCATTACTCCTGCTTTTCATATATTACCATGATCTTTTGAGTCAGATCTCAGGATTCATGCATTTCAAAAGACGAAAAAGACTGTCCACATCATTCAGTTTGACCTATACCACATAATTTCTGACAGTGGAGCCTCTAGTGAGACAGAAGACTAGCTTATATATGGCTACATACCTTTTTACCAAGGTCTGTTTGAAAACTGGCAGGGAATGTTTGATTTTAAAACATCCTTTGGGTATGTGAAGTGAGTGGCAAAAGGCACCATTTGTTATTTTGCCCCAAGGGGCAAAATGCTTTAGACCTTGCTCCTCATTGATCCTTTCATGTGACACAAAGAGAAATGTGCAAACAAGATCTACCACTTGGGGACAGGCAAAGCAAAACAATTCAGAGAGAGCACAAGCAAATGAGCCAAACTGCATTACACAAAGGAAAGGGGGAAACCAAAAACAACACACTGAACTAGTCAACCCACCAGGGAGTATAAGACTAAAGGAAACGTTCTTTATCTTATCATTTTCTGGAGTATCAAGAAACCATCTAGTGTGCCACCTATTCTGTATGGATCCAGTTCCTTCTTGTATATGTTTAGACTAAGATGGTTCCTATAAATATTTTGGGAAGTATACTGAAGGAACATATAATGTACTAGTGCAGCTCTGTGAGACATATTGTACCAGCCATGAGTTTTTTATTGTGAGGAATGTACAATCTTGTTTCAGGGACACAGAGCAAATTATGTTATTATTATCCAATGGTTCACACTAACCATTTTGCTTGGCTACTGGGAGGCCATGAAGGGGATGAATCTCAGTTCTCTGGAGTAATGGCTGTTTGCTTCCACAGACTGTCCTTGAAGGGCATGTGCTGGTGCAGACAGCTTTGGGGTGGGGGGCTTAGTGGAGGCAACTAGGAGATTTGAAGACACCAGGTTATAAGTGGGAATTAGCGACTGAAACTCTGCCCCCTCCCCATGAACTGATGAGCAGGGAGGGGTTGATGCTGTAGAAGCCAAAGTTCTGGTACCCCCTCAAGAGTTTTTTTAAAAAGCAAAGTAGCCCAACTTTCCAGCTTGGAGCCCCTGGATATACAAACTGAAAATTGTTTGCCTTCCACTCAAACAATCAGTGAGGGCAACGGGGAAAAAAAATCCCCATTTAGCCATTCAAAGAACTAATGGATCTAGTGATATGACAACTTAAATGAGACATGTGCACTGTACACTGTGAATCATGGTACAGTATTTCTGTAATTCCAGCACAATTGTGGGATGGAGCAAGAAGCTGCTTATGGTGCTGCTTCATCCTTGGAATGAGGCAACACCACATTGGATAGTTTGTTTCCCGTTCTGCATTTGTAGGGTTAAAAAGAGAGTCACCAACTTGAACTGGGGAATGGAGAGATTGGAAGTAACACAAGTAACAAGAGAATGAGTTGCTCACATCAAAAGAGAAACCAAGAGACAGCTGAAACCCCTCAATAACGTCCAAGCTTTGTCTTAGATATTGCAACCACTGAGATGCTAGGAAGGGCTTAAATTGCGGTCACTCTGCAGTATGTACCTCCCTCTGCAGCCACTCATCTCTCTGTAGCTGCTGTGCCAGCTGTTTCACGGCAGGGCAAAGAAGAAAAGTTGTATTGGCATTCTGCACGATGCATCTTTCTCTTTTCTCTTTCTTTCAGCTTTACATATTAAACTTAACTGAAACATAATTGCACTGTTTGGATTGAATCTGTATGTGACATTAGAAGGATGATTGTTGTGCAGGCTTTGAGTGGATAGGTCCCATAATCAGAATGCTTTGTGTTTTTGGCAACAAGTCATGGCAGTTGGTGTCCTTCCTCTTCCCTGATTTTTTTTTTCCTTAAAGGAGATCTGGAAACATACAGATAATATCAGGGGCCCAGGATGGAGTGGGTCAGTTTTTCTCCTAAAGTGTACAGGCCAGTTGTCCCCAATCTGTATCCCCTTTGCTCTAACCTACCCTGCAGACTCATAGAAATCAAAATACTTCAAAACATCAAGCACGAAACATATATTCTGACCACCTCATAAGACATAAACCTTGCAGACTGTTCCTTTAGAGCAAACAGGGTTACATGAGATCTGTTGCTCCTGTGAGTAATGCACCACTTAGTAATGGAAGGGAAGTACACAACGGAAGGGGCTCTGCTGACTTTCTGCAACTTGGGCTGACAATTGCCATCTGAGGTGAAGGTATACAGCCTTCTTCTTCTTCTTCTTCTATTTGAAAAAGGAAATCAAAGAACACAAGAGGAATGTGCTATTGTGCAGGCTATTTATATCCATCCATTTGGAAGGGGTGACAGGTATAATTACAGAGCTGAAGTTTTTACAGGGCTCATTTCAGGGGGCATTCCTCTGGCTGTTCTAAGGAAGATAAAGGGCTAGAAGTGTTTCTGACATAGCTCCAGACTGAAAACGTTTTCAGCACATAATTTGGTTGATGAAAAGCTGCCCTTTTCTAGGTGCTTTACAAAGATAATTTGGGCAAAGCTTCCTCTGGATATCCTTTCAGCTCCATTAGAAAGAGGTACCCCCCTAAAAGAAATTATAAGCTCCCTGATTGACATGAATACTGAACAGCACTGAACAAGTTTCTCAAAAATAAAACGTCTAGGTGAATTTGAGAAAGGAGCAATCAAATAAAATCTGTGAAGTGAATTGCAAACCCTTTCACATAATCTCCAGAGTTATTTTATTTATTTACTCTGTTTATACAAAGTAGCCTAATGACATAGTTTTCTGAGTGCTTCACAAACATCAAAGGATTAAGTATAATTTAAAATGAGTATAAGATAATAATAGCTGGCTGGATAGCTCAGTGGTTTAGGTATCTGGATGTGGAGCCAGAGGTTGGGAGGGGCAAGCCTGGGTAGTGATGGACAAGCTGCACAGCCCCAGGACACCCCCAGAAGAAAGGAATGCTAAATCACTAATGAGTGAATATTCTCTACCTGGAAAAGCCTGAGAAGGGTTACCATAATAATGATTATTAATAAATGGCAATTTTAAAATATCTGGCAGAGATAAGAATAAAACGGTTGTTGTGGGTTTTTCGGGCTCTTTGGCCGTGTTCTGAAGGTTGTTCTTCCTAACGTTTCGCCAGTCTCTGTGCTGTCCTCTGAAGATGCCGGCCACAGAGACTGGCGAAACGTCAGGAAGAACAACCTTCAGAACACGGCCAGAGAGCCCAAAAAACCCACAACAACCATTAGATCCCGGCCGTGAAAGCCTTCGCCAATACATAAGAATAAAACCTTTAGCTACACATAAACAATGGTGAAGATGGATGAAGGAGAACAAAAAAGTTTCTTCACCTGGTGTCAAAATGCCCACAAAGAAGATTCTACTTAAACCTCTCTAGAAGGGTTGTTCCACAACTGAGATGCTACCACTAAAGAGGCCCTCTCCCTGTTAGTAACTAGTGCCTTCGCTTAGGTTGAAAGATGTATGAAGAATAATGCTTTTGAAGAAAATCTCAGTGTGTATTGCTTGCTAGGACTGAATGTCCAAGGCTGGTGAAAGAGTGTCCCAGGCAGTTGGCAAAGCCAGTAAAGCAAAGAACTGCAGTCAGCAAAAAATATTACCAGAAGTGAAACTTCAGCATGAATTTTGACAGTCTTGCTGAGGGTAAATATTTAGGGACTTTAGAGGAAGAACAAGGACTTTTGGTAAGACTGACAAAGATGAGAGGGGTGGTTGCTGGGGAAATATCACAGCTTCTTAATGAGAACAAGGACTTTTCTTCAGTGATCACTTAATTTTTCCCTAGAAAACCATGTGGATCATTCATCAAAAGTAGCAAATCTGATTTTATTCGAGCCTTTTGAGCTTTTCAGATCTTTTCCTGGCTTTATTTAGAGGTGAGCTCTCTTTTTAAAAAATCAGATCTGCGAATCTTAATTAAAAGCTTAGAATAATCTTCCCCTCACCCAAAATAATAATAACCATGGGTATCCACATTCTAGTGTTCCCAGAATGTTATTCATGTCAATTTCCACAAACTGGCTAGGGGATAGTGTCCCTTCCTCACTGGATATCCTATGTTTTCGTGATCCCACTAGGGAAGCAGAGTTTTAGTGAGGAACTGGAATTGTATCCATCTTCTTCAAAGGTATTGCCCTCCCCTTCTCTTGCCCTTGGGAGGACTCTTGAGGACCCTTGGAAAGTAGGCAGGTTGGAGGGAAGTAGTTGCAGAGGTGCTCAAAATGTGAGTCATGTGGGGCCCTGCTTGATCCACACAGCTTTGCTACTAACAAAATGGTAAGTTTATATTGATGAGCTTCAGTTTTCAAGGAGACCTCCAAGGGCTATGAAGGCCAACTCTCTGCTGAGATGAAATCCAGAGCTAAAGCATCTCTGACAGATCACTGTCCAATCTTTACTTAACATCCAATGAAGGAAAGGCTACCACTTTCTGAAGTATTTCATTCTACTGTTGGCACAGCTCTCACCTGTCTTATGTTTATTCATGGCAGTTCTGACAAAGGGCACAGACAGAGACAATTCAGTTAGGAGACTATTCACAGCAACATCAGGCGACAACATTACCATGATATAATTGATCGGTCTACTATCCTAGACAATAATGGAAGAAAAGATAGATCAGAAATTGTTAATATATTTCAATATATTTCTCTTTGACAAAATTATCTTGGTGAAATTTTGACAATCCTCTGAAATGATTCAGCTTTTTGGGGGGGAATAAAGAAATGAAAGCATATCATACAAATAACCAAAGAACATAGTATTGAGTGGAAGCTGTTAGTTGATGCCTACTGTCGTAACTCAATCTGCATAAATCTTGCTGATGAATTGGCACAGGTTAAAAAATTAACATGGGCTGTTATGTGGTGTACAAACAGCAAATATCTGTGCTGACTTCTTAAGTTGTGGCGATTCACCACCATGGTTGTGCTTGGTTGATGTGATACTTCAGAACAGACCAATCACAACTGGTGTTTTCAATTTCTAGATCTCCGTAATTTTCAAATACAAGCCCAGCAGTGATTTGATGAGTCATGCATCAGTAATCCTGAATCCAAACATAGGATCTTGTCTGAAATGTTGTATATTAAAAAAATCTTTAACATCCAATTAATACAAATGGAAGAGGACGTTAGCAGCAAAGTCTGAAGGAAAAGGTACAGATGGCAGAATGGTGTGGCTGCTGTGCTGTAGCTATTCCACTTACCATTCATTGACTGGACTGTTCGAAATAATGCTGGCTAGTTACCTAGCAACAGAGTGTATTGCTGAGCCTGCTACTACCTAATTTTCATTTGTCATAATTTGTGTAATCAGAACTGATCATAAATAAAACCTGAATACAATCAACTGACTTATGTTTGCAATTAGAATCAATCTGAATGAGAAGGAGGAAGCTAACAGCTCGGTCGGTAGTATTGGCAGGCTTATCGGTCTACCAATACTTCCATTTATTTATTTGCTGGATTATTTCTAGTCAAGGCTATTTGCATTTCTGTTTCGAGAACATTCAATTACCAGCACATGTTCTCCCTCTTCAAATTTCATTTCACCGTCACATCTGCATTAGGACAATATCTATATGAAAAAGCCATTAGCAACTCCACATTCTGGGCACGCAGTCATGACCTTCTAATAAATATTTGGCAAGCAATCAGCCTGATTCTACATGCCATCCTGCCAACATAATGACAAGCACACTGGAATGCAAAAATCAATGTGCTACAGCAACACGCTGCAGCATTCAGCGTTGTATTGAAGTTGTCATCCAACTCCACAATCTTGTGCCAGCATAGCAAAGGCCAGATAATGCAGCTGTGTGAACAATACCCCTACAATTTTTTAAAAAAATGAAATAATAGCAAAGATGGCAGGGGCACACCTGGAAATATGACATGCATACTTATATCAGACATCAGGATACCTGCCACATCAGTACAACACCCATGTAGAGCCTAATAATGATGGGTGAGGAAGAGAAAGCTGGTGTCCATAAACTGCATCTTAGCGGGAAAGGATATACGGCATTGGCGAAACAATGTTAAAAAAGGAGAAGGTAGAGATTGGGTGGGTGGGGGCTTTCTCTTCGCAGGCCTTTTTTTCCTGGAGACTTATAATTAATCTTCCTATTAAACATGAATGTGCCCCTTCGGTTCAAAATAAAAAAGATGAATTATTCAACTTTGCTGGAAATGGATCAGTCAGTCTGGTGTATTTTGTGAAGACTTGCCTGGATGAAACAGATGAGTCAATCTGAGTTTAGTTACTTCTAGGTGGGTACTCTGCACAGAAAGAATGGTTGATGGACTTTTGCAATTAATAAGGATCCTGTTTCTTTGGGCACCATATATATTGGTCATTGCGACCACTCTAGGTGGCTTCCAGACAATATAAAGAAAACATATGCATATACCAAAATAAGAAAAATAAAACAATATAAAGCAATAAACAATAAACAGTAGACAAATTCTTCAAGGTGGAAAAGTAACAGAGAATAAGTGAAGAAAATACGTATGTATGTATATGTATATGTATAAATGCAAGAAGTGTAGAAAACACACTGACCACCACTGTGTGTGCACCTTATAACTGTCTTAGTTACAAGGTCTCCTTTAGTGTCATTTCCTGTTGTCTAAATGTTATATATATTTAAAATGAGCACTCTCTAGATATCTGAGGGAGTGTTGATGCGTCTGTGTGGATGTTGTGAAAACTTACATTTTGGACTAAGACACCCAGAATATGTCAGCTGCTATGACCACTAGGATGCTAACATGGACAGTTTGATTATTGCAATGCAAAGCATACATTTTCCAAGCTCTTTTTGAAAAAAAATGCAGCCAATGTGGATAATATTATTCTAGACTGGTGGTTCCCAACCCTGAATCCCCAGATTTTCTTGAACAAAAACTCCCAGAAGCCTTCACCACTAGCCACGCTGGTCAGAAATTCTTGACAATGAACTATGCAAGCAAGGCCAGGAACCCAAATTTAACTGGACTGGGCTTTCTATAGAAATCATGCACGCAATGCTTTTTAAAAAAACAACCAACCAACCAACCAACCAACAAAACTCCCTCAAAAACAACCATCTGCAAGAACAATGCATGTCGTGGTTGTGTAAGGTACAATTACAAAGCAAACTATTTTTGAACCTTTTCCTCTCTCCCTTCTCTTTCTTTTTTCTCTTTCCTTTCAGATTTGCTCTCCCAGCATTCTGGAAAGGCAGCAGAAAATGTCATTCTCTTTTGTAAATGCCTGTATTTGCTGCCTCATGCTGGGGAAAATACGGGATATTTGGGGAGGGCAGCAAAATACTTTATTCACCCAAACACATTTCAGCAGCCCTGTTAAGGAGCACTAACATATCTTATGAGTAATCACATTCTTCTCTAATAACAGTGTTACAGCAGCAGCTATACCATAACAATGTAGTATAACACTTGTTCCCAGCCTTTGGTAAACCATGTTTTCTTGGACTGCAAATTCCAGAAACCTTGACCAGCACTACTATACCTGGGCTATCCAAGGTTGGGAACCACTGTATGATAACACACCCACAGAATACTTAGCTCTATTTGAGAGTGATTATACTCATTTACTTTAAGATGTGAGTTGGATTGCACCTTTGCCAGGTAAACCTGTCCCAAGAGGTTGCACATTTAATCTTCCCCCTCTGTCTCCCATCCCGACATTCCACATGGGCATTTGTAGAGAATGGGCACCAACAGCTTCCATGCAAAAAAGAACTCTGGTAGAATTTTAACAGCATGTGATATATATGTTCCTTTCTAGTCAGTTTTAGGGTAGGACAATGAGTGAACTTTCAGGCTTCAATAACATTTCAGACCAGTTTCTACCATACAGATCAATTGTAAAATTTGTTAACTCAGATTTACTCAGAAGCTTCAACAACATCATGTTACTTCAGATTTCAGGATGATGGGGGCGGTAGAATGGGAGAAGGCTGTTGTGTTGTCATGAGGATTCATGTAGTATCATGAACCGAAACAGACAAGGGTCAGGAAGAGAGCCAGTACAAAATACTTTTGTACTGAGCTAAGTAGGTAATTTGTGGAGATGAATGCCCAAGCTTTAAAACCCAATTCAGGCATTGCAACTTGAAATTGTAGAAGGCTCTAACCATGTTGAGGATATTACAAAGTACATAGGTTTCACCCTCCACATCCTCCCCAATGCCAATTAGACCTTTGCACATTCAGCATGAAGCTTTGAAGAGGTTCTTGTAGATGCATTCGCCTCCATATCCTTCCAGTATACCCTTGATGAGTGCTGATGAGCCAGTTTTCCCAATCAAGGGAGTGCTGTCAGTCTGTTTAATGAAACAGGCAAGCCCCTCTTCAACATGCAAAATATATATTCATTATTGAACTTAAAGATAAATTTAGAGTGGATGTTAGTTGCCAATATAGTTTGTATGAGGCAACATCCCTTCATTGTTGGTAATTTTTTAAAGAGCTGAACACAAATGGCCTCTCAAAATTTCCCATGCATGTTTAGAAAATTGCTTAGAAAAATGGTTTTTGAGAAATGCTGATACTTGTTGCTTTTTAAAAAAAAAACAATTTTAGAGCTTGCATTTGGCCAACGTCTATGTAGGTTTACCAACCTTTGGGTTGTCAAAGCTCAGAATACATACTGAACCTTATCTCTTCATTTGAGCAGCTACCTCCGTGTCAACCCAATATCTGCAAGCCCATGGATCTCCAAGGGACAGAGATTTGGGTGAGAGGCAAGAGAATCAGTGATGGTCCACATTCATCCCAGCTCATCTCTCCTGATCTCATTTCTATCTTTTCTAGTCCAAGGCTCTTCCTTGTTTTTCCCCATTTTAATCCCCACAATTTTGATACAGTTTCTTGCTTGCATGCTTGCTTGCCTGCCTGCCTGCCTCCCTCTCATGCTTTAATTTTGGCACAGAAAGGATTATTCTGCCTTGAGCCACCAGAGAGCTACAGTTTCAATGCTACTCTGCAAATTCAGTGGAGTGCCACTCATTCCCAGGGATGAGACTTTTGAGTTGTAACAAATGAAAAACAACATGGAAAAAGGCATTTATTTTGTTCCATAATTTTCAGTTCAGTCTCTGAAATCTTAATCATTTGGTTTAATGATTTAAGGGAACCCACACATTCAGGTTTTCATTTGCAAGGTCTCATTCAAATTACCTTTGTTTGACCCGTATATGTAAAATTGCCTCATTTGTTTCTGAGTCCAACCATCATCATCTCTTGCAACCCAAAGGTTACTGGTTTGAGAAGAACTTTCTGTTGGTTTGGGTAGTACTGGGCACCGGCAAGAGCTTGCCATGGTCATTGATGATGGTAGTGGTGATGGTGATGATGATCATGAGGAAGATGGCAATGTGATTGTAGATGTAAACTTTAAACTACTGTGAGTGCCTGTATAAGTTTGATGATGATTGATTTTATTTTCTCATATTGTTGTCTGCTTTACAAACAGATGATTGTCTGCTGCCTCAACTCTGGTTTTGTGGAGGGTTCAGTTGAGTTTTATTTGCCCAACCAGAAATAGGAATAAGAAAAAAAGAGAAAGAGAAATGGAAGAACCTGAAAGAATCTATTCCTTCCATGTTCAATGAAAGCAACAAGAACCTGAATGACCCAAAAGTGAGAGAGGCACACCCCTGAAAGAACACAAAATGAATCACCCCAAAGTCTTGCCCACCTGCACATTTTTTCCACAGAGCTATGGGGTGTATTGTTTAATTTTTAAAAAAACTTTTCATTATAATCAGCTTACAATTTTTTGAAATAGTTTCACCAAAAATGTGTAAGTAGGATTTTCACCTGCTGAACACAGTAGCAAGGGAGCTAATTATCTGCCATATTTGGAGGCTCTGATAAGAAATCGCTGACCACAATGCCCAAGGATTTCAGAGAATCATAGACTCAGGTGATATCTTCTCCAGCCTGTTACAGATAGGGAGAAGTTTCAGCAGTTCCAGTAAATGAGTCTTCCAATTCTATTTGATAAAGGAAGCTTTATTATCCTGCTGGAATCTACTCCACTATGAAACATGTCTTGCCATTGGTGTATGGTACAATGTTTAAGCCATATCTCTTTTGAAAACTGTACTTTGAATCCAGTGATTTGAGTCCTGCTGTTTGCACCAACTGAAAGCAAATTTGATCCATCATGCATTGCCTCTTAAACCATCTGTTTTACCAGTTAAACATACCCAACTCACACAAAATTTCCTCTCCAACATTTTTGTTATTCTTCTCTTTTCGAAATTAGCCTGGACGACCAGACTTTTGGCAAGGTCTTTCCAAAGCAAAATTGACAAATGCTATTATTTCTTACAATCTGATCAGTCTAGACCTGCATTAGCCTTTTTAAGTAGCGGCACGGAAGGAAGCAAGCCTCTAATACTTGCTCACATATAGGGTGCTCACATATAAGGTAATTAGCTCTTTGAAAGGTTATAATTAACTTGAGTTGACAGTGCCACATGCTGTATTATTTGTAAGTTATTACATAATAACTTACAAATAATACAGCATATATATAAGATCATCAATGTTATCGCTAATAAATTTGGGGGATCTCTTTTGGGGGGGCAGATTACTCCAGGCTCTGAAAGTACCTCAAACTCATGGACTGGCTGGCATAATTTCTGTTTCTAAAGTTATGTTTTGGCATGTGAATCCTGCTGGTCTCCTATATTGCCTATGATCAGAAAATTCATCAAGGATATTGTATTCGCGAAGGCTTTCATGGCCGGGATCTAATGGTTGTTCTGGGTTTTTCGGGCTCTTTGGCCGTGTTCTGAAGGTTGTTCTTCCTAACGTTTCGCCAGTCTCTGTGGCCGGCATCTTCAGAGGACAGCACTTCAGACTTACAGGGGCATAAACGCTTAGCATAAGGGGTGTTGTTATACTTCCCATCCTGGACTGCTGACGGAAGTGCATTGAAGTGGACCAGAGTAAGAGCTTTGCGTTGTTTAGGTGTTAAGGGTAAGTGAAAGCAGTGCATTGTCAAGTATAAACCTATTTCTGGTAGTACCAAGGTCCTGCTGCCTTTCTGTCTCAATAATACGCCGCCTAAGATTACTCTTGGCCTTAACGTATCCCATTTGTTGGATACTTTCTACTGAATAGCCGTATCTGTTGATTTTATGGTATATTGCTCTCTTCCAAGGTGACTGATGGTTATCCTGTAATACCAGTGAAGTCAGTCCAATTGGTTGAAAGGTTAGTTTTAGCCAAAAGTTAAAAATAGCCAGCCAAGCTCTGGCTTCAACTTTCAGGTAGCCCACTTCAAGCCTGAGGGCGGCATTGGATAGCCCTCTTGGAACTTGTAATCTACATTGTATCTACTCCAAACCAAATGTATCCCTTCTACTCAACCCAATTTAAACTTTACATCAATGGCCAAAATCCTGTTGCTTAGTATAAGCCAGATCATAACTTTTAGTCCATTCCTCCATGGTAAGTAAAGAATTGTTGCTGTGATTCTCAGGCTCCCATGCTCCAAGCCAGTGTGTGCATGTTCTCCCTCGAAAAACACAGAGGAACAGTTTACTAGGAAGGAATGAAGTAAAAGTAATGATGTTGCTTGTAACAACCCTGGTTCTTCACTGATCCAGTTGAAACATGTAGTTAAGCATGCAGGTTTCTGGCCAATGTGTATTTCCAAGCAGTGACCCAAACACAGCATTGTTAATTGTTGGTCAATGTACCAAGCCTCTTGTATATCTGAATTGCCCGCCAGGTTTTGTAACATGAAGGTCCCTGTGAATTTAATTTTTGCGTTTTCATCCATTTTTTCCATCCTGAATATGTGATTTGCAAATCTAACATGGTCAGCCATGTTAGATATGCAAGGTTGAAATACAATAGCTGAACGAATAATATTTACAATCGAAACAAAGCAGACTGAAATTCAAATTACAATTAAGTGTGAGTGCCTAATTTGCTTACTGCAGCAATTGAATCATCTGTTTTGTTATTCTACAAGCCAGTGCACAGAATTTTGCAACCTTGGCTGTTTCGCTTGAGAAATGAGAGAAGAGAAAAAAGACTGTAGAATGTTTCAGGTTTACCTGGGCAACGTTTTAAAACTGGAGAAATAAGTAGATTGTGTGAATCCTTATAATATACATACTACAACAGGACATGTTCTACACCATGCCAGACAGCAAAATTTGTGAGTTCTTAAAACAAAAACAAACAAAAACAAAAGTGAGCTGAAATTGTTCCTGGTTGCTCTGGGCAAATTCAGTAGGTACATTTATTCCCAGCATGGATAGGACCTGCCTGGCTTGCCTGACACATAAATGTTGAAAATGAGGAGTCTGACAAGAAGAAGAAGAAGAGGTAACGACTCTGATTTATTACCAATACAGTTGAAATACACAGTTAAGCACAGAGGAATTCCAAGACAGCATTTTAAGATTTAAGCACTGAAAGCCTCAGCCATGGCTGGTTGCATCCATCAGTTGTGGCTTCTATAAGATTTATGTTTTTTAGACCTTTAGTTGTTTCCAAACTACATATGAAGAAAAATGAAAACTGAAACAAATTTGGTCACCACCGTCCACAGAAGGAATGAAGCATTCTGTCAGTACAGATATCAGCAGTTACTTTTTTTAAAAGGAGAAAGATACAAATCCTTAACTGATGACTCAGATAACGTCATTACAGAATAACAGAATTGCTGTTACAAAATTATTATAAACTACACTTCCTTAATATTGTCTCGACACTGATCCCTCAAAAGCCAGCACTTCCGATCCTTCCAAGACACTCACATTCAGATGATGCAGTGTGCATCAGATCCCGGCCTTTTAAAAACAGTGAAACACATTAGCAAGAGACAAGAGAAGAACACTAACCTTTTAAAAGATTCATAATGAGCTAAAAGGCCAAGGCAAAGTCAATTTATTATTCACCCAAGTCTCAGGTTCCAGCATGTTTTTGTTCTCCTAAATAAAACATACTCTGAGGACCACTAAGCCACTCAGAAGCACTGGGGAGAAGAGCAGATTAGCCAAGTCAAATAGATATAAATATTCATTTAAAAAGCCCAAGAAGACAATAGATGGTGTCATTAACCTTGATGTTGCACTTGTGTCCTCTCGGTTTCAACAGTATTTGTGCACAAAGTTAAAAATATTTATCCCATGACTAAATTTAGAGAGGAACACAGCCCAAGTGTGGTATATAGTGGCCTGACAAGAAAATAGGAATAGGAATTGTCCTGATTTTCTCGGCAATTTTTTTTTAAAATTGTGTATATAGTCCAGCTCCAGTCAGATCTAACAGGGCAGTTTTGAAGGGTAGTAAGTATCGGTCTAGACTTACAGAGTATGCCAGCTTTATTTGTTTGTCACACGGCTGTCCTGTTCTTCCTCCAAAAAGGTCAGACAGGCTTTGCTTCAGCTCAGTTCCATTTGTCTTGTCTCCTGTACTATTCAGTATGTGTGTGTTCAGTTGCTCGGAAGAATTGTTGGATTTCTGGGAGGGTGATGTCTTCATGCAATATGTGGTGGATCCACCAGAGTTGAGAAGGTATGGGTAACGTGACCTCTAGCGGCCTTCCATTCTCGGTCCCTCCTCCCTGAGTTTCTTTCCTCCAGTGCATTCTCTTTCCCTGCTATCCTTCCTCTCTCTGCCCTTTCTTTCTCATCCCTTCTCCAGAGTTCCATTTGTGTTTTGTCCCTCCAAATCCAGTGCTTATTCTGCCTGCTGTGTTCTTTCTCTGGTGCTCTTGTCTTTGCACCCTGGAGCTCTCCTTCCCCGCCAAGTGCTACTTGACTGTGCCATTTCCCTCCCTCCTTCTCTTTTTACCTCAGTACATTGTAGAGTCAGAGAGCAGTTACATCAAGCATCTTGATTTCTCCAGCTTACCTCTGGCCCATATTGACCCATACTTCCCCACAATATCTATAAACCTCTGCCTTAAGAAATTATTCCAGGGAGATAAAGATATTTGGAGTGACCTTTGTTCGCAGAGCAGTTGACATCTTCAGAAATAAAGCTGAAAGAAAGTAAAAAAAGGGAAAGAAATTCTGCAGCTGCCTGGTAAGAAGGAGAAGTGCAAGTGCAAGAAGTGTGATTTCTTCCCAAAGGTTTTGTTTTAATATGAGCACGGGACTCCATTTGGCATTCCTTCAGGCTGCAGGACCCTGCACCTCGGTCCAGTGGTTTTGCTCAAAGAACGTGGCTGGTTCTGTTATGATTTAGATAAACAGATTTACATTCTGATACTATTGAGTCTGCCAGTCTATTTTCAGTGATTTGTGAAAAAACGTTCAGTGATTTGTGAACAGAACAGATTCCTAGTATTGATGTGCTGTTAGACTGCACTGTGTTACTGGATGTTCAAGTGGCAACTTTTAGTTATAAATGACACCTTAGCTGTGGGTTTTGTGTGTGTGTGTGTGTTTTCCCAAACAGGACAATTAGCCACAGTTATCCAGGGACCAGTAATACAGTATCTAGCCTGGATTAGTGGACCGTATTTTGTGTGTTATTAAAAATGATTCAGAGCCTGCATTTGGTCCAAAATGTTCTGTTGCTGGGATCAGAATTAGAGGACACCCACCATGCTGCTGATTTAGAAACACTGGCTGAAATCCTGTTGTGCAGCTCTGCTTGTGGAAACATGAATGGTATCATCAGTATCTGCTGATTAAAGGCTTTCTTGGGCACTTTTGGGGCACATGTGACTTTGATGCATTCTGTACAAGGTGTATGCATGCCAAAATTGCCAAAGGAAGATTTTAATTGACGATGATTTGCTGTTGCTGATAACATAATTCTCATTGTGTAGGCGGAGCTGCACAACAGGATGTCAGCCACTGGTTCCCAAACTGCCTGCAAGCTTAGAATGTAAATTATGATCTGGTTTATCTTTGCATGTTAACCAAGAAAGTGGAGGGGGGGGGGAAATCTTCTCCTTTTGGCAAGAGGACAAGATTTTTGGTGCAGGGAGAATTCTCAGAGGGAATTTGCTCATTTTGAAGGCAATCACACTGAACCTAAAACAAAGGCTTCCTCAGGGCAAAAGGGAAAAAGAGACAGGAAAAAAGAGTTTTTAAATTAAAAGAATAGAAAGATTAATATCACAATTTATGCCTGGTGGAACTCAATACCAGGATTTCATCCAAATACATTATCTGTGCATTGTGCCAAGAAGAAGAAAAACAGGAAGGAAAAATATTTGCTGTCTCTGCTCATATACCAGTGGTAACATCCGGATTAGATGTTGGAGAGCCTTAATTAGAACCCTTCCACAGGCCCAGTTTGTGATCCTGCTTGGAACCAGGAATGTGCTGTTTGGATCTTTTGGACTGCATCTTCTAGAATTCTCCAAGAATTCCCCAGGCAGACTTCTCCATGGGCAGCAAAACTACACCTCCCAGGAAGCCCTAGAATTCCCAGGTCACATCAGGGCAGCTTCCTTTTTCAACAGGAAGCTAAGCTGGAGGTAGGCTATAGGTACTTCAAGTAGTCCTTTTTCCAGGTGAGTGAAATGTAGGTATCTGTAGGTGTGGGTGTTTGAGCTGGAAGTTCCAGAATTCTGCCTGGGCAAAATCTTGGAGAATTCTGGGTGCTGGAGTCCAAAAATTCTGAATAGTATATCGGTAGTTGTTACCCTTAAAGCTTTTATGCCTTATGTACCCAAAGAAGCATCTCCATCAATATGAGTGTTGGTCTGGTACTGTTTGTCAGAGTGTTAAGGCCTTGTTTGCCCTGGGATATTGCCTGGATAGTGTCCTTAGATAAATTCTAGTGATGTCCTAGCATCACTTTTTCTTTTGTCAAACAGGCCTAATGATATGATTAATAAGATATAGTGGCAATTTTCTTAATTTTACTTGTGAAAATTTAAGATTGCACAGATGAAAGTTTTGCCTAACATTGTTTTCTGGAAGATATTTTATTTAGAGATCCAGGTATTCGTATACGAATATGAATATCCAAGCGCAGATGGCGATAACGAGGCTCCTGCCCTATGGGGCCAGATGGTCCACTCACCAATCTGCCGCTGCTGCGGATGTCGTGATTCTTCCAATGGCTCTGCAGATTGCGATCTGTGAGCCACTCTTCAACCTTGCAGCGAGGCTTGTCCTCCCACCTCCTGCGAAGCCATTGGAAGAATTGTGGCGTCCGTGTCCACAGCAGATCGGTGAGTGGACCATCTGGCCCCATGGGGCTGGACCCTCGTTAACGCCATCTGTGCAAGGATATTCGTATACGAATACAAATATCCCCACACAGGTGGAATACGAATACAAATACCCCACATCTCTAGTTTTATTAAAAATACGTTTCTCAAATGCATACATTTACATATGCAAACCAGAGTTTCTGGTATGTGTGTATTAAATTATGTACACCTCTGCCAGATACACCTCCAAGAGAAAGAATTTTGAAGCTCGCTGATACTTCCAAAAACACAGAGCTCCATTCTTGTAGATATTCCTGCTAGGCCTAGAATACACTTAACTGCAGAAATGGATTTTAGCAGCTATTTTTTCATAGACATAGTTTACTTCAATGCTTTCTTGTGAAATCCTCTGCATATAAAACAGCTGCAGTCCCCTGCTTCTTGGTGTGTTGCCGTTCCATCTCTGTAACTGACGGTGTCTCATTTCCTTAAGCCAGGCACTTTTATTCATAAAGATACATTTTAATCCAATCAGTGTATATTAGCGAGAGATAATATAAATGTCACTTTCGGTGTGCAGAATTTTTTTTTTTTAAACTTCATGTTTAAGGTTAAACCCCCCCCCCTTCTCTTTCTCTCCGAGACTCATAAATATTTGATGACAAGATCTTTTCCATTCAGCCACAGGGAGTGGAGCCACAGAAAGCTGAACAGAGACAGAGAATGTTGACTCGGTACTGAAAGCTATGCTTAAACAAAATGAGCCCGACAGCAGCTTATTTCCTTCAGAACCACCACCCCCACCCATATAAATAACTAAAAAAACCTTATAAAGGCTGAAATCCTGTTGTATAGAATGGATAGGTTTGTTCTCCTTGCAGTCCAGGGGACCCTCAAGATGCTCCTCCAACACCACAATTCAAAAGCATCAATTCTATGGTGGTCAGCCTTCTTTATGGTCCGGCTCTCACTTCCATACATCGCTGTTGGAAAAACCATAGCTTTGACTATTTGGACTTTTGTTGGCAAAGTGATGTCTCTGCTTTTTAAGATGCTGTCAAGGTTTGTCATCGCTTTCCTCCCAAGAAGCAAGCATCTTTTAATTTTGTGGCTGCAGTCACCATATGCAGTGATCATGGAGCCCAAGAAGGTAAAATTTGACACTGCCTTCATATCTTCCCCTTCTGTTTCCCAGGAGGTGATGGGACCAGTGGCCATGATCTTAGTTTTTTTGATGTTCAGCTTCAGGCCGTTTTTGGTGCTCTCCTCTTTCACCCTTATTACAAGGTTCTTTAATTCCTCCTCAATTTCTGCCATCAGAGTGGTATCATCTGCATATCTAAGGTTGTTATTTCTTCCGGCAATCTTAATTCCAGTTTGGGAATTCATCCAGTCCTACCTTTTGCATGATGTATTCTGCATATAAGTTGAATAAGCAGGGGGACAATATACAGCCTTATACAGTGGTGCCCCACATAGCGACATTAATCCATTCCGGATTAATCGTTGCTATGCAGAAACATCGCTAAGCGGAACCAAAAAAGCCATAGGAACGCATTAAACTTCGTTTAATACGTTCCTATGACTCCCAAACTCACCGTTGACCGAAGTTCCTCCATAGCGCCATCATTTTCGTGCCCTTGGTAAGTGAGGGCAGGGTGCAAAAACACTTGCAGAGGCCATTTTAGGCACCCGGTGGCCATTTTGGCCGATCAGCTGTTTAAAAAAAATCGCAATGCGAAGATCGGTAAGCAAAACGTTTACCAATCATCACAATGCGATGTTTTACCCATTAAAACATTGCAATGCAATCGCATTAGCGATCTAAAAAATTAGATCGCTATGCGGATTAGTCGTTAAACGGTGCACTCATTATGCAAGGCACCATTGTACTCCTTTCCCAATTTTGAACCAATCAGTTGTTCCATATCCAGTTCGAACTGTTGCTTCCTGTCCCATGTATAGATTTCTCAGGGGATAGGTAAGGTAGTCAGGCATTCCCATTTCTTTAAGAACTTTCCATAGTTTGTTATGGTCCACACAGTCAAAGGCTTTTGCTTAGTCCATGAAACAGGAGTAGATGTTTTTCTGGAACTCTCTGGCTTTCTCCATAATCCAGCACATGTTAGCAATTTGGTCTCTAGTTCCTCTACCCCTTTGAAATCCAGCTTGTACTTGTGGGAGTTCTCAGTCTACATACTGCTGAAGCCTACCTTGGAGGATTTTGAGCATAACCTTGCTAGCGTGTGAAATGAGTGCAATTGTACGGTAGTTGGAGCATTCTTTGGCACTGCCCTTCTTTGGGATTGGGATGTAGGATGATCTTTTCCAATCCTCTAGCCACCGCTGAGTTTTCCGAACTTACTGGCATACAAGGCAGTATATACAGTAAGTCAAAACAAAAAGCAAATGAACAAATATGTAAAAATAATGAAACCATTTTTAAAAGTATGAACTTTAAAATTGTGTAATTCATATATTCTATCAGCCGATTCTGGCCAGAATAATGGGATCTGATCATCTGAAGTTATCCTCTGTACAAGTTAAGTTATATATGCCTACTTATTTACTTCTAATGGTAGTAGCAAAAAGGTCTACATGCCATGGTGAAGATGGCTACAAGCCATCACACATATGAACTTTATATCATTTAACAAATAGAAACTTTGGTAAAAGTAATTCTTAACAAGTGGAAGAAGCCATTCTTGGAGATTATTATGCATCCTCAATGGAGTGGAAAATATGCAGCCCAAAGGCTCCATGCAGTCTCACTTGTTTTATATGGACTCTGAGCCCTCTTTGAATTCCTCTCTTCCTTTTTTCCTTTCAAAAAATGAAAAAGTGTGCTCCTGAAAGTCTTGCAGCAATGAACTGGATGATGTAGCAACCACATTAATCCAGACAAAACAGATCTCTTTCTTGGTTAGTCAAAAAGAAAATCACACTCATCTTGTCCTGGAGTGACTTACATTGTTCCCGAAGACTCAAGTTCACAGTCTTGGGTTATTCCTGGATTCGGCACCAAGCCTGAGCAATTGTAGTTGGGAGTGAGTTTACATAGCTGAGATTAGTATACCAGATGTGCTCATTCCTGGAGATGTCTGATATGGCCATGATGATACATAAACTTCTTACATCCTCTTTGGGTTACAGTAAGGCACTTTACACAGGGCTGCCTTCCATGGTTGTTTGGAAACTTCAACCCATCCTAAATGGTGCAATACATGCTACATTAGACTGTGGCAGTTACAAGGAACATGCTACTTCTTTGTTATAACAGCATCTGAGTCCATTTCTAAATTTGTAACATCAGTGCGTTTGAAAACAAAAATGATTATACCATGAAATTCAGAGCAATGCTGCACCCTATAGAGTGGAGTAAATCTACCAAATTTCAGACAGTTAGTTAGTTTTAGGGCTTTGTGCAATTTAAATTTTGCTTTAAAAATAGGTCCCTTTGAATTTTGCTTTAAAAAATAGGATGAAGCGACTGATGCCCCATTCAATTTGATTTTTGTCTCAGATCTGAATCAGTTTGTAAATTCACTTAGCTTCACCCTGCAAGCAAATCTGCCATTTCGCTTCAGTTCAGACCTCATAAGAACTGGTCCAAATACAGCTCCATATGGAGGAGGACATAATGTACTGTGTTACATTTGGTTGCACTTTATTTATTAAGTTTATATCCTGCCTTTCCACTACAAAAAATGCTCAAAGTGGCAAAGAACAGTAACATAAAAAGTGAAGTATGATGTGGCAAAGAACAATAAAATAAACAATAAAGTACAAAAATATAATTAAATCATGATAGCAAATGTGGTAAAGCACAGGAACAGAAAAAATACACTGTATCTAGATTCTGTAAAGAAAAAAAAGAAGGTAAAACTGGTCTGGACAAGGCTTTATAATTAGGAAACAAATTATCCATATGCAAAACAGTAAATATTTGATATTTTACACATATATCCCAGAGATGTGGATGGAGTATTTTCTCGTTTCCCCAGTCATTTTTATTTTTAAAGTTTGAAGTGATTTTCTTTTGTTATTCATTAGAACCCTTGGTTTTCATTTATTTTTATTTGAAAGAATACACCAAGTTGCTGCCTATAAGTTTGGCATTTCCCTTCCAAATATCATGGAATTTCATCATCACTGGGCATCTCAAGCCTGAACTTGCTCTGCAAGCAAAAATGATGAAATTGAGGCTGTTCTAATTTGGAGACATTGTTAGAAGGCAAGACACTCAAGAAAAGACAATCATGTTGGGAAAAGAAGAAATGAGCAGGAAGGCAGCAAGTAAAGGAGGCAAACCAAATATGAGATGGATTGATTTCATAAAGGAAGGAACAAGCTTGAGTTTGTGAGATCCGAACAATGCTGTTGAGGACAGGACACTTTGGTGATCACTCATTCATAGAGTTTCCATAAGTTGGAGGCAACTTGATGGCGTGTAACAGAAACAACACCACGGGGCACCAGATTCATTGAATTCCTGATAGATTGGACAGAAAGGATTTACATTTGTGAGGAAATGTACGTATAGATGGAACATCGTTTTCCTCTTTTTGTACTAATAATAAACCTAGAACTGCAAAGCTGGAAAGGACCCTATGGATTTTCTTGTTTAGGTCTGTATTTTTACTTTTTCTGTATTTCACACCCTATCACCAAGAGTATTTCCTATATTTTGGCACCCTGTGGCATGATACCAGATCTAAACTATTGCTAGAACCATAGACACTTGTTTTATAGGCAGTTGGGTGCATTGCAAATTGTGCTTTGGCAAAACCAAACAATTATGCAAACTAAACAATTTCCCAGTCTGTCAATTTCGCTGTTTTAGTTGTTCTGCCTTTTCTGCCAATCCTTCTCTGAAGTGTACAGGTTTTAAACAAAGCTTCTCAAACCTTTTAATTGAGCAGCACACTTGCCCTTGTCATCTGGCCATACCATAAATGGATTGGAGAGCAATCAGGGGAGGCCACCTCAAAAAGTCATTTCCGGAAGCCCTCCTAAAGTTATATTTTAGGGCAACAACACTCAGGATATCCCAGTCAACAAGGCAAGTAGCCATACTGGTGGGGGATGCTCTGAGGCTTGTTGATCAAGCTTCTTTCTCACCATCTAACCCATTTACTGTTTACTTCCATTTCTAAGCAATAAATTAATTGATTACTTATTCTAAGGCATTATATCCTATGAAATCTTTGATATGTTCACTTGGGACCGTCAATGGTTAAATATGTGGTAATCTCTAATATCTATTCTTGAATGGATTTTTTTTTTCAAAATATCTGTTTCTTGGGTTATGGAAGACTCAGTCCTTCTTTAGCAGCTTATTTGCTAAATCTTCGGCAATGTGTAAAAGGTCTCTGTGAATTAACAGTGCAGCACATGAGTGATACGGAATGTTTAATACAGTGAAATCATCTGTCATCTGACACAGTAAGGCTAAAAATTGTTTCTATATGCTGTACTAGTTATATTATGCTAAGCCTTTAATCTGTTTGGAATCCTTCCTATGTCCCTTGTAATATTTGTCAATTTGTCTACCTTTTAAGTTGACTGTTCTTTCATATACGCAATTTGTTTCAATATTCTTTTGACATTTAATAAGCACTGGATATTTTGAAATGTTAGGCTTCTAATCAAAAACTTAATGTCCAAAACTTGTTAAAACATCCAAATACCTCACTATTCAATAGAAAACGTGACCCGGAGGTCTCATCTAAACTGTTTTTTTCTGAGTGATCTGGTATGGGGCTAAATACTATCACTTGGGATCGGTGATATGCCATTTGGTGCAATCCTTGCATGTAAATGGCATATTGGAGTTCAGCTGATCCTATTTGTTCTGGCTCTGTGGACTTGGCTGGATATCAGAGTTGTTTGTTTTTTTAAAAAAAATCACTTCTCTTGCCCCTCCACCAAGCAGCACAGGAACTGGTAGTGACTCGCTTACTAAACCACTTCAGGATACTGGAAATTCCAATCAGAAGGAGCCTTTACAACAAGGCTTACATTTGATTCATTCCCAGCAATCACTCATACTAGAAATGGTCCAAACCAGAGTGATCCTACCTACACCAGAATAGTAGAAGTCCTTGATAGCGGCTCAGAGAGGTGCAGGTAGGACTGCTCTGGAGAAGGTTTATTTATTTATTTATTTATTTATTTATTTATTTGATTTATATCCCGCTCATCTGATACATCTGTACCACTCTGAGCGGCTAACAACAATATTAATACAATTATAGAAGCATAAAATAAAAATATCAATTAACAAAGATAACATAAATCATAAATAACAAATAAAGAGGAAAATAACTTAAATTAAATTAAATGCTGGCAGGAGGGAAGGCCTTAACATAAAGCCATGTTTTTAGCTGAGTTTTAAATGTGCCCAGGGAAGGGGCCGCGCGGATCTCAGGAGGGAGATTGTTCCAAAGGTGAGGAGCCACCGCCGAGAAGGCCCGGTTTCGTGTCTTCTCCCTTCGGGCCTCCCTCGGCGTCAGGCTCCTCAGCCTCACCTCCTGGCTCGCGCGGGTGATCCGGGTAGAACTTGGTGGGTGAAGGCGTTCCGCCAGATATCGAGGTCCCAAACCGTTTAGGGCCTTATAAGTGAGCATTAAAACTTTGAAGTCAATACGGAAACGAATGGGCAGCCAGTGCAGTCTAGCCAGGATGGGAGAGATATGATGGTATTTTCTCCCACCAGTGAGAAGTCTGGCTGCTGCATTCTGCACCATCTGAAGTTTCCGTATCAGCCTCAAAGGTAGCCCCACGTAGAGCGCGTTGCAGTGGTCTAATCTTGAGATTACAAGCGCATGCACTAAGGTAGTGAGGGCCCCCGTGTCGAGATAGGGCCGCAGCTTGGCAATCCGCCAAAGATGGAAAAAGGCGGAGCGGACCACCGACGCCACCTGTGTTTCCATGGTAAGCGTCGGGTCCAGGTGTATGCCCAAGCTGCGGACCCCACTCACCGGAGTCAAGGTCGCCCCCCCAAACGAGAGAGAGTCGACCGAGCCACCAACCACGGGGGGCCCCACCCTCAGGACTTCCGTCTTGTCCGGGTTCAGCCTCAGGCCATTCTCCTGCATCCATTCCAGTACGGTCCCCAGGCAGCGCTGGAGGGACAGGACGGCATCACCTGCAGTTGGTAAAAAGGAGATGTAGAGCTGGGTGTCGTCAGCATACTGGTGACACGATGCTCCACACCCCCTGATGATCCCAGCTAGCGGCCTCATGTAGATGTTAAATAGCATTGGGGAGATAATCGACCCCTGTGGAACCCCACAATTGGAGCTCCACGGGGCCGAGACACTCTCCCCAAGCTGAACTCTCTGGGGACGATCCTCCAAGAAGGAACGGAGCCAGGCTAACGCCAGGCCACCGATTCCCAACTCAGAGAGTCTCCCCAGGAGGATACCGTGGTCGACGGTATCAAAGGCTGCCGAAATATCGAGGAGGACCAACAGAGACGTTTTGCCCCTGTCAGCCTCCCTCAGCAGGTCATCATACAGGGCGACCAATGCCGTCTCTGTACCGTGGCGCGGCCTGAAGCCCGACTGGAATGGATCCAGGGCATCTGTTTCATCCAGGAGAGCCTGAAGCTGGTCTGCCACCACCCTCTCCACCACTTTGCTCATGAAAGAAATATTGGCGACGGGCCTATAGTTGCCAATTTCGTCCGCCGCCAAGTTGAGTTTCTTTCGAATGGGTCTAATGAGTGTCTCCTTGAGGGCAGGCGGAAACCTGCCCTCAAGGAAAGACCCATTTATTATTGCTGTGGCCCATTCAGTTGTTTTCGGCCTGGCTGCTTTGATTAGCCAGGCCGGGCAAGGGTCCAAGGAGGAGGTGGTGGCCCGACAGCGGTCAAGCACCCTGGTCACAGAGTCAGGCGTTACCGGCTGAAAAGAATCGAAAATAACCGGGCAAGACGGAGCGCTGGACATCTCAGCTCGATTCACTGCGTTCAAAAAGGGAGAGAGCTCCCGGCGGATGGCCTCCACTTTAGATTTAAAAAATGCTGCAAATTGGTCCGGAGAAAAACTAGGGGGAGGCCCATCTCCCGGGCCAACTCCGGATAGGTCGCGCACTATACGGAAGAGTTCCGCCTGCTGGTTGGATGCTTCGCTTATCCGGTTAGCGAAGTATGATCTACATGCAGCCTTCACCTTATTCAGGTAAAGGTTAGTTGCGACCTTGACAGCTATCCAATTGTTATCCGTCGGATTCTTCCTCCATCTACGTTCTAGCCTTCTCCTTATTCGCTTCATCGCCCGGAGCTCCTGGTTAAACCAGGGCGCCGGACGAGTTCTGCGCCGGAGAGGGCGTTTGGGCGCGATCGTGTCTACTGCCCTGGTGGCAGCGGTGGACCAGCTGTCCACCAGGACGTCGACAGGAGCACTAGCCAGTTCAGCCGTAATCCCTCTCATGGCATCCTGAAAACCAATCGGATCCAGTAGTCTTCGAGGGTGGGCCATTAAAATAGGCCCCTGCTCCCTGCGGAGGGGGAGGGCCACTGTGAGGTTACATTTAATCAGGTGGTGATCTGACCATGACAAGGGGACTGACACCAGGTCCGCCACCATCAGACCACTCTCGCCCCAATTGGAGGAAAAGACCAGGTCCAGAGTATGACCACCCACGTGGGTGGGGCCGTTGACATGCTGGGACATGTTCAAGGAAGCCATGGTTTCCAGGAACTCAAGAGCTGGCCCAGTAACCTCTGCCTCCGCATGCACGTTGAAATCACCCAAGGCCAAAAGCCTTGGGGAGACCAACAGTGCCGCGGAGACAAAGTCGGCCAGCTCCGGAAGGGAAGTGGCTGGGTCGCAGGGAGCGCGGTAGCCCAGCAAAATCCCAATTCCATCCCTGGCCCCTATCGACACGTGGATCGCCTCTAGACCCGGCCTCACCACCGAGGAGCGCCTGGTAACCTCCAAGCTGGATTTATAAACAATGGCAACTCCCCCTCCCCGTCCTTCCAGTCTACCCTGGTGCTGGACATCATAACCGGGCTGGCAGATGAGAGCTAGGGGAGGACCACCCTCCCCATTGAGCCACGTCTCGGTTATACATGCCAGGTCTGCATCCTCCTCCAGGATAAGATCATGAATCAACTGGGGCTTATTCGATACAGACCTGGCATTCAACAGCACCAGGGTTAGAGTGGAAGGCTGGCTGAACTGATTACCTCGATATTGGAGGTTGGTCACGGCCTCAGAACAGCGAACAGCCTTCAAACATCTGTTCGCTGTTCTACTAACACGAGCAGGGGCAGTGCCAGCGCCATATCGCCCTCTACCCATGACCACCGGAATATTAAAAGGCCCCTCGCTGGGCAAGCAGGCCTCCCACTCCATGCCAGACAGAAGGAGAAGAAGAAGAAAAAAAAAAATTTTAGAAAACAAACACTAAAAATGTGAAACTTAACAAATAAACATAATACGTTATCATACAAAATATAAGCATAATACAAAGTAAATTAATTTAAATTAAATAATGTATTAAAAACATAAAGTAACATAAAAAATAGTAAGAGTGTTACCCCCCCCCCATCTAGATCAAGTCCATCCTCTTCCACCTCACAGCCTTGTCCTTTAAGTTTTACTGGTCTTGATGTACTTAATAATGATGGTAGTTTTTCAAAGGCTGTTTGGGATGATATTAAGTCCAAAGAGAATGCCGAAGTGAAGATGTTACTCACAAGTTGGTTCAAAATAATGAGCGCAGGTAGCGTCGGGGGCAATAAAAACCAGGCTAAAGAGTGGTCAGTCCCTGGTTTCTCCCTTACCCTTCCTTGAAAAGGTGACCAGATGTTTTTACAATTAAGCCAGGAAAGGCAGGATGAGCAGTCCGAAGCTGGAAGGGAAGCTACCAGCAGGGAGCCCAGCATGGCGGCCGTCCAGCAAGTTGGCTCAGAGTTTGGACGATGAGGATCTTCCTTCCGCCACCTCGCCACAGACAATCCGCCTCCACGCCACAGCAGCCGGCGGTCCACAGACCCCACAAACAGCGCGGTCTCCGCAGCCAGTCCCAGAAGAATTAGAAGAGCGGTTCCAAGCCAGGACCTCGACCATGCGGTCGGAGCGAAGACCATCAGGGGGGGAAGGGCGCCCAGCCACCAGAGCCGGATCTTTCTCCCTCAAAAAGGGCCGTTTCAAGCCCGACCGGAGAGCCCGTTCTCAGGGAAGGCAGCTCCACAACGATGCCAGATCAGCTCCCCAAGCTGCACGCAAGCGGCGCGAAAGTGAAAGCGCCCGAAAACACCACCTCCTGGAAACGACGAGGCAACCGAGCGTCCGAGCTCCGCTGAGACCGGGAAGCCCAGATCGAACCTCTTCCCGGCTCGGCGTCCAAGCTCCGGCTCCAGCCCCAGGTTTGGTTTCCTCCAGTGATTATGTCACGTCATGACTGGGACAAACAGTGAACCAACCCATCGGTGCAGT
Source organism: Pogona vitticeps (assembly GCF_051106095.1). Classification (NCBI taxonomy): domain Eukaryota; kingdom Metazoa; phylum Chordata; class Lepidosauria; order Squamata; family Agamidae; genus Pogona; species Pogona vitticeps. The sequence continues at coordinate 92,255,378 of NC_135784.1, forward strand.
GGAGCAAACAGCAAGAAAAATGCCTGTCTAATTAAGCCCAAAAAGAAGTTAAAGCACTTCTGCTCTAGCTTGGAGCAGCTTTTACTGGATTCTTACTGACCAATGCAGCTCTGCCAGACTACTATCAATCCTATTCAGCCAACAGTCATCAGCATTATTGGATATTGTCTGAACTGAATGCAAATGGAAAGCAGGACAAGGAAGAAATGTATGGTAAGAATCAGAGATTAGCTATTTTCTCTCCTTTAGAGAGAAATTTAAAGACAGAAACAGTGCCATCAATACACTTGTTAGTTGATCCCCCTAGGGTAGACATTTTATGCAACAGTATACATGTATATATATCTGCATGTGTGCAGATCCTCTCCATGGATATGGTAATTGCATCGGAAACCCAGCTGCTAACATCATGGACAAACAATCTTGTCAGTTTTACTTTCATTATTTTACAGAAATACAGTATTTACAGCTTTAATGGCTTTCAGCTATGACTGGAAACTATGCAATATTAGCCACATGAGTGCTGCAAAAGAAAAAAAAATGCATAGTTATACCTGGTTTTCATTACTGTAACTGCTGAACCTCCTGCAGTTGTACCTGTTTCAACACAAAAGTCCTTCAGGCATGCATTCTGGAGCTGCTTACAAATATATAATTGGCAACAAATAGATAATTATGATATGTGTTCAATTTCTATGGATGCTTCCAGATCACAGCTAGCATTTTGACACAAATTGTCTGATCTGATACTTACTGTAACTACTTGCAGCTACTTGAATAATTGCAACTCCTGCATGATACTAATAGAACAATGCAGTATCTCACAAAGAGCTGACATCTCAGCTATACAACATTACCTGGGACAAACAGCTAATATTGCCTGCCTAGCTGTATGTTGCTTAGTCTTATGGCTTGACATGTATATCAAAATCCATATAAGATCCTTTTACAAAGTAGGGTGAAAAGTTTTGTCTTTGTACTAATTGAGCTACTAGTAGCAGCTTCCTCCCTTTGTTAACATTTTATATCAGTAATATAAATAAGTTTGAAATGTTGTTGCATTTCTTTTTATTGTGTGAGGCACTAGAGACAGACACAATGAAAATATTCATTTTTGTTTCATTTTGGATTCTGGATAGGGGCTCTTCTGTTTTCTTGCTTTTTGTGCATGGGTTGTTTTGTTTTACACAAAAAAGACCATTTATTTCAGGTCATTTTGTTTCATTTCCCCTGAGTAATGTTTCCTGACACCAGTAGTCCAAAAGCCCTAAAGCAGACTTAAAACTACTCCAGAAAGGCACAAGCAAGGCAACAAAGAATAAATCTCCTCCAGAACCTAGGCAACAGTACATGAGAAATAAAAATCAGCATGAGACCTATGCAGACATCCACAGAGTCCAGTGACACACAGTCAACAAGTCCACCTCTTTGTCCCACAAAAGCAATCAAATTGGTTTCTAAACACCAGGTTACACAACTTTAACAGAAAAAATACACAGTAAATTAACCAAATAACATTTAAAAAATCAAAGAAACACGGCACACATCCCTACAGCACACTGGGGGGGGGGATGTGAAATAAAGACACTCACATACCCCCCCCCCCCAAGAAAAGCAAGCAGGCAAATAGAGGCAATGAATAAAATCAAAGTCCCACTTAACTAAAACTACTAGACTGTGGGGAGATTTCTCCCCCACCTTCCAGCTTGATGCTTTATATTCTCTTCCTTGAGTTCAATAAGCAGCAACGGGCAGACCAGGCAGGTGGAGGCAAAAATATAACTGAAGGGGAAAGATGACCAAAGATTAAAACATTTCCCAACTGGGAAGAGGGAAGGAATAAAAACAATAATCCCAAGGAGTCATAGAGCAAAAATTATCCAAAGAATCGGGGTGGTCATTGTATGGTTCCTGTATATAATCCAAACGTGAGAGTAGGTGATTCTTTTACCACTAAAAAAAAAAAAAAATTACAAATAGAACTTAGCTTTCAACCCATGTTGGTCTGCCTCAGTCTGGGCACCAGTATAAAGGTACCACTCACCCTCAGCTTTGTTCAGATCTTATCACTTGTATTAGAAAACTTAGGCAAACATAGCATGGCCTTCTTGATGACATCATAAAAATCATTGTCAAGAAATCAGAATGGGCTACCATATGGAAAGATAATCCATGGGCATACAGGTCAGAAAAAATTCCCATCAGTAATTTTTTCATCATACTAATCACTGATTATTTTTTCTGGTTTTTCCCCCCCTGATTTTTGCCTATGAAGATTTGCAGTAAAAGCTCATCCCATCTTCACTGTATCTGTGAAAACAACACAGTTTTGGAAGGTTCATGCCAAGGAATGACTCAAATGATAATTTTCCTTATTGTGACTCCTGAACAACAATGGGGTTCCTTTCCTTTTTAGAGGGAAAGTACTGTATGACTCTCAGAAAACACTGGATCTCTAAATATCTTTGAGTAACATATGGTGCCATTTACTGTAATAGACACTACAGAATCTCTGATGTTAGACCTATTTATGCATTCATGTGTGAGCAAGGAAAGAGTGTTAGGCCTACCACCAACCACTGCTGTTTCCATGTGAAAGAAACAGAGATAAAGTGATACATGTGGAGCATTTCCACATTATCAGAAACCTTGACTTTTCAGGATCTGCAGATTGCAGAAACTTTTCAGGATCTGCATATAGCAGAAACTTTCCTCTTCAGCCATTTCTTCTCCTTGAAGAGATGGATGGGAGGTGGGTCTAGAATCTCTCCCTCCTCACTTTTTTCCTAAATGCACGAATAGTGCTTTTGTCTGTCAATGCTGAGCCCTTCCCAAGGCAATCACCTACTTTTAAGTAAAGTAAATAAAAGACTTGAACATCTGATCTTGAAGGGTCGATCTAATTCCTTTTCCCATTTCTTTAAATGGGAACACATTTTTGAAAAGTTATTATTATTACTTTTGTTGCAGAGCTGCAGTTGCGAGATGGGGGGCAGATCCATGTTTGCTTCCTTCCCTCATGGCAAGAATTTGGCAGATAACTAGATGTGACCACTTTGTCTCTTAGGTTCCCTGATTTCCCACACCATTGATCACTGAGAATAATCAGATAAACAAAGGAAGCTCTGGCTGCCGTTTAATATTTGTGAGGGGAAAATGTGCTCAAAATCCTGTCAGAAAAACACCATAGATAATATGTGGGGTGGGTGGGAATCTTCTCTTTTTAATTCTGCCTCATACAAGCAAATTTCCAGCTGCTGGTACTGGTAAAAAGTGTTGCCTGGCAACATGGCAATGAAGAGAGGAAGAAGGATGCTTAAAAAGTAAAACATTAAGGGCTTTTGTCTTTAGAAATGTACTAGTTCAGCACATTCAGCCTCCCACTGTTCTGTTTAAGAGTGAGTGAGACAGGCTGAATAATTTTTCACTGAATATCTAATGGCTGCCTTTAATGAGCAAATTTTGTATGGGGGTGAAAGAGGAAGGGGCCACTAGAAAATATTTTAGGTAGTTGTTTCGTATTTTTGTGTCAGTAACCAACAAAGCACAAAGTTGAGAAGCAGTTTACTTTTCTTAGTAGAAGGAATTGTACATTGGGCTATCGAACATCTGTACTGGATATGAGTGTTTTCATTCATAAATGATGGAAGCTCTTGTCATTCATTACCTTATATAATGATGTCAATATGTATCAAAAGGGGCGGCTAACCCAGATTTTCCAGGGTTCTTGCATACCTGTCCTTCATCGGAGGTTTTTAAACAGAGGCTTGACAGCCATCTATCATGCATGGTGTTCTTGCAGTGAAAAGTTAGTATGTTCTAGAACAGTGGTACACAATCTTGGGTAACCCCTAAGACACTAGTTGGACTGCAAATAGCTAGCATGGCTATTGGCGAATGTTTCTGGAAGTTGCAGCTCTAGAACACCTGGGTTATCCAATGTTGGGAACCACTGTTCTAGAGCATAGTCATTTTCCTAAGTGATGCACCAACCTCCCTTGGCCATATCTGGGTACAAAAGGACTGCTCAGTCAGATGGGTGGGAAATAAACAGAGCCCAGTGAGGCTGGTCTGAGCCCTCTTCAAGATTCACAAGTTCTATAAGGGAAAAAAAAAACAGTACCCTTTTAGAAGCAGGAAAATCTGCTGTGTTTTTTTTAATTGTCTGGTGCACACTTTTTGTTTCCTGATTTTAACTGTTCTATTATGCATTTCTGAAGACTGTTAATTGTCTCAGTGGGCTGAAGTCAGTAGGTAGACATATTTAAAATTATACTATTAACCTAGGAATGGATCTCTAAGGAAACGTCCACTGGATTAGACTGTGCAGCAAACCAAACAAAAACAGGGCAGGAAGAAAAGAATATAAACCCATCTCTCTGGGGCTGGGAACAGAGAGGTAAAAACCCTCACTTGTGTTGTTCTTTCATATGAGAGTGAGAGATGGCAAACTTATTCTTCTTGCTCGCATGTGGGCATATTGAATGTCAAGAACAAGAATGATTTGTGCGTGTGCGTGTGCTTGTGTGTGTGTGTGTAAGTTAAGCAAACTTGAGGCAAGAAAGTAAATTATATAATTTGTGCCAAATGATGGCAGCTGCTGCTTTGTTGCATGGAATTTTAACCATCAAAGAACTTGTTTCTGACTCCTCAGATCAGCCAGACTTTTTGTGTACTTGCTGTGCCTGTGGGCTTTGCTTTTTACCAAGAAAGGGCTCTTGTTTATGTTTTTTTTTTTTTTAAAAAAAAAAACCCACTTAGATATCTCTAGAAGAAGAAGAAAAAAATAGTGCTCCTTGTCTTGCTTTGACAGGGCTCAGAAGACTTGTAGGATTTAAGAATTCCTTGTTGAGATGTCCCATCAGGTTAGGACAGCCAAAAAAGATATAAATGAAGAATTTTGCAAGTATTGTTCACATCCATAGCTGGGAGAAAGAATGGTGTCTAAAACACTGGAAGGTTGCTGCCAGCACAGGCAATAATGAACTAGACTCGTTGACGGCAGTTTCCATCTTTTTCTCAACCACTCCAAGCACTTCTTTAGTCAATTTTAGCCTGAATTCAAAAGGAAGCTTCTGTTTATCTGCTACTAGAAGTAAATGATGTGTCTCTGTCTGAAACATGTGGGGCTTAAAGCAAAGAGATGCTTTTTAGTGTCAAGGGTGAATGAGCAAGCTGCACTGTCAATCTTGCTTAGTTATACCACAGAGCTCGATATAATTGAAGACAGGAAAAGGGCCTGTGTTTTTATACCAGCTGAGAGCATTTGTGATCATAGGCCTGGAGGAGCTGCCAGCCGGTGTGCTGGTACAATCTGGATTAGAGATGGGGACAAATAAAAAATTGCAATTTGTTCTAATCTGTTATTCGTAAAGGTTAACGGATCAACAAATACGAATATACGAATATTCTTCAATGAATCAACAAATTGATCTGCTGATTCATCTGCACTTTAAATGGCTATAACACTAGTGCTCAATGACCTAGAGACATTAAATTTGCAGGGAAACTTCTTCAGATGCTTTTCTAGAATTCCATAAAGTTCAGTGAACTTTGAATCATGGATCCCTGAGTTATATAGTCACAAAAAGGACTCCCCAGGAAAGCTCCCCACAGGTACTGAGAGATTCCAGAATCACAACAGAGCTTCCTATGTCTTTCCTGAACATACATGCCAACTTTGGTGAAGATTGGATATCAGACATCTGAGTTATTCAACCACAAATTGGGTCCCCCCAGGAGAGTTTACCACATGGCACAGAAGCCCATTCTGCCTACCGGCCGCTGATCAGCTGATCAGAAGCCGTAAGGCAGCCACCCCCCACACAGGCAGTCACCCCAACAGCTTACCCCACACCCCTTCCTTTCCTTACCTTAGCCCCCATCCCACTCCCACTGACACCCCCTTACCTTAATAGCTGCTGCCGAGGTCTCCATCAGGCCTTTGCAGTCATGTCATGTAAAAAGGGAGACTGGCTGCCTTTTGCAAAGCTGGCAGCTGTGGCTTCATTTAGGGTAGGGAAGCTGCAGCTGCCATCTTTGCAAAGGGCAGCCTGGATTTCCTTATGGCAGTCTAAAGGAATTCAGGCTGCCCTTTGCAAAGATGGCACCTGCATCTTCCCTATCCTAAATGAAGCTGCAGCTGCCATCTTTGCAAAAGACAGCTTGTCTCCATTTTTACATGCCTGGCTCCAAGGCCAGAAGACCTCGGCAGCAGTGATCAAGGTAAGAGGGTGTTAGTGGGGGTGGAGTGGGGCCTAGGTAGGGAAAGGAAGAGCATGGGTTTAGGCCGTGGTATTAGGTGGCCGTGTGGCATGGTGGCTGAGACAGAATGTTTTTATAATATGAAGGATGAATAAAAACGGGTAAATATTCATCCCTTCATATTTGTGGGGGTCTCTGAAACCCACAAATATGGATCAACGAATATTTAACAAATCAAGTATATTCATTGGGAAAAAGCGATCCATTTTTATATTTGTCCCCATCTCTAATCTGGATCATAGCACTTGGTATTTCAAGGTTTATTTTAGAATGACTTGACATTCTTAATCTGATACTTTATTGATGTCTTCCAAAAGATCTCCTGTATCTCCATTAGTGCAAGAAAAGCACCCCAGACGGAGACCACAGGTGCGATACAAGGATATCTGCAAGCGGGATCTGAAGGTCATAGGAATGGACCTCAACAGATGGGAAACTTTGACATCTGAGAGCTCAGCATGGAGGCAGGCAGTGCAGCATGGCCTCTCCCAATTTGAAGAGACCCTTGTCCAGCAGGCTGAGGCAAAGAGGAAGTCACAAAAGCAGCAAAATCAGGGAGTTGGACAGGTGACAGATTGTACTTGTCTTCAGTGTGGAAGGGATTGTCATTCTCAAATTGGCTTTCTCAGCCACAGTAGATGTTGTTCCAAGACCTCTGTTCAGTAAGTGAAAATTACTTTTTATTTGGTCAGACTAGTTAAAGACCCAATATGGTCCCTCATTTTTTGTTTGCTTTCTTTTTTGTTGCTCTTTGCCTTGAAACAGTAGATGAAAACCAGTAGAGGAGGCCCAATGAATTGAGGAAACATACATATCAACAAATTCCCACTGATTCAGTCGCAACTCTTGCAGCTTACTACTGAATTTCAGCCATTATGATGTTGTTAAATCCATGGGTCTATCATGAGTATTTGCTCAAGCTTTTTTTATTGCTTTATTCATTTTTCCCTGATAGATTATGTTGAAAACAATAAACATATTTTCCTCCATTTCTTGTAACATTTTATTTCATGTTAATTACTGGAAAGAGTAAATGAAATCCCCTACTCTCTCTACTAACAGGAAATAATATTCTAGTTACAATTAATGTGTCCAGTTGCTCCCTTACACTTTGATCCACTTATTGTTAAAAAATAAAATTGAAAACAATAGCTTCTGCAACAATACAACCTAGAATTAAACCTGGTCATTCTGCTCCAATTCATATAAATTGTTCTGAATTGCCCGTCTCCCACTGATGTGCACTGAGAAACAAAATGGCGCTTTTTTAAGTTGACATACATAATATGTGGAGAAATGATAGATCCTAAATAATGGAGGAAATCTGCCAGATTCCAGACAGATTGCTTCATGGGGATGCATAAGGGGGTTCTTTTAAAGCAAGCTTTTAAAAAAAAAAAAATACACAATAGTGTGAATCATTTGTTCCCCATCCAATTTGACCTGCACACCTGGCTCCAAAGTAATTTGTAAATTTGTTTTGCTTTGCCTAGGAACTGAATCTGGCCACTCCACTTAGATTTACACACTCATGAGAAATGATCTGGATCACGCTAGTATTTTTAGCTATTTGGGCTTTGGCCAATGGGGGGAGGGGGCAACACTCCTCCTCTCCCTTCTGTTCTGTTTAAGCAAAGTTTCTCTGGGTCTCACTCTCTTCTTCTTTTTTAAAAAAATATTTTATTTATGGAATTATTTATTATCCTTATTATTATTATTTTTAAACAACATAAACATCCAAACAACTTCCAAACCATGGGGTGCACCAATGTGCCACCCTAAAATCCTCAGCCTCTAAGAAGGCCTCTGACACCAACACCACAAGGCAGCTCAAAACCACTAGGCCTCTGACGCAATGATTGGAGGATCTGACAGCTCTCTGTCCACCGCGCTGCCAACAACACAAAAGAGGCTGAGCCAGGGGGAGCCAGCCTCATAACAGGCTCTTCACTTGGACTCCGCCTCCCCTCAGTCTCCACGTCACAGTGGAGGCTTGGCAGTTCCAAGCAGGCAGGCAAGGTTCCGGCTGCAGGAAGGACATTTCAATGTCCTTGAACTGCAGGACCAGGTTTGCCCTCCATGGAACCGGAGAGCGCGAGGTAAGCTCCGGTCACTTGGGAAGAAGGAGGGGGTGAGTGACTACTAAAAAGAGTCGGGCGTCCCCGATGTGTCTTCTTTCTTGTTCGGGCACCCACCTGCCCGTCCTCTTTCTAGTGTGATTTTGGTGACCTTTATGGGGCTAGATAGGAATTTTTGACCTTTATCCTGATTGGCTATTGGATGGAGGGATTTTTCACCTATCCCACACTGGAGAAGGGTTGTTGGCATTTGTTTGGTGGTTATTCTCGGTCATACTGGCGGATAGTGCAGGGAAAAACTGGTTGTCTCGGTGTGTCCCTTTGATAATTATGATAAGCCAACAGTGCATCAGACTTCCTGGCTCTGCAGGTTGTGCGATTACAGGGCCGGTGGCGGGAAGATGCGCTGGGCCACTTTCGGACCGACAGTCATCAAATAAGGATGGCTCAAGGTCTGGGGTGTTTATTGGAGGCCGCCCGGGTTCTCTGGATGCTGGAACCTGGGGCCTGGGACTCGCCCATTGACTGATATGGGTATCGTGGATGCCCTGCATTTCTTTCTCCGCACTACCCCAGGCCCCCTCATTTGATGAGGACAATGATATCTATAATAGGAATTGCTTCACTGCCTGGCTGCAAAATGCTGTTCCTCCTAAATTTGGCTCTAAGTACATAGCAGCTCCCCTAAGAAAATTCTGGCAATCTTGTAGGGGTTCAGAGCTCTGCACTGGAACTCACTGTACAGTACTTTAGTTGTCATGGTTGCATGGAGACAATAGCTATTCAGAAAGTTGAGACTCTATTGTACAAACACTTTTCTTTCCTCAACATGATTGACAAACATAGCTGAACAAATCACAAGCTTTCAGTATTTTAAGAATGTCAAACATTGCAAAAGCTCAGAAAACGTGGTTTCAGTGCAACTAAAATTAAATACCTTCAAGTCCCATCAATTTAAGCAGATCTAAGTATCTGTAAACAATCGGCCCCCAAAAGGCTCATGTGCCCTTTTCTTTGTTGTTGTTAGTTGTCCTCAAGCTGCTTATGCCTTATGGCGCCCCTACAAATTAATGATCTCCAAAAGATCTTGACATAACAGCACTGATTAGCTCCTGCAAATCGAAGATCATGGCAAGGCCCCAGAATTTAGAAGGCACCAACCCCTAGATGTGAATCTACTGCCGGGTGTTAGGAATATAAACAGCAACGCCTTCCACCTCTGTTCACTTTTCTTTTCTTTTTAAAGCAGAAGCGGTCTCTTTCTTTTGGGAGACCTACATTGTCCCTTTTCTCTTTGTGGGTACTCATGCTCATCAGGTCCAAGCGGGTGGGAGACGGTGCATTTGACCTAGATGCCAAAATTTCTAGTTATATGGGCCATGGTTTCTTTTACTGAGGCATGTTTGTTTCATACTTGGTCTTTCTCTTCATTGACTTCTGATTTCCCCAACATTACTATCTTTTTTCAGTGAGACTTCTTGTGATGGGCCCAAATTTAGGGAAGTGAGAATTTAGAGCACAAATGTTCATTTTTCTTACATGTTGAGTTCTTTTGGGTGCACTTCTTTCAGTTTTATATTTTTCAATTACTATTTCTTTCATTTGACACAAAAGAAAAAGCCTTTTTCAGCTTTCCAGGTGTATTTTCTGGTAGTACAAAGGTACCAAAGAACCCTAGGGAAAAAACGAGAGGCAAACAACAGAAAATCAGTCTACTTCAAAAGCAGGCAACATTTTATAAGAAAGAAATTGTCCTTTTACACTTTTTTCTTGAAGTATTCCTTAGTAGTTGTTTTGAGTTGATTTCTGCCAATAATATGATATCATCAATGTATGAACTGTTAATAAGAGGGCTGATAAGTAAAATTTATAAATTGCTAATAGACCAACATGACACACTTAAGGCATCATGTGAAATTGATTTGAGAAAGGAAATAAATACTGACGTATGATAAAATATTTGGGAGGAAAGAATATTAAAATATATGTCAGTAAGACTAAAAAAAAATATTATAAACTAGTTTGGGAATGGTATTTAGCACTGGTAAAATTGAATTCTATGGACTGTAAATTTACGAATTTATGCTGAAGATGAGAAACCTATGTAGGTACTTATTTTCACATGTGCGAATGTAAAAATGTAATTTACGTTTTGGGAGCTGGTTTTTGAAGAAATTAATGAAATATTTAGATAAATGTAGAGTTTACCCTGAGAATAGCACTACTATCAGTATTTGATATGGAACAATGGAACTGCTACCTTGTTTCCCCAAAAATAAGACCTAACCTGAAAATAAGCCTTAGTATGATTTTTCAGAATCCTCGTAATATAAGCCCTACCCCAAAAATGAGCCCTAGTTAAATGAAACCCCACCCTCCAAAAAACGCCCTACTGCGTTTTTTGGAGCAAAAATTAATATAAGACCCTGTCTTATTTTCGGGGAAACACGGTAGTTAAAGAACTGATATTAAACTCAGTAACAGCATCAAGATTAATTATAGGTAAAAACTGGAAATTAAAACATATGTTTTAATTAAACAAATAGTATAAAGAAGTATGGAATATTCCTATTAATGATAAACTAACTTGTGAAATTAAGACTAAAAGAGGTTTGATAAACAAGCAATATTTTTAATGATTTTTGGGAAATTTTATTGACTGTATATTATTGAAACATAAAAAAAAATCAATGCAATTTTGGAAGGGGAATGGGGCATCATAAATTAAATAAATGCAGCATGTCTTCAAAGAGTCCTGGTGGAGGTAGGTGGGTAGGTAGGTAGGTATTAAGTTATTTTTTGTATTTTTATGTATTTTGTATTTGTTAATTTTGAAAAAGGTTAATTTAATGATTTTCTTCTACAGTACCTATTTCTTACCAGTTCCTTCATTATAATCTACTCCATCTTTTTGTATATGTTTTGCAAATAGATAGGGAGACAAAATATATACTTCTCTGACAGCTTTGCCATTGAAAAGACATTCTACCTTCCCATATTTGGTCCCCAAAGTAGTCTCTTGTCCAGAGTATATGTTGGCCTTACCTGTGATCAGGAGAATGTCTGAAGGAGAAGAAGGAGAAGGAGACCTACAATCTTTTCCTATAAATATTTCTATTGGGGGAAAAACTGAATTTTGATCAAATAAATATTGATAAGTTTGCATCTCAATGGTAGTGCACACCAACTCAGGACAAGTAAATGATGAAGCATACTCGTTTCTCTTAGAATGATCCATAGCTTTTCATGATCTACACAGCCAAAGACTTTATTGTAACCTATAAAGTACAAACTGATATTCTTCTGATTTTTTTTTTTTTTGGCCGTGTTCTTGTAGTTGATGTATATTCACTGTATTATCTCAAGTACTCCTTCCCTTTCTGAATCTGGCTTGAATATCTGTCATTTATCACTCCATATATGATACAAGACTTTGTTGCAAAAATATGAGCATCACTTTTCTATAGGCAACGTCACTCACCCTTTATTGAATCAGAATATATTCATTGTTCCTCTTTTCAAAGTATATATGACATCAGAGCAGGAATAATTTGACAGAGCATCTCTGCATACATCATCCTGTGTACTGTGGGATATTTTATGTTAAAGCCATCTGTTATGACCTAACGTATTTATTGCTTAAGCATGGAATAGAAAGGCAATCCCATAAGCATCTCCATCCAGCAAGTTCCCTGTTACATGCCTTTTCTCTCACTGGCCACAAGATCAGTCATGCCATTGGTCATGTGAGGGGACCTCTGTCAGAGTGAAGACTGAGACACATCATTGCCTTTTTAGTCCACATTCAACTGATACTGGTGTATGTCTGGATAAGTAGCGATTTTCACTTGTTGGTGTGCACTACCATTGAGATGCAAAGTTATCAACATTAATTTGATCAAAAATCAGTTTTTTCCCCAATAGAAATATTTATAGGGAAAGATTGTACGTCTTCTTCTCCTTCAGACATTATCCTGATCACAGGTAAGGCCAACACTAGACATATAATCCCTATATTCCCGCATCATGTTAAACCTGGAAACAGGCTGGATCTTTGTGAATTGTGAACATTTGATAAGTACTAGTTTGTGATCACTGGAACTCTGTAACCATGCCCAGCCAAACACAGTTACAAATACTTTTTCAGATCTTCACGTGCACAAAGCCCTAACTCACTTTAGAGAACTCAGTAATGTTTGGGTACTTGGCAACTTTGGGTCTACCATGCACAACACATGTTTTCAACTTCAGTATTAGCCCAATGCTTAGTCAAACAACTGAGTGGGGCTTATACAGATTTAGCAGACCTTATACAGATTTAGCAGACCTTATACAGATTTAGCAGACTATGTCTGTCTGTCTGTCTGTCTGTCTGTCTGTCTGTCTGTCTGTCTGTCTGTATGTATGTATGTATGTATGTATGTATGTATGTATGGAGCTGACATGCACAGTCTGTCCTAAAGGTGGCCCTTGGCAGTTTGTGTTGTTCTGCCAACTCCTGCGACATTGCTGGAACCAGTTGTATTGGCTCTTGCCTTTCCATTGGACCATTTCAGCAACTTGGGTAACAGCCTATCCTCCATCTTACTTTACCCAGGCTTCATGCTCTGGAGAGGACTCGATTCAGAGCATGTTATCATAGTCTCTCGAGACTGAAGGATGCCTATGCTATGTATGTGTGTGTGTGTGTGTGTGTGTGTGTGTGTGTGTGTGTGTGTGTGTGTGTGTGTGTGTGTGTGTGTGTGTGTGTGTATGTATGTATGTATGTATGTATGTATGTATGTATGTCCCAGCCTCTGCAACAGGTCCATGTTTTGCCATGTAATCTGAAGGACCCATCACCTATTGAGAAGTATGAAAGTCTCCAGTATTCATCTTCTGCTGAGCGATATTAGTGTGAAATAGAACTATAGTGTGAAAGAAGAAAAATATATCCTGGTCCTGGTGGGAGGTAATAATAATAATAATAATAATAATAATAATAATAATAATAATAATAATAATAATAATAATAATAATAATAATAATAATAATAATAATAATAATAATAATAATAATAATAATAATAATAATAATAATAATAATGATGATGATGATGATGATGATGATGATGATGATGATGATGAATGGGTATGTGTAGAAGGAATGCAAAAGAATTCTTTTGAAGTGAAGTTCCTGGAGGTATGATTGTGCCACACCAATTCTCTCAGCTGCTGCAATACACTAGTGCGCAAAATTAATTAATGTGTATAATTGTTAAGAGATATGTAGGAGATTATTTGATGGATTGGCCATGGTTTTCTTTCTTACTACTAATTGCATTACTTTGTAGCAAAGCTCCGAGGGCGTAAAGAATGAGGGAAATGGTTCTATCTCTGTAGAAGAAGAAAATCATACTACGTAAATGTTCTTTGATACAGTCCCTCATTGTTACTGATTCAGTATATAAAACTATCCCTATGAGCACATGGGAACATGAGAGAACAGAATGGCATTCCACTGTTGTCTCAGTCAGACTGCCTAGATCCGGAAGGAGATGCTTGGTCTTGAGCATTAGATGGCAATGCTAGAGTGAGATCTCCAGCATGAGACAACGAACTTTGGTTCCTCCTCTGAACTAGGCTGAGGCATGCAGGTCACAAGTGCCATCCCTTCAACTAATTACTTTGGTTTTGGCAATGGGCTTCCCAGACAATCTACATAGTTTGCATCAAAACAGCTCAGCTGTACACAGTTTCTCTGAATAACAGGAGAGGCACTCAACCAAATGCTTGTCATAATACAGTTAATTATGAGGTCAGAGGCTCAGAAGAGAAACCTGTCAGCAAATCAGTATGCTTGAAAACACTAAACATGGTACTGACAAAGGAAGCTTGATTCACAACAGTATTCACATGTATGTGTGATTTGCTAATATGTATTTATGTCTGATTATTTTTTGCAGGGGGGAAACTGAAAAGGAAGACAGTGAATACTGTAATGTCCATTTTATTAGGATTTTTTTTAAAAAATCTCCCTTTAAAACAGCAGCAGCTGTCATAGAAGCAGTAGGAGCAACAACAAGAGCACTGAATTTTGAAGTAAAGAATACAGGCAATGGAAAAGAATGCCATGTAATAACACTGCAGGATCTATACTTAGATGGGACAGCTCACTGATAATAAATAATAATCCTGTGCCATCAAGTCAATTCTGACTTAAAGTGACACTTTTCACAGTTTTCCAGGTAGAGAATACTCAGAAAGCATGTATACTATGCTTCTGGGGCCACTCTAGGACTGTGCAGCTTGCCCAAGGCCACACAGGCTGGCTCTTCTCCCCAGAGCCCTAGTGAGGAATTGAACTCCCAAACTCACTGGCAGCTCTCACTTATCATAATCTTTAGCATATCTTCGTAGGTAGACTGGTGGGACGATTAGACTAAAGCAGTAAAAGGTGAAGACTTTGAAAGGGATTTGATATGTGAATTACGTATCTGAATCTTGTTCAGAAAAAAAAAGAAGGTGCATCTGTATCTAACAGGAATGTGAAAAGAAACTTCAAGGTCTCCCACGTAGCTTTTATTGCTACAATATGAGGGCTCCTTGCTTGCTGGCTTTACTTGTTGACAGAGTTTGTGTAGAACTATGGGTTTTAAATTTTATCCATTTCTAGCTGTTT
The DNA here is from genome assembly GCF_051106095.1 of Pogona vitticeps. Classification (NCBI taxonomy): domain Eukaryota; kingdom Metazoa; phylum Chordata; class Lepidosauria; order Squamata; family Agamidae; genus Pogona; species Pogona vitticeps. Next base: position 92,270,380 of record NC_135784.1, read on the forward strand.
GAAAATGTAATATACCCAGGTTTCTTATTACATAAAGTTGCTCAAGAAGATTTGTCATTGGCAAATACAAATATCTAGTTTTCTTCTATAGTCTGTTCTCCCCCACCCACCTGGCTTTTCTTAACGTGCTATTTTTAGGTCAAGGTTGTAATGTTTGAACATTAATGCAACATGGTGACATGGAATGGGGACTTTGATAGGGATCAGAGGCAGGATAAGAGGGAATAATCCCTGAAGATACAGTACCCACTCTGCCAGCACTTTCCCGGGTGTCTAGTCACATGGTCTCTTTTGTGACTACAATGAGGTTCAACTGTCCTTTTTGCCTGGTTGCCTTTGTCAAACCAAGATGGATACGACTGAATAAAGTACACCGGTCTCCGCTCCTGCCACTTTATCATCAGAATAGTTGTGGACTGATGTATTTAGGTCAGGCAGGAGGGGAGATGGGAGATACTTGATTCAAGGAAAAGCACCTAGAAAATCTGTGTGAAAAGGGCATCTTCACAGGTTTTGCAACTGTATTCGGTATGTTGTTACAGATCAATGTAAAATAGCTGAATGTGGAAGCCTGTGGGTTGGGATTGCTTTGAAGTACATTTATGTATGGCCATTTAGGTCTGGCTCATGGATCATCAGTGTCACTGTGATCCTATTTTGCATTGGACCACATTTGATTCAGAACAGGGCTGCCAAAGCAGAGCACCCTCTCAATCTATAGGCATCGGAGATTTTTAATCCACCGTCTTGCTTCAGGAGAGGGTCTCTGCACAGATACTGAGGAAGATTTGTCCTTTTTATTATGTCCCAGTTTCTTATCTAAGCTCAGTTCCATTTTTCTATGCTCTACCCCTGGCCCTACAAATTGACAGAGGTGTTCAAAGGAAGATATACCTTAAGGAGACTATGTGGAACATGTAGCCCTCCAGATATTGTTGGATGACAGCTCCCATCATTCCTCACCACTGAAGCTGACAAAAATTGCAATCCAACAATGTCTAGAAAAAAAAAACATTCCCTACTGCCACTGTTGAGACCTATGACTATCTTGCTAGATCTTACTGGAAGTTCAACATAATATAGCATCACTCTGATCCCCACATTAGTCATCCAGCCCTGCTGTTTGTACCCATCCTCTTGTATTCAGAAACTGGTATTGAGATAGACTACCTATGGCAAATAAGTACAGTGGTGCCTTGCTTAACGATTGCCTCGTTTAGCGATGAATTCGCATAACGATGTGTTTTTTTAGAAAATAATATGCCCCGTATAACGATGTTTCCTATGGGCGATTTTCGCTTAGTGAAGTTTGGGACAATGCTTCGCATAACGAATGCGATTTTAGGTCCCCTGCTTCACTTAACAATGTTTTTTTTTCAATTAAAAAAGTGTCTTATAAGGGTCAAAACCAGTTCTAAATGCTTGGATTCGTTAGAGGACCCCCTAAGTCATGTGCAAACCTGATTTGGCTTTGATCTGACTTTTCGTTAATTTATGGTTAATTTTTTTTTCCGGCCCATAGGAACCAATGGACCTGTCAAAATCTGACAGCTCCATGCTTTCCTATGGGGGAGAAAACAATTCACCATCAATTAACGAAAGTTCAGATCAAAGCCAAATCAGGTTTGCACACGACTTAGGGGGTCCTCTAACGAATCCAAGCATTTAGAACAGTTGCTGAATCTTCATTAATCTTTTGTGAATTTTTTCTTCCCCCATAGGAAATAATGGAGCTGTCAGATTTTGACAGCTGTCAAAAGTTGGGGGGAAAAAATTCACCCTAAATTAACGAAAAGTCAGATCTAAGCCAAATTACATTTGCACCCGTTTTAGAAGGTGCAGAAGCTATTCCAAGCATTTAAAACCATTTTTGCCCCTTGTATGACACATTTAAAATTGCAAAAATTGACTTCGCAAAGCCATTGAAATGTATTGAGTCAGCTTCAATACATTCCAATGGAGGAAACATTGTTTCGCTTAGCAATGTTTCCTATGGGTTTTTTCGCTTAACGACGGCAATCCGTTCCAATTGGAACGGATTAACCGGTTTCCAATGCATTCCTATGGGAAATGGTGTTTCGCATAGCGATGGTTTCACATAGCGATGTTTTTTTTGGAACGAATTAACGTCGCTATGCGAGGCACCACTGTATTGCTTTCTAGGGATGGTAGGGTTTTTTTAAACAAACATTCACAAACATATACACATTGGTTCACTGAACTTTTAGATTCTCCAACTGGATTTCAGTTCCACATACTTGCCACACCCTCCATCCCCATCCCCTTAACTATGATCTTTGGGGGAAATGAGAGTAGAATCATTCTATATGTCATGAATTATTTGATTTGATTTCCTTTGACAGCGAATCCAAAACTGTATGTGAGTAGTTTTCCTGTACAATTTTTTTAAAAAAGTAACTATATTACTCTGAAAAAATGTTGGCTCCATTATAAGAAGAAAAACTCCACCCATGCTGTTGCATACTCTCTTGAGAATGAAGATCTATGTGAATTCAAATTCATTATTCTTTAATAAACAAAGCAGTTAAGTGAGATAACAGAGGACTATCGCTTTAGAAAATTGGGAACCCAATTTATGCACGCACACGTGCACGCACGCACACACACGCGCATGCACACGCACACGCACACGCATGCACACACACACACACACACACACACACACACACACACACACACACACACACACACACAGAATCCAAGTCAGAGTATATTCAAGCAATTTTACCTGCAAAGTGTTGTGAAAATTTTTCATAGAAAGCTCTAGTGTGGTCTGAATTCTTTTCCTGTACTCTAGCATGGAATGGGCCCCTGACCACTCAAAAGAGCTCTGCTGGACAACTCTGTGCAGATACAAAGGTGGCAGAGATGAATGACTTCTTCACCACCGCTGCTACAGAGTAAGCCTTCCAATGGCCCATGTTCAGTTAGACTCACCCTGAGTTTTCAACTATCATCACTTTCTTCTCTGTCCCACTTGTTTCATTACTACCAGCTCCACACTGTGTTTCACTGAGTCTAAATCCCACCAGGTAATGATCTGTCCATGACAATGGAATTGCAGAGAATTCTTCCATGCCCAGATCACCAACATCTAACCCAGTGTAGAAAGCCAGGTCTAAAGTGTGCCCTGCAGCATGAGTGGGGACAGATACTATTTGGAACAGGCCAATTATTGTCATGGAGGACATGAAGTCCTTTTTAAAAAAAACTTTTTATTTTTAACAAGGGGTGACAAAAAGGAAAAAGGGAATTGAGGTTAAGAGGGAAGAGGAGAAACAATAACATACTAACATCCATTCTATACATATTGCCATATCAAAATTCCAGATTACTCTTTTTACTATTTTCTGCCAGATTTAAGTTCTTATTTCATTGTATGCTCTATTACAATAACAAATCACCTTTTTGCTTTTTCACAGTTTGATTACCCGCCTGCTTTCATCTTATCATTTAATTTTAGTTTAATTCTGTTACTCCAACACTATCTGATAACTGCAGCCATTTATGCAATACATCCCATCGTTCAGTTTCCTTTTGAATTGAACAGTCTTTCAGCCCATCTGATAGAATATCCATTTTTGTCACTTCCCATATTTTCACAATAAGATTCTCTTGTTTCAGTATCTCTGCTTTCTTGAGATTTTTAACATAATTCTTTTTAATTTTGGAAGCTGCATAGGTCACTGGATAACTCTCTATCCCATCTATATTACCTGGTGTCATGCCCAATAAAGACGGTTCTAAAGTTTGTGCAGCTTCATTTAAGTTTTGTTTGGCATCTAATGTCCCCTCTTTCATCACTTTCATCAGATCTTCTATTTTGCTAAGACCTTCATTCACTTGCTGAAACCCTGTTAACATTGTCTTTTGCATAGTAATCTGCCATTCCTTTTCTATTTCTTGTACCACTGTTCCAAAACTTTGGGACTGAACAAACCAAGTCTCCATTTGTTCTCTTAAATTTTTGGAGGCCATCTCAGGCTTTCCAATGAATGGGGTTTGTATAGATGATACTATGCCCTTAACCACAATGATCACCCCTTAGATATCCTTCAACAGTTTCCACAATTTTATCAACAATCCAAACTCCTAATCATAAACCCCCCCTCCAATCTTTTCCAAATATTATAATATAAGAATCCACTTTTAACCCAACAAATTCAAAATCAAATAGAACCGTGGCACAATTATTTCTTCTTCTCCCGAGTTTAGCAAGCTTCTATTATCAGACTCACACGCAGCCTGACAAACAAAACAACAATCACAGAGTCTCAAATGTCCAGTCATTGTCCTTGAAGCCCGTCTTATGATCTTTCCATTAACCCCTTGATGCTCCTCAGTCCAGTCGACCACGTCAGCTCCTTCTTTCTTCTCCAGAGAACCACCAGATTTTGTTATTAACAGTTCACAGAGTCCAGGAAAAGGCAAAGAGAAACCTGTCCCAGCCAAACTGCATTCACAAAACTCAAGTCTCTTAAATCCTGTCCAATGGCATTACCATCTGGGGTTCTTTTCCAGAAACATAAGATTTATTTTTCCGTCTCACTCTCTCGGCTTTGAAATCAGCCTGCTATATTAAGAGTTCACTTGGAGAGGAGAGTTAGTTTCGCTTTTGAGGCAGACTGATAAGATAGGCTCGCCGCTGCTTTTCTTTTTTCAGCCAAATATTTTCATTCTTATTTTCAGCTTAATGGGGCTGTTTCATAAATCAAAGGCTCCAGCTTACTTAGTTGTTATATATTTTAAGCTTATATTGGTTGTTCTCCTCTCCCCTGGTAAAGGGTTACTCATGGCTCCATGCCAAATATGGCTCCTGCTCCGATCCATGCTGGGTGATTTCTTCAGAGGGAAAAAGTCCGGGTTTGCCTCCCATTCTTCTCCTTCTGCTGATCACCATCTGCTTCAGAGAGACTTCTCCTAGACTCTCCTTTGATCCCCATTTCAAAGGGGGGATCCCAGACTGGACGGTTCCAGTTTTTCCAGAGAGAGCTCTTCTCTGGAGCTACTGACCCACTCTTCATGAAGCAGCCTTGGCATGGACGTTGAAGTCCTCTGGTACAACAACCCAATGGGACTCTAACATCACTCCTGAAACCAACTCAGAAAGGGAGACAGTTGAGCAGCAGGTTGGGCAGTACACCAACAGCAACTGCACCTCCCCCCCACCCCAGTTCTTTCATGCTGCTGCACAGAAAGCCTTGGTGACAAAGCTGAGTGATATTAACACCCCCAGCCAATCAAGTCTCTGTAATGCAAACCAGGTCAGGATGTTCATTACAGATCAAGTCCTTGATCACTTGTGTTTTCTTATTCACCAGTTTGGCATTTAGCAGCAGCACTTTCAACCCACAGGATCTGACATGAAGGCTATCCAAACTGTTTAAATTCAGGGATAGCACAGGGGCAACATGTACCCACCTGCCCTCCCCTCTTAGATGATGCCACAGCTGTTTTACCCCACCATATCTCCCCCTTGCCCTGTCCTGCTCTGATGGCCATTCCCCGATTCCCCTCACTGCTCTCCATCTCATGAAAACACATCCCTTCACAAGAAGACAAAGACTCAAGCTGAAAATAACTCCTCTGCTACATAGAAGAGAGCTGGCAGTGACAATAAGAGAGTAAAAATAAAACAGGGCAGGGGGTGATTTAGGGAAAGTTAAATGTGCTCAGTGTAGGGGAGGAAGGAATGCATAAAAGAAGTTGTAGGAAGAGTCATCCTGGAAGTTCTGCACTGGTATTTGAACTGAGAAAATATATACGACTTACCCATTTCTGTTTTGAGCCCATATTCTATATTAATATTTGATACTAACTTCATTTTAATTTGAGGAATTATTGAAGACCAGAATTTGAGTTTTGAAATGTAGCAGAACTTCCTTAAAAAAATCCATTAGCATTGGCATTTTCTGCCTGGATGCCAATTTCACCTAAGGCTTATTTCCCCATGAGAACTTCCCTACAGTCCCTAGCTGAATCTATGCTATCTAGTCATACATATTTTTACCATTGTCAAATCAATCTATGCTCACACCATGAATCATTTTTTTTCTTGTAGGTGTTCTTTTCTCCACACTAGACAGAAAGGACTACTTTGAAAAAGCAACAGACAATTTTTTAGCACGACATGTGAATAAGTTTAATTGTGAAAGAGAGAGTGAGAAAGAGAATATGGAAAAAAATCTTTATGGTTTTAAAGTATTGCATTTTCTTGCAACAGATAACGGATTTCTGGTTCATGGGAGGAATTAATAACCCAACATTTTGGTGTTTTAAAATCTTGCAGAAATACAGCATAAGAAACAGTGAGCTGGATTAGTCATTTATTTATTTATTAAATTTATACCCCGCCCATCTAGACTGAGGTCTATTCTGGCCAGCTAACAATAAAAAATATGTCTAAGTCACATTAAGAATAGACCTACTGGGGTTAATTTCTGTTGTTTTCAATGGCCTGGAGACTGGTTGATATACATCACCTTACCATAGTTTAGGGTTACTGCACTGACAGACAAAATATCTGCATTGTCATCCTACTGCTTGTTGGAAAGGAACAAGAAGATTCCACTGGTTCTGTTTTTCCCTATTTATTTGTATAAATAGGAAAGAACAGAACCCTATGTATGACTCAATCTGCAGTCAAATATCACCATATTACAGTCCTCACTAATGTACAAATGGAGAAATATATATATGTATGATGAGAAACAACCCTCCACACAAATGCTGGATATTCATTTGGGGAAAGGGTAAAAAGAAATCGATTGAATGAAGGAGAAACAGGCTCTGGAATCTTTAATGGAAAAACTCATGCAACCAGTAAAAGTGATGGGAATGGTACAGACATGACATCCTTTATGTGACCTTGTATCTCTTTATTAAGCATCAGTAAACAAGTTAATAGTACTACGTATGGAAAGATACTATGTCTCGATGTAATACTATCTTTTAAATTAAGGTCTTTATATTTCTTAATTCTGGTTATCTTTGCTGTCATATTTGCAATTGTTGTCGTTAATTGTTCTGCTTTTTAAAAAGAAATTTTATTGAAGTATATGTTATTTTTTGTTTCATCAATTGTAATGAATATAAGGTTATCTTTAAAAATAACTGTCTTTTAAAAAGGAAAGAAGAAAAACAGCTGACATTGGTCATAGGGTTTGTTGCTATGTACCATCACATTGCTTTCAACTTAATAATCTTCATTAGGAGGAGGATTTATATGACATTTCACATTTTCTCTGCAACCTACATTTGAACCTGTAAGCAAGTTCAAGCATGTTTATGAGTCATCTGGCCTTTCTCACCAGATTACTTATAAACATGTCCAAACCCACCCATAAACTCAAACATAGGTTACAGGGAGAAAAGGACATGTCATAGAAGTCCTCCCCCTAACCATCATCATGTTCCATTAAGTCCATGTTGACTTACGACAATATATAGCAGGGGGACAATATACAGCCTTGTTGTACTCCTTTCCCAATTTTGAACCAATCAGTTAAAGAAATGGGAGTTCCTGATCACCTTATCTGCCTCCTGAGAAATCTGTATGTGGGACAGGAAGCAACAGTTAGAGTTGGATATGGAACAACTGATTGGTTCAAAATTGGGAAAGGAGTACGACAAGGCTGTATATTGTCTCCCTGCTTATTTAACTTATATGCAGAATACATCATGCAAAAGGCAGGACTGGAGGAATCCCAAACCAGAATTAAGATTGCCAGAAGAAATATCAACAACCTCAGATAAGCAGATACCACTCTGATGGCAGAAAGTGAGGAGGAATTAAAGAACCTCTTATTGAGGGTGAAAGAGGAGAGCACCAAAAATGGTCGGAAGCTAAATATAAAAAAAACCAAACTAAGATCATGGCCACTGGTCCCATCACCTCCTGGCAAATAGAAGGGGAAGATATGGAGGCAGTGACAGATTTTACCATGATCACTGCAGACAGCAGCCATGAAATTAAAAGACGCCTGCTTCTTGAGAGGAAAGTGATGACAAACCTAGACAGCATCTTAAAAAGCAGAGACATCACCTTACTGAGAAAAATCCACATAGTCAAAGCTATGGTTTTTCCTGTAGTGATATATGGAAGTGAGAGCTGAACCATAAAGAAATCTAACTGCCAAAGAATTGATGCTTTGGAATTGTGATGCTGGGGGAGACTCTTGAGAGTCCCCTGGACTGCAAGGAGAACAAACCTATCCATTTTGAAGGAAATCAACTCTGAGTGCTCACTGGAAGGACAGATCCTGAAGCTGAGGCTCCAGTACTTTGGCCATCTCATGAGAAGAGAAGACTCCCTGGAAAAGACATTGATGTTAGGAAAGTGTGACGGCAAGAGGAGAAAGGGATGACAGAGGACGAGATGGTTGGACAGTGTCATCGAAAGTACCAACATGAATTTGACCCAACTTCGTGAGGCAGTGGAGAACAGGAGGGCCTGGCGTGCTCTGGTCCATGGGGTCACGAACAGTCGGACATGACTTAAGAACTAAACAACCACATATAAGTATCAGGGTGCTTATTCTTTCAGGATGCCTCTCAATAGATGAAGGTTATTTTTCCCAATGCCATCTGTGTTTGGGGTTTTTTTTTTTTGGTGGGTTATTTCTGTTCCATTTTGTTAATATAGAACATGCACTTTAAATACTATTTTGGCCCTAATTATAAAACAGCATGTATTCTACATTGTTTTTTCCCCTCCGGGTTATTAAAAGAAAATAATTATATTGTTAGAACTAGTGGAGGTGGGAGCAGTGAAGTGTGGCTGTTGACATCTCTAAGGTCACAGAAAAAGTCTTCCATGAATATATAGAAGAAAGATCTTTTCCCCCTTACATGTTCCATTTTGATTGTAAATGATTTTTAATGCTTAGAACTGTTCTCATCATATAATTCTGTAATTTACCCTACACTAAGGATGTGAGATCAATCATACTTTAAGTCATAATTGAGAAGAGACCTGAAACACAACTCTTTCCATTTGAAAATTATATAAGGCACTTACTTCTGTTCAATTATGCAAACGTGAGATCCAAAATACTCTGAATCCATACTGAGTTTAAACAATGGTTCTTCATTCTATCCACTTTTCTGTGCCCCATACAGCTTACTTTGTTCAGTTTATCTCTTCAGAAACTTAAATATAAATGAGAACTAGGAGGGGGGCCCATGGGGAGGAAACAGGAATTCAATGTATATTGACTAAATATTCTGGTTTCCTTTCAGATTGTACATATTGAGTAAATAAGTGTGTAGCACAGTTGAACAAATAAATAACAGCCACTCAGAGTCTATTAACAAGGTGGCTGGCAATCCTAATAGGAAAGAGCCCTAGTGACAAAGCACCCTTGGTACTGAAGCAGACTTTTATTGGCAGCCCAGAAATAACCATAGTGCCATTTCTTGTCCTCCCCATGCTGCCCTTTCCATCTTTGGACTAACTCTGGAACTCTGGACTAACTTCTCCATGGGTTGGGCATGGGTGGGTTCAAAGGGGTGCAAATCCAAGGGATCATCACCACATAATCTGCACAGGCTGCCTAGGGATAACAGGGCTCAGGCATGGGCATTGTATGCAGGGTTTTTTGGGGGGGCTTTATTTATATTTGCCAATGAGTATATATAAACTCATGGGACATGGTGGTGCTGCAGGTTAAACCACAAAGCCTCTAGGCTGCAAGGTGGAAAGATCAGCAGTTAGAGGAGGCACGATGGAGTGAGCTCCCGCCGCTTGTCCTAGTTCCTGCAAATGTAGCAATTCGAAAGCATGTAAAAATGCGAGTAAATAGGTACCACCACGGTGGGAAGGTAACGGTGTTCTGTGTCTAGTCTCACTGGCCACGTGACCATGGAAAATGTCTACAGACAAACACTGGCTCTATGGCTTGGAAGCAGGGATGAGCATCACCCCATATAGTCGGACACAACTGGACAAATTGTCAAGGGGAACCTTTACCTATATACAAACTGTATCGTATATTTTTGAGGTGACCATGTGATGAAGCAAAGTGTCACTGTTCACCAAAAAAGCAACAATGCCACAGAACCCTTGAAATATACCTGGGATTCACATGTCATGACTGAAAGTAAGAAAAGCGTTTGGAGGGCAGGTTCGGGAAAGTAAAAAAGGATTTTGCCTTTTAGCTTTGAAATGAAATTTCCTGGACGGTTCCTGCTGCAAAGTTATTGGTTAAATCACCAATGTCTCCTGCCAGCAGCATCACACTTTTCAGATTCTGAGAAGAAGAACAGCAGGGCAGAGAAAACACATGGAAACAGTGTAGAAAAGAGCTGACTCACTGCATTGCACCTTTAAGAAGGCATTCAAGAGAAGTATGTTTCTTACCTTTCAAAAATCACTCCCTCCCTTCCTCCCTTCTTTCCTCAGAAAGCTGGTGAGGGCTTTCTCCTAGAAACTGGAAGATGACAGAAAATAAAAATAAAATGGGTTTCCCACATCTGCAGACTGCCATTCTTATCCTTCTGTCCTGCCGGCACTATTTGATGTTTGTCTTTTCTTCCTTCCGATTCACAGAAGCGGGGTCCTCATGGAGAATGAGAAAGCCACAAATACCATGAAGGACCAGGAGATGGATTGGGTCAAAGGTCACCAGGGCAGGCCCAGCCTGATGGACTCTGAGCTATCCCAGCACTACAAATTATTTTTAATGTTTTGCTGTTCTGAGAATGAAGTGAAGGGATTTCCCCCCATGCTGTAGAGATGAATGAAATTATAGCATGCTGACATATGTTAACAGTATTGAGAATTATTGGCCAGAAAGCTGTTGGGATTTTACTGCTGCGAAAGTAAAATTCTGTAAATCGTGGTGGCAAGTTGCAGATAATTAATGAGATGCTGGTTGCATGCCTGGTCACATGTGAGATATGTGACTGAGCATGAAAGAGGTAGATGACTGGCACTTTGTAAATTAGTTGTAATTCACTGCCATAACTTATGTGCTTTCATTTACTCAGGAGTAAATCTCAACAGCATTCTGGTTTTTCTTGCTTGCTTTTTTGAGTGTGCGTGTGTGTGTGAGAGAGTATTTTTTTTAAAAAAACAAGCACTCCAATTGTCATTTGTTGTTTGTTTACTTCCTTCACTTTCACTTTTTCAATAAGACTGGTTTAGTGCAACTACAGGTAGGGCTTCTAGCATTAGTGCACACCTGCTCTTCATTCTGTGATTAATTTTGAGGTACTGGTGGGTTACACATTGGAAACATTTCTTGTGCAATAGGACTCAGTGGTATTAGAAAACATCTGACATGTTCTTTGTTCCACACTCTCTCACACCTTCATCCTATTGAATTTCATTGTAGTAGGACTGTATATTCCCATACAAGACTGATTTAATGGTTGTTAACTATACTATTCCATTGTATCCTTGGGGAAAAGGTAGAGTAAGAAAAACAAATACAATGTAATAAAACAATATAAAACAGCATACTAATAAAAAGCAATGTTAAAATGAACAGTGTGGAGTAACAATAGAATGGCACATGCTTCTACAATTTCTGTTTCTGTTATCAACCAATAAAGTGGTCTCTGACTTGGAAAGGACAGTGGTTGGTTTCCCTACCAACACCACTATTGTGGGTTGTATTCCTTCTATTGGGGATGACATGTTGACAACGGATGGGGCTGAACTTTGGGTTGGTGTGAACAGAATCAAACATAGTCAAGACCACTCTTTTTCATCCCTTTTATTTCTCCTTCTTCATTATTTCCTATTGAGCGAGTTGCTGAGGTGAGAAAATGGATCGCCCTGACAGAGGTCTACTTGGAACTGCTAACTTATAGAGAGACTGTGAAATTAAGCCAAGGGCTGCCTCAGCTTAAACTGAGCATGAGACATAATGATAGAGATGCATATTGCCAACTTTACTTTAAGCAAACCACCTTTTGTATTTGCCCCAGTCCTCAACTTCAACTGGCCCACCTGCTTCACAGAGGCGTGTGTAAATATGGTAGAGAGAAACACAGGAATTATTAAATAATACAGAAATAAGAACATTTATAGTTTATAGCTAGAGATAGGGAAGAATATAAAAACGGATCACTTTTTCCGATGGATATAGCCAATTCATTAAATATTAATCGATCTGTAATTGTGGGTTCTACAAAGAGATGAATATTTTCCCATTTTTATTTGTCCTTCATATTAAAAAAACCCAACACCACCATTCTGCCTACCGGCCACCAATCAGCTGATCGGCAGCAGAAAGGCAGCCACCACCTCACACAGTAACCTAATACCACAGCCTACCCCCATCCCCTTCATTTCCCTACCTTAGGCCCCACCCCACCAACAACCTCTTAACTTTGTATTCGCGAAGGCTTTCACGGCCGGGATCTAATGGTTGTTGTGGGTTTTTCGGGCTTCTTGGCCGTGTTCTGAAAGTGGTTCTTCCTAACGTTTCGCCAGTCTCTGTGGCTGGCATCTTCAGAGGACAGCAAACTCTGAAGATGCCAACCAAAGAGACTGGTGAAACTTTAGGAAGAACCACTTTCAGAACACGGCCAAGAAGCCCAAAAGACCCACAACAACCTCTTAACTTAATTGCTGCTGCCGAGGTCTTTTGCTCTCGGAGCCACACATGTAAAAATGGAGACTGGGTGCCCTTTGCAAAGATGGTGGCTGCAGCTTCATTTAGCATAGGGAAGATGCAGGTGCCATCTTTGCAAAGGGCAATCTGAATTCCCTTAGCCTGCCATAAGAAAATCCAGGCTGCCCTTTGCAAAGATGGCAGCTGCAGCTTCCCTACCCTAAATGAAGCCACAGCCGCCCTCTTTGTAAAGTGCAGCCAGTCTCTCTTTTTACACACGTGGCTGTGGAGGCCTGATGGAGACCTTGGGAGCAGCTATTAAGGTAAGGGAGTGTTGGTGGAAGAAGGTGGGGGCTAAGGTAGGGAAAGGAATGGGATGTGGGGGTAGGCTGTTGGGATGGCTGGCTGTGCTTGTGTGGTGGTGGTGGGGGTGGCTGCCTATCGGCTTCTGATCAGTTGATCAGCAGCCGGTAGGCAGAATGGGCTTCTGTGCCATGTGGTAAACTCTCCTCATCATCATTTAGTCATTTAGTCATGTCCGACTCTTCGTGACCCCATGGACCAGAGCACGCCAGGCCCTCCTATCTTCCACTGCCTCCCATAGTTGTGTCAAATTCATGTTGGTTGCTCGCAGACACTGTCCAGCCATCTCATCCTCTGTCGTCCCCCCAGGGAGCCTTCTCTTCTCATGAGATGGCCAAAGTACTGGAGCCTCAGCTTCAGGATTTGTCTTTCCAGTGAGCACTCAGGGTTGATTTCCTTTAGAATTGATAGGTTTTTTCTCCTTGCAGTCCAGGGGACTATCAAGAGCATCTTCCAGCACCACAATTCAAAGGCATCAATTCCTCGGCAGTCTGCTTTCTTTATGGTTCAGCTCTCACTTCCATATATCACAACAGGAAAAACCATAGCTTTGACTATTTGGACTTTTGTTGGCAAGGTGATGTCTCTGCTTTTTAAGATGCTGTCTAGGTTAGTCATCGCTTTCCTCCCAAGAAGCAGGCGTCTTTTAATTTCGTGGCTGCTGTCTCCATCTGCAGTGATCATGGAGCCCAAGAAAGTAAAATCTGTCACTGCCTCCATATTTTCCCCTTCTATTTGTCAGGAAGGCATGGGGCCAGTGGCCATGATCTTAGTTTTTGTGATGTTGAGCTTCAGGTCATTTTTTGCACTCTCCTGTTTCACCCTCATTACAAGGTTCTTTAATTCCTCCTCACTTTCTGCCATCAGAGTGGTATCATCTGCATATCGGAGGTTGTTGACATTTCTTCCGGCAATCTTAATTCCGGTTTGGGATTCCGCCAGTCCAGCCTTCCGCATGATGTATTCTGCATATAAGTTAAATACGTCGGGGGACAATATACAGCCTTGTCGTACTCCTTTCCCAATTTTGAACCAATCAGTTGTTCCATATCCAGTTCTAACTGTTGCTTCCTGTCCCATATATAGGTTTCTCAGGAGATAGATAAGGTGGTCAGGCACTCCCATTTCTTTAAGGACTTGCCATAGTTTGCTGCGGTCCACAGAGTCAAAGGCTTTTGCATAGTCAATGAAGCAGAAGTAGATATTTTTCTGAAACTCTCCTGGGGGGACCCAATTTGTAGGTGAATAACTCGGATGTCCAATATCCAATCTTCACCAATGTTGGTAGGCCTGTTGTGAAAGACATAGGAAGCTCTGTTGTGATTTTGGAGTCTCTTAAGTACCTGTGGGGAGCTTTCCTGGGCGGTCTTCTTTGTGACTATATAACTCGGAGGTCCATGATCCAATGTTCACCAAACATTTAAGAGTTGTAGAAAACCATCTGAGGAAGCTTCCACACAAATTGGGTGTCTCTAGGTGGTTGAAGGCCAGCGTTATAACCAAATGCAGACAAATCAATGGATCGATTTAAAAAAATTGTCAAAGAATATTTGTATATTCGTATTCTTTGATCCATTAACCTTGACGAATAACGGATCAAAACAAATTGCCATTTTTAAAAAATTTGTCCCCATCTCTAGTTATAGCTTTATTCTGCGATAAGTGGAAAACTTATTTGGAAGTATTACAGTATTTAATACTGGGGCATGAACAACTGTAACATGAGATAAAGGGCAGAAACCAGAAATGGACATTATAGATAACTTCTCATTACAGTTGAAAGCTCATTCCTTTTGGAGAAAAGTGGTTCAGGGCAACCTTTTCGTCTAAGCAATCAGGTGATAGAAATCTGTCCTTATACTTCAAAGTAAGACAAGCTAATATGCATACTCTTGAAGATGTGATAAGTGTCTACCGGGAATCAGCCCTTAAACACTTTCCTCTTATATTTCTGCCCTGAGAAGCGGTACTTTTTGCATGGTTATCTGTACCAATCCTGCTCCGTAAACATCACTGCAACTGCAGCAAGGCAAAAAGAAAAAAAAAAGCCATATGACAAAGTCTTTATTAGAGAGATTAGAAGGATACTAATAAAACAACCCACTCAAAAATACAATTTTTCTCAAGTCTTCTGTTCCCAAAATTGCAATTTTCATAAAGTTGTTATAATAGCTATTAACTGACTAGTAGTGTTACAGTGATAAAGGCTCATTAAAGTACTCCACAGTTCTTCCCTTGTCTCGCTAATTTACAAGCTTCTAAGAAATGATAGGAGAAATGTCCTGGAGATAAAGAACTGTAAAAGCTCGTACTGAATATTCCCTTCAGAAGATACAAAGGTTAAATAGTCACATACTTTAGCTATCATCTGGGGACTCATCAGCTGGGAATTGTAGAGAAGAAAAGAGACTTGGAAAGCCTGTGGGTGATCACAAGCTAACCACAATCCTGTAGTACACTGTGGCTGCAAAGAAAGCACATTTTCCAACACAGTAGGCAAGTTATTTCAAGATAGGGAAAAAAAAGATTATTTAAGCTTTAGCAGCAAACCTTCAGACTTGGGTTTATGAGGTAATAATCATGTACACGCAGGACAATTGATGCAGCAAGGATATGAGAGTTGCCAAAGAGCGGAAGATCTGTATCAGTTCAACAGCTGAGCCTCTTTAGCCTTACAAAAAGAAATTATGAAGGCTGGCCCAAGGCATTTTACTGCTATGGTGAATAGTGAGATGACATTCCTTTAGCAGTCCACAGCTGGAAACCAACTGGTGGCAACTGCCTTTCACTCCAGTACTTCTGGCACGCAGGGATCCTGTGCAACACCTGAGGCAGGTGATCAAGTTTAGGGGCATTCCATGACACCTATATAGGGCAATCCATAAGCCTGTTCAAGGTTGTCCATAGCTCTGTCCTGTGACAGAGAGGAAGAGCCAGGAGATCAGGAGGAAGAGCCAAACTTTGCTTTGCAGCTCCCTTCAGCTCTCTGAGGTAGAAGCCTCACTTTGCCTAAGAGTAAGGCCAGTCCTGGAGATCATGACTTGAAGCCAAAATGAATGCATTTATATTCCATACTGCTTCATCAAACAGATAATGATGCTCTAGTAGGGATCTGATGGTGAAAAGAAGAAGACATTTACTCCCTGGAATTTGGAGGACTGAGGTTATATTAGTCATGCTTAGAATGGGCTCACTGAATCGATGTGTCTACTCTTAGTGTGACTAAATCTGGCTAAATCTAGCGTGACTAAATCATGTGACATATAGGGTGAATGTGGTCCCTGAGGCTATTTCTGCAAGCTGAGAAAACTCTGGAGCATGAGAAATGCTCTGTTCATCCTTCTACATATCTAACCCATTACACTTTCACACAATTTAATGGATATTAGATTTCATATTACATTTTACTGGATTTGGGTTTCAGTATTTTTATGCTCTATGAACTCATAGGAAAGGGTAGACCAGAATTCTTCAGGCCAACTCAGCAGTAGAACATTCCAATTGTTGTGGAGCTCAGCTTGGAGAAGTTACTGTTTCGGACTACATCTCTCAGAATTCCCAAGCAACATGGCATTGGAAGCTACTGTCCAAACCAACCAACCACCTTTTCCAAGCTCGGCACATACATGCTGGATAAACTAAATAATAATATGGGATAGAAAGCCTGAGCAGGGATCTCATCTGCCTTTGTGTAATATCATTTCTTCAGCCTTCCAGAATTTGTAGGAAAGCTACAGTTTATGAGAAATCAAGTGTGGGTGTGGATTGTGACCAATGAGCAGTGACAGTTAACTGTGAGATACAAAATCCCAAATATTCAACTGTAGTTTTTTGCATCAGTGTGGGGAGAAGGATTCATTTTTCGGCTCTGAAAATAATGACTTCTGTATTTCTCGGTGAACTTCAGAAGATTGCTTTTGCAGAAGAAAGAGAGAGAGAGAGAGAAGGGAGTTAAAATCCCGTCAACATTTTCTTTGAAGGAGAGTTATTAAACATATTTGCTTTGCCTTCAGTTTTGCTTTCTCTTCTGTGCTGCCTTTCCCCCTACTTTGCAGAAGCATTGATGACATCCTCAGCTGTTCAAAGTAATCTCCTCAGACTCACAGAGAAAGGGAGGGACATTCAGAAATTTCCTTTCAATATTCATGGCATATTAGCTGTTGAAAAAGAAAAAAAAATGATTATCATTTTTCTGAAAATAAGATATTGGGGGTAGCTATATCTGTGTCATAGTGAGAGAGAGAGAGAGAGAAGAAAAACATACAATCTGCACTTAAATAGAGGGAGAATGCATTTTGCTAATTCATCTTTGAGGTGGCAATGATCAAATTGGGGGGCTAGTTGGAATAAGTGTATCACTTACTCATTATATCAAGACACAAATGAAAATGCAATCAAATCTTAATCATTAGCTTTCTTTCTTACCACTTACAGCTGTCAGTCATATTTTCAGAAAGCTCCTTCTGCCACCGTGGCTGCAGGGATGGGAGCTCTTTGCCAGCCACCTGGCTGGGGCAAGCACAGGAGGCTGGTATGGTGCCCGAGGAGGGAGGGTGAGAGGGAGCCTTTATTAACGCTGCTTGCCCAGTGCACTGCCTCTTGCTGGTGAGATCGTAGAGGATAAAGAAGCAGGTGTGTGGCAGGCCAAGACAGGTGCTTTTGTTTTTGCCCTTGGGCCTGACGTACACCTGCAAAGCAGAGGGTTGCGCGGCTGTGCAACCATGGGTTTGAAGGCTTTGGGAGTTGGGGAAAAGGTACTTCCCAGTCCCCATAGTGGTTGAGGAGGAACAGGCACGCAATGGAGCCAGGGCCTTGTGTGCACGCCTGTTGGCACAGGAGGGCTGTGCATGGGGTGCAGCCAGAGGCTCTGCGGCTTAGTGGTTGGGGGAGAAAGCAGTTCCTTGTTCCCACAGAGGTGGGACCTGGACCAAATTTGGGGCTTGTAACCCCCCCTTCCTTTAAGCAAACAAACAAACCCCATAATAATATATAGATAATTAAAAAATTTTTTTTAAAAAGGGGGGGTGAAGAAGGAAATAAGGGAGAGCTTGGGAGGGACAGGCACATAGTCTGGACCCATCGCACTGTGAGTAGGTTTCTTTGTGGGTGGTTACTTGGTGAGTGTCAATATATATTAAAAAGAGAGAGAGAGAGACCCAAAGAAGGTTTTAATTCTGAAATACTAGGACTGGTCAAAGTGCTTTGCAAGGACCAGTATGGGACTCAGAAAAAGCCATGGAAATTAAAAAGGAAAACAATCAGCTAAGTGCAAGGCGCCCCACTGTAAGCAGCTACCTCAGATGAAGAATGTGTGCCAGACTATGGGGCTATATTGGAAAAACTGAGCAGGTTGTAAAGGAAGAGGGCCCTAGGAAGCGGCAGGTGTGATGTAGCACAGAGGTCTAATAAAGACTTGAAGGCCTGCAAGTTGGAAGAGCTCAAGCAGTAAGGTAATATGTTGTCTCATATCACTGTCTTAGAGACCGAGCATGCCAGCATTTCCAGAAGCTGTGGGGCTATGATGGAGACTGGCTCACAACATCAGGAGGCAGCAGTCGAAGAGATTCATCAGGCAACGATGGTGGAAAAGGAGATGCAAACAGAGGTGGTGTGTGTGCAGCAGGCAACCAGGCAGACAGAGAGTGATGACCAGGTGGCAAGGGTTGGACCACCTGGGACCCAGCAAACAAGTAATCACAGCTTCTGGTTTAGCTGTTCCAGGTGAGTCTTCACCTACACAAGACACATCAGTGGGACAAGGCTTATGGCCATGGGGCCCAGTTACCCCACCTGGTGGAACACCAGCTGTTAGACAGACTTACTATGCCCCTGTGGGGGTAAGCGTGCCATATAGTGGGAACAGATTCCCGGGGAAAAACCCTTGGACTGCCCCATATCTACAATGGCCATTACCTGGGAAGCTCCCAGGAGCTGGGACACCCCCCTCATTCTGAATACGGGATATAATTCTGTAGTGCGGGATGCTTTCCCAGGCAGTGACCAATCACTACCATTGGGGACCATCTGTTGCCGACAACAGTAGAAAAGATTTGGAGGGATAGGTCTGTAGATGTCTTTGAGCTCCTGAATAGAAAAGTGGAGACGAAAGGTTTGGAAAAATAGGAGGAAAGGGAGCAGGAGAAATTGAGGCACCGTAAGCCAGATAGGTGCTGGGCCAATTGCCTGCCAGGATACGTTATTTACACAGGTACAGTAGTCAGGGCTTACCTGGATCAAGCATTTTCCCTATTTCAGTTCCTTGATTTCATATACAGAGCCTACACGGATTTCCTTGGTCACACATGGCTGATCTATGACCATAGGTTATGTATGCATGCGGCCATCCATAGGGACATGTGCTGGGATGTGCAGCATAATGTGTGCTTTGCTTGCACACCATGACACCTGCTTGGTCAGTTCTGGGTGAGACATTTGATAGTGGTCATTTGGTACAGACAGCTGCTTATGGATTGTCTCCATATGCATTAGCAGGCCAGGTGGTTCAATCCTGCCTCATTTGCTGGGAGTTTAATTCCCAACAGTCCAGTAACTGTAGACCATGTAGGTTCAAGCATCAGTGCACCATCTGCATTGGGATTCACCCAGCCCAGCCTTTTGCATGATGTATTCTGCATATAAGTTAAATAAGCAGGGAGACAATATATTTTATTTATTTATTTATTTATTTGATTTATATCCCACCCATCTGGTCTGGTCGACCACTCTGGGTCCACTACAGCCTTGTCATACTCCTTTCCCAATTTTGAACCAATCAGTGATTCCATATCCAGTTCTAACTGTTGCTTCCTGTCTTACATGCCTAAACATGCATAAGATTGTAGTTTATTTCCTTTCTTCCATTTAGGTATCTTATTTGAAAGTGTTGCTGGTCCTTTACATTTCCCCTCTTGGCTCTTAAGTGATTGGCTTTCCTCCTAGTATGAAATTTGTTCCATCTGCATCTTATCAGACGTAAGCAGCTGGTCTTGTTTATGAGTTTCTAATTACACTCTGACAAAGAGATAGGAACTCTCACTGGGTATTTATGTTGTGCAAGTCCTTAAATTTCTGCTAGAGTCATTATTGCATTTATCTGACCTGTTGTAATTTCAAGAGGGCACATGGTCAATAGTATGTGTAAAACCGCCTTAGGTATGATAAATAATGTCTCTTCATTCGCTGCACCATTGTATAGGAAAAGAAATCTGATTAGTTGTGTATTGCAACTCTATAAAGGCAATTTTATCATGTAATTACTCTGGTCAAAGTAGAAAATTTCAAAAGCAGAGCATAATTTGACTTAAACCAACAAACCTCCCCCCACCTCCTCCTTTTAAGTACCCTCTGTGGTATAGAGGCTAGAGGGATGGATAGGTTTCAGGAGACCTAGTTTAAAATTCCCGCTTGGCCATGGAAACTTGTTGGGGGACGACTGGCAGTGATAAAGGTAAAGGTAAAGGTTCCCCTTGACAATTTTTCTCCAGTCGTGTTCGACTCTAGGGGGCAGTGCTCATCCCCATTTCCAAGCCATAGAGCCAGCGTTTGTCCGAAGACAATCTTCCGTAGTCACATGGCCAGTGCGACTTAGACACGGAACACTGTTACCTTCCCACCGAGATGGTCCCTATTTATCTACTTGCATTTGCATGCTTTCGAACCGCTAGGTTGGCGGGAGCTGGGACAAGCAACGGGTGCTCACTCAGTCGTGTGGATTTGATCTTACGACTGCTTGGTCTTCTGACCCTGCAGCACAGGCTTCTGTGGTTTAGCCCGCAGCGCCACCACATCCCTCGGCAGTGATAAAACCACTGCTTAAATACCTTACTTACGTACTTAGAATGTCCTGTTAAGGTTTGCTATATATCAGATGCAGTTTGACAATATATAACACACATTCTCCTCCTTTGTTGTTTTTTGCTGTTGTTCAGTCTTTAGCTGTTCTAGAAAATATGCTGAACATAAATTCTGTAAGGTGTATAGGCTCCTCAGACTACCGAATGATATATGTAAATATTCAATTGTTCAAAAAACCCAACAAAACCTTCCAGTTTATGAATGTGGAATATTGTGCTTCTGTATCCATGATTTAAAATGCCAGGAAAGGGCCTGATGTTGCTGCACAATATCATGTCCACAATGCTAAACTTTGCATGGGAAAGGGTAGCCTGAATATTGGTGATACCCCTGTCATCAGTCAAGATGTTCTACAGGATACTCTCTTGTCCTCACTACCATGCAAAAATGAGTAAATTGAGGCTAACCTACCTTAAATATATAATGAGAACTGACTGGAAAATACAATACAGTATTACTGAGAGAAGTGGTGTGGCAGGTCAGTCGAAAAAGAGGAAGAGCTAACATTAGATGGTTTGACTCAACAAAGGAGCTACAACTGTTAGTTTGCAAGATCTGAGCACAACTTACTGGAAAACACAATATTTCTAAGAAGGAAGTCAGTAGGAAAAGATAACTTTGTTAATGAAAGGCATTTGGGAGGTTGCACATTAGAAATGAATTTATGGCATATAATGTCTTTGGAGATGTTTATTATTATTATTATTATTATTATTATTATTATTATTATTATTATTATTATTATTATTATTATTATTATTATTATTATTATTATTATTAAGCAATTGTACAGTAACAAGATGGGTGGAATGGAGACTATGACAGGAGACTAGGTTAGGATATAAGCACCAAAGCTCTGCTTAATATCAAGTAAGATGAGACTCATAGTCTTAGTACAGTACTAGCTTTGGGAGCTCTTTAGCCGCTCAGAGTGGTATAGATGTATCAGATGGGCGGGATATAAATCAAATAAATAAATAAATAAATAAATTATTGCACTTTTATGGATAATTGATCAGGTTTTCCCCTACTTATCCCAAATGTTCTGCCACTGCCAGTTCTTCCTATGCTATTAACCTCTATCTAGATTTGACTGGAGCTTCAGTTCATTTATTTTTATTGTACTGACTTTGACATGGCACACTGGATCACTTGTGCCTGCTCACTGATTTTGATAGTGTAGTGAGGTGCTCTCTACCAACTAGTTTAAACTCCTGTCCAACCACAATTAAGCAGGCCATCTAGGTAGAAAAGTGTAGCCTTACCAGCCAATTGCCCTTGCATTGTGGTTTGGCCACCTATTTGATTTGGCTTTTGCCAAAAGTTAGAGTTTTCAGGTTTGCTGTTGGAAAGGGGTGTGACCAACCAAAGTGGTGGTGGTGGGGAGAGAGAGAGGATGAATTTCCATTTATTCTGTCTTTCTGTGTTTGTGCCCTGTGTTGCTCCTTTTGTTCTTTCGTCCTCCATGCCTTATTATTAATCCATTATCTTTTCTGTGGGTTTAGTGCTGCAGTGTAATTAAGGCAGAGAACTCATCAACCTCAACCTGCCAAAGATGTGCTCTTCTCATTAACTCTTCCTCTTTTTGGGGTTAAAAATCTGCAGTCAATTAATATGGAATGTTAAGAGCAGGCATCTCTACAGAATGCTAACACAGTGCTCTCTTCCAGTGGCTTCAGATGTTATCCCAGAAGTCTGAGCAGATGAACTAATTAACCATGTACATGTGTTTGTTTGTTTTTTTTTAATGTTTTTATGGTGTAATATCCAAAGACTGTGCATCACCCCTCCATAAGCTGGAATTCATGCATTCCACTCTATGGGAGTTTGTTTGACACATTTCATTTTTGAACATTTCAGAAGTAAACGTCACACAGTTGCTTCCAAAACTACTCTAAGGTCAAATTTATTTATTTATTTATTTATTTATTTATTTATTTATTTATTTATTTATTTATTTATTTATTTATTTATTTATTTATTTATTTATTTATTTACAGTATCCCCAACTTTCTCCTTAAAAGGACCCAAGGCAGCTTACATAGTTGAAAGACAATTTTGTAATCTGAAAACAATGAGTTTTTAAAAGGACCTTAGATCATTAAAAGGCAATATTAAAGGA
Source organism: Pogona vitticeps (assembly GCF_051106095.1). Taxonomy (NCBI): domain Eukaryota; kingdom Metazoa; phylum Chordata; class Lepidosauria; order Squamata; family Agamidae; genus Pogona; species Pogona vitticeps. The sequence continues at coordinate 92,293,303 of NC_135784.1, forward strand.
AAAACAATAGGTATGCAAATATTACAAATGACAAATATTGATCAGAGATGGTAAAAGTAATTGTTTTTTGAGCTTACAATGGATTGCTGCCTTTCAAATGATTTTCTGGATGTCATGCTACAGCTAACGTGAAGGTGAATTAAAATATTGCTCTATTTCTGCTGGTAGAAGTGTTGGCAGAGTTCTACATGCTGTTATTTATTTCTTTGACAAGACTGCTCATTCCATAACTATCAAGTATCAGACATTTTGATTATTGCTAATGGATATGGATGAAGAATAACATTTATGAGCCAGAAAAATATTGTCGCCCCTTCGATTAGCCATTTACTTTTCTCTTGGTTCATTTCCACTTAACTTTAATGTAACTTTAACTTCAATGTAAAGGCTTCCAAATGAAGCCAGTCACCAAGCAAATGTAATTATGCAGGTATAAAAGCATCTATTTTACATCACACTATAACTGGTGAATAGAATTCTGATGTTAAGAGAATCATGTTATTACTTTGATTATTAGTTTTAGTAGTTAAGTGAAATTCTGAACCTTTTCTCCCATAATTTTTCTCTCCATGTTTTATTACAAATTAACTTGATTCTTCCTGAACCAATAAACAAACTGAACTTCATCTATACTTAGATATTCACAATTTTCAGATATTTTTAAATGAAATTCTCCAGTTTTGTAAAAAAGGATATAAAGTGGGTTTATTAGAGAAAAGTGCATCTATTTATAAGTGCAACATATAAAAACACATCATGCCAGGGAAAATTGGTTGCAAAATGTTTATTTAACCCAAATACGAACAAAAATGTTATGGATTTGTACATGGAACTTGATAGGAATAACTGAAATTTGGTGGAATGACTCCCATGACTGGAATACAGCAACTGAGCGGTATAAATTGTTAAAAAATAACATAGAAAATAAAAAGGGAGGTGGAGTGGCAGTAAATGTCAAAAATACGCATTCCTGCACAGAAATGCAGGAGGAGGAGATTGGCTGTCCCATCGAGAGCATCTAGATCAATCTAGTTGGGGCAAAAAACAAAAGGAACTTGGTAGTTGGAGTCTACTAACAACCACCCAATCAAAGAGAGGAAGCAGACAAAACTTTTGAAAAACAAATTGCAGGATTTCCAAAGAGACACAATGTGATGGTTGTGGGAGTAGTGATGGGAGATTTCAATTATCCAGATATATGTTGCGAGGCAAATTCTGCCAAGTATGGCCCTTCCAAGAAATTCCTGCCTTGTGTGGCTGATAATTTTCTCCTACAAAAAGGGGAGTCTAAAAGAAGAAATTCTAAAGGCACAACTAAAAACAATTCCAACAAGGAAAAAAGGGGGGAGGTGGCAAAAAAGGCCAGTCTGGCTTCACAAAAGCCTCAGGGAGGACCTAAAAACCCAAAAAGAAATGTACAGGAAATGGAAAGAAGGCCAGTCCACCAAGGACGAGTACAGACAAGTCGCAAGGAAATGCAGGGATGGCATTAGGAGGGCAAAAGCTGAGAATGAGCTGAGGTTAGCTGGAGACACTAAAAGCAATTAAAAAAGGATTCTTCAGGTAAGTGAGTAGCAAAAGATAAAAGACAAAATGGCACAGTTCCGCAGTAGGGATGGAAAAATGATAACAGAGGACAAAGAAAAGGCAGAGGTGCTCAATTCCTATTTTAGTTCAGTCTTTTCTCATAGGGCAGACTATGAAGTTCCAAACAAAATGGAAGTTAAAGTCGAGGGGACAGAATTGCAGCTGGAGACAGATAAAGAAATAGTCAAGGAATATCTTACCACCTTAAACGTGTTCAAATCTCCAGGGCCGGATGAACTGCAACTGAGAGTACTGAAGGAACTGGCTGAATAACTCTCAGAATGTAATCCATTATTTTCTTGAAATCATGGGAAGCAGGAGAGGTGCCAGAAGATTGGAGGAGGGGCAATGTTGTCCCTATCTTCAAAAAGGACAAAAAAGAGGAAACTGGAAACTACAGGCCAGTCAGCCTGACATCAATCCTAGGCAAAATTCTGGAACAGATCGTAAAGCGGTAATTGTGCAAACACCTAGAAAACAATACTGTAATAACTAGAAGCCAACACAGATTTGTCAAGAACAAATCCTGCCAAGCTTGGATGAGGGAGTGCAGGGAATGCTTGTCAAATTTGCAGATGATACCGAATTAGGTGTAATAGCTAATACCCTTGAAGACAGAAACAAAGTTCAAAATGACATTGATAGAATGGATCGCTGGGCCAAAAGCAAGAGAATGAAATTCAGCAGGGATAAGTGCAAAGTACTGCACCTTGGAAAAAGAAACTAATTGCACAGTTACAAGATGGAAGATACCTGGCTCAGCAAGACTGCGAGTGAGAAGGATCTTGGAATTGTCATATATCACAAGCTAAATATGAACCAACAATGTGATGTGGCTACAAAAAAGGCAAATGCTATTTTAGGCCGCATTAATAGAAGTATAGTTTCCAAATCCCGCAAGGTGCTAGTCCCTCTCTATTCAGCACTTGTTAGGCTTCACCTTGAGTATTGTGTCCAGTTCTGGACACCACACTTCAAGAAGGATGCTAACAAATTGGAAGTAGTTCGGAGAAGGGCAGCAAGGATGATCAAGGGGCTGGAAGCCAAGCCTTATGAGGAAAGGCTGAAAGAATTGGGCATGTTTAGACTTGAGAAAAGAAAGCTGAGAGGTAATAGGATAGCACTTTTCAAATATTTGAAAGGCTGCCCCCATCACCCTCTCAACCTGGTCCCAGCCACTGCTGCCTCTTCCTTCTCTGCCACTGCCATCTTCAGGGACAGAACCAGGCTCCTTTCCATGAGTTGGACTCTCTGTCTCTGTGTATGCAGTGGCCTATCAGCTATAAATATCCAGTTTTCCATTTAAGTATCTATTTCTGCAATCCTGCATAAAATTAACAATATTTATCTCCTGGGAAACCCTCAAATTATTCCTTATTGCATAAATTATAGTTCATTTATCTTTAAGGAAGCTTGTACAACTGTCTGGATTCTATCATTATTTGCATCTGTGCATGAATTCCCTTTTCAAAGAACCAATTGATAAAATTGTTAATCAAACAAAACCTAATGTCTCAAATTTTTACCACTTGGAAATTTTACTTTCACATATTTTATTTGAATCCATCCATCCATCCATCCATCCATCCATCCATCCATCCATCCATCCATCCATCCATCCATCCATCCATCCATCCATCCATCCATCCATCCATCCATCTCTCTCTCTCTCTCTCTCTCTCTCTCTCTCTCTCTCTCTCTCTCTCTCTCTCTCTCTCTCTCTCTCTCTCTCTCTCTCTCTCTGTCTATCTATCTATCTATCTAGGTGGGGCTCATCAGCCATGGAAGGCAGCCCATCTAGGAGAAGGAAAACTCCAATTTCAAACCTCCACTGCCTTGTGGCTATATCCACTCTTGGAAAAGGCTTCAGGAGTTAACCTCGAGGCAAAATCCGGAGCTGGAGTCCCGAAGGCAGCATGTGTCGTTCTGCCAACTCCTGCGACGTTGCTGGAACCAGTTGTATTGGCTCTTGCCTTTCCATTGGACCATTTCAGCAATGTGGAGAGGGGGGATCTGCTGCTTGGGTAAAAGCCTATCCTCCACATTACCTTACCCAGGCTTCATGCTCTGGAGAGGACACTCCTTGATTCAGAGCATGTCACCATAGTCTCTCGAGGCTGAAGGATGCCTATATAAGTTTGTATATAAAGTATTTAGTAAAAAGTAAGAATTTTTGCCATTCTGATGTGAAGCTGACTGAAAAAAGGAGTATAAATGCAAAACGTGTCTTTCCAAAATGTATATATGCAGAATGTATGCTTCTAAATTTCACATAACCAGACCTATGCTAAGTTGGTTATTCATGTTTTAAGTACCAAACAAAACTGACTGAACGGTTTAATTTGCAATGGCCAAATTCCTCTCACGTGACCTATGCTGACACGGGGGAAATGACATCACTGCAGTGAGAGATCATTACATTCCCATTAAGATTCCTCACAGGACTCATTATTTCATGTTATTTGGGTAGCTTCATGCACTATCCAGGCTCCCTGCCAGGACTGCTGGTCATATTCAATGTGTGTCCAATGTGTATAGGATTGCAGGGAGACAGTGCAATTCAAAGGAAAAACAATCAATTGCAGTGGCTTTGGGATGAGCAGAAGCCCCTTGTGTTGGCACAACCCTTTGTGCTAGCTGATCTGAAAATTGATGGCACTGTTGGATCTGCTGGCACATTTCACTGTGCTGGCTGAGATCAGCCTACAGAAGAACTGAAGAGAGGGCAGAGAAGGGGAGGAGCAGGAATGGAGCTGAGTTGGGTCAGAGCCAACACCTTCTCCACCCTGGTTCTTCCTACCTCTGTTGGCACAAGGCCAGGAAGAAGTTCAGGGTAGTCTCCTGTGATTCTCTAGGCTTCTCCCTTCTCTAGGCTTGAAAGGGAGGCACTTGGGTTAGAATTATTACCATTTTCAGCCATCTGGGCTAGTCAGGTTTCCACCCCTAGTCTGAATCCAAACCATGCTCACTTGATATTTATTTTTGCATCAGTCAATGGACTTCCCTGAAGCAAAATGGTTAATGTGCTATAGTATCAGCAGCCTGAGGCTAACACTTTGAGAAATAAATTCTCTTTGATTATTTGAGATGTATTTAACCAATAAAATTGTTAAAATACATACAAGTAGGACAAAACAGCTTATTTGTTGGAGGATCACTTAGCTGGGTTTCATCTTTCTTTTCTTTCTTTTTAATTAAAAGCCCTTGCTTTGCCTCTTCAAAAACTGTATCCTAGTTTCTGCAATGAAATCTCTCAATTTATGAGGATGAAAAAGAGGAAGCTATAGCTGTGCATGAATGTCCTCTTTCAATGCTACACCATGGCCAGAATACTGTTGGGGGTCATATATGGTTTCCCTAACTCATCATAGCTAATCACCGCTAACTGACAAGGTGCTAGGGTACATTCTAGTTGTACAATTGATTGCATGACCAACACGTGGCCGAGATGTGCACCAGCACTTCAACAGTTAGCTGCAGCAAATTATGCAAACTCTGGGATAACCCCAGTGGGATTCTGGCTCATGTTTGTGGTGTGGATGGATCAGAAAAGTACTTCACAAGACTGTGCACATTATCAAGGTTTTGTGGAGGGTTTTGGAAAAATGAAGCATGTAACAAACAATGTGCACATTTAAAAATATGCACGGCTATCAATGTGCAAAAAGCCAGTGTGGTGGAGCAGAGAGAGTGAAAGAGTAGGACTCCAGAGACCTGGGTTCAAATCACTGATTCACCATGGAAGCTCACGTGGGGGGGGGGAAGCGGCACTGGAAAAACCACTCAACATTTTTCATGATTAAAGTTGGATGTGACTTAATAGCACATAACAAACAAAAACATGCACAGGTGTCTTCTAGTCCATGATGAGGGAATGCATCAGTTGGGTAACATGTAAATAAAGGCACACACTTGGGAAATGTATCAACAAAATGCCTGCATTGAGGAAAAAGTAAAAAAAAAGTTAACACATTATGGGGATTTTTTTTTTTTTGTAAAAATCACATTCAAATTTTAATAGCCATTACTGTATAAAATAAAAAAGGGAGAAAGGGGAGTGATATTTGGAGGAACAGAATGATACTGAGAGAGAGAATGTTCACATCCCTGATTTGTGATAATAGAAAGTGGAGAATTGTTTTGGTTCTGATATAGTTGTTATTTCTGGAGATGAACAACTTCCCTGGAAACTTACATGCTGCTGGACTTGGGCATCACCAAAATGGCAGAAAAGACAGTTTGCCAAAAGTTACTGCATTTACTTCAAAACCAGCTCTGCCTACACAAGACATCTTTGCAGAGATGTTTTTGGAAAAGTTTGTAGTTAATAAAATATTCATCCATGCTATGCAGACCCCCTTACATATTTAAAGACACAGGTTTTACAGGGATGTTGATGACAATGATGATAATAACGATGATGTAGAAGGCATGTTTAAAGAATTGCTTTGATGTATAAGTGAACATTTCCTATTTCTACATACTTCACACCTCCCAAAGAAATAACTGAAGGGAAAGCCAGTGGAATTTGGGGCTCTGCAAAGGTGTTGGACTCCCAAGATCCCTCACATTGGCATAGGGTTGATTGGTGATGTAGACCAACAACATCTGGAAGGCTACGTGTTTTTCAGCCTTAGTGCTTCGTACTTTGACCTCAAATCCTCGGCTTATGTTCAATCCCTTCTGTATAACGACGTCCGTACTATTTTGCATTTGGAACAGGCTACATTAAAAATGCAGTGCATTGTATCTCAATGAACATGGAAAGCCAGCTAATTTCCTGTTCTTCCTCAATGCACACAGACACACCAAGAAGGTAAGCTTTTGTCTGGATGATTCAGAAGACCTTAAAAATTCATGAACCTTCCTTTGTGGTGGGGCTCAGGTGCATGTCTGTTGTCTGAGGTTCAATTTGATAACTTCGCTTCAATATTTCATTGTTTTTCTCCCCCTCATGTTTTGCCTCTGAGATGCTGCCTCATCTTGAAACTGCTGAATCGTTGGCCTTATCCTGCTAAATGAGCTGTTCACCTGAATTAAATTGCTGGCCATCTGGCATCTCCTTATGATAACGTTCCTAGAGCTGAACATCTAAAAGACCTCTCTTCTGTACTCTGATTACCAGTGAAGCTGAAAAAGAAACATTGTCAGGGTTATGACTTAGGGTAGCCGTTATCCACATTAGTAATGGGCTGTGACTACCGTTTTTCTAACTAACACCTGAATGCATCAACATCTGCCTGAAAGATCCCGATTTCTGGTTACCATCTGCAGATGCTGCCTCAGCGAGGCTAGTTGAGCTCCATGCTCACAGCTGTGCCTTTTCAACCTCCTATATCTGTTTGCAGTCAGCTAAGTTGCTTAGCCTTATTTCTGCAGTAATTACACAGAATAATAAAAGAAGAAATTGAGGGAGTTTTGCCTGAAGCTTTAGTGCTTTCCCATTTGCTTTCTTGTTTGTGGGAGCGGGAAATTATTCTTTCTTTTCCTTAACTATCTGAATGGGCAACTCCTCCAGTTTCTTCCAGACTGAGGCAGATTATTTTGTAAGGACCAACTGAATTTCTTTTAAGTGGAACCATTCCATTAAATAACTTACTTTGCTGCAACAGAGAGTTAACACATTTAGTTAAAGATAATTAGCATAGATTTGGGATAAATTGTCACAGCTAGATGAACGTTAGCGCTCTCAAACAAAAGGACGATTTCTTCTAACATTTTAATGGATTGCACATCATAGCAAAAATGTACTGATGAGGGAAATTTGGTCCATCCATTCAAGGAGAACATTTGCACTGCAATTGTTTCAATGAGATTTATTCACATCTATCAGTGAGGTTCTCAGACAAGATATACAGAACAAAGCATAAAATGGGGTTTATTGGAAGGTTGTTAAAACAACTCTTTCTTTCGAAAAATACTGTCTACAGTTGTCGTTTTCACTGAAGTGGACAGAGCTTTCTTCCTCCTTTTGTAAAAGACATCGTAAACAGTCATTAGGCAGAATTGCCATTTCAAGGATTGGGGCCAAGTCCTTGATGAATGACAGGTTCTTATATTTCTATTTCACATTATTATATGGCTGCTGTCATCATCATCATCATAATCTGCCTGAACACGTAAAAAGCAAAAAGAAAAGAAAGGGCAACTATTTATTACGACCAAAAGATCAGAAAAAGGAGTAACCAATATTGTTTTAGAGTTATGTTCCTTGGAGCTGGAATTGAGAAAGTACAGTTTTGTTAAGTTATTTTTTTTTTCTTTTAAAATTCTCTTTCATTTCCATTTCAATCTTGGCCTGCGAGGATGGAGTACTAACCCAAATCTTGAGCCCAGATCTCTGCAAGTGCCCCAGATTTAAGGCCTGTCAGGTCTTAAGGCAAAGTGAGCAAAGTGCCTCAGTCAGCAGATTTGGGGTATCATGAAAGTACAGGAAACTGATAGCTTTTTGATGTGTTGTTATTGTGTTTTCATGAGGTGTGTTGGATTTTCTGCCTCATTTTCTGCGAAAATAATTTGGCAACCTTTGGTTACAATTCATTATGATGGGGTGAGGGGGAATTAGCTGCCCCACATCTTCCAAAATATCTGGGGTCATTTCTTTTTGAAGTACTCACAGAGTTCTGTTGGGGGAATCCAGCACATTCTTTAGAGACATGTTGTATTCCAGCACTGAAGTAAACAGAGCAGAAGTGCTTGATATTGGCTCCCTCAGTGGATGAGCAAGAGTGGAGATATCCAGTTCTGCATGGATATAACTGACAAATTGGCCTGATTCATCACTGCATACTAAGTGCAAAAGTGCAATATTCTTTCTTTTCATAGTGGGAGAGTGAAATTTGTTGAATTGGCTTCAGAATTTATACCTTGCGAGGCTGCTGTTTGTCCAATTTTGCAGAAATTGAGGCAACAGTAATTGTTGTTCTAGCACAGGCTTGTAACAAGTGGACACATTTTATGGGTTGTGTGCATCTCCTGCAGAAATCAGCCTATGTTTTTGAGCTTGCTGTGTTCAGCCTTAGAAATGGGAAAAAATTGCCAAAGAGATGCATGCAAAACATGAGAAGGGGAAGAAAAATGTTGCATTTTGTTCTTGTTGGGTAGGTGTGAAAAATCTCACAATGATTAATGAATCCTCAACCAACCTTGATAGGCTGCCTTGCTGTGTCAAGGTAACCTAACCCAGTGGTTCTTAACCTTTGTTACTCAGATGCTTTTGAGCTGCAACTCCCAGAAACCCCAGTCAGCACAGCTGGTGGTGCAGGCTTCTGGGAGTTGCAGTCCAAAACTCCTGAGTAACCCAAGGTTAAGAACCAGTGACCTAACCCTCTTCAGGCATTATAGCCTGCAAGTGAGGAAAACTGCAACTGCAGTGGAGATGTGGGGACATGAATAAGTCACCCATCCAATATCCTGCCCACATAGTTTTGAACAAAGGCCTTTGCACATTGAAGCAGGAGTGTTGCACAGAAGTGCTATAATATTTGGCCAAATACACAGGTGCCTCTTCAGCCTTGCACTGAATCTGCAAAAGTCAGTTTGACAACTGAGGAATCTAAAGGGAGGGGCTTAAATGAGCATCCCCTATCATGCCATGGCTCTGGTTACAGCCTCCCCTACTTTCAAGCTGTAACAGCAGAAATTGCTGTTTTCTTGCCCATAAGTTAGATACTTGGAAGATATACATAACTTCACATGTTAACTAATATACTTGTTATTTTTATTTATTTCAAAAGAAGAGAAAGGAAAGAGAGGGAAAGGGAAAGGAAACCAAAGAAGGAAGGAATATCAAAGATACAAAATATAATTATGGGCTAGGCATGAACACTATTGTTAGTTGACCATATAGCCAAAGAAGATTTTGTTTGGAATTGGCATTACCGGAATAGCTTTTCATGGGTAAGTTGAAATAGTAGTGACCCTTGAAATCAGCACAGTTGTATTGTATTGGGTTGCTGGATACCATGTTTCCCCAAAAAATAAGACAGGGTCTTATATTAATTTTTGCTTTAAAAAACACGGTAGGACTTATTTTCAGGGGATGTTTTATTTTACAGTCATGTCATTTTCTTTCTTTCTTTCTTTCTTTCTTTCTTTCTTTCTTTCTTTCTTTCTTTCTTTCTTTATTTATTTATTTATTTATTTATTTATTTATTAGATTTTTACCCCGCCCCTCTAGACAATGTCTACTCGGCGCGGAATTCTGCAATCTTCTGGTTGCTGCACAATGGTGGAGGGCAGGGTTTCACTTAACTGAAGCTTATTTTTGTGGTAGGTTATATTACAAGCATCTTGAAATATCATACTAGGGCTTATTTTCAGGTTAGGTCTTATTTTCGGGAAAACAGGGTACATGCATTTTATTTGTTTATTTGTTGAGAGAGGTGATAGGCAGTAATTAAGACTAACCCTTCTCCTAAACCACAGCTCCTCATTTGTTAGAGGATCCCTTAGGGTGGGCTTCCTGACCCATCCCTGAGCTATGGGCCCCCTGAAAGATTCAGTAAGTAAGGCACAATAGTCACAGAAATGATTTTTTTTTTTTTTACTAATGCTTCCTACAGATCATAGTTGTTGGTCTCAAGAGTTCTGCGTACCTTTAAAGGTGCCACACATAAATTTATGTGGACAGTTTCCCAGAGATCCTTGCCATATGAGCAGAACAATGAAATACCATCATCTGCAGAGCTGGAAGGGATCCTATGCATCATTGAGTCCAGTCTCTGTCACCGAGGCACAGTGAGGAATTAAACCCCCCTTCTCTGGCTCCACAGAGACTCAATTTTTCCTACTTTGCAGAGGAAAGTCCTGTATTTAAAGTCATTCTCTGTGTAAAGCTGTGCTCTGCCTGAGTTTGATCTAACTAAAGAGTCACATGAATAGAGAACAAAATTTGAATCTACCAATTAGAACTGTACAGAGTTGTGTACATTTTTTAATGGAAGGAAATGCCGTGATATGCAAGGGGAAAAGACCAGTCATTTCTCCTTTGAAATGAAAGAGCTGGCAGAATTAAAGCCACCCTGTGGCAGCCACACAGTGGATCTTCACTGTATTCCACTCTGTGCTTCCTGTTTCTGGAGTGGTACCCCTTTTGTTTCTCAGCTAGACATGTCAGTGCAGCTCCAACAAAATCGTCGCACTTTTGCTGCCATCTCCATTTTCATCTCCAGATGACTAGACACAGCTGTTGAAAGAGATAACACAAGCTCAAGGCATTAGGAAAGGACAGCAGAGGCGAGTCTCACTACATCCTTTCTTGACCTGAAGCCTGGGGTGTATGGTATAACACAGATCTAACTGAAGAGGGTTATGCCAAGGGAGGCATGGGCTACTGATAAATTATAAAGGCTGAGGCAGCTTTAAAGTGGTATGAACAAATGGTTCAGCTTCATAGACCTGCCTTTTGTTGCTCCAAGCTGTGCAGCAGGTCATTGAAGAACACGCTAGGCCAACAACTGTGGTGCACACACAGTCTCTTCAGAAAACCATCTGGTCTTTTCATTTGTTCAGGATGAAAAATCTTCCAACCCACCAGTACTGAAAATTGTAGTGACAATGGTTCAGTATTTTTGGCTGTATCTTTAAAAAGAACAAATTCCAAATAGTCCCCAAGAAGCACTGACAATAAAGAATGCTACTCTTCTCCTCATACCACAGAGGTATGTATTAGGAGCGAACACATGCCATGAGGAGGTACCTGGTGACCAAGATAAAGTCTTGTCAGAATCACAGCTGAGAGCCTGTCCAGACTGGCCATTTGGGGCATGAGGTGGATCAGGCTACAACGATTCTGGTGGGGCTAGGGGGAGATGTGCCATTTAACACACTCCTCCCATCCCCATAGCAAATTGCCCCTTGTAGCCTGATCAAAGTAGAAACAGCAAATAAAGAGGGGAAGAGAAAAGAGAAGGGAAAAGGAGGGGGGAATGGAGGATGCTGCAAAGAGGATGCTGTTTGCATGGGAAAGGGAATACAAAGGGAATTTGACAGGAGGGAAGAGCAGCCAGGAGAAGGCAAAGCGTATAGAAAAGGCAGGGGAAACTGCCAGAAGAGAAGGAGTGGACTGGAGGAAAAATAAAAATATAGGAAGAATTGGGCTAGAAAGGAGGAAAGAGAAAATGGTGGAAGAGAAGAGAGAGGGGAGCAGGAAGGCAGAGTATGGGGAGCAGGATGTGCAGAACAAGGGCAGAAAGGGCAGTCCCTTGCTGCGGTCATCCCAAGGTAACTGGCGCTCACTCAGTCTTTCACCCACTTGCAGCACATTATCCACAGTGCCTGTCTCCACCTGTTCTTGCATTTATCTGCACAGACATAAGTGGCAAAAGTCCTAATAAAGTCTCTGTTAGGCTCTGGATGCTGCCATTACAATGCATAAGGTATTGAGAAGCACAGAAAAATCTCTTCCCATCATTTCTGATACTCCTTGTATGATGCAGTTCATTTTTGACATCACATTTAATAACATTGGCAACTATGTAAATCACCTTTCCCACACTCCCTGACATTGTGTAGGCCTTAAATTGAGATAACCTGTTTTTACGATTCAGCATACGACTCCTTCTCATTGCTCCTACCTGCCAACATAATTTTGAGAAAAGTGACAATGTGGTTTAAGGAGTGATGTGCTGGAGGAGAGGGAAGGCATGGGCTGAAATTAGGGGCATGAAAAAAAATCATGCTGTTGAGACAGCCTGTTGAAGATTTTTCAGTTGTCACAAGAATTCTCACTTTCAGCATGAGACGTTTTTGGTTGTTTGATCCTTCTGTATTTTGCAAATGTCCCAAAGTAAAAGTCCAATGCTTTCCTCTTCCTGAACTAAGCACACACATACACAAAAATGAGTACATAAGGAAATTTTCTAAAAGTACAGATTTTAAAGAAATACATGCTGGGTGGGAAACAGCTTTCAGAATGTGCAGAACCTGTCCAATACCACCAAAAAAGCAAGGAGGTTATTATTATTATTATTATTATTATTATTATTATTATTATTATTATTATTATTATTATTATTATTATTATTATTATTATTGTTGTTGTTGTTGTTGTTGTTGTTGTTGTTGTTGTTGTTGTTGTTGTTGTTGTTGTTGTTGTTATTGTTATTGTTATTGTTATTGTTGTTGTTATTATTATTATTATTATTATTATTATTATTATTATTATTATTATTATTATTATTATTATTATTATTATTATTATTGTGGTGGTGGTGGTGGTGGTGGTGGTGGTGAGGATGATGATGATGATGATGATGATGTGCAACCCCCCCAGGACAGGATTTGCATCCCTAGCTCAAACAATTAGAGCCATATAAAATCCTACAGATATCGAGGTCCATTTGGACAGGCATCAGGAGACATCTCTTTCTCATCTCTTCTTGATGATTATTCATTTCTAGAAGCACTGGTTTTGCAAGAATGCAACCCTTCCATGTCAGATCCCAAAAAGGCTGTTCAGCTTCTTGAATGCTTTTTTTTTTGCCTGTAATCCTGCACGCAATTAAACAAAGAAACAAAAACAAATTCAGCCTTGCACTTATTTTCACCAAGCACTTTCTTTGCCAATGTATGGAGTCAGCAGTCTGAAACTACAAAGCTTCATTGTTTTTAAAATTGTACATAATTGATTTTCCCCTCTTGCGTTTATGAAAAACAACTCCTTTCCCCTTTCTGGCATTTTAGACCATTACTGGGAAGAGGCAGGGAGTGCACTTCTCTCAAAATCGGTCTTGAACTAGAATGCCCTAGAATTAATGAGCTTTTGCTATATTTAAGTGAATGCCATGGGATTTCCACATGGGAGATGGTGGTGGGGAGAAAATTGGTTGGAATGTCAGGAATCAAAGAAACAAGATAAATGAGAAAGGAGTGGCTTTAAATGTTTAAGAAAGTGGAGATCCCTGCTCCCTGTTTGGAGCACCTAAAATGGAGGATTTTTAAAATGAACATGAATATCTAACATTGTATGATTGTGTGTGTCAGAAAGAGGGAGAGAGAGGAGAAAGGGAGATGGAACTGGGCAGAATAGTATGAACATACTTCAGATATGACAAGAAGTGTCTTAATTAGAGATGACAAAAAAAGAGAACTGATAATGAGAAGTATGAGTAGTTTCATATTTTGGTCAGCATATATATCTACCCATGTCAAATTACATTGTTTATTTCATGGTTCCTTTCTTTAGGCTTCCAGACATTTTCAGTCATTGTCTACTAAACCCCTTTAAGAGCTGTTCTTACGTCATCACATTTCTCAGTGGAACTATGAACACCACACCACAGAAATAACAAGCTTGTTTTTAATGGCAAGAATTCCACATAGTATAAATGAGGATTTAATTACCCAGGTGAGATTACTTGTCCTGCTGCTCAGTTGTCACAGTCCTCAGCTTCCCAGGTCAGGGAAGCAGTAACATGCATTTGATCTGGTAGGATAGTGATAGAGAAGAACCCTAGATCAGTGGCAGAGAATAGCCTCTCATACAGAAGGATGTTGGTTTAATTTCCAGAATGTCCTCATAAGATTAGGACAGACTCTTGTCTGAAATTTTGGAGCCGCTGCTTGGGGCCCCATATTCTTCTAGGGATATCAAGAATCCTTCAGGAGGAAACAAGTCTCAATGTGCCCTGAGAGGATGTCAGGAAGTCTCTTATCCCCATGAGATTTTTGACCTCCAGTGTGAGAAAATGAGAAAACAAACTAGTGCTCCTCCAACAAATATGGTGAGGTTTCTACAATCTGTGGAAAATGACCCTTACTGAACCTAGTATTCTTTCTTCCTTCTGAAGTAACACAGATACACACATACAAAATTTAATACAGATTTAAAAGGTGCAATCAACCTATTTGATGCTTTCAGTTTTTAAAAGTTATCCAGCAAGCAGCATTGAATGTAATTTTTGAGCAATTTACAAAAATTGTAGAAATGGTTCTTGCCAGTGTTAGAACTATCATAAACTCTACCAGAATATATTTTGCTGTCTCTGAGAGTGAGGACAAAAATTCTCATTAGCTGTATATGGGTATTTATTTATTTATTTATTTATTTATTTATTTATTTATTTATTTATTTATTTGTTTGTTTGTTTGTTTGTTTGTTTGTTTGTTTGTTCGTTCGTTCGTTCGTTCGTTCGTTCGTTCGTTCGTTCGTTCGTTCGTTCGTTCGTTCGTTCATTTTCTACCCTGTCACTACTCTGGGCAGCTTACAACAAAAATGAACATAAAAATTAAGAACAAAACATAATTTAAAACCATAATTAAAAGCAGAAAAAGAAAACCCCGCCCTAGTTCTGCCTTCTACATCTCAAAATACACAAATCAGACTCTGAAGATGATGACAATGGTAGCATCAGTTACACGATAGACAAAATGCAATCAAATATTTGAATAGTTAATTAAATTAAATAGGGAGGTTTTCAAAAACCTGAATAAAGAGCCATTTTAAAATTGTTTTCTAAACCCTAGGAGGGTAGGGGGCCTGACACTCCTCCACTGGTAGAGAATTCCTCTGCAATGTGGTCACCACTAAGAAGGCCTGGTTTCTAGTTGTATATTCCTGGGCCTCCCTTGGGGTGGCCACTCACAACTTCAAAAATTGGGAGTGGTGGGTATGATGGGAGGTAAGTCTAAAGGAGAAGCATTCTGCCAAGTAAGCAAGGTTCCAAACCATTCAGGGCTTTGTATGTCAACATTAACACACTGAATTTGACACAGAAGCATACCACCGGGCAGCAGAAATTGGTCAAAACAGGGGAGAAGTGATGTTTTGATGTCCCTGAAAACAGCTTGGCTGATGCATTTTGCATCTCCTGCAGCTTCCAAACCACCTTCAAGAGTAGTCTCATGTCTAGATTATTTCAACAGTCAATGCTCAAGATTACCAACATGTGAACCCATGTTATAAGGGACCTCCTGTTGAGATGGGGCAGAGGTGTGCAGTCTGCCTAAACTGAAAAAAGGCAGACAAAATCGGCTGAGATCTGATTCTCCGCTGAGAATTCAGAAGCAGACCTAAATTCTGGACTTGATCCTTCAGGGGGAGTGTGACCCCATCCAGACCAGGAAAAAGGTCTCCTAAACAATCATTGTCATCTCTTAACACCAGGATCTCTCTCTTGCCAGGATTCAACTCCAGCCTATGAGCCCTTGTCCAGTCCATAATAGCAGCCAGGCAGTGCCCCAAGGACTGCACAGCTTCCCCTGCTGAGGATGAAATGGAGAGAGACAGAGTTGTATATCATCAGCGTATTGATGAAAATGCACTTCAAATCTCTGAATGACCTTCCCCAGCAGCCTCATATCAGCAACGGGGAGCTGATCGACCCCTGTGGGGCTCTATACTATAGGGCCACAGGGAAGAAACAGCATCCCAAGCTGCTTGGGCATCAGTTCTCGAGGAAAGATTGAAGCCAGCACACTGCTGTACTCTCATTCCCTAACCCTGACACTGGTCCAGGAAGATACTGTGCTCAATGGTATCAAAGGCCAATGGAATAAAAGCAACCAGGTCAAACTTCCCTGGTCAGGCTCCTGAAACAGGTCATCTACCAGGACAACTAGAACTGTTTCAGTTCCATGGTGTTGCCTGAAGCCAAACTGAAATGGATCAAGACTATCAGTGTCCTCCAGAAATACTTGCAACTGGTCAGCCACCATCCACTCCATCAGTTTCCCCATGAACAGTATATTGGTGACAGGATGATGGTTGTTTAAATTGTCTGTCACCAACTTGGCTTTTTATATAACAGACCAGATACAGTGGTGCCTCGCTTAACGAGTGCACCGTATAGCGATGTTTCCGTATAGCGATCCCTTTTTCGGGATCGCTATACGGAAACATACCCGATCTTTGCAATGGGGAAAACCCGCATTGCGAAGATCGGGTATTGCGGCGGCCATTTTGGAGCCGCCGAACAGCTGATCGGCGGTTCCAAAATGGCCGCCGGAAGCCCGGAAATGGCTGCCGGCAGCCGTTTTCGCGCCCTGCCCTCGCTTAGCGAAGGCGCGAAAATGGCTGCCGGCACCTGGAATCCTCGCTGAACGGGTAAGTAACGAAGGTATTGGAACGCATTAAACGAAGTTTAATGCGTTCCAATACCTTTCCCCTATCCGTTTAGCGATGATTCCGTATAGCGAGGGTTAATCCGGAACGGATTAACCTCGCTATACGGGGTACCACTGTACTGTATTTGTCTCCTTTAGGTAGGAGGGCAAATGTTCCTCCTGTAAGGAGGAGTTTACAGAGCCTTGTGGCGCAGTGGTTAAACTGCCTGAGTTCAATCCTAGGCTCAGGTAGCTGGCTTGAAGTTGATTCAGTGTTCCATCCTTCCAAGATCACTACCCACCTTGCTGGGGAAGTTGTTCATTATGTAGCCAGCATAATGAAATTATAGACCACCCAGAAAGAGAGTTTTTAAGCACTATGGGGCAGTATATAAGCAGCACACACTGCTTTTTTTTCTTTGCTGTGCTTTATGATCTGGGTGGCCCATTCAATCGTCACCTCCCTGGCTGATTTTAAAAGCAAGGAGGGGCATAGGTTTGACTGGGAGCATGCAAGTGCCTTGTCCTCATCATCAGGCATCATAAGCTAAACCTGATTCAGTATAACCAGATCAGATGGGTGTTAGAAATCTCGGTATGACTTATTACCATACTAAGAGAGACAAAGTCCCTACAGATAGCCCCAGTCTTTGCACAAAAGTGGGCTGTGAACTGCTCACATGTGGAAACATCAAGTTGAGGCCCTGGATGACATCTGGCTCCAGTGAGGTCACAAAACACTCTATAGAGTTCTGCCTGATGATTAGCTGCCACACCAATAAGCCTGATGTTATGAGCTTTCTTTAGTGGCCGGAGTGACATTAAGATACCTGCCAGATTAACACCTGAGGGAGCTTTTCTTCCAAATGCTCTCTAGATATCTCCTTGCTTGTTTCTTGCCTCACATCTCAGCTGAAAAACAAGGGGAGGAGTAGGCCCTGAAATGAAGAAGGTGTTTAGGCGTGATAGAATCAACTCTCTGAGTTGCCTCTGAATACCATTTGGCAACCTGGGCTTCAATATTGTCACCTTGGGAAACATACCCAAAGCATTTTGAAATCCAGTCAGATCCAACAGTGGCATAGTGTGGTTTGCCAGCACCCAGGGCAAAGCAAGTATTGCAACCCCTCGAAGTTGCTTTGGGAAGGAGCAAGGAAGGGGTCTTGGAGCTGGCAGAGTCCCCTCCCCACACCACCCTTCCCTGTGGCATTTCTGTTTTGTTTATTCCGGGAGAGGGAGACCAGGCTGCTCACCAGGCTGCTCAGCCATTGCCATACCCCATCACCACTGCCTACCTGGGGGGTGGGGGGAATGGAGCAAGTAAGGCAGCCACAGCCAGAAGTGGGAAGTCAAGATCTTGAAGAAGTAAGCCTGTCAAGTACACTGTGTGCTCCATCTCACCCCAATGGCTTTGTGGCAAGGCTGAAATTTGGTGCCCTTAAGAATTTTGCATTCACGGCAACTGCCCCTGTGGCCCTGCCCAGGTTACACTGCTGGCATCCAATAGCCTCTGTGGGCAGATTATCCAACAAGGTCCCATCTCCGTGAGAGGGAGGCTTGATACTGTGAGGACAAATTTCAGCATTAATCAGACTAGTAAGGATTTACAGCCTTACCACAGCTTCCTACTGGAATAGTCCCATCAGAAAATATATAGCTAAGTAAACATACACTATTTTATAAGAAAGAGCTATTACAAACAGTGTAAATATGCTACCTGTGTGAAGTTGCTAATGTAATGTACTGCTCCATTTTGAGATAATGTTATGCACTTCCATTTATACCAGAACATGAGTACAGTAAGAATAAAACTGTATTGGGAACATTCATGTTATTTAAAGAAGACAGAGGGAATGGAAATATTTGTGTTTTTTTTAACATTCACATTTTTAGAACTGATTCTTTTCCATCGATCCATCGATTTTTATGCAATGTCGCCTACCATACTCATTTTTAAAAAATACTAGGTCATGTTTCATTTTATCTTTTACCCATATAATGTGTTTCATCACTAAATGGAGTAGACATAGCCATCATCAAAGGCATCTAGAAGCCATACCAAGGTCATTAGAATTGGATTTAGTCATATGGCTAAAGCAGGTATAGAACACTTAGCACAGCAATTGAATAGGGACACCCCTACCACCATCCCCAGAAAATTCTGCTGGTCATACAGAAATTCAATTCTTTGAAAAACAAAAACAAAAAACCCTCCAGTTTATGAATGTGAGTTATTGTGCTTCTGTACTCAACAATGCAAAAAGCCAGGAAATGTCCCAATATTGCTACACAATATTGTTTGTGCATTGCCAGCAGGAAAAAGGATGCCAAACTTTACATAGCAAAAAGTAACCTGAATATTGACAACACCAATGGTAGCAGCCACAGTGGTCTACAGCAGTGGTCCTCGACCTTGGACCTCCAGATGTTCTTGAATTTCAACACCCAGAAATCCTGGCCAGCAGAGGTGGTGGTGAAGGTTTCTGGGAGCTGTAGTCCAAGAACATCTGGAGGCCCAAGGTTGGGGACCACTGGTCTACAGGATACCTTCTGCTCATTACCATTCACAAAGTGATACTATGCAGAAATTGACTCCTTTTTTCATTACTTAATCACGTCTCACCCAAACACAAGGCACTTGTCAAGGCTGTTTTTCAACTAGGGAGCCTAGATGATATATAACTGCCTTGAATATCTGGGCAAATGGTAGTCCCTAAGATTGTGAAAGAAAATAATTGACAACGTTCTAGAAGAAAAATGCTAAGGTACAAGGTTTCTTTCAAATTAGGCAACACAAATTAAAAAATAAAGTTATTTTATTTTATGTGTTTTTATCAAATCCAACTGGTTGTTTTAAGAACTTTATAACTGAGAATAGTGTCTGAGTTTCCCCTTTTCCTCCTCCATCTCACATGCTCTGTCTCTTCACTTCCCTCTCTTCCTTTTGTGTTGTGTATTTTAAACTGTAAGCCAGAGCACAGCAACTGGCTTATTAGTCACTTTCCATGAATCAAGAAAGAGCTTTTTTGGTTGAAGAATAAGATTAAAATGCTTCAGTTGCAATGCAAAATTCAGTGGCAATGCAAAGCCAAAGTTCTATTGTGGGAAAGTGTTTCATCAACAGTAGTTGTTTTATATATATAAACAAACCTATCACCGCGCCTACACTCTGTCACTATGCCAGGACACATTTGCTTCTGTCTAAGCATTCTAACAAAACAGCAGACACCCCTCAAAAGTATGGATCTCTCACTTTGTCTGTCAAGTACACCTGCTATAAACTGAGCTCTTTCATCATTTGCTCAGAATTCTGGCTTACTTCTTCAAGATCTCGAAAAATGTATATCTGAAGTTCTCCCAAGTCTTATACCCTTTTGTATTAAATGTGTGTATGTTAAGGCAAAGTTAAGTACAGAAAGATTTTCAATTTTTCCCGGTTATGTCTGTGGGGTTTCTTCTCTTTCTTGTTCTTCTACTTCAACATGGGTACTTCAACATCAGCCATAGCAACTCGGAACAATGATATTGTGTTCATCCAAACCAGTCTCCCAGCTTCATTTACCAATTAGTTATTTTCCTTTTGACTTTTTAAAATCATTTTGTTGTTGTTATGTGTCATCAAGTTGCCTCCATCTGATGGTTCCTTATGAATGAGTGATCTCCAAAATGTCCTGTCCTCAACTGCCCTGCTCAGCTCTTGCAAACCCAAGCCTGTGGATTCCTTTTGTGAATCAGTCCAACTCATATTTGGTCTTCTTCTTTTCTTGATATCATCCTCCTTTCACAATATTATTGTCTTTTCCAGAGAATGCTGCCTTCTCATGATGTGCCCAGATCATTGTTGTTTAGTTGTTTAGTCATTTCTGACTCTTCGTGACCCCATGGACCAGAGCACGCCAGGCCCTCCTGTAATCCACTGCCTCCCGGAGTTGGGTCAAATTCATGTTGGTCGCTTCGATGACACTGTCCAGCCATCTCGTCTTCTGTAGTCCCCTTCTCCTCGTGCCTTCACACTTTCCTAACATCAAGGTCTTTTCCAGGGAGATTTCTCTTCTCATGAGATGGCCAAAGTATTGGAGCCTCAGCTCAGGATCTGTCCTTCCAGTGAGCACTCAGGGTTGATTTCCTTTAGAATTGATAGTCCAGGGGACTCTCAAGAGCCTCCTCCAGCACCACAATTCAAAAGCATCAATTCTTCGGTGGTCAGCTTTCTTTATGGACCAGCTCTCACTTCCATACATCACTACAGGGAAAACCATAGCTTTGACTATGCAGACTTTTGTTGGCAAGGTGATGTCTCTGCTTTTTAGGATGCTGTCAAGGTTTGTCATCGCTTTCCTCCCAAGAAACAGGAGTCTTTTAATTTCATGGCTGCTGTCTCCATCTGCAGTGATCATGGAGCCCAAGAAAGTAAAATCTGTCCCTGCCTCCATATCTTCCCCTTCTATTTCCCAGGAGATGATGGGACCAGTGGCCATGATCTTAGTTTTTTTGATGTTGAGCTTCAGACCATTTTTTGCACTCTCCTCTTTCACCCTCATTACAAGGTTCCTTAATTCCTCCTCACTTTCTGCCATCAGAGTGGTATCATCTGCATATCTGAGGTTGTTGATATTTCTTCTGGCAATCTTAATTCCAGTTTAGGATTCCTCCAGTGCAGCCTTTTGCATGATATATTCTGCATATGTTGAATAAGCAGAGGGACAATATACAGCCTTGCCGTACTCCTTTCCCAATTTTGAACCAATCAATTGTTCCATATCCAGTTCTAACTGTTGCTTCCTGTCCCACATATAGGTTTCTCAGGAGACAGATAAGGTGGTCAGGCCCTCCCATTTCTTTAAGGACTTGCCATACTTTGCTGTGGTCCACACAATCAAAGGCTTTTGCATAGTCAGTGAAGCAGAAGTAGATGTTTTTCTGGAACTCTCTGGCTTTCTATATAATCCAGCGCATGTTTGCAATTTGGTCTCTAGTTCCTCTGCCCCTTTGGAATCCAGCTTGTACTTCTGGGAGTTCATGGTCCACATATTGCTGAAGCCTACCTTGTAGAATTTTGAGCATAATCTTGCTAGTGTGTGAAATGAGTGCAATTGTATGGTAGTTGGAGCATTCTTTGGCACTGCCCTTCTTTGGGATTGGGATGTAGACTGATCTTTTCCAGTCCTCTGGCCACTGTTGAGTTTTCCAAACTTGCTGGCATATTGAATGTAGCACCTTAACAGCGTCATCTTTTAAGATTTTAAATAGTTCAACTGGAATGCCATCACCTCCACTGGCCTTGTTGTTAGCCAAGCTTTCTAAGGCCCACTTGACTTCACTCTCCAGGATGTCTGGCTCAAGGTCAGCAGCCACATTATCTGGGTTGTCCAGGATATCCAAATCTTTCTGGTATAATTCCTCTCTGTATTCTTGTGCCCTTTACCTTTACCTATTCTTGTGCCCAGATAGGGCAACCCTATTTTAATCATTTTGTTTCCAGAAAGAGTTCAGGCTTGCTTGGATGTAGAGCCCATGTGTTTTTCTTTATGGCAGTCCAGGATATCAGCAAAGCTCTCCTCCAGCATCACATTTCAAATAAATCAATTTTTCCCCTTCAGTTTTGCTTCCAGTCCAGCTTTCACATCCATATCGAGTGATCAGAAATACAAGAGTGTGAGTAATCTTAGCCTTGGTCTCTACTGACACATCCTTACACTTGATAATTTTTTCTAGTTCCATCATTGTTGCCCTTCCAAGTCTTCTTCTGATTTCTTGGCTCCAGTATCCATTTGGGTGATGATTGAAACAAGGTATACAAAACCTCTATAGGTAAAGGTAAAGGTTCCCCTTGACAATTTTTGTCCAGTCGTGTTCGACTCTAGGGGGCGGTGCTCATCCCCGTTTCCAAGCCATAGAGCCAGCATTTTTGTCCGAAGACAATCTTCCGTGGTCACATGGCCAAGGCGACTTAGACACGGAATGCTGTTACCTTCCCACCAAGGTGCTCCCTATTTATCTACTCGCATTTGCATGCTTTTGAACTGCTAGGTTGGTGGGAGCTGGGACAAGTGACGGGCACTCACTCCGTCACATGGATTCGATCTTATGACTGTTTGGTCTTCTGACCCTGCCGCACAGGCTTCTGCAGTTTAGCCCACAGCGCCACCACATCTCCATGTCTACAAAACCTCTAACCACTTCATTTTCTTTTATTGTCAACATTAGAGTTGTGTACAGTCGTGCCTCAACTTACGACCATTATCTGTTCCAGAAGATGGAAATACTATGGCCATAGTATGATATTTTAAGGTAACCAACAGAAGCCATCAGATAAACAGTGTCTCCCCTCTGGTGGAGTCCTCTCAATTAGTTGTTTTCTACTCACAGGGTTCTTTGCCATCGATGGACTGAGTTGCCCAATTATGTATTGTATTCCCCCCAAATTGCCCATAGCCCCTTGCCAGTTTCCAGACTTTATCATTTTTGACAAGGCACATAACTGCTCGGTCTTTATTGATAAAACTAGCATGATGGAAACTCCCTCTGTGAATCTTTGCCCTCTTCTTCTTTTTACTTTGTCAATATAAATTAGAATATTAATGAAATTCAAGAGGATCTGATGGTAAGGATCTGCACAAATGGCAGCTCATTAACCAAATACATTTCCTGAGTCACTTAAGAGCGAGGAAGTAATGCTTAATTTCTACACCTATTTAGAGTCTTTGTCTCTAAATCTACGTACAAGTACTTCATCTAGACATTCACTTCCACAAAACAATATCCATATTCAGGTATGATTTTAGCAGATGAGCAAAGAAGGCAAACTGTGGAGCTCAAGAAGTGAAGTAAGAGCATGGCCAAAGTAAAACAAGTCATTTCTTAATAACCAAGGTAAAATATGCAGCCCCATTTGGATGAAGAACATCAGCCCATGCCACCTGATTCATTCAGGCTGATCTCCTATGGGTGGCCACTCTGAGGGAGGCAAAATAAGGCATCCACAAGGATCTGAGCCTTCTCAATATTGACCCCACATCTTTGGAACAGTCTTCCTGTCAAGATTTGTAAGGCCTCCTCCCTTCAGCCTTCAAGAAGTGATTAAATACCTGTCTCTTTGAGGAAGCCTTTAGAGAGACTCTTCCTCTACAGAAATTATGAGCATGGTTTACCAGCTGGTTATCAATGTGTCTGTTATCAGATGTTTTATTGGATTGTGTTTGTTTAGGATTTGATTGAGAGGTAGTTGTATTGGGTTTAGTATGTTATTGTCAACCACTCAAAATAGTTCTTTGCACTAAAGCAGGCAGTATCCAATTAATTGGAATTAAGGAGGAGTTGAGTCACCAAAACCCCATTGATTCAATGCAACTACTATGATTCGCTATGCTAAGCAACAATGTTTTGGCCAATGACAATTATTATTTTGAATGTTTGCACTCCATGGCCAGTATCCTGCATAGGTATTTCTGTGCAACAGGAATATCACCTATCATAACAGAGTGGTACCAATGAAAGAGTTCAGTGTTTGATTTCAGGAGCATTTGACTTCATATAATTATGTATGAGTTGTACAGACACCAAAATCTAAAAAAAGGGACTCTTCAAACAGCAGCAGTGTGCTACAGCTGTTTGCAGAGCACAGTTATACAGCTTGCTTACTTTGTTTGCATCAGAAACACCACAGAAAAATTAAAACATATGCTGGTAACTTTTCACCCAGTAACAGGCAACATCTAGAACATTTGGGGCAAGTAACAAGTATTCAGTGGTACCTGTTGAGAGCCATGGAATATGCTGACATGCATATGAATTTGCCTGTTCTTCTCTGCATACAGAAAGAGCTGTGTAAGTACAAATGCCCTCATTTTCTTAGGTTTGCCTTAGTTCAGCTAATTCCAGCCTATGGTCTTTTAAGTGACTTTTAAGTAATCCAGGTCTTTGTATTCCATCAGGCATTCACAAGGTTCTCGCTCTTCTTCTTTTTTCGTTGCCACCAGATATTGTTGCCTTAATACCATTTAATCAAGGAGACATGTGTACTTTTAAAACTTAAGTCATTTATTAGATCAGGGAAGTTACTATAGGATTAATATTCAATAGGTAAATCACAGGTTGCTAATCACTTGTGTATGAATCAATTCTACTTTAACTTTAAAACTCTATTAACTCTCAGTTCCATTCACTGTTCTTACAGATCTCTAACTCACTCTTGGTTCACTTTTAAGTTTCACACTGTCTCACACTACCAGGATCTCTCCTCATACTCCATCCACCAGCCTTTATATCCAGCCCCCTCCCCCCTTGGCTCTGCCTTCCGTCCACTCATTGGCCCCTTCTCCATTGTTCTACTGTGACAGACAGGTGAGGGCAGGGCTGTCCATTACAAGTGACTTTTAAGTAATCCAGGTCTTTGTATGATCAGATGCTGAACTTTCTTGGGTTCCATCCATTTTTAAAAGGTTGCCAGTTATTTCTTTTAGCGTTATTGTCCAGACATTCTTGGCTGCTTCATCAAGATTCTCAGATGTTCGGGGGGGGGGGGGGGAGCCTTTTCCATGATTTTTATCTGGGGCATGTTGCTGAAGAATAGAGGTGCATTTGATGTAGCTATTTTGAATCTTTTACCATTAGCTGCTACCTCTTTCTGTGTGTCACTGGATGCCACTCCTGCTAGATTTAATTATAGGGGTTGGCTTCAAGCATGCAGTAATGATTTTACAGCTTTCAGTGAATACTACCTGTTTGTATGAGATGAACCATACCATGATGGGCTGGCATATTTGCCTGTAGAGTAACCTGGGGCCAAGGCTGTAGTTCTTACTGTTTGTGATTGTGTGCCCCCACTGGTTCCTCATAGTTTTCAAAGAATATTGTTCCTTGTGCAGACCTTCTGATTTGTATTTTAATAGGGCTTCTTATAGATCAGCATATGATCCAAAGTAAAACCACAGGGACAAAATGGTGATCTAGCTGGATGTCCTTACAGATAACCAGAAGTTTCTGAGATGCCTGCTTATTTCTCAGCTTGTTTCCATCAGTATATGCACCAGGTTCTACTAAAATATCTGCTAGGCGATGTTATATCATCTGAAAACTGTTCAACTGACCAGCAACTGAGAGATCATAAAGGTAGATAAAACTGTTGGTGCCTTGAGGAAGTGGTTAATCATTGGTGTAGATGTTAAACAAAATGTGAGTGCATTGGTGTAGATGTTAAAACAAACAAAAAAAATTAATTTTGCAAAATCGTTGCTGGTATTTTAAGTATTTTGCAAACATTATTTTTAGATTATAGAATCTTTGTGGTAATACATGATGATGAATTGTTCCATAGGTGGTCAAGAGTTCAAACAAAGCTATTCCCATGATCATCCTCATTTCAAAGCTGTCCTCAGTATGTTAAATGTAGGATTTGTGCTGTGCAGTTCTTCTCAGGCTTAAAGCTAGCCTGCTGTGGGATGAGCAGTTCTATTAGACCATTCAGAATCAATCTTTTCAGGACATTGTAAAGTAGTGAAAGCTGCCAATTGTTGTTTTCTTTTTTTTTGGGGGGGGGGTGGAAATCTGTGGATTCATGACCTGGTTTCAATATAGCAGTCTCTCATGACTTTCACCAAATTTTCAGGATCCTGAGAGAGTCAAGACAGTTATTAAAGAAATTGAGGAGACACATTTTTGTCCCTGTGGCAAAATGTTTTATCTGTTCTACATGGATGCCACTCAAGCCTGATGCCTCACTATTTTGCCACTACAAACAGCTTTTCCAAATTCACTTAAAGTGAAAGGTCTTGTAAGGTTATTGGTCTGCAGCTGCTTGCCTCTTTCAAATTTACGTTCTGATTTCCTGTCATGATGTTCAGATCTACCATTAATGAGTTGTGGAGAGATATTTGATTTGCTGAAATGTTTGGATTAAGAGGGTCCTTAAATGACTATAATAACCTCCATATCTCTTTCTTGAGGTCTTTATTTCTTCCATCCCCGTTATCCAATTATCTCTTTAGTTTCTGATACCGAAGAAATTAATTGTCGACTGGCCAAAATGATTTCTTTGCTCAAAGGGGTTTTTTCAAATTATGAAAAATAATTCTCCATTTGGATGACTATGCCAAATGTTAGTCTTCCCCAATGTTATGGAACACTGTACTGGCCACTGTTTGTTCCCTGTAAAATATTTATTTTTGAAAAGGTGAGGGTACAGAGGTTTCTCCTCTCAGAATGTATACAAAGAGTTACTGAGGGATTGCTCAACCATTATAATCTACTGATTGATTTATGAGCAGATACATTTGTCATTATTCTAATTTCCCATACCTGGAGTTGAAATTCTGAAGCTCTCATCTCCTGATTGACTTTTGAGTAGACAAGTTTGTGATACCCGGATTTGAAATGTTGAAGCTTTCCTTAGCAGAAGTTCAGTGATGAATGCATTAAAATTCAAGGTCAAAAAGGGGTGAGTGATGAGGGTGCAATCTGAAGCTGGAAGAGAAAATAGAGGCAAAGGATGGATGGGAAACACATGGTTTTCCAGTGACTTAATATAGCAAAGAATAATAATTGCTTCCTAAAAATAGGCCATTTAATAGTATAGATCACTGGTTCTTAACCTTTGTTACTCAGATGTTTTTGGACTAAAACTCCCAGAAGCCTTCACCATCAGCTCTGCTGGCTGAGGTTTCTGGGAGCTGCGGTTCAAAAACACCTAAGTAGCAAAGGTTAAGAACCACTGGTATAGATAATGAGCTTGCTATATTTCAAAACATAACTGACCAACATTTAGCTAGCCGCTGTCCAGAATCTTTACTCCGGTTGTCCAGTGAGTATTATAAAGATCTCATTGCCTTAGAAAAGCGACTGGTGTGTCCACACTGACAGCGTAATGTGCTCTAGAAGCCTTCTTAAAAAGACATTAAGTTGGCATGAATATGAGTACCTGTAACATTTACACAAAGCACTTTTTGAATTTCAAAGGACACTTTACAAAAATGAAATCAAGATTAGCAGTCATGCCATTTATTATAATTACCTTCATTATTGCCCTTTACAATATGAAGTGTTTTCCGGACATCCAGAATGTTCATACCATGCTGAGTGTGCATTGGTTAGCAAGCCCAGTGGTTCAACTTCAGTACTGTAGTCAAGTCTTTGCTCACATTCTGAGTTCAATCCTGACAGGTTCAGGTAGCAGTCTCAGAGTTGACTCAGCCTTCCATCCTTCTGAAGTCAGTAAGTCAGTTAAATTACTACGCAGCTTGTTCTGGGGCAAAGTGTTCCTTGCTTAATTATGTTTTTTTAAAACATGTTATTAGTTTTTCAATCTATCTACATTCAATTTGTGCTTGCTAAACATTTTGGTACAAGGCTTGCTTGTAATTATTTATTTTTGCATCTTGGTGTCTTAGTTGTCTCTTCAAAATCTATACGTTTTTTAAACATTTAAACCATTTGTGCATATATTTTAGTATACAATATTGGCTACTATTATAGTATTGCTCTCATAGTATACAATCTTCTCAAAATCCTCTAATAAAATACCTAATAAAAGTAATTCTGGTTCCAAATCTATATAATTTTGAGGTGATTTAACTGACCAACTTTGTATTTTATATCAATAATAACTGAGTTGTTTCCTAATACATAATAGATGTTACCTAAAGCATTTTATACAGATTTTCTTTATATAATTGTTTAACCATTTCTATCCCCACATTTTCTATCATGTCTATATCAATATCATATCTAATGTATATTTATTAAGTACTGTTTGTTTTGCCCCATCCTTATATCTAGCTTCAATTTACCCTAAAAACCACAGTGTTATGCCTTTACCCTGATTAGTGATCCCTTATTTCAGTTTAATTCACTTTCTAAATATATAAGATATGTCCCTTTACAGTTCCAGAAGTTATGTATATACATGCTTTCAACGTTGAGGGCCACCTTAATATTTTTTCCTTTTTCATCTTTCTAAGTAACTCCTTCTCTTATTTGTCTTTTCCCAGTTCTTGTTTCTATATCTCTAAACATCCCATGTATCATCTGAAAACATTTTATACATTTGATCTATCTCCAATAGATCTTCCAGACTATTGTTAATTAATTCTGCTGATTTTCTCCCCTTATCTTCCCTTAACATAGCTAAAATTCTCCTTGTGTCTAGGGTTAGGATTAAATATCCTAATTTTCTCCTCTGATTTCTTCCAGCCCTTCCTTTGGTTGTCATACATCATCCACCACCGTCACATTTCTTTGGTCATTGTTCCCTGTCTCCTGTTGAATATAGTCCTTCTTTAGGTAAAGGTAAATGTTCCCCTTGACAATTTTTGTCCAGTAGTGTTCGACTCTAGGGGGCGGTGTTCATCCCCGTTTCCAAGCCATAGAGCCAGCATTTTTGTCCAAAGACAATCTTCCGTGGTCACATGGCCAAGGCGACTTAGACACGGAACGCTGCTACCTTCCCACTGAGGTGGTACCTATTTATCTACTTGCATTTGCATGCTTTCGAACCGCTAGGTTGGCAGGAGCTGGGACAAGCAACGGGCGCTCACTCCGTCGCGTGGAATCAATCTTACAACTGCTTGGTCTTCTGACCCTGCAGCACAGGCTTCTGCGGTTTAGTCAGCAGCGCCACCACGTCCTTCTTTAGTTGCTCCTTGAATGATTTCACCTCTTCTTTATGGGATCTCACTATTTCTAAGATTACTTGAAGGGTAGATTTTGTTTCATCCCAAAATTTCCTTTGTTGTAGCATTATGTCACAAGATGTCAAGTACTTGTATTTCAAGTGAAAGAGGTCCAGTAGGTTAGAGGAGTAAGTCCAGTTTCATCAATAATTGTTTCAATAAGTCCACTTTAGTAAATTGATCACCTTTAGGGTTAATTTTGAATCCAGTCTCTGATGTAAGTTGTCAGCCCAGTTCACTTAATGTTTGTATTAGACTTTCCACGTTAATGGTCTATGTTTTAGTCTGTTTTCAGAAGAAGGAAAAAGGAAAGTCAAAACAGAGTTCCAAGTCTGAGTATTCAAGGTCATGTTCTGGGCTTTTTGGCAATACTGTAAGATAGCCATAACAGTTTTACTCCCAGCGGTGTTTGGCTAAAATACTTTAAAGAGCAAAATTTCTTAAGTTTAACACCAAAGTAATACCAAACTTGTTTCCTTGAAGTATAATTAAGTGTTTAATTAATGTAAATGTACTTTGTTTGCATCTCTTTCCCCTTCTCCAGATCCACCACTGCTCTATTTAGTGGTGGGCTAAGAGATGCTTATTTCTGTAAAACGGATCATTCCATCCAGGGATAATCATAGACCAGTAAAGTTAAGGTTTGTATCTCACCCAGTGGTAATGACAATGTTAAACTGGCTGATTTATCACTTTTTAATTTGCCGGCTGCCGACGACTTGCAAGCAAGCTATTTCAGCTGCTTGTTTCGACCCGCTGGTTGATTTGGGAGTTTCCTGGATCAAATGTGTGTAACTGCCGTTCCCCCCCCCCCCCATTATCAACAGGCTTTGTTCCCATTTCACCACCTCTTTGGGGTGGTTTTAACCCCTAGGGGGTCTCAAACAGGTCAGAATTCTGACCAAGGGATGGAGCTCCATCTTCCTGCTTCTGTCTCATTGCAGCATCAAGCCAGAAGTCCTTAATTATGTTGTAAAGAGTGCTCTAAACACTATGAAGCAGTTATATAAGTTGAAACAACAACAATAAACATAGACATATTTTAGTTTGAGTGTCATTGTGTTTTGTTTTGGGTCTTTTTAGAGCATACAAAGTGTTGAATTAGAAGTTCATTGAAAAAGAAGACGGTGTAAGATGTAGTGATTCAAAAAGGAAGTCGTGGTTTTTATTTTGCAATATCTGAGTAAGGCTATGAATGAGCGGATATTTTGAGAGACATTGGCTGAAGTCCTGATGGGCTATTGTGTAAATGGTGTATTTATTTATTTATTTATTTATTTATTTATTTATTTATTTATTTATTTATTTATTTATTTATTTATATGCCACCAATCTAGACATAGTCTACTCTGGACGGCTCACAACATACAAAATAAAAACAATTCAAAATGTATATATTAACAGTTTTTCAACAATATACAGGGCACCAATAGTTCATTCACAATTACATTCACAATGTAACTTGTGGAAGCAAATTGCTGCAAGTTAGGAAATGTCCATGGGCATTATCTGTTGCACATCAAATCATGCAACTCAGTATGCAACAGATAGAAAATTTGATTCCAAAATGTTGTAACATTTACATAATTGTGCAACAGGATTTCAGTTATTAAATCCTCATTCATAATGTCACCACAAGCTGGAAGTGACTTTGTGGCATATACGAGTAACAACAAAAACAATAGTTTCTTGTATATTTATTGGGACATTTATGATTCTTGTTGTTTACTGGTTTTAGGTATTGATGATAGCTGACAACCACCATGGAGATTTATATATCTTCTGAGCAAAATTTTTTAAGAAATAAGCACTACTTCTTTTCCTTTATGATCACACACTGTTATCAGTGTGAATTGGGAAAAACTGAATTTCAACACTGTCAAGGCAAAGGAGGCAAATGAAGACATGGCAGGGTGTTTAAGGATAGATTTAGAGTGTTCCCAAAGTACAGTGATCAAAGCCATTGCAGCAGTCTTATCAATATATGTCTACTCATCATTTTGTTCTTAAATATTGCCTTTTGAATTCTCATCTAAGCTGCCTTGGGTCCTTTTCTAAGGAAGAAGGCAGAGTAAAAATATTTTAAATAAATACTATACTACCCTGTTTCCCCAAAAATAAGACCTAACCTGAAAATAAGGCCTAGTATGATTTTTTCAGGATGCTTGTAATATAAGCCCTACCCAAAAATAAGCCCCAGTTAAGTGAAACCCCGCCCTCCACCATTGTCCAGCAACCAGATGACATGACTGTATTTGAATAAATATAGATTGTTGTACATGAAAAATATAAAACATCCCCTGAAAATAAGCCCTAAAATTAATACAAGACCTTGTCTTATTTTCAGGGAAACACGGTAATAATATATTTGTCAATGGTGCCAATAAATTTTAAAAAATAAAATACGAATGAGTTTTAAAAATGTTTTCCAAATTGATAGGGGAATCTGTGGGTCACTTGCAGGTCCCTGGCCGTAATTAATGTATGCTTGTACAAAGCAATAGAGGGAGAATGGGGGTGGGAGGAAGAGAGGCTAGCATATAGAAAGTCAGAGAAGGAGGATCATTCTGTGCAGCAAGTGTACCTACCAAAGTCCTAGCCCCTCCAACTTCCATTTTATTCAGCATAGGCAGCAACCTTTTTTTGATGTCCTAATGGAATGGTGGCTTCTCCCTTAAAATGAAGAAGAAAATAATTGCCATTTTTGAATTCTCGTCTACTAGCCAGGAGCTGCATCAGTGGCTGAGTTTCACTTCAAGTTTCTTGCGGCCATCTCTTTCATACCGGCATCTTCACTTACTGAGACAGAATATTTGATCTCTTGACCTTGCACAGGGATGCCTTCTCAAAGCACTGAAAACCATTTGTGGACAGAGAAGTGCTACCATTATGGAAAGCACAACAAAGCCACCCCGAGGTCCCTATCAGCAGCACTCGAGGAAGCAAGTGAAAATGTGACTTTGAGAAGTGAGATGACAGTTTCAAGGCTATAATGTATTCAGAGCCAAGTGCCCTTGTCTTTCTTGAAAATTTCCTCTGTGTCAAATTTTCTCTTGTGCTTTGATGCTGAAAGGTGATTGTTTATTGTGAAATCACATTTCCATTTCAAAATATTGCATGTGCCGTGCGGCATCCAAGCGTACTGTTGTACTAAGATGCAAGGACAAATACACCATCCATGATATCTTCTCTCTGTTCTGTCACTTGCAGGTGTTGGGATTCATCTGTGCACGGCTAATGTTTTGATAGGAACCTGTTGAACACTCATGTCATTTTGAGTCCTTTTATACAACTACAGCTTTATACAACTCCTGTGTAGCAGTGGAAATGTTCATTGTCAACACCTAGAAACAATAACAACCAATTGCATGACTTGGAAGCAAAGAATACACACGCCTTTTGAAGCCTATATACGTTGGCCTGTGAACATACCTGAAAATTTGGAAATGAGCATTGTTGACATTCCAAGTGTAGTTATTGTGATTACAGTGAGAATCTGGAAAGAAAAATGGGTATATCATTAAAAAAAAATTATAGGGGCTTCCATTTCTTTTGTAGGTAGAGAAGAATGGCTAGCCTGTTCCTCAGTCTCTGGATACCCGTATTTAGTGACCAGTAGGTAAGTCAGATAGTTTATATGTCTTCCACGGTGATGGCAAACTGTAAAGCTCAGGTATTTGTTGAATTATCCTGAAAAATTAATTTGGACTGACATGGACGTGAGTTTGTTTCATTGACAACAGGGAAATGGGTAAGATTTACAGATGCAGGCAATAAGGAATGGCTGAAGGCGAGGAGCATCAAATGGCAGCAATGTGATTTGTAGTTTCCTAGCCAGTTCTATATAATATCATACTTAATTATCTGAAAAGAGAAAGGTAAATGATAATGATGTGTAACGGCAGCATTAACGTGGAGGCGAAGAAAGCAGTCAAAGTGACAAAACAATGTTTTCAAAGAGCTTACACGAGTGACGGAAAATACAAAATGAGCTGTGTTTCAGTTTAGCAGAGGTTATTCATTAGCTCAAAAAGCCTATCCAACAAGCAGTTGCTGCTGGAAAGGAGGAGAATAAAAACAGAATAACAAGGAAAGTCAACAGTTTCTGACTGAACTAAGAAAGGTTAAATTCTATACCCTCCATTTTTATTCCTCAGTGGGAATAGTGATCATAGCGCTAATCTTGGTAGTAGTTCCTTCTACATCAAACACCTCTTGCGTTAACTCTCTCTCTCCCCCCCCTTAAACGGGATCTTTTATCTTTTTTTAACTGACAATTTAACAGGATGAATGAAATTTAGTGGATGTACAAGTCTGAACACTACAACTATGCCTCCAACCCACAAAGCAGACAGTCATACTGTGGCCATGTTCAGACCTATTTAATTGCAATGTGTGTTCTATTTCTGGGGAGCCAATGGTAATGTCACTTCTCATCTCTTTAATATTTGAACTTGACCCACAGAAATAGACTTTAATGAATCTCTGAGATAGTAAGAAAACATACAGAAGTGAGGAAACAGTTTGTGGTCCTATAGGTTTCAACTAGGAGTATACAGAAGCCCTTCAATCCAAATTGTACCTGAATAAAGGATATACGGATCAGGTCTGTATCCTTTGGGAGACATTCTGATCCCCTTTAATCCATCCAAATCATTCTGTCCATGACATTATCTGTGCATTTCTAGATCTGTTTTTCCAAAAATAAATAAATAAATAAAAACACCAAAAAACAAACAAAACCCATAGACAGCAAGGGGGCTGTAGAAAGCTATCCACTCAAAACCGTAGTCGTATAAAACCCATGTTACAAGCTTCCTTTGATGATCTCACCTACACTCAATTCTAATAAAGGTAAAGTAAAGGTTCCCCTTGACATTTAGTCCAGTCGTGTCTGACTCTAGGGGGCGGTGCTCATCCCCGTTTCCAAGCCATAGAGCCAGCTTTTGTCTGTAGACAGTTTCTGTGGTCACGGGGCCAGTGTGACTAGACACGGAACACTGTTACC
Organism: Pogona vitticeps; assembly: GCF_051106095.1. Lineage (NCBI taxonomy): Eukaryota > Metazoa > Chordata > Lepidosauria > Squamata > Agamidae > Pogona > Pogona vitticeps. Next base: position 92,327,608 of record NC_135784.1, read on the forward strand.
TTCCCTCTGTGGTGGTACCTATTTAAGGTAAAGGTAAAGGTTCCCCTTGACAATTTTTGTCCAGCTGTGTTTGACTCTAGGGGGCGGTGCTCATCCCCATTTCCAAGCCATAGAGCCAGTGTTTTGCCCGAAGACAATCTTCCGTGCTCACATGGCCAGTGCGACTTAGACACAGAATGCTGTTACCTTCCCACCGAGGTGGTCCCTATTTATCTACTCGCATTTGCATACTTTCGAACCGCTAGGTTGGCGGGAGGTACCTATTTATCTACTTGCATTTGCACGCTTTCGAACTGCTAGGTTGGCAGGAACTGGGACAAGCAACGGGAGCTCACTCTGTTGTGTGGATTCAATCTTAAGAGTGCTGGAATCATACTTCAACAAAGTTTTGTCAACTTGATTGAGTGAGAGAACAAAGAAAAAGAAGAATCTTTCTGAATGGAAAAAGGTATTTTTTACAGTGGCACCACTACAATACCCTACAACTCTGCATAATACCTATTGGAGGGGATATAAATGTGTGATGATCTCAATCTGAGCTTTTGCTAGCACCTCAGTGGCACTTGTTGACCATATTTTTAAGGGACACAAAGGATCCATTGTGGTGTTTATCCACCTTAGGAGTGAATTGCAGCTTTTTGCTCTTCCCTGAAGACTCTCAGCTAATACACAAATACTCCTGATTCCATCTACTTACACATATTTTTCCATAGACAATGCACATACCTAATCTCAGTGTCACCCCAGAAGACAACAGAAAGCAAATCAGCTTTTAACTTGAATGCGAACTCTCAAGCACACAATCAACAAACAATTTCCAGGATTTACAAGTAATTCATATATATAATTTGTGCTCCAAAGACTAGCCCTAACCAAACTGGGCTTGTTTTCATATACACAAATTGGATATTATACATTTTTGTTGATAGCCGGTTCTATGATCAAAGTGATGAATTGATCCGTTTTGATTGCTTGCATGACTCTAGTTCTTTAAAGGGGAAGTGGATAGAATTGTAATTGTTTTCTATATTTTTGTTTCTTTTGTATATTTAAATTTAAATTCACAGCCTTCTGAAACCATGAGATCAAACTTCAGACAATGTACTCTGCATTTTAATTGAAAAAAGGCTGAGGATTTCTATAGTTCTCATAGTTTTGCTTTTTTGTTGAAATTAAACTTCAGCACTTGTTAGTTTGAGTGGACCACATAAAACAAATGGATCAAAGTCCAAGTATGATTTTGATCACACTGACAAGGATGTGGTGCAGAAATGGAACTTGAAAGAATCACGTCTTTTAGTTCCACATGGTGTGTGTCAGAGCAAAGTCACTGCAAATTATGGATCAATGTTAGTGAACTACATCAGATTAAAACTTCTAGATCTTAGGTCATCCAGTAGCTCTGATTACATGGATAGCAGCTAAACCATCCAGGGGCTTAGTTTTCTTTTTGAAGATGGATGTGCATTATATTCACATGAAAGCTTTCCCAATCATGTATGCTAAATATTTCATCTTGTAGAAGAGATGGGAACAAGCTCTAAATCAAGGACATAATTTAAAGCCGACTTGAGTATTCACCATGTTGAATAACTTACTGTAATCTGCTAACATGACTATCTACTTAGTGACAGCTAAAGATGTAGAAAGGGACCTGACCAATTATCTCATTCTCCTCGAATCAGAAAAGTAGAAATGGAAGGGACCTCATGGTTCCCATGGGAAGAACCCAACTCTCTGCTGATGCAGGAACTCATAGCATGCTCTATGGGTGTGGTGACCAAGAACTCTTCTGTAAGCCACCTTTGTATACTCATTGCTTTTAGCTTTAATGTTGTCTTTTAATGATGTAAGCAATATTGGGTCTTTTTAAAGAACAAAGATGGGGTAAAATATTTTAAATACATTAATGAATTTAAAATAAAATACATATATGCCAGGGTTCTGCATGTCTTGCCCAAATGTTTCAGAGCCAGCAGTTCTGTTTAAAACAGACGAACCACTGTTACTGAGACCCATCAAAATGTGAGGTAGGTGTCTATTTTTGGGTTTCCCAATCTAGCATTTTGATTGCCATCAGAAAAGGAGAGAGTTGTTGTCTTTAATGGCCCTTTGTGGCCCAGGGATGACAAAGTACTTGTGCACAGAAACTAGCTGGACTCCACAATTACTGTGACCTGCTGTGTTGAGACAAAATTCTTTCTTGCCAATAGGGCTCCTTTTTCGCCAATGACCGGTTTTCTGTATATGCACCTCCTTGTGGGTTGCAGGAGGAGGAATGCAGCCTGAGAAGAAATTATTTCTGAGAAGAAAAGGGAATTTATGGACAATGTCTTTTTTTAATCATTGCGAACACCACTGCCCTCACCCAAAGAGGGGGCATCAGGGAGCCCTCCTCCAACATAGTCTCAATAAACTCCAAATTCCTAATGTTGGGAAACAGGATACAAGGAAAGCTGAACTCCATCTCATCAGTTCACGAGGGAGCTAAGTTGGCTCCTTTATCACCCACACATCCACATCATGAAGTCAACTCTCTGCCTGACCCCGAGTTCCCTTCACTGCAGCTGGGCTACTTACAGTCTATTGAGTCTTGGTTATAGCCCTGAACCAACCCACACCCTTCAAGAAGGGTTTGTAATGTCAACTGCTCAATGGTGTCCTGTTTTCCCCAGCCCTTCTTCTGCTGCTTTTGGTGCTCCTTTTGCCATTTGCATTTATTTATTTATTTATTTATTTATTTATTTATTTATTTATTTATTTATTTATTTATTTATTTATTTATTTATTTATTTATTTATTTATTTATTTATTTATTTATTTATTTATTTATTTATTTTATATCCTGCCTATCTAGCCAACTCAGGACCACTCTAGGCGGCTAACAATCATCAAATAATAAAAATATGTGGTAAAAGCGTTCCTTAGAACTGCCCTTACACGGGACAGAGAGGGATCCAGGAATGATCCGTCCCTATCTCCAGCAAAATCGGGTCCTGTAACTTTGCTCTAGGCGACTTCTCACCCTTTCGCCCAAGTCTGTCCCGATTTTAAATAAACAATGTCTAGGAGCTCTGGAAGATCTAATCTTCCTTTCATTAATTTAGGACCCTAATTTGGTAGCGCAATGTGGCCAGATCAAAACAATCCTAGTTCCAAAATATCCAATTTACTACAGTAGCTTAGTCTAAACAAGGAGACAGCTTACAGACAATTTGTCTTTTTATATTTTATTACAAAAGATATCATTTCAACAAGCTCATTTTAACGTCATTCAGTATTTCCAAATTATTTCCAAAATAACCCCCAGCCTTATCCACCAGTCATTTCCTCTATAAAGTGAAAATAATGAACTGTCTAACTATATCTTAAATAAGCATTCTTACGCAATCTCAAAATAAAGTCCTGTCAGCTGCATATCTCTTGGTGTGTCGTCTCTCTCCCTTCCATCTCTTCTCCGTTGCTCTCTTCGTCTCTCTTCGCCCATCTTTCTTAAATTAAGCCTTTGTGTCCTTGTTCGTTGGAGTTTTGATAAGATAAGGGTCAACTTGTTCTTCTTTACTTTTTTTTTCTTCAGCTGGAAAAAGAACTGACCTTGTACAATTTTTTCTTCCTAATTAACACCTGGACATCAGTTAGCTTCTAGTTGTTTCGTTGCTGTTATGAAACAAAATCCATCTCTATTCTACTTTTACAATTTTCATAATCAGATTCATGACAAAATATACATATGTAAAACAGCATAAATAATAAAAACTTTACCAAAAAGAAAACCAAGTGAAGAGGAAAGGAAAAGGAACATCAGGGATTGTCTTGAGGAAAGGCCTGCCGAAACAACCATGTCTTTAATTGATTCTTAAAGATACCCAGCGAGGGAGCCCTGCGAATCCCAGGAGGTAAGTTGTTCCAGAGGCGAGGAGCCACCGCCGAGAAGGCCCGATTTCTTGTCTTCTTCCGGGCCTCCCTCGGCGTTAAGCTCCTCAGCCTCACCTCCTGGCTCGCATGAGTGACACGGGTAGAACTTGGTGGGAGTAGGCGTTCCACCAGATATCGAGGCCCTAAACCGTTTAGGGCTTTATACATAAGCGTCAACACTTTGAAGTCGATGCAGAATCGGATGGGCAGCCAATGCAATGCAGCCAGAGTGGGTGAAATATGTTGGTATTTTTTCACTCCACTGAGTAATCTGGCCGGGTTCAGCCTCAACCCGTTCTCCTGCATCCATTGCAGTACGGCCCCCAGGCAGCACTGAAGGGACAGAACGGCATCTCCTGTGGAAGGTGGAAAGGAGATGTAGAGCTGAGTATCATCAGCGTACTGATGACACCGAGCTCCACACCCCCTGATGACCCCACCCAGCGGCCTCATGTAGATGTTAAATAGCATTGGGGAGATAATTGACCCCTGTGGAACCCCACAATTGAGGCTCCATGGGGCCGAAACGCTCTCCCCAAGCTGCACTCTCTGGGGACTGTCCTCCAAGAAGAAACGGAGCCAGGCCAATGCCAGACCACCTATTCCCAACTCGGAGAGCCTCCCCAGGAGGATACCGTGGTCAATGGTATCAAAGGCCGCTGAGATGTCAAGGAGAACCAACAGAGATACTTTGCCGCTGTCAGCCTCCCTCAGTAGGTCATCGCACAGGGCGACCAATGCCGTTTCTGTACCATGGCACAGCCTGAAGCCCGACTGAAATGGATCCAGGGCATCTGTTTCATCCAGTGCCTCTACTGTGTTGGAATGGCAGCTGGGGTCTTGATGGCATGGCTGCCAGAGGTAGGAATGCCAGCATCCTGATCAACCCCTCAGCCATAGGGAAGTTCACCAAGACTCTTGTCCAGATATTCAATTACAAGGAGTAGCCCACCAACCAGTGTCAGAAAAAAAAAATAGGGTCTACCTCCTCTTCAGATTCTCCTTATTCTTTTCTCCATCCCTGTCATGTCAGTCAAGCTGGACCCTTCCTCTTCCCTCTGCTTCCTTTGCCTTGCCCCTGCCAGTCAAGCTCAGTCCCTCCTCCTTTTCACCTGACCTTTCTTGTCTGCATCTGTCTGGGGCCTGCGTGCTGCAGTCTCCATAGGACCCTCTAGTGGACTCGGGGTGGTGGCATGTGGCCCATGAATTATTCCAGGAGTGACCCTTTCACAACCACATTTTTAATTGCATGTTTAATTGCATAATCCCTAGTGCTAATTTGCCTAAAATTGGGCAAGCATTCTCTCCTTAAAAAGGGGCTATAGTCCCTATATTCCCTGTTTTTTTTAAAGTCATTGGGAGTCAGAAGCTTTGGAATGTCCAAGCCTCACACTTTCTTTTGGAATATCAAACTGTGGTCAAAAACAGATCTTATGATTAGTGTGTAACCTGCTTGCGTCTCCATGTACATGCAGATGGCAGGGCTAGAGAAGCTGTTTTTATCTAGATACCATTTGACTCATCAGTCCCCTGATCAGGGGTGATAGCTCTGCAGTCTAGTAACAGATAGAGCAGTGGTTCTTAACCTTTTTGAAAGAAACGCCCCCTTGAGCCATTGAGGAAGTTATCATCGCCCCCCTCTCTGAGGTGATGATATCTTACCTACCTACCTACCTACCTACCTACCTACCTACCTACCTACCTACCTACCTAGTCTCCCTCCCCACCCGGGTGCGAGGCAGCGCTTCCCGGGGCAAGGACGAGAACCCAAGAGACCCTTTCCTTCTACGCAATCCACACTCAATGCTCCCCTAAAGGAGAAAGTTGAGACGTGGCAGGTAGAAAGAGCTGGATCATCTGGCGGCCGCAGAAGCACCGGATCTACTGCCAGCACTGCGGCTGTAGTCACCTTCACAGGTTTGGCTCACTCCAGCGCCCCCTACCGCCCCCTTCTGTTCTTTCACCCCCACACCGCCCCTTTTCGCTCTACCGCCCCCCTGAAAAATGAAATCGCCCACGTTAAGAACCATTGAGATAGAGGTTTTGATGTACACCACCCCAATATAATTTTATAATTTTATCTTTGTTACAAATGGAAACAAAAGCCATTTCACCTTGCACTGACCCCGAGAGTTCCCACATTTTCCTCTTCTTGGTCAGACATCTTTTATCTGAGTCTTGTAAATTGAATGTGTGTCTATTTTTCTTCTTACAGGTTCATCGTAGCACATGAAAACAGTGAAATTTCTGGATGACAAACTGGCAGACCTGCAATGAGATAGAGATGCAGGACTCTGCACTCGTGACAAGGCAGAGCAATTTTAGTAGCTTTTGATTTGACCAAAAGTAATGTAGCATTTTACAGATGCCAAATGCAGTTCACTGAATACTAAACATTGTCATCAGGCATGAAATATTGAGTTAAGCAAACTGCAGAGCTGGACTCCCGGATTGACACACAGCTGGATTGAAATTCAAACATTTGATAGCAAAAGAGGAGATTTCACCACCACAGCTGCTGTTGTTGTTAAAGATGTTGGAGACCATTCCAGGTCACTTAAAGCTACCCAAAAATTCTACTTTTGGGTAGTTTTAAGTGACCTGCAATGGTTCAATTGGAAGGAAGGAAGGAAGGAAGGAAGGAAGGAAGGAAGGAAGGAAGGAAGGAAGGAAGGAAGGAAGGAAGGAATTAATTTTGAGCAACTCAAGGTTCTGAAAGGGATGCCCTGTCTCCACTCCTTAAAAGACTTTTTCTTCTTCTTTTGAAGAGATGAATCACTAACCTCTTTCCCCCCACTATGGTTCCCATCCAGGCCTTCAGAGAGCTCAGATGAAGCCTTGATCATTTCACATTGTAAGGCGCTCTCATTGTTTGGGAAGAGGGGTGAAAATATGCTACTGTATGGATAGCTCAGACATTTAGGCATCTGGCTGCAGAGTCCAATTCCCTTGCAAGTTCAGTTCCCCCACTATGCCTCCCATGACTAGGGGCACTCTGTTTGGCCTTGAAAATGGTTGTCGTAAATCAGAAGTGATGACAGCACGATTATTATATTAAAGAATGACATGTAAAAGGGGGTTAAAGTGGAGGAACATACACCCTTGCATGAGATGAGACACATCCTCCCATGTGATGTGAGTCTGGGGCCAAACAGCCTGTTGCCCAGCTCATGGGGCCTGCTGCCACTGGTTCCAGGGAAGTACAAAGGTAGCATGCTCTCCCCATCTTTATGAGTCCACTTGGGATACCTATGATGGCCCACATTCCTTCTGTGTCATACAGAAAGCTTCTGTGGACCCCCATAGTTAATAGCAGATTTAACTGACAGGAGAGACAGAGAGATGTTTGTCAGCATGATGGTTGGGGAATGATCACCCTCATCTGACACAACCCAATTTCTGAAGAGGAAAAGAAGTCTAGATCTGTGAAATGGAATCATGCATTCATGTCTAATTTAGTCCCAATTACAGAGGTGAAAATGTTGTGGTCTATGAAATGAACCTCTCAAATATATGGATTTACTATCTGTACAAAAGAATGAGAAGCAATGAGTGTGTTTTTTTATGCTAATGGTGGGCCCCAGTCCTGGCCTCCTTATTTTCCTGGATTAATTATACAATGCGTATTCCAGAAGACTGAGGATTAGCCATTATAGTACCAATATTTAAACGAGGCAATAGAAGAGACCCTGCTAATTACCGTCCGATAAACCTACTTAGTACAATCACTAAATTGTATGCAAGATATCTACTGGGGAAGCTTTCGGACTGGCTTCAAGCAGAAAATATATTGACTGATGTCCAGGCAGGATTTAGGCCAGGAAAGTCTACCCTGGATCAGAGCTTTATCCTACAACATCTGGCTCATAAATACTCCTCCCCCTAAGGAGGTGCCTTGTATGCAGCCTTTGTTGATTTTAAGCCCACCTTCTATTTTGTCCCAAGAAATAAACTTTGGACCAAATTTGAATCTATCTGTACAAAACAATGAGAAGCAATGAGTTTGTTTGTTTTTTCATGCTACACGGGGCCAAACTAGACCAAACAATATATTACCAATAGCTAGGAATATAAATCTTATAACCTCTCAGAAGGAAACCAAGAAAAGAAGTCAATTTTCCCCTCTCCTAGCTGAAAGATTTCTCTGCATGAAATTTTTCACTGCTATTTTTTTCCTGGAAGACATGCCAAGCTGTGCAAGATCGTTACAGTTTCTGTGCAGAATGACATCTTGTCTGAACAGGACTCACCTGAAAATATTTGAAGAAACACCAAGCTGTACGGGATTGCTATAATTCCTGCACAGAGTGGCATCACTCTTGTACACAGTTCACTGCAAATGATTTAATTTGGCAGTTTCCTGCTCAGAATAATTAACTGAAAGTGGAAATAAGCAAATAAACAGGAAAATGAGACTGGGATCTCCGTTTTGCCAGAGGTCAGGAAATCTTGCTTCCAACAACAGGAAGCCTCAACAATCATAGTGTGGCAAGATTTGCTGAACTTTAGAAGCTGACAGCTGTTAGTGTTCTAGGCATGTGACTTAGACAGATTGTGACTAATACATTTGCCAATGAAGCCTGTGTTTAGCCCATCTTTCTTGAAGAATCACAAAAAGTAAGCTCATTGGAAAACTACAGGAGAGATGAAGAGCTTCTGCTATGACCATCTGAGATTTGTAGCACTTAAAGAATTGCATCTTCTAATGACCCAGACTGTATAGTTTGGGCCTTAGGTGGGATAGTCATAAAGGGATGGCGATTTCTGCTACCATGAGATACTTTCGTTTGGTTTTTGCCTGAACGTCCACAAAGTACACACAGGCAATCACTTATTTGCATGCTCTATGTCTAACTGGAAAGGGCTATGGAATATTAACAGTCCAATCACATCAATTAGGTGATGACTTTTCATTGAGGGACAAAACACTGACAGTTACAGTATTCTTTCAAAGTATTGCTGGACTGGAAGTGATCAGGACCTTGACTTCAAAATGGAGGGAAATTATGGTCCTTCTGAATACCTGTTTCAACAAATGACAAATGAAAAATGAAGTTCCCATTTTCAAAAGGCAACAGGAGGAGCAAATTGGCAGATGAATGCTGAATAAATAAAAACCTTATTTGCATTCCAGACGTTCAGTAAGTAAATACAATGAAGGAGAAATTCAGAGTGTATGTAATCACCACAAGCAATAAATTAAATGTTCATTTATTGCTCAGGAACACAACAACAAGAAGAGAGTAACATAGCTTTGATGAGACAATGATGCCTTGTAAAACCGGCTGCTGCCAAACCCAAGAGAGTAATACTTTTCCTAACACTATTAGTCTGAAAACTTGATCACTGAAATTTTGCTCACTGAGAAATAATGTGGCAATAACTTCATCTTGGTTGAAATGCCATATACAATGTTAGGTCCTGCATATCCCCTGAGAAGAAAGAGACATAACATAAGTGTTGGTATATACTAAGGCTACAGCCCCTTCAGGGATTGCTGCCCTGTCATGGCAAAGGGGCTTAAGTAATTCAGAAAAGCTAGAAGGACAAAAATGGTAGAGACCTAATAGAGGCTGAAGACATCAAGAAAAAGTGGCAAGAATACACAGAGGAATTATACCAGAAAGATCTGAATGTCCAGGACAACCCAGATAGTGTGGTTGCTGACCTAGAGCCAGACATCCTGGAGAGTGAAGTCAAGTGGGCCTTAGAAAGCTTGGCTAACAACAAGGCCAGTGGAGGTGATGGCATTCCAGTTGAACTATTTAAAATCTTAAAAGATTATGCTGTTAAGGTGCTACATTCAATATGCCAGCAACTCAGCAGTGGCCAGAGGAATAGAAAAGGTCAATCCCAAAGAAGGGCAGTGCCAAAGAATGCTCCAACTACAGTACAATTCCAGTGGTGCCTTGCTTCGCAAAAGAGTCATTCCTATGGGAGATTTTTGCTGGACGTTGATTAGGTCCGTGCTTCACGAACCGTTTGTTTGCAAGACGCCGATTTTTTTGGCTTCGCAAAATGGCTGCCCTGTGTTTTCCGGACCCATGCTTCACAGGGCAGCCATTTTTACAGCTGATCAGTGCTCGCAAAATGGCTTCCCTATGGGCGATCTTTGCTGGATGACAAGGTATTTTCCCCATTGGAAGGCATTAAACCGGGTTTCAATGCATTCCAATGGGGAAAGGGTTTTCACATGATGACAATTTCGCTAAACAGCGATTTTCACGTGATGGATTATTGTAGTCATGCGGGGCACCAGTGTACATTCATTTCACATGCTAGCAAGGTTATGCTCAAAATCCTACAAGGAAGGCTTCAGCAGTATGTGTACCAAGAACTCACAGACATACAAGCTGGATTTCGAAGGGGCAGAGGAACTAGAGACCAAATTGCTAACATGCACTGGGTTATGGAGAAAGCCAGAGAGTTCCAGAAAAAAAATCTATTTCTGCTTCATTGACTATGCAAAAGCTTTTGACTGTGTGGAGCACATCAAACTATGGCAATTTCTTATAGATATCAGAGTGCCTGACCACCTTATCTATCTCCTGAGAAATCTATATGTGGGACAGGAAGCAACAGTTAGAACTGGATATGGGACAACTTATTGGTTCAAAATTGGGAAAGGAATGTGACAAGGCTGTATATTGTTCCCCTGCTTATTTAACTTACAGTGGTGCCTCGCATAGCGAGGTTAATCCGTTCCGGATTAACCCTCGCTATGTGAAAACATCACTGAATGGGATGGGGAAGCCCATTGGAATGCATTAAACATCGTTTCATGTGTTCCAAATCAGCCGAAAACCCACTGTTCAGCGATGTTGTCCATAGCCGGCAGCCATTTTTGCGCCCTTGGTAAGCAAGGGCAGGGCGCGAAAACGCTGTGCACTGCCATTTTGGGGCTTCCGGCAGCCATTTTGAACCCACTGAACAGCTGATCGTCGGGCTTCGTTTTGCGAAGATCGGTAAGGTATGCGATCGCATTTGCAATTGCTGAAACCCCATCGCTATGCGGATTCATCATTCTACGGTGCGCTCGTTAAGCGAGGCACCACTGTATATGTGGAATGCATCATGCAAAAGGCAGGACTGGATGAATCCAAAGGTGGAATTAAGATTGCTGGAAGAAATATCAACAATCTCAGATATGCAGGTGACACCACTCTGATGGTAGAAAGTGAGGAGTTAAAGAACCTCCTAATGATGGTGAAAGAGGAGAGTGCTAAAAATCGTCTGAAGCTCAACATTAAAAAACTAAGATTATGGCCACTGGTCCAATCACCTCCTGGCAAACAGAAGGGGAATATATGGAGGCGGTGACAGATTTTACTTTCTTGGGCTCCATGATCACTGCAGATGGTGACAGCAGCCACAAAATTAAAATACTCCTGCTTCTTGTGAAGAAAACAACAAGAAACCTAGACAGTATCTTAAAAAGCAGAGACATCACCTTTCCAAGAAAAGTTCGCATAGTCAAAACTATGTTTTTTCCAGTAGCAGTATATGGAAGTGAGAGTTGGACCATAAAGAAGGCTGACCACTGAAGAATTGATGCCTTTGAATTGTGGTGCTGGAGGAGACTCCTGAGAGTCCCCTGGACTGCAAAGAGAACAAACCTATCCATTTTGAAGAAAATCAACCCTGAGTGCTCACTGGAAGGACAGATCCTGAAGCTGAGGCTCCAATACTTTGGCCATCTCATGAGAATAGAAATCTCCCTGGAAAAGCCCCTGATGTTGGGAAAGTGTGAAGGCAAGAAGAGAAGGGGATGACAGTGGACGAGATGGTTGGACAGTGTCATCAAAGCCAGCAACATGAATTTGACCAAACTCCGGGAAGCAGTGGAAGACAGGAGGGCCTGGCGTGCTCTTGTCCATGGGGTCACAAAGAGTCGGACACAACTTAAAGACTAAACAACAACAAAGGCCACAGCGTTACCTATCCACACTAATCACTACAGTGAAATCTTCCTCGTGTGCCGGATTAGAATTAGGCTAGGCCTGGGACTCTTTACATAACTTCACCTCATGCCCTGGAATATGGCAAGTAACCGAGGATCTACTCACAAGTCATATCACCTGTAACTTCATATTGATTGGTTCTCTCTTGTTGAGGGAGGCTATCCCAGGTCACAACCCCCTCTAGACCTGTGACTTAAGGAGTGGGGATGCTCCTGACCAGCGATCCTAGCAATGTGACATGGGAAATGTGCAAAATTTCCCATTCTAGGCGGTTTCCAAAGCCCCATCAAAGCTCCTTTCTTCTGGATCAGTGAGATATGCTGCTGCCATCTTGCAAAATTAAAACCTCAGTGCCATTTTCCCCTTGCTTTGTTTTTCAGTTCTGTGTAGGAACTGCCAACATCTCTTTCTGCTGAGTCCTATGGAAAGATGCAATTTTGCACAGAATCTTCTTCAGCTTGATCTTTTTGTCTGTTTCCTGCCCCTTTTAGGTCAATCTTGTAACATGTAGCTTGGCATTTATTTGAGGGGGGGGGAAAGGAATCCACGGCATGTCCAAGAAATCTTGAAAGATTTCTCAGGGAAGTAATCTCATTTAGAGACATCTTGCTGAGAGGAGAAAAGATTGTCCATCTCAAGTTTCTCTCCAAGGATGACAAGAGTGAGATTTACGTGTCTGTCAAATCTGCCTCAATGTGGATTCCTGCCTGGAGCAGGGGACTGGACTTGATGGCCTTATAGGCTTTTTCCAACTCCATTATTCTATGATTCCATGATTCTGTGCTAAGATTAATCCTTTTTCCAGCTTCTTGAGTTTAAAAAACCCTAAGGACTAATCTAGGTAATTCCTAATGGTCTCTCTAGCATCTCACCAATAGTGCTTTATTACATCCTTCCCCCATGATCCTACCACTGAGGCTGACTGTTTAAGAGAGTATCAATTTAAGCAAATTTCTGATATTCCTAATATAAATCTATGCAGGTAGATGGGGAAAAATGTCTTCCAGAAAAAGAGCCAGAATGGTAGGGAAAGCCATTTTTATTCAGGCCTCAGGTAACCAGCCAAAGCCAGTAAAGATCATGGCCTGCCCTAGAATGAATAAGGCACAGAAGAAGAGGCTATCAACACTCACATAATGCAGAGCACTTTTTTGAGAACTAATCAGAACAATCTTATCATAGCAAGCCTTAGGTTCTACATAAACATAATCTTATTCTAGAAAGGCTGAATCTTATTAGTCAACATCATCCAGTTAAGCTAGGAATATTTTTTTTATAACCAGTGCTTTACACTGTGGTTCTACACACTTGCCTACTAAGAAGTAAATCCCACTGAATCTAATGGGGGTTTATCTCCCCCCCCAAAAAAAAACCCCACCATAGCTTTAGGAACCTCTTTCTGGTTTCTAAAGCTAGATGCAGTTATACATGTATCAGGTATGCAGGAAGAAGGGGCATGTAATGGCCCAGAAATTCGTAATTGCTGGTGGCTTGTGTGGCTGCCTTTCAAACTTTATATTTATGAAGGAGTCAATGCCCTCCAAACCTTTCATAGATGCAGGCTAGTGATGCTACAGTAACTCAAAATTAGTTGCCTAATTCAAATTAAGCAGGTGCATAATACAGGCATATTCTTAATGAGGAGCCCTGACTTCAGTGCAACAAACTTTAATGTTTTCAACATTCAAACTGACATTGATGGCTAACTTAGTTTATCTTTTCTATGCCTATTTGATTTGCATGACCACACAGCCAAGTCCACCATCTTTGCTTAGGCTCAGAATCGCTGCATTTCAATCCATTCATTTTTGCTCTTACTTGAAAAGCTTGGATCTGAAACAAAACAACAACAGTGGATTGTGTTCAAGAAACAACAATATAAAATGTGCAGCATCCATACTGATGTCACACTGTAAACAAAATACACGTGGGAACGGCTAGTCAATGAAATATGGGATCACAGGCATTATATCATGATACATGGTATAACGATACATAATATGATGTCCTGGGATAGAAAACAATGCTGTTATGCATAACTTATTCTCAAAATGTACTTGATCTCATGAATGCACAACATTTGAATCTACTACTAAGTTTTGCAATAACAGAACTTTTGCCCGAGTTTTTGTCACTGGTTTTACAACTCAGTGAGCGAACTGCAAACTATAACAGAGTCAATTTTCCCAGCACTCCTTAAAAGTGTCTGCAATACTGCTTTGGCTAATATAATTAACTCATCTTACTGCACTTTGATTTATGAGTTTGTGAAGGAGCTATGGTGTCAGGTACAATGAGGGTCATAATCGTTCACAAACATCTCCTATAGTAGAGGCCATATAGAAATAAAGGTAACATCTGCAAAAGGAGCAGTATTAGATATTTTGGCTGACTTCTAGGCACATCCACAGTGCAGTTATGAAAAATATTTACTGTGTATGCTGCCAAGAAGGTATAATACAAATAACAAATCCCAGGGTGATGCATTTTAACTCAATGTAATCATGTTAGAGTGGAAATGTAGAAGTGTACGCGCTGAAGCTCAGTTTAAAAACAAAAAACCGGATAGATGGAAAGCAATCTGGGCCAGAGCTATAACTAGTAATTTTGACACACTGGGCAAGTTGACACCATTTCCTGAGGCATGGCAATGTTTCGCCCAAAAGAAAAGGGAGTTATGCTTTTAAAAAAAATCAAGGGGAAGTGAAGCCTTTTATTTTCTTAACAGTAACCAATTCATTCTTTTTCTGTGTTTCAGTGCCCTTTAGATTTTTGTGCTCGGGCAAAACCCCAGGGAAGGCCCTGCTCTGGACTCCAGCTCTCTCTTCTATGTGACTGTGCAGTCCATTCACAAACCTTGACTTACTATGTGGCTAAAGGAATGATCAGCAAAATTTTATTGGAGAAAAATAACTCTCCATACTTTCGCAATTGCCTAGTTTATTTTGCTGGTCAAACACTAACAGCAACATTTAAAAAAAAATGAACTGAGAAAAGCCATTTAGATTCACTAATCACAGCTCAATACATCTATTGTTTCTTCCTGGATTCCCTCCCTGCTTCCCTTATCTTATTTTTCTTCTGCTGCCTACCAGCTTCTTAGAGTAGCTCCAGCACAGTGACACATCCTGTACATGAACAGCACAAACCTAGGAAGGTGCCCGGAGAACTAAGGCCCACTGTGTTCAGTCAGGGCTTATTCTTAAGCAGTGTGCGCTCATTGGATTGCTGCCTGAAGGGCTTTATATAAATAATGAGCACTAAGTATTATGTACAGCCTGTCACACTACAGCAATAATGAAACCTATATTTGCATGTTAAAATTAAGCTGCTTAATTTCTTTTTTTCCCCTTTTTCTTTCTTTTCCTCTTCTTCATCATCTTTTTTTTTTTTTTTGGCAATTCCGATGCTTTCTTCTTCTAAATTTCCTTTGATCTCAAGTGAAAGTGAATCACACTCTCATTACAATATGACTAACTGCTTTTGTGAATTGTCTGTTATAGCTAGAGAGAAACCATCCTCAGTGTCTTGGCAAACAGTTAGAAATAGAACAGGAGAAAGTATAATCAAAATATCTCTTTGTTGATTTCCCTCTGCTCGTAAGAGTTGTAGCCAAGTGAGGCAATGGAAAAGTTTTTTTATATATCTATAATATTCATATTTCAAAAGGAAATGGCACACCAGGCATTGTTGGTTAAGAGAAAGTAGGCTGACAGATGCAAGAAGAGCACTGGTCAGCAAAGGGCAACGAAGAAAGAAAATCAGTAAATGTTAGTATTCCCCTGTGCCTCTATGTAATGTTAGCTGTAGCTGTGCAGCATCTGCCCATGCTAAGTTATATGGAAAGAGTACCAAACTCTGAAACTTATGAGAAAATTGAGGTCAGCCTTATTGATCAAACTCATCCTATGCCTTTAGTAACTCTTATTCTCTTCTTTGGAAAACAGTTTCGGAATATAGGATATTGCTACTGAATACACAATTAAAAACAACATAAATGATCCAACATTGCCTTGCACTATTGTGGCTGCATTGCCAGCAGGAAAAAAATAATGTCAAGCATAGCAAAGACCAGCCTCAAAGTTGATGACATCATTATTAGCAGTCAAGATCTGCAGGATCCTGTCTTGTGCTCACTCCATTGATTTGCATTGAAAGACCAAAATGGCTAAAACTCCCTCCTCCCACAGGTGTACATGAAATCTGGGGAGCTTCTGGATCTTAAAGAGAATACTAAAATGACAAATTTCAGACAGACAGCATCTAGGATTATCGCATTATCATAGGCACTTTTAAAATGTGTTGTTTTCAAAGCTAGGAAGGAAGGAAGGAAGGAGGGAGGGAGGGAGGGAGGGAGGGAAGAAAGAAAGAAAGAAAGAAAGAAAGAAAGAAAGAAAGAAAGAAAGAAAGAAAGAAAGAAAGAAAGAAAGAAAGAAAGAAAGAAGACTTCCCTGTGTCATAGAGAGGACACAGCAGGGATGTAGAATTCTTTCATTCTTGAAGGGAAAATGAAACATCACAAATGTTTTCTCCCCATTGAGCCAGCATATGAGAATTTTTCTGCATTTTTCACATCTTATACCTTTTTTGTGAAAAAATCTGCTTTTTTGTGAAAAATATATATTTTTGTGATTATTTCAATTGACAAAAAGCTGCTGGTCTTTTGGCTCTCATGGAGGAGCGAGAAATCTCACAGTAGGTCAAAGGCTTTTCAACAGGGTATCTTGATGTGTTGCAGGTATCCTTTTTCATTGAGGATGGGAATATTTATGATTATTCATTACATCCAAAGGTTACAGTACGAGATTGGGCTATGGAAGATTTGGGGTCAAGTTGCTGTAGAGTCCTGAAACTCTTTACAGAATCAGGAGTCATAACTCTGACCCCATTTACCTCAGAAGTTGTTGTAAGGTGGGGTAATATGTACCTTACTTCATTCAACAGCAAGTGTGACAAACAAACAAATGAACAAACAACATGCAGCAATGTGCTGACTCACACATGATTCCAGCAGTATACATAAACTGAATCTGCAGTAAGGCATCCTCTATTGTTCATGCGAGGCCTTCATGAGGAGCCTGAAGCAAAAGAAAACCAGCCTCTGTTTTGCTCCAGGCTTGAAAAGTAGATTTATCATTCATGACTCTGAAGAGATTGCTAAAGCCATGTCTTCATTCAGCATGAGGAGGGGGGGGGGACATACTCTTACACTGTCTTTACTTACACCCATGTTGATCCATCCATTGAACAACATCATGCCTCGTTAGTTCCATGTCTCTGTCTGTTGAAATAAGGCAGTGGTGGAAAAGCCAGGCCTGTGTGATTTATTCCATATTACTGCCGCATGTTGGACAGCAGCTCACTGACGAAGGCTCCCCAGAGGTCAAAGCATCTTGGAATTACTGTCCCTGCCATTGTCATGACTGGATGGCAAACATTAGATGCTCCACTAAGTATGACAAGAGTCTCTGTTGGGCTCCTGGAACCAGATAATACAGGTGAAAGCCGACTCATTCAGCTCCCTCCACAGCCTTTCAAGAAATATTGTGAAAAGCAGGAGAAAACTGTTTACTTTTTCCAGCCGTTGCTTCTGTTTTCTCTGTTGAACTTTTCCTGAGGAGTGCTCTTCTGTCTCTTCCGAGAGATTAAATCATAAGCATTTATTCCCGGTAGGCCAGATTAGCAATTGAAAAGAAAAAAGGAGGAAAGTAAACAACCAGAGGGGTCTGTTCATATCCAATGACCAAATGTTTTTTTCTTTCATATTCATATATGTGTGTGCATATGTAGCGTCTGGTTGTGGTTTCATAACTGGAAGCCATACAGGACTTATGTATATTGCCATGCATTCTCATTCTAAAACAGGCATTTTAAAAATATGAGTTCTAGCCAGCTAAAAATGATTAAAGGCTATGATTTAATCTGAATTTTAATCTTTTAAAACCCTGTTCTAGAAAAATGTTTTGTGACATTTAAGGAAGGGGCCAGAAGTCAAGACTCTCGAATAAGATAAACACATAACTAAATAGGCAAGTCATGATGATATTTACCTAAGGCTCTTGAGAAAGAAGTTTCAGAAGCACTAGTCATTATATTTGAGACCACTGTTTGCCTAATGGATTGGGGTAAAAAAAAGAAGAAGTAAATAAAATGGCTGACTTTAAAAAGGGATGGAATGGATTTCCAGTTGGATTGCACTTTTTCCAGGAGCTCCTTTTCCACAGAAGAAAAGAGAAAATGTTCCAAAATGACATCACACTACTTGTGTACCCACCACAAACTGCTTCACTGCTTTGTTCATGTTCACAGTAAAGAAGTATATCACAGCGGTGAAATTATCTTTTTCCGTTAATTATATTGCAATAAATCTGTAAACTGTGTAAATGGCTGATATAAAGATTAGCAACTGATATGGATTTCAGAAGAATAAATATACCACTTCACCACTTCCTCGGAGAGTGGAAGCATTGTGGAAGCAGCATGAGAGAGATGCCAGCTAGAAATTCTCCTTTTTCTGTTAGAGGGATAAAGGAGTGACGGCTAAAGGTGAAGAAACAGAATGTAAGGAGTTTTCATATTGACATAATTTAACACCAGCCTTTAAAAGGTGTTATGGTTTATTTGGAAAAAGTTCATTTCAGAGTCTTTATTTGGTTAAGGATAGAAAATTGCCACTAGGATTTTCACCAGTCTGTTCTGGGGAAATTCTTTGTGTAAATGAGGAGCTTCAAAGGGGTGAAATGTCTGCTCAGATTCCTGCAATGACTGCTGATTCCACCGGTTGTGTGTAACCTCTTATTTTTGTTTTCTCTTATTCTTGGTTTAAACAAAGCCTTTTCTCTGGAAAACATGTCATACTCTGCTTATCTACATTTGTACACCAGAGCAACCATTGAATGACTCTTAATAACTGCCATTAAAATCCATAATTGTCTTTCCCCACTGACTGTGCAACAGGCTTAAATGACAGAAACCAGAAATATCTGAAACAACTCATTAGGAAGAAAAGAAGAAAGTGTCAAAGCAGTGCTGCAATTGAACATTAAAAAGACAATAATTAAGAGGGCAGAAGAACTACATAAGTTTAATGCTGACAATGAAGAAATTAAAATTGTCAAATATTTTGTATCCCTCAGTTCCATTATTAACCCAAATAGAGACTGCAGACAAGAAACCAGAAGACTGAGACTCAGAAGGGCAGCAATGAAGGGACTAGAAAAAGTCACGACACTGTAAGACCAAGACACGACACTGGAGACTAAGACCACGATCATCCACACTATTGCATTCTCAGCTGCTGTGGCTGGTTGTAATAGGTGAACAGTCAAGGAAACCAAAAGGGTAGAGATTAATTCATTCTAAATCTGGTGCTAGAGGAAAGCTTTGCAGATACTATGGACAGTCAGGAAGCCAAGTGGGGCCTAGATCAAATCAAGCCTGAAGCCTCCCTAGAGGCAAAAATGATTACACTGACATTGTCATGCTTTGGACACATCATTCTGAGAAAAAAAGTAATCCTAGGAAAAATTAAAGGCAGCAGGAAAAATGAAAAATCAGATACAAGGTAGATTGATTCTTGCCAGTCATGATAATTGGAATAATAAAAGGCCTTTTCATGGCACTGAAAAGATAGTAGTATCAAAGAAGCTGCTCTGGACAAGAAATTCATTAATAAGATATCCTAACTGAGAAAAGCTTTCAGTCTCCTGTTACCTCAATATCTGGGACCTCAATATTTGGCAGATTGCCTCCTCCCACCCAGATCTACCCGAGTCACCCGACATAGCCAGCAGGGACGGCTGAGGGGACTGACGCCGAGAGAGGCCCGGAAGGAGAAAACTAGAAACCGGGCCTTCTCGGCGGTTGCCCCTCGGCTGTGGAACACACTTCCCACTGAAATTCGGCTGGCACCCTCGCTGGGTCTGTTCAAAAACCAACTAAAAATATGGTTATTCAGACAGGCCTTCCCCCCAGTTACCTAAGTTCTTTTCCCCCCCTTTATTCTGGTTCTTAATGTTGCCATCTTGGATAGTATTAATTATAATAATTGCATTATGCTAGTTATTTTCTACATTGTTTTAATGTGTTTTAATTTTTGTAAGCTGCCCCGAGTAGATGTTGTCTAGAGGGGTGGGGTAAAAATTGAATGAATGAATAAATAAATGAATAAATGAATAAATAAATAAATAAATAAATAAATAAATAAATAAATAAATAAATAAATAAATAAATATTACCTTGCCTCTCCTCGCTAGGATTGCTAGGTCTCAGGGTGCAGACCAACGTCTACAAGTTGCTTTAATCATGGTATTAACGTGGAAAAACAGCATAAAAACGGAACGATAAGGTGGAGGACATGAAACTACTATTTTCAGCTTTATAGCATTCACTCACATTTGTTGAAATGAAAATGCTTCAATAATTAGGTAATATTTTTTGAGCACTCAAAATCCTGGTTCGATTCCTTTGTCTCACTGTTGTGTTCCAAAGAAATTTTAAATAGCAAGCACTTGAACATCGTGTTTAGTAATAGGAAGCACCTCTACTTCATTGAGTTGCAAGGTCTATAAACAACTTCACTTTGGCATTAAATCAATAGGCTCAGATGTTTATTGCCCTGTAGATCACAATATGTCTCGCTTAGGCTGTGCTCATTGAATGTGAATTAAAAATATTCAGAGGCCATTTCAGTTAATCTGAAAAAAATTTTTTTTCTGTGTATCTGTATCTAAATCCCCAAATCAAAGTACAGGTCGTGACACCTTTAGAAACATTTTATTGATAGGAGGGGGGAAAGGGGATAAGTTCTTTAAGTGGGTCATGCCAAGATCAGCTTTTTATGTAGTGAGAAATGCAAATAAAAATACTGAAGTGTAAGTCAGCACAATTCCCCTGAAATCATGTGAATGGGTGCTAGCATTTCTACACTATATAGGCACAGTAATTATCAGGCACACTAATTGCTGCCTTTAAGAGGAACTGCCATAGGACATCAAACGTGAAGCATGCGGACAAAATGGGGAATTCTGTTTTTTGGTTTGTTTTGCACTGATCACACAGCAAAATAACTTGGAATGGGGGTAGACCAAGAATGGAAAAACATTTTGCCCTTATAAGTTGAGTGCAACAATGAGATTGCTTAATCACTAAGCATATGGATGTGTCATCATGCCACTCTCTGAGAAGTGCTTGCAGATGTGATAATTGTTTTGTTTTTCTGCAGAGGTCTATTCTTAGATCTGCCCGTTGTTCAACAGGAACAACCCAACTTTATTTTGTGTTCCTTCTGGTGGGCTGAAGTGACTTTACAATTGAAAAATAGCATCCAGCATCTCCTCTTTTTACCAGCTTCCATTTTGAGTAAAGAGTAAGGCACATCCAGACGACCTGCTGTCTTTGATTGCTTTTCAAGATGAAGCACAGAGCTGGGGGAGGGAGATACTTTGTTGAACAATGGCCCAAAGAATCTCCTGGCCAGCACTGAGGATTCTGAAAGGTAGAGACTGGCTTTGATGAATTCTGATGGCAGATTGTCTTTTAGGGAAGATATGAGAGACTTTTCCAATTCAATGTACTCCCCCTACATCACCGTTTGTAAAAGTACGCTCTTTCTTTATGATTGATATTTCGCATCACTCATTTCCTCTAAACACCTCAGGAAAGAAAGAAGAATACAACCATCCCACACCACTGCACGCAAATTTGTCTGGTCAGTTAACTGGAGAGATAGTAGTGATGAGTAGTTAGGTAGCATAGCATGCATCACATCAATCTTTGACAGCTACAACAGCCCTGTAAGGTGGGACATCCGGTCAAGAATCGACCCTGGCCCCCTCTGCCGGAAGGGGCGGGGTTCTGGGTGACGTCAGGGGGTTGTGGAGGTCCCTGTGGACCTATAGGAGGTTTACCTGGAGTTGGGGGACCCCCGTGACCCTAGGGAGGCCTGAGGATTGGCTCCTGAAGGGTAGGGCAGGCCTGCGTCCCTGTAGACCAATAGGCGCTGTTGTAGGTTCTGTGTAGAACAGGGTGGTGGCCCTAAGGCATGCCCCTGGCATGCCTTAGACCACCTGGCTCAGAAAGCCCCTGAGGAGTGGTTCCTGAAGGGTAGGGCAGGCTTGTGTCCTTGTAGACCAATAGGAGCCATTGGAGGGTCTGTGTAGAAAAGGGGGTGGTGGTGCTAAGGGCAGGCCTGGGCTTGCCCTTAGGCCACCTGTCTCAGAAAGTCCCACAGCGCCGGTTTCAGGGCCCTTCTGCGCGTGCTTGCTGATATTTGCAGAGCCCGGACAGTTTGGATACGATGGCCGACAAGCAAAACGTGCAACAAGTTCAAGAGTCCAGAAAATTAAAAAAAAAACACATTTTGTAGTAAAACTATTTTGAGACCTGTCCAGAGTAAAACATTTCCCACATTTTATACTTATGGTCTTTTCCTAGAACCTGTGTGTGTGTGTTTTTAATTTTCTTTTTATTATATAAAATCCATCGATGTTAATTTAACACCGTGACACCTGAGTGCAGCTAATAATCATTTGTTAAAACAATCACCATATACATGACGGTCCTAATCTATACAACATCCTTCTAACCATTGATAGAACAAGGCCCATGTTTGATAATATTTTGTATCTTCTTTTCCTTTGATTTTCAGTGTTAGTCTATCCATCTCGGAGCCGTCCGATATGTTTTTAGTTACTGTATTTCTTGATCTGTAGGTGTTTCTTCATTTTACCAGTACTGACCATATATAATCCTCGCATCTGTTGAAATATGCAGTAATAAATATACATTTTGTTTATCAACACTTTTTGGTATTATACTTAACAGAAAGAGCTCTGGCCTAAAAATCTACATGTTTTTGATTATTTTAACAAACCATTTTTTGTTCCAAGTGTGTGTGTGTGTGTGTGTGTGAGTGTGAGTGTGTGTGTGTGTGTGTGTTAAACCCCCATTTTACCAGTACTGACCATATATAATCCTCGCAGATGTTGAAACAGGCAGTAATAAATATACATTTTGTTTATCAACACTTTTTGGTATTATACCTAACAGAAAGAGCAGTGACCTAAAACCTGCATGTTTTTGGATTATTTTCACAAAACCATGTGTGTAATTTGTTTCATGTGTGTGGGTGTGTGTATTAAACCCCCTTTTTAAGGGTCTAGGAACCATCCCACATTTTGAGCCAAAGGATTTAGACAGAGTTTGAACAGCCATGAATAAGCCACAAAATAGACATCTTCCATAATGCCTAGACTTTTGAAAAAAGGTTGTAACTTAAAGACAATATGTAACTATCAAAAACACCAGGCGGCTCTGTAGACCAATGGGTTTGGTTGAAGGGGTTGTGTGGTCCTAAGGAGGCCTGTCTTGGAAAGGCCCCAGCAGTGTTTTTGGAGAGTTCTCCGGTGTTGATCATTCTTAACAGTAGATGTGACGGTTTGGAGGCGAGGAAAACCTGCAATAAGTTGAAGAGAGGAAAAAAATAAAAACCCCTTTTAGTAAAACTGTTTTAAGACTGTCCAAAGTAAAACATTTTCCACATAAAAAGAAACAAATTAGACAGCGCTCGGAAAGCCTATACATTTTTGAAAAAAAGTTTGCAACTTAAAGACAATGTGTAAATAAATAATAGTCACAAATAACTAAAAATATCAGTGGTAATTTTATGTTAATTAACATGCCCACTAAAAATTAAAATATGTAAGAGGGATTCTGTAGCTTATATTCTACTCCCAAGGTGCTGGTATGGCAAATATCTGCTTTAATTTTTTAAAAGGTAAATTTTTACTGGCAGTGACCAAATGTTCCTGCCCTGTCTCTATGTCAAAGAGGGCATCTCTTTGTTTAAGTGCCTTTACCCCTCTTTTTAGACAGTGTTTAAATTGGAAATAGTCTGTTGAGGCCCTGTTGTTCAAAGCAGTCTTGTTTTTTAGTTTTCTGTTAGCTGTTCAACTGTGAGTAAATGAGATCTTTTTATTTTGTCTCAGCGGGGGTCAGCTGGTGAGCAAAAGAGGTGTACTAACCTGGGAACTTGAAGCTATTTGTTTTGTTAACTCTTACAATTCTCCTGGGCAGCAGGAGTAGTTTAACCAAAAGCATTGAAGATAGGGGATGTTTCTCAATGGCTTTAAGACCTGTCCTAAGTAAAATATGTTCAACATTTTTATACTCATGGTATTTTCCTAGAATCTCTCTCTCTCTCTCTCTCTCTTTGTTTAAGTGACTCCCCCCCCTTTTTTTTTTAGTCAGTGTTGAAAATTGGAAATAGTCTGTTGAGGCCCTGTTGTTCAAAGCAGTGTTGTTTTTAGTTTTCTGTTAGCTATTCAACTGTAAGTAAATGAAATCTTTTTATTTTGTCTCAGCGGGGGGTCAGCTGGTGAGCAAAAGAGATGTACTAACCTGGGAATTTGAAGCTTCTCTGCTTTCATTTTTTAAAAGGTAAATTTCTACAGGCAGTGACCAAATGTTCCTGCCCTGTCTCTATGTCAAAGAGGGCATCTCTTTGTTTAAGTGCCTTTACCCCTCTTTTTAGACAGTGTTGAAACTGGAAATAGTCTGTTGAGGCCCTGTTGTTCAAAGCAGTCTTGTTTTTTAGTTTTCTGTTAGCTGTTCAACTGTAAGTAAATGAAATCTTTTTATTTTGTCTCAGCGGGGGTCAACTGGTGAGCAAAAGAGGTGTACTAACCTGGGAACTTGAAGCTATTTGTTTTGTTAACTCTTACAATTCTCCTGGGCAGCAGGAGTAGTTTAACCAAAAGCATTGAAGATAGGGGATGTTTCTCAATGGCTTTAAGACCTGGCCTAAGTAAAATATGTTCAACATTTTTATACTCATGGTCTTTTCCTGGAATCTCTCTCTCTCTCTCTCTCTCTCTTTGTTTAAGTGACTACCCCTTTTTTTCTTTAGTCAGTGTTAAAAATTGGAAAATAGTTTGTTGACGCCTGTTGTTTAAAGCAGTCGTTTTTAGTTTTCTGTTAGCTGTTCAACTGTAAGTAAATGAAATCTTTTTATTTTGTCTCCTACTAATGTTGCAGCATGGGTTACTGAGACTGCAAGTGCTAGCTGATGAGCAAAGGGGGTGTACAATGCTGGGGAAGTTGAAGCTAATTCAGGTTGTCAATTCCTGTACTTCTCCTGTGCAGATAGAGTGATTTAGCCAAAAACACTGAAGATAGGGGATGTTTTTCAATGGCTTTAAGACCTGTCCAAAGTAAAACATTTCCCACATTTTATAAAAATGGTCTTTTCCTAGAATCTCTGTGTGTATGTTAAAACCCCATTTTAATTATCTAAGAACCACCCCGTACAGTTTTAAGCAACAGTGCTTTTAGAGTTTTTAAGTTGTATTTCCCCCTGATGGGCGCTCGAAGATTTTACCAAGTAAATATTTCTACACGTGCATCACCTTATCCAGAGGTCAACCTTTGTGGATCATTCTGCAAAATACAAAACAAGACCAAATTGATTTAAAACAGTGCATAATGTGAATGTGCGTGCTTTTGCAGCCAGGGGTAATGCATCTGAAATTCTCCATCCCTGAAAATATCTACAGTACAGTTATAGTGTACACTGAGACCAGTTTGCTAACCATGTATGTTCAGTTATATAGCAGTCACAGCAAGGAAACTTCATTTTCATGACATACAATACTTTTACACAACTAAATGTATCAACTAACTGTATCATAGTTAACTTACTCAAAAAATATCTGCTAGACATAACCTGTCTTAACTAATGGGGGTTTTAAGTCTCAAAGGACAAGCTTCACCCACTTCTGAGATTATACATATTAGTTTGCTTTGTTTGGCGATTGGTCTTCAGAATTAAGCATGCAGCTCCTTGGAAGGCTAGTTTCACAAACTGTGTAGGATTGTTTTAATTCTTGAACAGAATGGCATCTTTTCTGTGCAGGCCTCTCCAGGAAGTTAGAATTCAAGGTAACTTTTTTAAAAAGTTGAACTAATGCCACCAGGAAGACAATATAGAACTATTAAAACAAGGCCAAATTGATTTAAAAACATTACATAAGGTGAACTGAGTGTTTTGCCATGCCCAGCCTGTAACAAGGTTCCACAACTAATTTTATATACATACGGTATATGTTTGTCAACCTTTTTGTGGCTGAGTATAGCCATCAGTGTTGAAATGGAACTAGTCTGTTGATGCCTCTTGCTTAAAGCATCCTTGTTTTTAATTTTCTTTTAGCTGTTCAACTGTAAGTAAATGAAATCTTTTTATTTTGTCTCCTACTAATGTCTCAGTGTGGGTTACTGCGTGTGGGTTACTGAGCCTGTAAGGGTCAGCTGATGAGCAAAAGGTGTAGGATTGTTTTAATTCTTGAACAAAATGGCATATTTTCTGTGTAGGACTCACCAGGAATTTAGAATTCAAGGTAACTTTAAAAAGTTGAACTAATTCCATCAGGAAGACGATATAGAACTATAAAAAAAGGCCAAATTCCTGAAAGTTGCCAGCTTTGAACTATTGGTGTGTGTGTGTGTGTGTGTATGTGCGCGTGCGTGCGTGCGTCCATGTGCGTGCGTGTGCGTGTGCGTAAAATTTTGGTATTGCAACATCACTAAAATAGTATTTCTTTCAAAACATTAAAAAATAGTTCCAGTTTGGGGATTCCTAAAATTTGTCAGCTTTGAACTATTGGTCTGTGTGTGTGTATGTGTGTGTGTGTGTGCGTGTGTGTGTGTGTGTGTGTGTGTGCGTGCGTGCGTGCGCGTGCGTGTGTGTAAAATGCTGGTATTGCAACATCACTGAAATAGTATTTCTTTCAAAACATAAAAAATAGTTAACTTACTCCAAAGTGGCTGCCAGACATATCCTTTTTTTAACTAATGTGGTTGTTTAACTCTCAAAGACGACTGGTCTTCAGAATTATGCATGCAGCTCCTCATGAATAGAATGTTTTAACAAATCTACTATTGAAACTTTTTCTATTAAATGTCTTGTTGCATAAGATACCTCAGAAAAACAGGGCCTGGCAATTCTGTTTATTAATTATCATTAATGCAAGTTAAATTTAGACATTTTTTCTGTGTTTCAATAATGCAAGGTCTGAATAAAAAACCCTTTTTGAAATGAACTCTCTCACAAACAGAAGCTTGATGTACATAAAAATAAAATATAGCTCAGACAGTATTTCTTCCCTCCCACTTAGATTCAAAAACTTTAAGACACCATAAATTTTTGTGTCTAAACACGAGGTAAAATGCCCTCCCCCACCCCCATCACAGATCTTACCTCGTTTCTTCTGCTAGCCAGCCGTTCGAAAAAGGAAAGAGATAACGTGGTCGAGCTTCTTTAAAGGCCAGAGGACCCCAGGCCAGCCTTGCTAATCTGTCTTAAGCAGATGCCTGTAACAAACAGTAAAACTACTACAAACAGTTTTTGGACTACAGATCCCAGAATGCAAATGGGACTAGTCACTTTCACCACCACATCAAGACAGCAAAACTCTCTCTCCCTCTCTCTCTCTCTCTCTCTCTCTCTCTCTCTCTCTGTTTTCTCAGACAGCTATACAACAATGGAATGAATTGTACAATATTTTGAAGTTTGTTTGTTCAAGTGCACACATAGTTCTACATTTATGAAAAGAAAGGCGCGTTCTAGCATCAAAAGAATGTTCTGAATATAAAGGGGTTGGGGTGGGGAATATACCCTACTGTATAACCTACTATATTCTGTCTACAGCAGGTTACCCAGACACACACAACGCATCAACCTCGAGAAAAGTCAAACATTAAAACCGTGGAGAAGCTCTATTCATTCAGCAAAAACAAGACACGGAGCTGATTGTGGCTTTGATCATCAGTTTCTTATAACAAAACTCAACAATAAACATCCCAAAGAAAGCTCCAACTACTGTGCAATTACACTCATATCACCAACCTCAAATACGCAGATGATACCCCTCTGATATCAGAAATTGAGGAAGAATTAAAGAACCTCTTAATGAGGGTAAAAGAGGAGATCGCAAAAATGATCTGAAGCTCAACATCAAAAGCCTAAGGTCATTGCTTAGGTTTCCAAACTAGCAGTCCTATTGAGTATACCAACTTAATAGCATCATCTTTTAAGATTTTAAATAGTTCAGAGGGCATACCATCACATCTACTGTCCTTGTGGTTAGCCATGCTTTCTAAGCCCCACTAGACTCATTGAAATTCTTAATCAAACAGTTAAAAGAAATAGAGGTAAATAATTGAAAGGGAATTCTAGAAAGCTGTTCAAGAAAATTGGAGATGTTAAAGGTACTTTTTGTACAAAGATGTACATGGTAAAGGACAAAAATGGTAGGGCCCTAACAGAAGAACATCAAGAAGAGGTTGCAAAAATACACAGAGGAATTATACCAGAAAGATCTGGATGGCCCAGACAACTCCAGATAGATTATTTGCTGACCTTGAGCCAGATATCCTGGAGAGTGAAGTCTAGTGGGGCTTAGAAAGCATGGCTAACCACAAGGACAGTAGATGTGATGGTATGCCCTCTATTTTTTATGTTTTGAAAGAAATACTATTTCAGTGATGTTGCAATACCAGCATTTTACACACACGCACGCGCACGCACGCACGCACGCACACGCACACACACACACACACGCACACACACACACGCACACACACACACACACACACACACATACACACACACAGACCAATAGTTCAAAGCTGACAAATTTTAGGAATCCCCAAACTGGAACTATTTTTTAATGTTTTGAAAGAAATACTATTTTAGTGATGTTGCAATACCAAAATTTTACGCACACGCACACGCACGCACATGGACGCACGCACGCACGCGCACATACACACACACACACACACACCAATAGTTCAAAGCTGGCAACTTTCAGGAATTTGGCCTTTTTTTATAGTTCTATATCGTCTTCCTGATGGAATTAGTTCAACTTTTTAAAGTTACCTTGAATTCTAAATTCCTGGTGAGTCCTACACAGAAAATATGCCATTTTGTTCAAGAATTAAAACAATCCTACACCTTTTGCTCATCAGCTGACCCTTACAGGCTCAGTAACCCACACGCAGTAACCCACACTGAGACATTAGTAGGAGACAAAATAAAAAGATTTCATTTACTTACAGTTGAACAGCTAAAAGAAAATTAAAAACAAGGATGCTTTAAGCAAGAGGCATCAACAGACTAGTTCCATTTCAACACTGATGGCTATACTCAGCCACAAAAAGGTTGACAAACATATACCGTATGTATATAAAATTAGTTGTGGAACCTTGTTACAGGCTGGGCATGGCAAAACACTCAGTTCACCTTATGTAATGTTTTTAAATCAATTTGGCCTTGTTTTAATAGTTCTATATTGTCTTCCTGGTGGCATTAGTTCAACTTTTTAAAAAAGTTACCTTGAATTCTAACTTCCTGGAGAGGCCTGCACAGAAAAGATGCCATTCTGTTCAAGAATTAAAACAATCCTACACAGTTTGTGAAACTAGCCTTCCAAGGAGCTGCATGCTTAATTCTGAAGACCAATCGCCAAACAAAGCAAACTAATATGTATAATCTCAGAAGTGGGTGAAGCTTGTCCTTTGAGACTTAAAACCCCCATTAGTTAAGACAGGTTATGTCTAGCAGATATTTTTTGAGTAAGTTAACTATGATACAGTTAGTTGATACATTTAGTTGTGTAAAAGTATTGTATGTCATGAAAATGAAGTTTCCTTGCTGTGACTGCTATATAACTGAACATACATGGTTAGCAAACTGGTCTCAGTGTACACTATAACTGTACTGTAGATATTTTCAGGGATGGAGAATTTCAGATGCATTACCCCTGGCTGCAAAAGCACGCACATTCACATTATGCACTGTTTTAAATCAATTTGGTCTTGTTTTGTATTTTGCAGAATGATCCACAAAGGTTGACCTCTGGATAAGGTGATGCACGTGTAGAAATATTTACTTGGTAAAATCTTCGAGCGCCCATCAGGGGGAAATACAACTTAAAAACTCTAAAAGCACTGTTGCTTAAAACTGTACGGGGTGGTTCTTAGATAATTAAAATGGGGTTTTAACATACACACAGAGATTCTAGGAAAAGACCATTTTTATAAAATGTGGGAAATGTTTTACTTTGGACAGGTCTTAAAGCCATTGAAAAACATCCCCTATCTTCAGTGTTTTTGGCTAAATCACTCTATCTGCACAGGAGAAGTACAGGAATTGACAACCTGAATTAGCTTCAACTTCCCCAGCATTGTACACCCCCTTTGCTCATCAGCTAGCACTTGCAGTCTCAGTAACCCATGCTGCAACATTAGTAGGAGACAAAATAAAAAGATTTCATTTACTTACAGTTGAACAGCTAACAGAAAACTAAAAACGACTGCTTTAAACAACAGGCGTCAACAAACTATTTTCCAATTTTTAACACTGACTAAAGAAAAAAAGGGGTAGTCACTTAAACAAAGAGAGAGAGAGAGAGAGAGAGAGATTCCAGGAAAAGACCATGAGTATAAAAATGTTGAACATATTTTACTTAGGCCAGGTCTTAAAGCCATTGAGAAACATCCCCTATCTTCAATGCTTTTGGTTAAACTACTCCTGCTGCCCAGGAGAATTGTAAGAGTTAACAAAACAAATAGCTTCAAGTTCCCAGGTTAGTACACCTCTTTTGCTCACCAGTTGACCCCCGCTGAGACAAAATAAAAAGATTTCATTTACTTACAGTTGAACAGCTAACAGAAAACTAAAAAACAAGACTGCTTTGAACAACAGGGCCTCAACAGACTATTTCCAGTTTCAACACTGTCTAAAAAGAGGGGTAAAGGCACTTAAACAAAGAGATGCCCTCTTTGACATAGAGACAGGGCAGGAACATTTGGTCACTGCCTGTAGAAATTTACCTTTTAAAAAATGAAAGCAGAGAAGCTTCAAATTCCCAGGTTAGTACATCTCTTTTGCTCACCAGCTGACCCCCCGCTGAGACAAAATAAAAAGATTTCATTTACTTACAGTTGAATAGCTAACAGAAAACTAAAAACAACACTGCTTTGAACAACAGGGCCTCAACAGACTATTTCCAATTTTCAACACTGACTAAAAAAAAAAAGGGGGGGAGTCACTTAAACAAAGAGAGAGAGAGAGAGAGAGAGATTCTAGGAAAATACCATGAGTATAAAAATGTTGAACATATTTTACTTAGGCCAGGTCTTAAAGCCATTGAGAAACATCCCCTATCTTCAATGCTTTTGGTTAAACTACTCCTGCTGCCCAGGAGAATTGTAAGAGTTAACAAAACAAATAGCTTCAAGTTCCCAGGTTAGTACACCTCTTTTGCTCACCAGTTGACCCCCGCTGAGACAAAATAAAAAGACTTCATTTACTTACAGTTGAACAGCTAACAGAAAACTAAAAAACAAGACTGCTTTGAACAACAGGGCCTCAACAGACTATTTCCAGTTTCAACACTGTCTAAAAAGAGGGGTAAAGGCACTTAAACAAAGAGATGCCCTCTTTGACATAGAGACAGGGCAGGAACATTTGGTCACTGCCTGTAGAAATTTACCTTTTAAAAAATGAAAGCAGAGAAGCTTCAAATTCCCAGGTTAGTACATCTCTTTTGCTCACCAGCTGACCCCCCGCTGAGACAAAATAAAAAGATTTCATTTACTTACAGTTGAATAGCTAACAGAAAACTAAAAACAACACTGCTTTGAACAACAGGGCCTCAACAGACTATTTCCAATTTTCAACACTGACTAAAAAAAAAAGGGGGGGGAGTCACTTAAACAAAGAGAGAGAGAGAGAGAGAGAGATTCTAGGAAAATACCATGAGTATAAAAATGTTGAACATATTTTACTTAGGCCAGGTCTTAAAGCCATTGAGAAACATCCCCTATCTTCAATGCTTTTGGTTAAACTACTCCTGCTGCCCAGGAGAATTGTAAGAGTTAACAAAACAAATAGCTTCAAGTTCCCAGGTTAGTACACCTCTTTTGCTCACCAGCTGACCCCCGCTGAGACAAAATAAAAAGATCTCATTTACTCACAGTTGAACAGCTAACAGAAAACTAAAAAACAAGACTGCTTTGAACAACAGGGCCTCAACAGACTATTTCCAATTTAAACACTGTCTAAAAAGAGGGGTAAAGGCACTTAAACAAAGAGATGCCCTCTTTGACATAGAGACAGGGCAGGAACATTTGGTCACTGCCAGTAAAAATTTACCTTTTAAAAAATTAAAGCAGATATTTGCCATACCAGCACCTTGGGAGTAGAATATAAGCTACAGAATCCCTCTTACATATTTTAATTTTTAGTGGGCATGTTAATTAACATAAAATTACCACTGATATTTTTAGTTATTTGTGACTATTATTTATTTACACATTGTCTTTAAGTTGCAAACTTTTTTTCAAAAATGTATAGGCTTTCCGAGCGCTGTCTAATTTGTTTCTTTTTATGTGGAAAATGTTTTACTTTGGACAGTCTTAAAACAGTTTTACTAAAAGGGGTTTTTATTTTTTTCCTCTCTTCAACTTATTGCAGGTTTTCCTCGCCTCCAAACCGTCACATCTACTGTTAAGAATGATCAACACCGGAGAACTCTCCAAAAACACTGCTGGGGCCTTTCCAAGACAGGCCTCCTTAGGACCACACAACCCCTTCAACCAAACCCATTGGTCTACAGAGCCGCCTGGTGTTTTTGATAGTTACATATTGTCTTTAAGTTACAACCTTTTTTCAAAAGTCTAGGCATTATGGAAGATGTCTATTTTGTGGCTTATTCATGGCTGTTCAAACTCTGTCTAAATCCTTTGGCTCAAAATGTGGGATGGTTCCTAGACCCTTAAAAAGGGGGTTTAATACACACACCCACACACATGAAACAAATTACACACATGGTTTTGTGAAAATAATCCAAAAACATGCAGGTTTTAGGTCACTGCTCTTTCTGTTAGGTATAATACCAAAAAGTGTTGATAAACAAAATGTATATTTATTACTGCCTGTTTCAACATCTGCGAGGATTATATATGGTCAGTACTGGTAAAATGGGGGTTTAACACACACACACACACACACTCACACACACACACACACACACACACACACACACACACACACACACACACACACACACACACACACACACACACTTGGAACAAAAAATGGTTTGTTAAAATAATCAAAAACATGTAGATTTTTAGGCCAGAGCTCTTTCTGTTAAGTATAATACCAAAAAGTGTTGATAAACAAAATGTATATTTATTACTGCATATTTCAACAGATGCGAGGATTATATATGGTCAGTACTGGTAAAATGAAGAAACACCTACAGATCAAGAAATACAGTAACTAAAAACATATCGGACGGCTCCGAGATGGATAGACTAACACTGAAAATCAAAGGAAAAGAAGATACAAAATATTATCAAACATGGGCCTTGTTCTATCAATGGTTAGAAGGATGTTGTATAGATTAGGACCGTCATGTATATGGTGATTGTTTTAACAAATGATTATTAGCTGCACTCAGGTGTCACGGTGTTAAATTAACATCGATGGATTTTATATAATAAAAAGAAAATTAAAAACACACACACACAGGTTCTAGGAAAAGACCATAAGTATAAAATGTGGGAAATGTTTTACTCTGGACAGGTCTCAAAATAGTTTTACTACAAAATGTGTTTTTTTTTTAATTTTCTGGACTCTTGAACTTGTTGCACGTTTTGCTTGTCGGCCATCGTATCCAAACTGTCCGGGCTCTGCAAATATCAGCAAGCACGCGCAGAAGGGCCCTGAAACCGGCGCTGTGGGACTTTCTGAGACAGGTGGCCTAAGGGCAAGCCCAGGCCTGCCCTTAGCACCACCACCCCCTTTTCTACACAGACCCTCCAATGGCTCCTATTGGTCTACAAGGACACAAGCCTGCCCTACCCTTCAGGAACCACTCCTCAGGGGCTTTCTGAGCCAGGTGGTCTAAGGCATGCCAGGGGCATGCCTTAGGGCCACCACCCTGTTCTACACAGAACCTACAACAGCGCCTATTGGTCTACAGGGACGCAGGCCTGCCCTACCCTTCAGGAGCCAATCCTCAGGCCTCCCTAGGGTCACGGGGGTCCCCCAACTCCAGGTAAACCTCCTATAGGTCCACAGGGACCTCCACAACCCCCTGACGTCACCCAGAACCCCGCCCCTTCCGGCAGAGGGGGCCAGGGTCGATTCTTGACCGGATGTCCCACCTTACAGGGCTGTTGTAGCTGTCAAAGATTGATGTGATGCATGCTATGCTACCTAACTACTGTGATGTGCCCATCTAGAAAGCCTGCATTCACAGACATCCTATCTTCTACATCTTCCTGTCTGGCCCATACTCAGCTGCAGTAAGATTTCATTTTCTCTCTCCTCTCTCTATGTGTGTGTTTTATGGGAAGAGGTCTCCTTGCCTGCCTGTGTGCATTTCTTAAATTGTACATATTGCTTGAACACACTGCCCAACTTAACTGAAGTGTTCTTCAGCAGTATTTTTAGACCTTCGAAATATACATATTATCTATGCACAGTTTCTAAGTGTGCAGTTTTTTTGGAGGGGTGTCTACAGCCATCTGTCAACATGAATATTTGGAGGTGCAAAATGAACATTTTCCAAAGGTGACCCCGTGTGCAGTACATTTATAATAAACTAAACTGCATGTAGCAAAGGCATGCAACACAGTGACCAACAGAGATGGGCCTTTTGTGCTTCCATGAGATAAAACAAAACATACAAAAGAGCCTCTCCCATTTATTTCCACGTTATTTTATTGTTTACTGAAACAAATCCCCTTACACACAAATGATTAATAGTAACAAGGTAGGTAAAAAGGTGTTTCATTTATTTTTTGTTGCCTCTTTTGTTTTACTTTTCCTTCAATCTTTGTCTGTCAAAGTGCCCAGAAATTTTTTTGCCCAATAGCATCACAAGGGCTGCTGTTAACAAGCAATGCGAAAATCCAGGAAGAGGGAAAGATGGCTTTCAAATCAGATGAAAAGGATCCCCCTCCCATTTTTAAAGGTTTTCTTTTATCTTTTTGCGTCTTCCACTAGGCTACCTGTCTGCGCCAGCCTCAGTATTCTTCAACTATAAAATGGGAGGAATGCCTTCAGAATGATAGAAATACAACATAGTTCATATGTGTGCATGATGTGTGTTTGATTTTCCACATATGATCTGGAGCTCCCACCTACATTCCTGTTTAGTTCTTATTTTCTGCTGATAAAGCAGAATAAAGGGTGGTGCTTTGCTTAAGTAGACTCTACCTTCATCATTGGTCAGTAGGAACAGAGACATCCTCATTGTCTTCTGCAAATGAGTATAAGGTAGAAAACAATGCAAATGGATTTTGCTCTTCTAACATATCCTCAGTTTGGGTTTCTAGCACTAATTCTGGACTCTTTTGCATGGTGTTGGTTTCTTTAATGTTATTGTTTTTTCAGTCATGGTTTGGTATGTTCTGAACTTCTCCCATCTCAAGTTTTCTTGTTCAAAGTTCAGCTTCTCCCTATTTAAATTTTTCATTTTAAGCCTGCAGGAATGTTTTTGTGCAATTTTTTTTATAAATTTGTTATTAAATATTATTTTAATTCAAATTGTATACATTTATATCATGTGTGTGTGTGTGTGTGTGTGTGTGTGTGTGTGTGTGTGTGTGTGTGTGTGTGTGTGTGTGTGAGAGAGAGAGAGAGAGAGAGAGAGAGAGAGAGAGAGAATGTATGTATGTATTCTGGTTTTCCTCTCATAAGCTGAAGATGGTAGATATTTATATTTTCTTCCCTACTTCACAATAACCTTGTTCGGTTGGCCAAGCTGACTGGCCCAAGTGAGTTTCATAGCTGAGTGGGAGTCTGAGTGTGTCAAATCCCAGTCCTGTATTCTAACCAGTACAACACAATATAGATATTTTAACAAGCCATTTCCCGAATAGAACACAATATTCTGTTTTTCTTTCACGCAGATATACATTGGTGAAAATGTACTTTCCCCAATATAACAACTTAATATACATTTTTGATCAGATAATTACATTACATAATTTGAAGAAATACGAAGTTTGAACATTAACTGAGTTTTTGTTTGTGTGTATGTTCAAAAGGGTAAAACTAGGTAAATTAATATTAAAATATGAGCTCAATTAATTTCTTGCCATTCCCTCCAGATAATCACAACTCCCACAGGTCCCAACTAACATGTTGTCAGGGGCTCTGGCCATGCTAAATCTCTAGCAGTGCTGGGCTCCCTAGTCATGTAACAATGACAAAGTTGTCAATGTGGATTGAGTGAACATCTCAACTTCAAAAGGCTAAGAGAGAGTTTTGGATCAGTCTACATCTAGTTTCACTCTCATCCCTTGAAAAGTGCTTTTCCTATTAATTTCTTGGTGATTCAGAAGAAAATATTGCCCAGCATGATCTGATATTTTGCTTCGGAATCTGCTGAGGCCATTAAATTCAGTCCCAATGAAGGGAAAGAAGGAAAGAAGACCCTCTCTTGTTAATGGTTTCCAGGAGGTGCATGTGTGCATGCATGCACGCATGCACACGTACACACACACAGAGGGAGAGACAGACATACAGACAGATACACACACACACACACACACACACACACACACCATGATATATTAGTTTTCAAGAGAAGCAGCCGCTGAGCAAGGCAAGGAACCTAGGCATGCTATAATAAAAAGCTGCTCTATTGTACAATGTCTGGTTGCCCACCTGGGGTCACATTAGCATCTGCTTTAATATAATTGCTCTGCAGACTTTTTCTAGCAATGGATAGTTGACTGCAAGGGAATTATAAACAAGGCACAGAGCAACCTTTAATAGAAGATGAAACAATATTGAGATATGAGTTCTCCTCCCTTTATTTCTTTGTGTGTGTGTGTTCAGTCGTTTAGTTGTGCCCGACTCTTCGTGACCCCATGGACCAGAGCACGCCAGGCCCTCCTGTCTTCTACTGCCTCCCGGAGTTGTGTCAGGTTCATGTTGGTTGCTTCGCAGACACTGTCCAGCCATCTCATCCTCGGTCGTCCCCTTCTCCTCTTGCCATCACACCTTCCTAACATCAAGGTTTTTTCCAAGGACTCTTTTCTTCTCATGAGATGGCCAAAGTACTGGAGCCTCAGCTTCAGGATCTGTCCTTCCAGTGAGCACTCAGGGTTGATTTCCTTTAGAACTGATAGGTTTGTTCTCCTTGCAGTCCAGGGGATTCTCAAGAGCCTCCTCCAGCACCACAATTCAAAGGCATCAATTCTTCGGCGGTCTGCTTTCTTTATGGTCCAGCTCTCACTTCCATACATCACGACAGGAAAAACCATAGCTTTGACTATGCGGACTTTTGTCGGCAAGGTGATGTCTCTGCTTTTCAAGATGCTGTCAAGATTTGTCATCGCTTTCCTCCCAAGAAGAAGGTGTCTTTTAATTTCAGGGCTGCTGTCTCCATCTGCAGTGATCATGGAGCCCAGGAAGATAAAATTTGACACTGCCTCCATATCTTCCCCTTCTATTTCCCAGGAGGTGATGGGACCAGTGGCCATGATCTTAGTTTTTTTGATGTTGAGTTTCAGACCGTTTTTTGCACTCTCCTCTTTCACTCTCATTACAAGGTTCTTTAATTCCTCCTCACTTTCTGCCATCAGAGTGGTATCATCTGCATATCGGAGGTTGTTGATATTTCTTCCGGCAATCTTAATTCCGGTTTGGGTTTCTTCCAGTCCAGCCTTCCGCATGATGTATTCTGCATATAAGTTAAATAAGCTGGGGGACAATATACAGCCTTGCCGTACTCCTTTCCCAATTTTGAACCACTCAGTTGTTCCATGACCAGTTCTAACTGTTGCCTCCTGTCCCACATATAGGTTTCTCAGGAGACAGATAAAGTGGTCAGGCACTCCCATTTCTTTAAGAACTTGCCATAGTTTGCTGTGGTCCACACAGTCAAAGGCTTTCGCATAATCAATGAAGCAGAAGTAGATATTTTTCTGGAACTCTCTGGCTTTTTCCATAATCCAGCGCAAGTTAGCAATTTGGTCTCGAGTTCCTCTGCCTCTTCGGAATCCAGCTTGTACTTCTGGGAGTTCTCGGTCCACATACTGCTGAAGCCTACCTTGCAGGATTTTGAGCATAACCTTGCTAGCGTGTGAAATGAGTGCAATTGTACGGTAGTTGGAGCATTCTTTCGCACTGCCTTTCTTTGGGATTGGGATGTAGACTGATCTTTTCCAATCCTCTGGCCACTGTTGAGTTTTCCAAACTTGCTGCCATATTGAATGTAGCACCTTAACAGCATCATCTTTCAAGATTTTAAATAGTTCAACTGGAATGCCATCACCTCCACTGGCCTTGTTGTTAGCCAGGCTTTCTAAGGCCCACTTGACTTCGCTCTCCAGGATGTCTGGCTCAAGGTCAGCAACTACATTGTCTGGGTTGTCCGGGATATCCAAATCTTTCTGGTATAATTCCTCTGTGTATTCTTGCCACCTCTTCTTGACGTCTTCTGCTTCTGTTAGGTCCCTCCCATTTTTGTCTTTTATCATGTTCATCTTTGCGCAAAATGTTCCTTTAATATCTCCAATTTTCCTGAACAGATGTCTGGTCTTTCCCTTTCTGTTATCTTCCTCTATTTCTTTGCATTGTTCATTTAAGAAGGCCCTCTTGTCTCTCCTTGCTATTCTTTGGAAGTCTGCATTCAATTTTCTGTAACTTACCCTATCTCCCTTGCATTTTGCTTCTTCAGGCACTCTGTCCACCAAATCTAGTTCCTTAAATCTGTTCTTTACTTCCACTGTGTATTCATAAGGGATTTGGTTTAGATTATACCTGAGTGGCCCAGTGGTTTTTCCTACTCTCTTCAGTCTAAGCTTGAATTTTGCTATGAGAAGCTGATGATCAGAACCGCAGTCAGCTCCAGGTCTTGTTTTTGCTGACTGTATAGAGCTTCTCCATCTTTGGCTGCAGAGAATATAATCAATCTGATTTCGATATTGCCCATCTGGTGATTTCCATGTATAGAGTCGCCTCTTGTGTTGTTGGAAAAGAGTGTTTGTGATGACCAGCTTATTCTCTTGACAAAACTCTATTAGCCTTTGTCCTGCTTCGTTCTGAACTCCAAGGCCAAACTTCCCTGTTGTTCCTTTTATCTCTTGGCTCCCTACTTTAGCATTCCAGTCCCCTAGAATGAGAAGAACATCTTTCTTTGGTGTCAGTTCTAGAAGGTGTTGTAAATCTTCATAGAATTGTTCAATTTCAGTCTCCTCAGCAATGCTGGTCGGTGCATAAACTTGGATTATTGTGATGTTGAATGGTCTGCCTTGGATTCTTATTGACATCATTCTATCATTTTTGAGATTGTATCCCATTACAGCTTTTCCCACTCTTTTGTTGACTATGAGGGCTACTCCATTCCTTCTACGGGATTCTTGCCCACAGTAGTAGATATGATAATCATCTGAGCTGAATTCGCCCATTCCTGTCCATTTTAGTTCACTGATGCCCAGGATGTCGATGTTTATTCTTGCCATCTCCTGTTTGACCACCTCCAGCTTCCCAAGGTTCATAGATCTTACATTCCAGGTTCCTATGCAGTATTTTTCTTTACAGCATTGGACTTTCCTTTCACTTCCAGGCACGTCCACAGCTGAGCGTCCTTTCGGCTTTGGCCCAACCACTTCATTAGCTCTGGAGCTACTTGTACTTGTCCTCCACTCTTCCTCAGTAGCATGTTGGACGCCTTCCGACCTGAGGGGCCCATCTTCCAGCGTCATACCTTTTAGCCTTTTGTTTCTGATCATGGTTCGTTCTTGGCAAAGATACTGGAGTGGCTTGCCATTTCCTACTCCAGGTGGATTGCGTTTAGTCGGAACTCTCCACTATGTCCTGTCCGTCTTGGGTGTCCCTGCACGGCATAGCCCATAGCTTCTCTGAGTTACTCAAGCCCCTTCGCCACGACAAGGCAGCAATCCATGAAGGAGCTTTATTTCTTTACCTCTATTGATTGCCGCAATGTTTGACTATTACAGTGTACCTCCCACAGTGCTTTTATTGTTCTGTCTCCCTTCCACTACAGCCCTCTTAACTAGGATAAGTGAGAAATTTATTGCATTATATTATATCCAAATTTGCTGAATTCTACCATACTTGAAAGCTCAGCTCTGGAAGATCTACTAAGTGATGGTTTGTGTTTTTTTTCCACCGGTGGCCCTCTGGGTGTTGTTGGCATGCAGTTCCTATCTGTGCAGACCTACATAGCCAACAGGATGGGGTGGGGATCACAGGAAGTTGGGGATCACACTGAAGTTGAATGACATTTGGAGACCCAGAGGTTCCCTATCTCTCTTGTATACTTTTGGCCAGGACCCTGTTTGGATTAATCCCAGTTTTATGAGCAGTTTTACCTTGTTGTAACTTGTGCCAGGAGGTAGCCAACACCTCCTTGTGTCAGCACTGACCTTCTCCATCAGCTGCAAATCCTCCTCCCTCCTGCCCGTAGGTTGGTCAAGACAGCCAGTGGTTGTTGGGGGAGAGTTAAATATTACCAGCTGCTTTTGTTGATGGACCTTTTTTGCATGGCAGGAGAGGAAGTTGAACACGTTCTATATGTGTTGTCTCTGACACATTTTTGGCATCACCTGGCAGGACAGAGTTCCAAATAGTGTAGTCCTGGAAAGAACTGGAATTTTTAGCATATATACATTACTGAAACAGCGACGTCTACGTTGGCTTGGGCATGTCATGAGAATGGCTGATGGTTGGATTCCAAAATATCTCCTGTATGGAGAATTAGTGCAGGGAAATCGCCCCAGAGGGAGACCACAGGTGCGATACAAGGACATCTGCAAGCAGGATCTGAAGGCCTTAGGAATGGACCTCAACAGATGGGAAACATTGTGATCTGAGCATTCAGCTTGGAGGCAGGCGGTGCAGCATAGCCTCTCCCAATTTGAAGAGGCACTTGTTCAGCAGGCTGAGGCAAAGAGGCCGTCCTGAAACCAGCCAAATCAGGGAGCTGGAGAGGGGACAGATTGTATTTCTCTTCAGTGTGGAAGGGATTGTCATTCTCCAATTGGCCTTCTCAGCCACACTAGACGCTGTTCCAAGACCTCTATTAAGAGCATATTAACATAGTCTCTCAAGACTGAAGGATGCCTACTAATTGCTGATGCTGGAACAGCTTGACACTGTTTTTGGCTGCTCCTGGGACCTCAGTCGGTGCACTTGTGTAAATGTGCTGGAGGAGATTTCCACTCCATCAGCATTAAACTCTAGCCTCTGTAAACAACATGCACTGGAAAAGACAAGTCTATTTTTTTTAAAAATCTGATGCACATTTCTGTGAAACATTTGCTCTTACAAAATAAGTTTATATGTAATGTAAAGATTCAACTGTTGTGGGTTTTTTTGGGTTCTTTGGCCGTGATCTGAAGGTTGTTCTTCCTAATGTTTTGCCAGTCTCTGTGGCCATCATCTTCAGAGGACAGGAGTAGCACTCTGTGCTCTGGCCAGTGCTACTCCTGTCCTCTGAAGATGCTGGCCACAGAGACTGGCAAAACATCAGGAAGAGCAACCTTCAGAACATGGCCAAAGAGCCCGAAAAACCCACAACAACCATTAGATTCCGGCTGTGAAAGCCTTTGCGAATACATTAAAGATTCAACTCTTGCTCTTATGTTTTGTGCGCTGGCAGTTAGCATCCTGTTTCCAAGCTGGGGATCCCTGTGGAGTGGTCAGCAGAGGAAGATGCTGGCTGCCATGTCAAACCCAACCTATATCCTCCTCCACTCTCTTGGAGAGTGACACAAGCATTCTCATTAGGGATTTGCTGTTCCTTCCATCCATGCACCTCAGATGTCCAGGTTTTTGCTAGGTTTATAGGGTCTTTTTCATCCCCCTTTCCTACGGATTTGACTTCATGTTTACTAGAGGAATTTATTTGTGAAAGAATATCCCTCATGAATGGCTTAGCTACAATGAAGCCAGTGCTCTACCTTGAACGTTGTATACTTTTATTCTTTCCATTTTATGAACATCAAAGAGTACTCCCATTTTGTGTTGCAAACACAACTCAGTTGTCTTGTTATTCTTCTCCTTAATACTATCTTTGTTCCAGATCTTTCCTTCATAGCTCTCCTTTTTTGCCTGCATCTGTGCTCATCTCTGTTGACTATGACCATCCGTATTGTTTTGTTGATAATATTGTGATGTTGCTTCCAAAGTGGTGATGTCCCTGGAACCTATAAAATAAATTAAATGGGTGGTCACATCTGGTAAATAGAACAGCAGTATTTCTAAGTTGTCATGAATTTTGAAAGCAAGATGGAAAATGACACAGAGAAAAAACACACATACTCCAGTCACAGAAGCATTAATGAGAGTTGCAAAAAAATGCAAGCATTTGGCAAGATAATTAGATAATATTTCATGCATCTTTTCCTCAGTCCCTAACTGCGAAGCTTTTCAGCTGTATGGCAAACAGAAGGTACAGGGAAAAGAATGAAATTATGTGGAAACACATAACAATTTTTTTAAAGAAAGGTCTATTTTTAGCTTCTACTTCTAGTTGAAATGACAACCATCTTGTCACAGTTGCTAGTTTGAAAGGTCTTCTCTAGCAGTACAATAGAAGCACTGGTTAATTACATTTTTAGAAATGGTTGAGAGTATGGTCATGTTAAAATGGAGTCGATGATTGCAGTTCATATATTTTGCCATTATGAGATTGTATTACAATTGCACAAAATAATGAAAGCTCCTAATTGTTTTTATGCAGTACTGTGCAAAAGTTCAAGTCTCTCCTCCCCCTGGCTACAATTTCTCCTGAAAAATCTACCATCCAGCGAAGATCCTCCATAGGGGCAGCCATTTTCGGTGCCTGTATAGTGAGGAATCCGTCCAAAAACACAGTGGGGAGCCATTTTACACAGCAGGCAGCCATTTTGAAGCAGCCGATCAGCTGTTTTAAAAACGTCGTAATGTGAAGAATCGGTTCCCGAAGCAGGGAACCGATTGTCGCAAAGTGGATTTTGCCTATTAAAACATCGTTTTGCAATTGCAAAAGTGATTGCAAAACAGTAATCATTTAGCAGTTTCGTTGTTTAATGAGGCAATCGTTAAGCGAGGCACCACTGTACTCAGGTGGTAAGGACATGGCACATCAGTCTTTTTAAC
Source organism: Pogona vitticeps (assembly GCF_051106095.1). NCBI lineage: Eukaryota > Metazoa > Chordata > Lepidosauria > Squamata > Agamidae > Pogona > Pogona vitticeps. The sequence goes on from NC_135784.1 coordinate 92,370,679, forward strand.
CCAAATATTTATCTACAAACAACTAGTTAGATAAACTTCCTTTCTTCCTTCCTTCTTTCAATTACAACCTTAATGAGGAATAACTTTCTGTTTACACCATCATTTTAACCTTTTAAAATATTTCTATGGCTTTATTTATAGTTAAATTTCACTAAATTGTAGTGGTATGGAATGGGAATAGTATGGGATCCTGGATCAGTGCTATGCTTTGTGCTGCTGCCTTCTTTGTCAGCTGTAGGGACATACAAGGAAATAGTTGCCATCTTTCTCATCCTTGACCAAAAAAAGATCTTTGAACACATGAAATTTTTTTGGCAACAACTATAGATTCCCCCCCTCTTTCATGACAGGAAAAAGGCCAGAGGCCCTTTCCCCCCATCATTGGAAATAGCACAAAATAAGACAAGACAAAATGAAACAACAAACTCTATGTGTTTTGTGCAAAAAAACAACAAACTCGATGTGTTTTGTGCAAAAAAAGAGAAGCGTGTCATTTCAGGCAAAAGACACTTTTCCTAGCAAACCACTTTTGCAAAAAAAAAAAAAAAAAGGCGCCAAAATGCACAAACATTCCCATAATCTTACCTAATGAGGTGGAAAGTTTTAGAAAACCATTCCCAGTAGTGAGAATGAAAAAGTGAACACTGGCATCCCTAACTATGGGTGTTGAGGTCTTTATGAGATGAACATGTAGAGAATTTTGATTATAATGTGTATTCCCATAGCATCAGCAGAGTAAGGAGATATTGGTTAGCAGAGATACTTATGACACTATGACACTGAGAGAGTAAAACCAACAACTTAGTCTATTTACATATATACATAGAGAATAGACATTCCTCTGGCAGCATAACATGACATGAAGCAACACACAGCATGGGAAAAAGTGGTCTGACTTACAGCAGATAGAGACGTTCATTTTAGACATGACTTATGTACAATTCTGTGACCAATCAGAAAATACATTACTTCATTTTTTTGTTACACCATGTTTTATCATGTACACAGCTGTACAACATTAAGTCTTAATCCTTGATATCCACATCTGAATACAATCAGTACAGTGACTCAGGTAAAATCAGCCAGTTTACATTTAACTATACATTAATATTTAATACATTTATATCAAAATCTCAACAGAACAAAGGAAAGCTTGTTTTGTGCCACAGACCAGTGGCAGATAACATTCAAGTATATTTGTGTAATAAAAATAACCATGAAAGTTACCTTTGAGAAATGGGAATGCCAAATAAAGCTCTTTAGTCTGAAAGGGCCAGTGTCAACTAGTGTATTACCATTTCATCAGAATCATTGTGCATGTAAACCTATGTTTATTGTATTCCATGTATCTGAAGAAATGGAGCATGCCTGTGATAGATTGTGCCTAATACAAGTTGCTTGTCTTAAGATTGGTCTTAAGAGTCAAAAGATTCTTTCTTATATACCTTCCCCCACATGGCCTTGGGCTGGTAGCACCCCATTTAGCTAAAATTCATGCACACCCTACAACGCACCACATACAGGGTTGAGCAATGTGGCCTGGCCGTGTACCAATCCACAACTTGGAGTTTGGGGTATGCCTTTTGTTGCTCTTTCCACGCAGGCCCAAGCTGATAATGTAGCTAGCGTAGGAGCCGGGTCATATTCTTCTGTTCCCAATACAGGCTACAACATGGTCCCATTGGTAGCATTGCCATACAGAGATTACTCCATGCCCCTAGGTGACCATTTAACCCCTGCTACAAAAGAAGAAATCTGAGAAGGTAAATATGTGTATGTATTCAACCAGCTCAACAGATATGTCAATAAGAAATACATAGATAAAGAGAATGAAAAAGAAAAAGAGAAATGCAGAAAGAAAAGGCCAGATAGACATGGTCTAACTGGCTCCCTGGATTTTTGATATATGCGCGTTAAGGCCCAGCCTTGGAGGGCTCACATCCTCTTTCATGATTTACACATAATTTACAGAGCCTACACAGATTTTGCTGGCCATTCTTGGCTGCACTATGACCAAGCATTCCGCATGCAGAGTGCTATCCAGCCAAAGATGCGGTGGGATGAGCCCCAGCTGGGTCTCTGGCTCCAGCACATGACCCCCCCCCACCTGGACGAACACAGGCGACAGATTCAATAGTGGCCACCTAAATAGAAAATTTGCCACTGCACAAATTCCCCGCTCTGGTGCGGGGCAGGCGGTTCAACCCCGCATGCTTTGTTTTCAGTAGAACTCCAGGGGATTTTGCTACAAGAAGCCATGTAGGTTCAGGCATGAGTGCCTTACCTGTGGGGGGAAGCACACAAATGCAAATTGCTTTAAAGCAGGTCCTAGAGACAGGATAAAAGTGCAAGAGGTGCAAAAAAGCCAAACAGTGGCGGGGGTAACCCTGGAAAAGGGACCCAGCCCAATTAAAGTTCGGTTCTTAGAAGAATGGTTAAAGGATTATTCTTGTAAGGAGGATGGCAGGTATTTGTTGGATGGCTTTAGGTATGGGTTTAGAATCCCAGCAGTAGGTGAACGCAAAGCGTTTTTAGCATGGAACCTCCAATCAATATTGGGCATGGAAAACACAGTGCAGAATAAGATTGATGAGAATGTAAAGGGGAGTAGGGTCATCAGACCTTTCCCAACACCACCCGTAGAGAACCTAAGGGTTTCACCGCTGGGCATAGTACCCAAAAAAGCCCAGGATGAGTTCTGATTAATTCATCACTTATCCTTTCCCGGGGGGGGGAGGAGTGTCAGTTAATGACACCATTCTCCCGTAATTGTGCACTGTTAGGTACACATCATTTGATGAGGCAGTAAATATGGTCAGGAAATGTGGGAGGGGGCTGAACAGGCAAAATGTGACATTAAATCAGTGTTTAGGATTTTGCCTTGATTTCAAATTATTGGGCTTCCAGTTTGGAGCTGCATTTTATATAGACAGGGCTTTATGTATGGGCTGCTTGGTGTTGTGTGCCATTTTTGAAAAATTTAGTACCTTCATAGAATGGAAAATTAGACACAGGGTGCAGTGTAATCCTACGGCCTATTACCTTGATGATTTCCTTTTCTGTGAGAAAAGGAACTCAAGTAAATGCATGTTTATACTAAATTACTTCCAAACACTGGCAAAAAAGCTGGGGCTGCCCCTAGCCGAAGAAAAGACGGAGGGACCAACCACATACCTCTCTTTTCAGTGTATAGAACTCAACACGGTGCAGCAAACCTCAAGGTTACCCCAGAATAAGTTGATTGACTTTAGGTCCAGGATAGATTCTCTATTTCACAAGAGAAAAGCATCACTTAAGGACCTGCAGGAAATAGTCGGGCACTTGAACTTTGCCTGTAAAATAGTGGCACCAGGTCGAGAATTTCTCAGGCGCCTATGTGCAGTCATGAGGGGTCTTAAATGACCAACACATAGGACTAGGGTGACACAAGAGAGGAGGGAAGATCTCCTTGTTTGGAGTCAATTCCTAGAGAAATCTCTTCTGGAGATATGATATGAGTCTGAATGGTCAAATTCAGTGGTTCGTTTCTGATGTGACAGCCAAGTGGTCATTTACATCATAAACAAACTTACATCACAATCAGAATGGGTTGGTCAGGGACATTGATCAGGGACTTTACATTGCAGGCATTGCAGTTTAACATATTGATGCATGCCCACCATGTTCCAAGCATAGACAATAGGATAGCTGGTGCTCTATCATGCCAACAGATCGAGGGGTTCAGGGAGCTAGCACCAGAAGCCAGGGAGCTGCCAGTTCTTCCTCGGGAGGTCTGGCAAATTGGCATGAGGACACATCCAGAGCAATAGGTTTGGCCCTGGCACCCAGGAGAAGAAAGGGTTACCTGGCCATGAATATAGAGTTTCAGAAATTTAGGGAAATGATTGGTCTGGAGCAGGTTTGGCCAGCTCCAGTTGAGCACTTACAACAAGTTATGATATATCTTAGTAGGAAAGGGTTAGCACCAGGTACTATCCAAGGTATGCTGTTGGCTCTGGCATTCCATGCAAAAATTAACGGTTACAGGGATTTTTCAGGGGATTATTGAATTAGAAAAATGTTAGAGGGATGGTCCAAAGAGAGAGAGTAAGGGACTCTAGAGCACCATTTCCCCTCCTCTGTTAGAACGCATATGCGAGCAACAGGCACTCCTGTGCAGGGATGATTATGAAAGAGCTTTATTCAAGGCAGCTTCCCTAATAGCCTTTTTGGTGCCCTCAGGATTATTGATTGATTGATTGATTGATTGATTGATTGATTGATTGATTGATTGATTGATTGATTGATTGATTGATTGATTGATTGATTGATTGATTAGATTTCTACCCCACCCCCCTAAACAGCGTCTACTCAGGGCAGCTTACAAATATAATAAAATAAAAACATTAGTGGTTTGGTTTGTGTTTGATTAGTGGTTTGACGTGGTGGCGCTGTGGGCTAAACCGCAGAATCCTGTGCCTCAGGGTCAGAAGACCAGCAGTTGTAAGATCGAATCCACATGACGGAGGGAGCGCCCGTCGCTTGTCCCAGCTCCTGCCAACCTAGCGGTTCGAAAGCATGCAAATGCAAGTAGATAAATAGGGACCACCTCGGTGGGAAGGTAACAGCGTTCCGTGTCTAAGTCGCACTGGCCATGTGACCACGGAAGATTATCTTTGGACGAAACGCTGGCTCTATGGCCTGGAAACAGGGATGAGCACCGCCCCCTAGAGTCGAACACGACTGGACAAAAATTGTCAAGGGGAACCTTTACCTTTACCTTAGCTGGGGGTAAGGCAGACAAATCTAAATTAGCTTTACAATGTCAGGACGTTAAAGTCCTGGATGGAAGAGTAGAACTTTCAGTTAGACAATCCAAGGCCGATCAAACAGGCAAGAGGAAGCAATTGGTTCTAGGGCAATGCAGCATAGAGCGCATATGCCCAGTCAGAGCCATGAGGACTTACTTAGAATGGCGAGGGCAAGAAGCAGGATATTTCTTCCAACATGCTACCTTTGACTAAGTATCAGTTTTGGAAGTTGACTGACTTAGCTTTAAATAGGGTAGGTGTCTCAGGCATAAAGTTTGGCACCCACCCATTTAGGATCGGAGTGGCATCCACTGCAGCAGCCCTGGGTTACAGCCCAGAGGAAATTAAACAGGCCAGTGGTCATCTGCAGGTTATAAAAAATACTTTAGGACCCTACCTAACGTGTAGGCAGGGGCCTGGCTTATGTCTTTACAGGTCCCCTTGGGTCTAGAAGGTGAAAGCAGATAGTGATTGTCAGCCATAGTTATATCCACTGGGCAGAGTGCTATGCTGCCACATCCCCATGGGGAAGTGATTTGGGGCTTGGAGCCCAGGTGCACATTACCTGGAAAGGGCTGCAAGGTATGCAGTGGATCCAGCTGTGCAGGTCAGTTCCCACCAGATGTGCTGGTAGTTCACCTTGGAGGCAATGACTTGCCTAGAATTTCTGGTAAGGTGTTGATCCTGGACATTCTGACCTTGAGTGGTTGAATGCCAGGTATCCTGCAATGTGGATCTTATGGTCCATAATTATTCTTTGGTTAGCCTGGCAATGGTCTGGGAGGATTGGCGATGTTAACAATGCCCAGCGGGACATTAACAGAGAAGTATGCAGAGGCATCTGCAGCAGCCTTGGATCAGTGATAGGTCACCACAGGATCCAAGTAGAGAAACCTGAATTGTTCAGGAGCGACGGGATACACCTTTCAGATGCAGGTTTGGATGTCTTTTTGGAAGACCTCAAAGGAGGCCTGCTTGTTGAGCTCGATTGGCTCTGTGGCGGGCATGGGACATAGCATGGCTAGTCCCTATGCTGTGGCAGGTAGCACAGAAATAACAGGTATTTTCAGTGTGTCCCAAGGTAATTTCAGGTAAGCCAACAGCGCATCCGACCTCCCGGCACTGCGGGTCATGCGCTTACAGTGCCTGTGGAGGGAAGATGAGCTGGGGCACTTCCGGACCAACAGTCATCAGCTAAAGATGGCTTGAGGTCTGGGGGTGTTTATTAGTGGCTGGTTGGGTTCCTGTTGTCTTTAGACCGCTGGAACTTGGGTCCTGGGACTTGTCCATTTCTTGATCAGGGGGTATTTGGATACCCCTGCCATTTACCTGTTTCCGCACTACAGCACACCCCCTCTTTTTGCTAAAGGATGACAAATTTTGAATTTGGATTTTACCAATAAAGTGTGGCCTGTATTTAACCCATATCATTGTCTCACATCTTTATTCCGGGGTTGTGAGGGCAATGCTCCTGTTTGGAGCCTCAATTTTATGAGGTTCCATAGGTTTCTTTGTAGATTAATATTTCTGTCTTTCCAAGTATTCAGTGTAGTAGTCAATCTGATACAGTGGGTCCCAACTCTTCAAGTCACAGTCTCCTTTTATAATAACCAATTAACCTATGACTCTCTCCACTATGTTTGCATGAAAAGAGATTTTTAATGGGGTAAAGTTAGCCCTTCTCAGAAAGAAGAGGCTTCCTTTTCCCCCAAAGAGCTTCTTTCTCATACACACACAAACAGGCTAACTTTAATATCCCACTCTGAAAGGTCAAGGATGAAATTATTTAATAAGGGCTACAGTACACGTGGGATATGATGACACTGCGGGTTAAACCGCACAAGCCTCTGTGCTGCAAGGTCAGAAGACCAGCAGTCGTAAGATTGAGTCCACACGATGGGGTGAGCTCCCGTTGCTAGTCCCAGCTCCTGCCAACCTAGCAGTTCAGAAGTATGTAAAAATGCAAGCAGTAAATAGGTACCACCACAGTGGGAAGGTAATGATGTTCCATGTCTAGTCATACTGGCCATGTGACCACAGAAACTGTCAACTGGCTCTACGACTTGGAAACGGGGATGAGCACCATGCCCTAGAGTCGGCCACAACTAGACTAAATGTCAAGGGGAACCTTTGCCTTTACCTTACAGCAGGAGTCCCCAACCATGGGCCTCCAGAGGTTCTTGGACTTCAACTCCCACAAATCCTGGCCAGCAGAGGTGGTGGTGAAGGCTTCTGGGAGTTGTAGTCCAAGAACATCTGGAGGCCCAAGGTTGGGGACCACTGCCTTTACAGTACACATAAGGTGACCCCACGACCACCTAGAAAACACTCCCAGGTTGGAAACACTGGTCTAATAGATACTATCAGAAAAACCTTCACTTCTCAAGCAAAGTTTGTGTCTACAGGGATTTCCATGTACTGCTTATTAACAGTAGTACATGGAAATGAGAAATAGCTGAACAGCCTTATTCTCATATCTGAAGTAAGTCCTAGAGCTTCTCTCTCTCTCTCTCTCTCTCTCTCTCTCTCTCCTTCTCTCTCTCTCTTTCTCTTTCTCAAGCTCTCTCAACATGATATAAAGTTGGAAAGTCTTAGATGCCCAATTTAAATCTCCAGGATTGCTTTCTGTAGTTGTTCTGGATGATGGTGATTCCTTAAGGTAGAAGCTATTGTTATTTCTCCTCTGCAGCTTTGTGTTGATTGAGTCAAGCCCTTTATCTTGCTCTGAAAGTACACACTAGAGATGGAGACAACTCACCAATCCTGCTTCATGATTCATCAAAACTTGATGAAGCACAAAGCTCCCCCCCCCCCATGAACACACAAAGCACAAATTTATTTGTCGATATGTGGGGTGCTTAAAAAAAAAATCTAACCCTCCTGCCAACCCCTGTCCCCTGCCTCCCACCATGGCCCCCTGTGCCGACGCCACCCCCCCTGCCACCTCCACTGCCACACCCCCACCGTAATCAACAGCGACGCTGTCTCCAGCTGGCTTCCATAGCCCTGGTCTGTAGAAAGGGACACTGGCTGCCCTTTGCAAAGATGGTGGCTGTGGCTTCATTTAGGGTAGGGAAGCTGCAGCTACCATCTTTGCAAAACGCAGCCTGGATTCCCTTAGCCTGTGCAAGGTAGGGAGAGGAAGGGGCAGGGGATGGGCTTTGGAGGTGGGTGGTTGTGGGGGTGGCTGGCTGCCTATCATCTTGCCAATCAGCTGATTAGTGGGCCGGTAGGCAGAATGGGAAAGCCATAGGAAGTATGGACAACGAATAAAAATGAGGAAATATTAATCCCTTCATATTTGTGGGGGTTTCCAGAAGCCACAAATATGAAGGGATGAATATTTAATAAATCAGTGATTTCTGCTTAATATCGCAATCCATTTTTTAAAATTTATCCCCATGTCTAGTACACACGATGAGATCCTGGAAGTGCCAATGAATAGAGGAGTTTTGGAAGTGTAAACAGTATAGGGACAGAGATTCTGAACAATATTGAAATTATAGGAAGGAAGAGTATGCTTTAGAGGGAGGGAATTATAGAACTAAACATTATTTTAATTGTTATTTAAATTATGGTTTAAAACCATTTGATTTCAGTAAATCCATCCCGGTTAGACTCCAAATAAGGATACTTGTTATGGACAAATACTGTAGATACACTGGAAAAATATCTATCTGGTTTGACTGTGGGAACTTGAATAGTATCTTTTGCTAGCTTAGTGTTTTACCAAGGATCTCCCTTGGTAAAACCCCAAAAGAATATTTGCAACATTATTCATGTGTTCATTTTTTCGACTTTATTTATATTGCACTTTTCTTTCCATAAAGAACACAATGCAGAGTACCACAACTTAAAAATACATATTAAAAAATCAAATAAATTAAAACATTAAAATGAGATTAAAGCAAAGGAATATTTAAAAAGCCATTAATTAAAAGTAGCTAAAACCAGTGTAAAATATCTGATTTTTTAAAAAGCAAAACATTTATAAAATATATTGTATATCCTTCTAAAATGTTATCCTGAAAGGTTTAGAAGTTAACGAGCCAATTTAAAAATGTAGGTATGTCAGAAGGATGTACGCGGGGGGGGGGGGGCGGGGAGGGAACTTAGCTTCATGAGGCAGGGGATTTTGTATACTAAGAAGCAGCCACTGAAAATGAACTCTCTCAGGTTCCCCCCAAAAGGGATTTAAATACAGTAATAACTACATTTCCAAGCCCAGAAGGAAGCTTTACAGAAGACAGCATACCCACTGGGGAATGAAAGCACTCCATTATTTACCTGACATGTACACAATGTGTGTCCTTTGAAAATGGCAACTTCCTAGACACCAGATGAAGAGAATGGAGCCAAGCTTCACTTTTATGTATATACCTAAGTATATTTATATGTATATTGACATACATATACATATTATAATAATAATGTTCCAGGAAGTCAGTTCTGATATAGTGACCTTTTTCAGGGATATCTAGGTAGAAAATGTTCAGAAAAGCCCTCTCAGGGTTGTAAATGCAGTAATCTACAGAGCTTCTGTCCTTAGACATTTGAACTCTGTATATTTGAACTGATTATCTCACTGTTGTCTGCCTTGTTTTTTTTTTTTCTTATTTCTCATTACCTTGTGATTTCTGAGGTTGCCACTTCATTGTGCTTTACCTCAGATATACATTTGATGTGTTCTAAAAGCAAAGAGAACTACTGAAGGGGTCAGAAGAATATGAAGAATGAGCAAACTCAATGGGAACTAGAGGTTTTTGAATACCTCTTAAATTATTAGTTGTCATTTCTGAGGTTGCATACAGTTTGACTGAGTTCATGCACCCTTCTTCAATCACTTAAGCCAATTTTGCCCCAAAGGAAATCCCATTCCAGCTGGGATAACAGAAGTACTTCTTGTCCACAGGGGTTCATACACATGGTCTGCCTAGAAAAGATAGTGGCCACAATCTAGCAGAAACACAAAAGCTTGTGAAGTCCTACTGATTTTATGAAATTTAAACACACAGAGAAGTATTTTTAAATGGCCCATTGCTTGCTTTTCTACTTTTAAGCAACTTGGCTTTCCCAAGAAGCAAATTTTAAAAATTCAGATTTCTCAGAATACTGTAGTGGGTGTAAATCTGCTTATCTGTTTTTGAACAGGAAACTGTCGACAAAACTGTAACTGACATGTCAAATGCAGGAACAGGTATTTGTGGTTACATAATTCTACATGAAAGTCTAATTTTAGCAAAACATTTACATCACTTAAAATTCGGGTTTCTTTTTGACACAAAAACAAAGGCAGTTAAGGAAATCGCTTTTTCTTCCCTTAGCTAAGTATGAAGTGTTCTGTTTTTATTGTTTCTGATGGAATTATTGCAGTAATAAATGGATTCCAATTTTTCTCAGCACTATGTGACAGTAATGCCGGTTTGGAGAGGGGACTCCACACAATTCTGGTTTAGGGAAACAATAGGGAAGGGCAGAGTTGGCTAAAATAAGATGTATGTGTTACATACAGCACTGATGTTACCTGTCTGTCATGGGTTTGGAGGGAAAGTTCCATCCTATGGGGAGTGGAAGGCGGGACATCAGGAGGAGGGGCTGTACTGTATATATATGTGAAGCGTGTGTGGAGAAGTTTAGACGCTGGGATGTGAAGAAGCAGCAGCTGGGAAGAAGAAGCTGGTGTGGGAGTCTGTGTGTCAGACAGGGTACTACTGTGTGTCAGTACCAACCTGATAGGTTCAGGTGTCTGTATGGTTAGCCAGAACTGATAGGTTCAGGGTCTGTGCTTCAAGTTAAGGGTTCTGTGTGAACCAAACTGTATGCATGTATGAATGAGACTAAGCCACGTTACTATATCTTATTCACCTGATCATTTTATTTTCCCTGTGTGTTGTTTTAAATAAACCTTATTCTTTTATTGGTTAAAAATCCATCCCTGGTCTGTGTGACTTCTTACAGGGAATGGTTGGTGGCAGCTTAGTTAACGTGTGGCATATCCCAGTAGGTCTGGGTTTGTCACATTGATTGGTGTCCAGCGTGTGGGATACGACTGGTCCAGTTGTCCAGCGGTCCAGCAAAGCCTTGGCAAGTGTGCCCAGAGCAAGGGGGGTCTAGTCAGGGACAATCTGAGAGCACGTAGGTAATCTTCTAGGTGTGCCTCACGGGGGGGTGCACTAGTAGAAGAACGTGTAACCTCAGATTGGGGGCTAGATTAGGGAGCTCTGAGGCAGCCTGTTTTGGCGGGAAAAAGCTGAGGCAAAACTGTGAAATAGCAGTGAGCTAGTTTGTCTGCTGAGAGGCCCAGCAGAGGGGGGTAGACTCTAGCTCGCAACTGTTGCAAGTAGTGCTGAAGGACAGCAGCAATCTATAGGGAAAGCTGGTTCTGAGGCAAAAGAAAAAAAAAGTGGTCGTTTTATTTTGAGGCTTGACTTTTTAAAGCAGCCTGTTCTGAGGGGGGATTATGCCCTTGACTCGAAGCCAGATGGCAGAAATGGGTGAAGTGAAAGACCCCCAGGTAGACCAAGGTTCTGAGGATGAATTTGGCTCAGTGCAAGGTGACAGCACGGGAGAACAGAACCCAGAGCTCAGAAAATTGCTCATAGCCCAACAACATGAACTGAGGATGAGGCAATTTGAAGTGGAGGAAAGATTAGAGAGAGAAAGAAGGGAGGAAAGGGAAAGGCAATTTGAAATGGAGGAAAGGGAAAGAGAGAAACAGAGACAGTTTGAATTAGAGAGAGAGAGAATGGAAAAGGAGGAAAGGTTAGAGAGAGAGAAAATTGCTCTGGAAAAAGAAAGGATGGCGTTTGAATTAAGAAAATTGGAAATGATGAACCAGAACAATAATAACAATAGGGATTCTGAGGGAGGCCAATTGTCTAAGGCTGACCTGAAGAAATTCCCTGTGTACCACAAGGGAGATTGTCCTGAGGTGTTCTTTTCCTTAGTGGAAAGAGCGTTTGTGGACTTCTCAGTGAGGGAAACTGAGAAGATGACCATCATGCGATCTTTAATCAGTGGTAGCCTGGCTGAGGTTTATTCAGAGATGCCACAGGAACTGATGAGAGATTTTGCAGAGTTTAAAAAACTGGTGTTTGCAAGACATGGGATAAATGCGGAACAGCTGAGGCAAAGATTCAGGTCCCTCACAAAGAAACCAGAGCAGACTTTTACCCAAGTGGGGGCTCAATTGGTGAGGCTGCTAGAGAAATGGCTATCTCAGGAGGGGACAGAGACCTTTCAGCAGCTCAAAGACTTGATAGCGCTGGAACAGTTCTATTCAGTCCTGCATGGGGAACTGAAATTCCAGGTGAGGGAAAGGAAACCGAAATCTGTGGCAGAAGCAGCCGAGATCGCAGATTTTATTTCCCAAATAAGAAAGCCCTTGGGTGAGGGGAAATCTGTAGGTAAACCCAAAGAAACCTACAGCAAGTACTCTCAGGGACCAGGGAAAAGCCAGCAAGGGGGAGGGGCCCATGGTGCAGGGAAGCCCTCAGAAATGAAACCAAGACCTCAGATTTTGGAGGGAAAACCAAAACAAGATGAGAGAGAATCAAAATACACCAGAAAATGTTATTTCTGTCAGGGAAAGGGCCATCTAATCTCAGAGTGTGAGAAATTAAAGCAGCTAAAAGGAATTGTGCCTCAGGATTCGAGTGGGACCAAGCCAAAAGCTGTGTTCTGTGTCCAGAAAGAGCAAGGCTCATTGTCACTGAGGGAGCCTGTTGCCATGGCTACTCAATCTGGAACAGCTACATCTGCTGATCAGGCTGAGGAAAATGGTCCTCTTGTAGAGGTCAGGCGCTGCCTGCTGGTGAGAACAGATTCTCAGTTGTTTGAGACAGCAGGGGTGGACGTAGGAATACTTGACCGTCAGTATCAGGGGCTGCGGGACACTTGTTCTCAGGTGACCCTGTGCCATCCAGATATTATTCCTAGGGAATATGTGATCCCAAATGAGAGCATGAAGGTGGCAGGGATTGAGGGGCAGGTGATCTCACTGCCAGTAGCGGAGGTACCTGTGAACTTTCAAGGCTGGAGGGGAGTTTGGCGGCTAGCAATTTCATCGACTCTGCCAGCAGCCGTGCTCGTGGGAAATGACCTGGCTGAACATGTGAAACGGGTGCTAGTGATTACACGTTCACAAGCCACCACGGGGACAGTTCAAGGGGGTAATGATGAGCCAGAGACGGAAGCAGAGGGGAGTTCAGAAGCTGTGGTGGAAACCTTAACCACAGACAGCAGATTTGGACAAGAGCAAAAGGCAGACGCCACTCTCCAAAAGTGTTTTGAACAGGTGACTGACGCCCAGCTAACACCTGAAACCCCAGTGAGATTTCTGGAGAAAAAGGGGATTTTATATAGAGAGACCCTGAGGAATATCTCAAAAGGGGGAGATGGGATCAGAAGTCAGCTGGTGGTACCTGAAAAGTATCGCCCCATGATCTTACAAAGGGGGCACTCTGACATGTTTGCTGCACACTTAGGGGTGAACAAAACACAGCAGAGAATCACACAGAATTTTTACTGGCCTGACATAGGGAAGCAGATCAGGGAGTTCTGTAAACAATGTGATGTGTGTCAAAGGCAGGGGAATAACCGCGACAGGACCAAAGCAAAGTTGTGCCCTTTGCCTGTGATTGACACTCCGTTCAAATGCATAGGGGTGGATATTGTGGGACCTTTGCCCAAGGCCACAAAGAGGGGGAACAGGTTCATTCTCACCATTGTGGACCATGCCACAAGGTACCCTGAAGCCATACCCTTGACTAACATTGAAACTAACACAGTGCCAGATGCCTTGGTGGGGTATATGTCCAGGATGGGATTTGCCTCAGAAATAATCACAGATTTGGGAGCATCGTTCACATCGAAGCTCATGAAACGGTTATGGCAAATCTGTGGAATTAAGCACAAGGAAACCACTGCCTATCATCCTGAAAGTAATGGGTTAACTGAGAAGTTCAATGGGACTCTAATGCGCATGATTAGGGCTTACTTGGCAGAGAATCCAAACAATTGGGACCAGAAGCTGCAATCCCTTTTGTTTGCTTATCGATCAGTGCCACAAGCCAGTACCGGGTTCAGTCCATTTGAACTTTTATTTGGGAGAAGGGTGAAAGGGCCCCTTGATTTGATCAAACAAAATTGGGAGCAGATCACCCAGGATGACCCACAAGACGTTGTGACATACATAGACACCTTGATGAATGACCTAAAGAGAAATCTAGAGCTGGCAGCAGAGACCCTGCAAGCTCAAAAGGTCAGAAAGAAAGCCTGGTGTGTCCAGAGAGCCGGGGAGAGGCGCTTTGACCCAGGGGAGGAAGTGCTTTGGCCTAGGCTCTGCAGAGAGAACAGACTGCAGCTGGGTAGCCCAGAAATAAAATACTTGGGTCACATGGTAGGGGGAGGAGTGATAAAACCCCTGGAGGCCAAAATAGAAGCAGTTCGTGATTGGCCTAGACCCAGCACCAAGAAAAAAGTCAAATCATTTCTTGGGTTGGTGGGCTACTACAGAAAGTTCATCCCGAGGTTTAGCGAGATTGCGGCTCCGCTGACCGATCTGATGAGGAAGAAGGCTGATGACCGCATCCCGTGGACCAGCGACTGTGAGGAGGCATTCCAGAGGTTGAAGCAGGCGCTAATCAACTATCCAGTGCTGCGTGCTCCAGACTTCGACCGGGAGTTCATCATCTACACCGATGCGTCTAACAGCGGGGTAGGAGCAGTTCTGTGCCAGGAGGATGAGAATGGTGACCAGCATCCAGTGTCCTACCTGAGTAGGAAACTTCAAAAAGGTGAGAGACATTTGGCAACCGTGGAGAAGGAGTGTTTGGCCATAGTCTACGCGATCCAGAAGGCCAAGCCTTACATCTGGGGAAGACATTTTGTTCTGTGCACTGACCATTCACCACTGCAATGGTTAAAGACAATGAAAACCCACAATAGCAAACTTATGAGGTGGGCTTTAAACCTACAGGACTATGACTTTGAAGTGAAGGTGGTCAGAGGGTCAGTGAACTGTGTTGCTGACGCCTTGTCAAGAAGACCTGAAGAATGAAGACGGCGAAAGAACATGGACTATGTATATATATTGATGACAAAAAGTTAAATGTACCTGTTTTTTGAATTTGGTTTGTATGAATAAAGGTAACTTGATGTAATGTATATGGTAAATGTTTAAATGCCTAATTGATATGGTTAACTTAGAATGTAAGTATAAGTAAGTATGATATTGTATGTATAACTGTTTTGTGTATTTTATCCAGGTTGTTTTTTGGTGAAAAGCACCTTAGCTTTCCCCCTACAAAACAACTTATAAAGAGGGGAGGTGTTACATACAGCACTGATGTTACCTGTCTGTCATGGGTTTGGAGGGAAAGTTCCATCCTATGGGGAGTGGAAGGCGGGACATCAGGAGGAGGGGCTGTACTGTATATATATGGGAAGCCTGTGTGGAGAAGTTTAGACGCTGGGATGTGAAGAAGCAGCAGCTGGGAAGAAGAAGCTGGTGTGGGAGTCTGTGTGTCAGACAGGGTACTACTGTGTGTCAGTACCAACCTGATAGGTTCAGGGTCTGTGCTTCAAGTTAAGGGTTCTGTGTGAACCAAACTGTATGCATGTATGAATGAGACTAAGCCACGTTACTATATCTTATTCACCTGATCATTTTATTTTCCCTGTGTGTTGTTTTAAATAAACCTTATTCTTTTATTGGTTAAAAATCCATCCCTGGTCTGTGTGACTTCTTACAGGGAATGGTTGGTGGCAGCTTAGTTAACGTGTGGCATATCCCAGTAGGTCTGGGTTTGTCACAGTATGGTCCTCTCCCTTGTTTTAGAAGAGAATCATGCCCCTTTGGAGGTTTTTTTGGAGGCAAAGTTCTCCCTCTTTTTTGAAAAAAAAATTATTAAGAATTTCAATAGACCACAAACATGGCCCTGGGATTCCCACTCAGTTTTAGGGCATTAGGGACAGTTTGTATGTAGTTGAATCTGGAAATGAATTGGCAGCCAGTGCAGATGCTCCCCCAGGGGCAAAAAGGAGTCAGTGCCAGGAAGTCTCAGAATTTGAAACTGGGGGGTAGGAAACTTCCAATTAGTTTCAATGAATTGTTTCTGGTGCCAGATTCATTTTATACCAGGATATCTTTAGGAAACAGGATTTCACTCATTGTCTTTCCAAAGTGTCTTCTCCTGGCTTGTAATGTTGCATGCATGGGCATTATCACATTTCTGTCTGAGGAGTGTAGTTTGCTTTCACCTGATCTCACCCAAGCTCAGGTTCCAATGAATCCCAAAATCCTATCCAGAAACCAGGGAAGGTTAAGTTGTTGTGGGAGAAAGCAACTCTATGAGATGTTTGAAAGAAACAAATAAGCTAGAGTGGACTGTAATAACTTTTGCATGAGTTAACCTGTGAAGTAGTTGACTTAGGCTTAGGGATCTACATGCATGCAGGGAATCTCCAAGGCAATTAAAAAACAAACCCATATTGGATCAGAGTGGAGGTCTTTGTAGTCCAGCATTCTGCTTGCACACACTGACATACAAACCCTTTAAAAAAAGAAGCAGCTGTCACTGTTGACAACCATGATTGCATCTTGTGACTGTGAGGTCCACTGTTTAGCATTGCATTGTGTAGAGAAGTACCTCTTTTTATCTGTCTTGAATCTTCACTATTCAGCTAAAGAAGATGACCCTGAGTTCTAGCTTTATGAGAGGAAATAATGCCCTCTATTCACTTGCTTTGCTGCATGCTTCGTTTTATATACCTCTTATTCACTGAACTATCCACTACCATCCTCAAGATTTCTTTCTATCAGTGAAATTGGGATTATTTTGCCCCGCGAGCATCAAATTGCTTCTTTACATTAACAGGCTTTGCAGAAACCACAAAGGTCCTTTATATTTATTTCTTTATTTATATTATATATGTGCCTCTTTTCTCCTCACATGGGACCGAACAACCAAAACTATACAACAGTTGACAGTTAAAAATGCTACATAAATATCATATTTTTTTATAAAAAACACAATTAACTATATATTAAGATTAGCAGACAGTAGTAGATAAAAGCAGACAATTTGCTCTTCCTCTGTGCCAAATCTAGGGATGTTTGAGCAAAGGATTTTTGAGTTATGATTTTTTTAATGTAAACATATTTTACCCATCCCTGTACAGCAGCAAAGGAACTTAAATGTCCCCAGATTTAAAACAGATCAAATAAATTGAAAAAACAAATCTTGTTTATCAAAGATAGTGGTTGGATCTGCTTTTTATTATTATTTAGAAGTAATCCAGGCTGCAAGGGCTGAAATATTGATCTGCTAAAAACACCTTTCAAGAGGGAAAAACAACTACTTTGCTATAAGACTGAGCATGCATAGAACAAGCTTATCAGCAAGACCATTCCAAAATAGATACATTGTTCCATCTTCATGGCCCAACAGTCAAAAGTCATGTTTACTTTGAGGAGTCAAACAAAAACAAAAACCAGGCTTGTTTTAAGGAAAGTAGTGAAGTGACAGTCCTCCAGAAAGGGGCACATTTTGCCCTGTATATCCAGGAAATTACAGTTTTGTGAGGCATATTCAAAGTCTAGAGTGGCCTTTCAGGCCAGATGGGCAGGGTATAAATCAAATAAATAAATAAATAAATAAAATATTTCTGTATTACAAAAGTACAGAACAATTGTGTTTGTCCCAGCCCTGAGTGTTTTCACTAAACATTATCTCAGGATTTTTGAGGACAGGCTCTTGACAAAAGCCTTCAAAGAGGAAATCACCTCCAGGTCTGGGGCAATCTGAACATTTCATCCTTTAACTCAGGTCCCAACTAGCTGACTCTTAGGAGGAGAACTTCACACGAGTCAAAAAATAGTCCCAGTGTTGCTTTCTTTTTGGGTGAGTAGTTAACTGATGGAAAAAGGAGTCAGCTTCTGAAATCTTCCCTTGCTTGATGTCACTTTTTGAATGAAAGTAACCACAAGAGGCTATCTTGTAGATAAGTGGTTCTCAAACTTGTTCTTGGACTGCAACTCCTAGAAATCCTGGCCGGCATAGCAAGTGGTGAAGGCTTCTGGGAACTGCAGTCCAAGAAAAATCTAGGGACCCCATTTTGAGAACCACTGCTGTTAGACCATCTTGACTGCTACCACTGGTGTTGGCAACATTTCAACTAGCCTTTCTTATGTGAAGCTTGGCATTCATTTTCCTCCTAGCAACATGGGCACAACACTGTGTTGCAATATTGGACCAATTCCTGTTGTTTTGAATCAGGAATACAGAAACGATATCCCACATTCATAAACCAGAGGCTTTTTGAAGAACTGAATTCTCACTTAGAGAATCTCATTATATTTCTTTGTCACTCCAACTACTTCACAGGGTTGTTGTTCCTGATGCATAGAATTCATAGAATCATAGAATGATTGAGTTAGAAGAGGCCTATAAGGACATCGAGTCCAACTCCCTGCTAAATGGAGGAATCCAAATCAAAGCATATCTGACAGTGGTTGTCCAATTTTCTCTTGAATGCCTCCAGTGTTGGAGCGCTCACCAGCTCCCAAGGTAATTGGTTTTATTGCCATACTATTCTAATAGTTAATACATTTTTCCTGATATTCATCCTAAATCTGGCTTTCTGTAGCTTGAGACCATTATTATTGAGAACAGATAATCAAGAACAGAACCTGCCCCTCCTCTGTATGACTACCTTTCAGTTTTGAAAGATGCGATCATATCTCCCCTCAGTCTTCTTTTCTCAAGGGTAAACATGGTCAGTTCTTTCAATCTTTCCTCATAAGGCTTGGTTTCCAGCCTCCTGATCATCCTTGCTGCCCTCCTCTGAACTAGCTCCAATTTGTTGGCATCCTTCTTGAAGTGTGGTGTGCAGAACTGGCCACAGTACTCTTAATGAGGTCTAACCAGTGTTGAATAGAGGAAAATTACTATATCACAGGATTTGGAGACTAAACAATGTTTTATTATTGGTTTAGATGCTGTTAGAAGTTTGTTCTTCAAAATCCTTTCTGTACTTTAGTTTTCTGTTCACCCTTTCTTTCTTTAAGTTCATACTCCAGTTTGTTCTTCTCTTTTCGACAAGACAGAAAGATGCTAAAGAAAGTTTTCCCTAGCCCCCAGTTTCCTTCTTATTGCTTTTTAAGCTCATCTTAGTAGCTCTTGGATTCTGTTATATTTTTCCTGAGTGGTGTTATACTCTAGTTCTGAGTGCCCTTCAAGCATTTTGGAGACTTCTTCATTTTTTTTATCTATTAAAAATGTTCCTGTGCTTTAGAGAAATTTCCTGCTCTGAAACTCAACACAACTGCATTGAAATTTAATTTCCTCTTTCCAGTTGGTTCAATAACACTCATAGCTCATGATAGGTCTGAAACAGGATCACTTTGGTTAAAGATGAGATCACCTCAGCTTGATTCTTTCACCCTCTGTTTAAGGACACTGTCATATGGGGTACATAGTATCATTATCTCTTTATTATGACCCATCCAGAACATAAAATCTCCACTCACATTTCTACTCAGATGGTCAATCAAAGGATTGCATATCCTCCCTAACTACAACGGATAAGGGGCAATGACGAGAACAGGACTTAATCAAATCTTTTCACTTCTCAGAGGATCTATGGATCCAGATTTCTCAGAACTCAGACCTACCCTCTGGTAGCAAAAACTCAATGCATGAGGCCAAGTTGCATGTCTTTCCCACAGCTTAGTTGCCTAAGCACTGCACACTATTTGTCAGTTGCTAGGCAACTATAATACTATTTTCTTGTTGCTTTCCATCCTGAAGAATCTAGCAAAATGTTCAGTCAGAAGATACAGACAAAGCCGAGTGGATTTACATGTATGAATGAACACCAGAAGTGTGTGTGTATGGGGGGGAGGGACAGGCATGAAATAAAGATATTTCATAGGAGTGCAGGTCTAGGCCTCTTCCAAATAAAGCCATTGCTGGAAATACCATTAAAGGAAAATTTAAAGCCACTCTGGGAGTTCTTAAGAATGGGCCTCTGAAATGAATTTTATAGAACTGTGGTTGAGGTCACTGCCAGATGAAAACAGAGAGATCTGTGTTGGGTGAAAGTTTCAGTGGCAAATAGACTCAGCGTGAACACCTGGACTGCAGTAGGCATAATGGGGTCTGCTGGCACTGATGCTACTGAACACAGGCAAATTGTAATTGTGTTTTCCATCAGGGGTTGCCGAAACAAGCTGCATTTTATATCTGTAGCCCTGATAGTTAAATCGTATGACCGAATTAAAATATGAATCTGCACTTGACCTCCGTGTTTTTTTCCTAAGATATCAGGATTAGCAAATAGGGTTTTACTTTTGGTTTGGTTTTTGGAACATAAATGCAGTTGCACAGCATGAAATGACAGTGGTGAGAAGGAAGAGAAATGCTAGTTGCATGCTTCACAGCTGTGGTGACACACAGGGTCACTGAAAGTGGCGAACCTATCAGGCCATCAATTTCAGGGTATGAGATCACATATCTCCTTGTCAAGTTTGAGAGAGGAGGCAGAAGTCTCAGGGAATTAGTGTGCCCCTCTGGCTAGGAAGGCAAATCTCAGGGTGAGTGCTGGAGGTGAACATTTAATTTTGAAGTGTGAGTTATGTCTAGAGCCTGGGCACCCACTATCATCCATTTCCAGCTGGTGCTGGGCTGGAAAGAGTTTAAATGAAGAGGTTTATACTATGGCATATATTCAATGGTGGTGCAGCAAAAAGCCTGGAGCAGGGAAAGGAGATTTTGGAGGGTCCCTGATAGGTGCATGTATCCGGGGATCCTGTGCTGTTTTGAGCAACCGATGGAGTGGAAAACTAGTGTCACAAGTTGTGAGCTTTCTTATTTCCGAAGTTCCACTAGCAGTGTAGGGTGTATTACAGCATGTAAAGTATGCTGCAAGTAAGGGTTGGAAGATGTGAGGTTTAGTGGGAATGGCAGCAACTGTTGTAGCTGAAAAGTACATTTTTTTTGTTTGTACAGTGACACCCCCGTCCTCTCCAAAACAGATTTTACATAGTCAAATTTCACCATTGCTTGATTTCTCCTCCATTTTCTGGATTCACCATGTGTACATTTCCAAAGTCATCTGGCAGAGAAACAGTTCTGTTCCTCTGAAGGGAATGGAAAGCTGCTGACCTATCAGCCTTATAGACAACCAAGGAGTGTGTATGTGTATCTTAACCCTATCATCTCTTTTGAGAACATCGCAAGAGTTTTGGTATGACTAGCAACATGGTCTTGTGGGGTTGTGGTGTACATTTCCATCATCTCAGAAGGTTCTGCCTGAGGGGATCAGATATGGATTTCACAGTTTTCCCTTACAGAAAACACCTGAGAAATTTAAAAGGAAACAAAAGGAGTTCTGATTAGCAATGGTGAAAATTGTTCCATATTATTTTCACACTCTTGTCCTCAATCACCAAAAACAATGCAGTCTTACACAAATGGTCTCCGAGTGTCAGAAATCCTTGGCTCTGATGAAATTTTGGCATATGATATTGCTCCCCTTAAAAATCAGGTGAGCATTAGGAGTACTTCATTCCAATGAGAGAACTGTGACAGATTAGTTGAACTGCCTCGTAAAGACACTTCAGCCAATCACTTTGTCCAGGCCTCTCAAAGTAGTCAAGCCTTTCCCATTTTTTGGAGATTCTTGATATATTAAAATATGAAGAAATGCCAAAACAGCATTACAAAAAAGTAGCACATTGCACGTGTTTATGTTTAACAAATGAACATATCATCTCTGTGGGTATGTATAACCTCACTTGGAAATGATGTCAATTGTCTAAATTGGATTCCTATTGAGCATGTGAGGTCAGACAGCCCTCCTGGCCCTCTGTGATAGACCCTACACATTTTAGCCCATCAGCAGCCAGTTAGATAGATGGATAGGAGGAGGAGGTTCAGAATGTTGGGATTAATAGCTTAAATTCCAGATAGGTTTTGGCTATGGAAACTGGCTGGTCGGACTGAGTTTGGAAGCCAAGCAGGCTGGCTGGCTACATACCGTAAGGAGGCTAGAAGTGGCTTTTAAGAAAAACTGTCTATTCTAGGAAGGGCTGACTTTGACAATTAGTTCTTTGGCTGGAAATGTGAGGTGGGATCAATGGAATCTCAAATCTGAGAGCTGTTAACTTGAATTCTTGTAGAGTACTTGTTATGAAATAAATGGTGTGTCTTCAAATGGAATAACTACTAACCTACTGAGTGTTTTACAATGAAACCTTCTGTTCTGATTCCATCCTCTGCCTCAGTTTATGTTTTCAGGAAGGTACTCGGTTTAAAAGACTCCCTTAAAAATTAAAAGTGATCACCAGTGAAGTGATTCACCGTGCTACCATTATTATAAGTATCATTATTCACCACACAAAGCACAGAGAATGGGAAAGCTGGAAATGACTCCTGATGGTCACAACACTCCCCTCTCACTTGAGGGGCTGCCTTTTTGGCCCTGAAAGCAACAACAATGGTAGTGTCAGGGGGAAAAATCCCCCCCACACACTGTCTCCTCTTCTTGGTTTGCTTCCTGGGCCAAGTCCAAAATTCTGGGGAATATGTTTTTCCTCAGGAGAACTGCATTTACTAATATCTCAAGTATTAAGGAGGCCAAGAGACATGGGGGGGAGGAAAGGAAGGATCTTGGGGAGCAGGAAGATCCTGCTATAACCACCACGGTGGTTAGGGAGTAAAAGAAGAAAAGCAAAAGAGATTCACAAAGGATATTTCTGGGCAGCAACTGCATGAGAAACCATTGTTGGGAATGTGGGCTTATAGAGGTGGAGCTGGAAAAACAAGGGGTGAATCCTTGTGAGGAAATTTGAAAGTCCTGCGGAGAGGACTTTCATTCCAAAGCTTTTGCTCTTCATCACTAGTATGGAGTCCTAATCCATACAGAGCATGTAAATTCTCTCCCCTCTGAAAGTAAAGAAATTCATTGTAAATTAGGGAACCTCTTCACGTTCATGTCCAACCTTTTCCTATGAGATAAAATTACAAAATTATGTTCTGTGTGCCCTCATTAAAAGAAGCAAAACTTTTGCACATATATAGCAATGTGTTTTCTGTTTTCAATGACAATACCTTCGAATTGTATTTCCAGAGAGTGTTTTCAAGTGTCTGCTTTCCAAATTCCCCAGGAAAGAGAGAGAGAGAGAGAGCATGCACCACTGTGTTTCAACCCAACTGTTCTTGTCAATTGATACTATTGTTATTAACAGTTGCTGGCAGCTATTGTTATTATTATTGGTTGCTGATTTTGATTCATTCCACCTTTTACATGGTTTTATCATTATTATTGGTGTATCACCTTGAGATCATTTGAGTAAGGAAAGTGAAGAAATAAATTGGCTCTATCACATCAAAGCGACTTTTGAAAATTAGCCCATTTAGAGAGATTACAGTATGCCACTAACAGAGAGAGGAAAAACTGAACAAGGTTCACTACTCCAGTGATACCTGCTGAGGAAATAACATATTTAGTGAAGTATTTCCAAATCCAAAATTACCAGGTAAAATTTCTGTGCATGACCCTTTCAGAGGTGTTTTTGCAAATGCAGCCTGAGATAACATTGACAGTTCCACAAGCTGCGCACATCAAGCAGCAGCATTAGGCTCCTGACTTCCCACACAGTTCTAGAAAATCAGTTTTCCAAGCCAGTTCTGAAAACGTAGCTCCTGCCTCTGCCTTTGCCTCCTACAGAAAGTCTGGGTGACATATTAAGAGACCTTGCTCTCAACTCACTTGCAAACTGCAGTAACTTGCAAACGTAAAACCGCTTTGCAACCCAGTCGAAGACGATGTTGGTTAAAAATGGGCTGCTTTTGTTTGGTTGTAGTGCTAACCACCTGACTGAACACAGTAAGAGCAAAACGGCACAATCAGTCAAGCTCAAGTGGGATTAAAATATTTCATTTCTAATGTATTGTCAATTGCTAAACCCATACTGGCATCTGGTGTGCTCTGGTCCATGGGGTCACGAAGAGTCGGACACGACTTAATGACTAAACAGCAACAACAAACCCACACTAGGGTTGGGGAAAAATTTCATTTCTTTTTAAAATAAACTGAACTAATATACACTTCCCAAACCAGTTCTGGAAAGGAACATAGTAGCTAGGCTTTCTTTACTGGGTTGGTTGAATCTTGCCATGCAGTGCATATAAAATGCACATATTAGGAGAACCTGAACACATAGTATGTATGTTAAAAAAAGATACCAGTAATAGAGAACGTTCAGCCCTCCAGATGCTTTTTAGACTTCAGCACTTATGGGGCTTCATCAATATCCATATTGTATCAGGGTCCCAGGCTGTTTTTCATCAAACTGTGAGTTGCTGAAACAGAAACGATATATCTGGATAGTCAGCAGATTGGGCAATTTGAGGGAACTTGAAATTTCTTCTATCAAGGGAGATTGGAGTTCATCTCAGCAACAAAGAGAGGGGCTGCCAGAGGTTGTGCATTTCCCCTCCTTCCAGTTTTTATATTGTTTCTTTTCTGCATTGTAAGACACTCGGATTCTCTTGAGTTGAAAGCCAATATATATATACAATCAATATATATACAATATATAAAAGCCAATATATACACAATATATATAAAATATAAATATACACTCTCTGTCTGTCTGTCTGTCTGTCTATACATACGTACGTACGTACATACACACACACTCACTATATATGTATTATATATATTGTATACATATATAGTGTATGTGTGTGTGTATGTATATATATATATATATATATATATATATATATATATATACACACACACACACATATATACACACACATATATACACACACACACACACACACACACACACACACACACACACACTATATATGTATTCCTTCATTTCCTCTCCTATATATGTATCCCTTCATTTCCCCTCCTTCCAATTATATATATATATAATAAGAAGGAGGGGAAATGAAGGAATACATATATATATAACTGGAAGGAGGGGAAATGAACAACCTCTGGCAGCCCCTCTCTTTGTTACTGAGAAAAAGCCTGCCTGAACAGAAAGCATTTTGCCCCGAAGGACAACAAAGAAGGGGCCAGACTATCTTCCTGTGGGAGGGAGTTCCAAAGTCTGGGAGCAACAGCAGAAAAGGCTTCCTCTTGAGTCCTCAATAAATAAACACACCAGTGAGGGTGGCGGGATGGAGAGGAAAGCCTTCCCAAATGGTATTAAAACCTAGGCAAGCTCCTAAACGGAGATGCAGTTTTTCAAGTAGTTTGGACCCAAGTTGTTTAGGGCTTTATAAGTCAAAACCAGCACTGTGAACTGCTTCTGGAAATGGACTGGTGGCCAGTGGACCTGCTGTAACAGTTACAAGATCTGTGTGATCAGCTCCAGTTAAAAATGTAGCAGTAGCATTTCGGACCCACTGTTTTTATTTTATTTTATTTTTATTTATCTAATTTCATTTTATGTTTATTCTATCTTGTGGTTGCTTTTTTGCTATTATTATTATCATTATTCAAAAACTCCAGGCACAGGCAAAAGTATAAAAAAATTGACTGGTATTATATAACAGATACAAGTTTTAAACAAAAACCTACTCAGATGATGATGATGATGATGATGATGATGATGATGATGATGATGATGATTGGCTCTGGGCAAAAAAACAGATGATTTAGAACTCACAAACATGAGCCATTTTCGAACTCTGTAATACTGGATAGTCAAAAAATACTCCATAACCCACAAGATATTAGTGCATCCACACATCATAGCAAAGAAATGTGATCAGTTGATCTATTCCGAAATATTGCCACACTGACAGATAACAAACTCTGACACATGACAAACTTACTCATCAGCTCAGTCTGATAGTAAATTCACGCAGAAGCAATTCCAACTGTTGAATCCACAGCATTAGCTAACTATTTGCAATTAATTCCTTTTTGAAACAATGAAGGCACTATGTTGCAATATGCCAGATAATAATAAAAAATTGAATGCTGACAAGTCAGTTCTGACATAGTGACACTTTCCAGGTTTCCTAAGTAAATACATAGACATGTTTTACCATATCTTTCTTCTGGAGGCACTGTGGAACTGTGTGTTCTGCGCAAGGCCCCACAGACTGGCAATACTTGCAGGAGACACAGTGGGGAATTGAACTCCTTATGTCTAGCTCCATTGCCAGAAATCTAAACCTCTGAGCTATTCAGCCAGCTATGAGTGATAACCTCATCCCATTTTTGGTGTTAATGTAATGTAACTTTCCAAATGTGTTTACGACTGCAGCCTTACTCTTTGAATTGTATGGTTCACGTATTGAAGGGCTGATAATTCACCACTAAGTATAACTGGAAATGGATGCCGAGGAAAATATAATCTCAGAGCTCCAGCAATGCGTTTCAGTTCTGACCTGCAAGATCATCAACTATTTCCATTCTGCCCAGCTGCCATTCAGTCTGGCTTGTGCATGCTCATTGCGCTTTTCAATGTCTCTGTCATTGCTCATAACAACATTGCTGAACAACTACAATGGAAACTGTAGGCTGTCCATCTCTTTTGTGTTCCAGCTATTTATCACCTCTCAGTTGGAGCAATTGCAGATTGAAAAGTTAGCAGGAACAGATAATGGAGATTTTGACTGTTGTTGTCCCAGAAAATGAGAAATGACAAAATCATTGCTGACAAATTTGAGCAGTAACACTTCCATATGCAAAGTTTCCTGTCATATTAGCTGTATGAAAATGTAGCAATGGTTCACAGAAAGACAGAGAATGATGAGGCAATAGAGAACACAGCATTCTTTGGAAAATTAATATAGAAGACTGTATTTCGAATGAAGAGAACACACAGAGAAATCCTTGGATATTTTGATTATATTGGTTAATATTGATATACTCTGCCACCCTCTTGGCAATGATGAATGCAAGCCTTCCTCAAAAATGTAATCATAGGTCTGAATACAACTGTTATTCCTGAGTAGAGTAGACCCATTGAATAAATGGTAGTTTCATTCATTAAATGAATCTACTCTATTTGGAACCAACAATTAGCTTTAGCCCATTTATTTATTTAACAACATTATTCTAGTGAATGGGTGCAACATGACTCACAAATAGAGATGGGGACATTCATATACAAATACAAATATCCTTGATGCAGCTGGACCTAATGAAGGTTTGGCTTCTGGGACTGGACCATGCACTCATATGTCTTGCTGTGGCACTGGTTCCACTTGTCCTGTCAATGGTGCCCTGAGCTCCACTCTCTTCCTGCTCAGCTGGCCACCCAGGAGCCGTACAGGGAGACTCCCTATCTGGAGTGGCACCACAACAAGCCATGTGAATGGACTGTCCGGTCCTGGGGGCCGGGCCCTCATTAGGTCCAACTGCCTTTGGGATATTTGTATTCATCTACAAATAAGGATATCCCCATCTCTGCTCACAAATTATTTTTTAAAAACCATATACAGCTAAAAGCACAGTGAGTTACAACATTATAAAAGCAATAATATTTATAATCACATTTAAAAGATTAGTAATTTTAAAACAATTTAAATACTGTTTGAAAACACACCTTAAGCAACAATAGAGGTACAGCATTACACAATAAGACTCTTTTCTTCTGTCTAATTTAATTGCTAAAAGTCTGCCTTAAAAGGCAAGTCTTTGTTACCAGAAAGAAGAGGCCAACCTGACCTTCTGAGGAATGACATTTCAGAACCTGGGAGCAGCCACCATAATGCCAGTCTTCTGTGTCTTCAACAAATATGTGCTTACTATACAGTGGAACCTCTACTTATGACCGTCCCTACCTACTAACATTTCAACTTATGAACAGCTCCATCTGCAAAATTTGGCTTCAACTTGCGAACGGAGCTTACACTTATGAACAGAAAATTTCTTAAAGCCTCAGCAATGGAGGTTGATTTACTGTTTGTTGTTGGAGGATTTCCCCTTCTTAAAGCCTCAGTGCCTTCTGACCACGCTTACTGTGTTCTTTTTTAATTTGGGGGTATTTTTTCTTCAGCCGGAAAGGATTAATCAGTTTTCAATGCATTCCTGTGGAAAATGGTGCTTCTACTTGCAAACATTTCAACTAACAAACATCTTCTGGGGTGGATTAAGTTCATAAGTAGATATTTTTTTAAAGGAAGAGATTGAGAACTGACTTGTCCTGATACTCAAGAATACCACTTGCTTAGCGGCTTCCTACTGTAATCATCCACCTATCTATAAGTAACAAAGAAAGATGGAACAAGCCACAGGAAGTTATTCTCAGGAAAAGCTAAAATCCACTTCCTGAAACAGACTTTTCCAAGATTATTTATACAAATGGCTTCCCTGTGTCGTTTGTAAAGGGTTTTGTACAGCTGAAGTAAGCAGATGGAACAGAGCATCTTTTCACAGTTAAAAACAAGCCAATCTGAATGTGAGTGTTTTACCATTTCATGGTTCCAAAAATGGGAATATTGTATACTAAACACCCATTTCCATTCAAACAACAACAACAACAAACTGAAGGAACACAGATATTTCTCATTACGACTGATGTAGTGTGCTTGAAAAACGAAAAGCTGTATAATTTATGAATTTTGTCAGCTATAAAACAAATGTAAAGCATGCTACTAAAGTATTCTCTGGGTGGTGCCTCGACTTATGAACTTAATCTGTTCCAGAACATGGCTGTAACTCAAAATGGTTGTAAGTTGAAGCACCATTTCCCATAGGAATGCATTGAAATTTGATTAATCGATTCCGGCAATTTTTTGGTCATATCTCAAGGCACCATTCGCAAGTCAAAGCATTCATTCCCATAGGAACTAATGGAAAAGTGGTTAATCTGTTCACTACCACTAGGGGGAGACGTTTTTAACCTAAGATGACTTAGGTTAAAAAAAGGGCAGGAAAGGAGGGAGGGAACAATGGGAAAAAGAGGAAAGAAAGAAGGTCATCACTGGGGCACACAGACCCCCTCAGATAAAGGTTAGGGAGAGAGAAGAGAGGATAGGGAGAGAGAAAAAAGACAAGGGGGGGGAGAGAGAGAGACTTTGGAATCTAAAACACATTTTAAACCCATACATTTTAAACGAAACACCTTCTAAAACAAAAGAGAGGTCACAGTACACAAACCCTAGGAGCCTCAAAATTAAAAAAAAATTCTAGCAGGGACTAAAAATGCTACAACTACACACTGCAAGACCCATCAGAGCAATGAAACATAACCCACCCACCCAAACCCATGCTACAAAAACACTGTACATACAGTACTCACCCAGAACAGGCAGTCTCTCTGTTTTAAAAAAGAAAGTCAAAAAGCAAAAAGCAAAAATCCAAAAAGAAAGAAAAATGCAAAAAAAAACCCACAACAGTACAGTACAGTACAGTACAATACAGCACCAGGCAGTCCGAAGTCTCTCTCCGAACCCACACTCTCTAACTGCTGGGGTGAAAGAGCTACAGAGAAGCAGCCTCTTTGCTGACCAATGGTTAACTGAAAGCAGTTCAAATTCCCTGCCTTCCCCAACTTTTTTCCTGTTTGTAATTCGAAGCACCAGTCTCAAATCGAAGCAAAATTTTGTGGCCGGAGCTGGTCGTAACTTGAATTGGCCATAAGAAGGGATGTTCATAAGTCGAGGCACCAATTAATTATGCAGGATACATATTGCTCTCACTTCCAGAAAGCTGGGTGCTCAATTTATCAACCTTGGAAGGATGTAAGACTGAGTGAACCTCGAGCTGGCTTTCTGGGATTGAACCTGGGTCATGAGCAGAGTTCTGGCTGCCCTCCTGCAGTTTAACCATTGCGCCATGGGGCTCCTACTATAATAGAAACAAGATACGTTTACAACAATAGAACTTCTCACTTCCGATTCATATATCTAGAGAAGCAGCGGGTTGTTGTTTGTAAAATTCTGTGCAACAATAACAGCGAAATCTTGCATACATCTAATCAGAAGTAAACCCTCCTGACTTTAATGCTAACAGATCTTAATTTAGGGTCAAAATACATTGTAACAGTTTTGTAGGTATGCAGAAGGTGCATGTGGTAAAGTGCTCCATTAAGTGGTGAACAATGTTTAACCGTCATAAGTTTTTCTCATCCTTTTCCTCACCTCAGTATCTTTCATTGCAGTGTACTTTGTGTTGTACAGTACTGTAATTAATCATGATTAACCATTGGTAAGTAAACAGAAATTTAATTTATTTTTTTTAATTATTTTTATTTATAACTATAACAAAAACAAATCATATACATAAAACATATACACTTACAACACAATAACAGTGTTCCCCACCACCATATACGGGACCTCTTGCCCTATTCTTCTTTTTCTTCTTCTTCTCGTTCTTCTTCTTCTATTGTCCTCCTCTCCAGAACTGCATGGATTCTTGATTTGGAGCTCTCCCTTTCCCCCTTATTAACACATATTCCAAAAATGTCCCCCATATTACATAAAAATTGTTCTTTTTCAACTCTCCTTTCTTCATCTTTAAATTACAAGTTAATTTATCATTTAATGCTATATTCCATATTTCTTTATACCATTCTTCAATTTGTAATTCAGTCTTTAATTTCCATTGTCTAGCAATAATCAATCTAGCTGCTGTTATTAGATTAGCTATCAATTCTTTAATCATTTTGTCATATTCCACGTTCTCATATATACTTACCTGGCAGGGGAGATACCTTGATCAAGAAATTTAATTTATAAATTTTATTTCTGATATATGCACCCCCCTAAGGAAATCCAATTGTCAGAAGGATTTGGTATCAAACCTTGATGCACAATTTCCAATTGCAGCTAAAAATAAAAATTAGAAAATTGCTGTCTTTTTTTCCACTAGCTGGCCTGCTAATTCAACTATTGTATCTTCTAAAACAATGATTTCCAACCTTGGGTAACCCAGGTGTTCTTGGATGACAACTCCCAGAACACCTTGGGAACCACTGTTCTAGAATGATAGATCCTCCTTTAGCTACAGTGATTTTTAAAATAATGAGATAACCCTAGCAATTGAACATTAGGAACATTCATGAAAGTGAGCTCCAGCCTCCTTAAGGAAAGTTAGAAAAAGAATGGAATGACTCTTCTTAATTCCCCACAAAACTAGATTTCTGTACCCTTGCTCCACTCATGCACAGTTTGTTTTTCAGAGCCTCTGCAAGGGGGTGCCTCCATCTGGCTTCATAATAGCAGGCTGGAGATCATGGAACATGGATAAAGAACAACATAATGTTGTCCTCTATCCATGGTGCAGCAGGATTCCAGCCAAAAAAAATACCTTGTTGAATCTCAAATATTAACAAGTTGTATTTAACATGTCTGGCTTTCATGGAGTAGGGGCTGTATTCTCCTGAAAGTGTCATAAGATACTTTGGTTGTTATAACAGATGAACATAGTTACCTCCCCAAAAGTGTTCTTGTTTATAACCAGCAACTCAAACTGAATAAAAATCAAAGTATTTGTGTGAGTCACACAATGAGTCACTGAGGTCTATTCCTGCATCTTCCTCCTGTCACTGGTGCATGCACCATATCTTTTTCAAACCAACGTAGATATAATCAGAGAAATCACTCCAGTTGATGAATATATTATATCTGGTCAAACTTCTCTATTGTGAAGTCAACTGTTCATAAATGAGAGTAAAAGAAGTGAGGAGCAGGTCTTCTCAATTTAGGCTTTTTCATAGATAGTGGATGAGGCACAAACATTGAGTCATATCTCTTTTCCTTCTCACCTTAGACAAATATATGATGTGGGAGCCCTTTATGATCAGTATAGTTTTATGACCGTATCTCCTGGGTGTTTACTGATGTAATCATCGCATTTCTAACTTATAAGGAAAAAGTTTATCAATTTGCAATATAACTGAATGATACAAGTTGGACAAACTCTTCTACTAAACCAGGCAACCAAGAAACTTACATTCTCAGTATTTTTGTAGGCAAACAATGTATGCAACACACTAGTAAGGATGTGTGACTTAATGGGGGCAATATCCACAGTTAGTTATTCACATTTGACCTTGGAAAAACTTGGGCAAAACTAGAAAGGTGGTGAACACTATCAATTCAGTCCATCCCAACTCAGTGAGACAGGTCAGCCAGGTGTTTTCAAACCTGATGGGCTTTCATGAGAGTAATATGGGTAGCACTGCTTTTGATTTTCAGGGTTTTTCTGGGGGGGGTGGTTCAATTTTTTTTCAATACACTGTCTCTGGGCAAAAAGAGTGGGCCTTTTCTATAAGGAGCATGCAGCAAGCACTGAATGAATAACTGATAGTTTAAAAAGCCATGAACAACCCTTTTCATGCTTCTCTCAGATGATGATATGCAGATCACCTGTCAAGCTGCAAAATTCTGTGTAGCAATGCTTCGATTGTGGAAGTTAAATACCAATTACCATATTTTTTGCTCCATAATATGCACCTTTCCATAAGATGCACCAATTTTTTAGGAGAAGAAAACAGGAAAATATAATCTGTTTTCTTCGCTCCATAAGACGCACAGACTTTCCACCCCCCTGTTTTGTGGGGGGAAAGTGCGTCTTATGGTGCGAAAAATACAGTAGATAGTATCTCCTAGCTGTATGTATGCCAACATGTTCTAATGGAATATTGAAATTATAAGGTATTATAAGGTTTTATACTTATGTGACTGGTCTAAGGACTGTAAATAAACTATTGATTGAACCCTTTCTGTGCTTTAAAAGTTCATGCTGCAAAGCAGTAGTCATCCAAATTTTGCACAGGATGTGGGTTGTTTGTGTGTGTGTGCATGCTATCTGCATTACTGTATCATTTGTCTACCTTATTTAAAATGTTTATACCCTAGCTTTTTCCTCAAGAGGATTCAAGGTGGCTTACAATATAAAAAAACACACAATATGAAAACAGGAAGGGGAGGGGAAAATAAGCAAACAATAAGACCAAGCAGAAATAAAAACAGCAGCCCAACGTCTAGGCGGTTCAAAGAGAAAAGTCTTTGCCTACCTGTGCAAGGGCAGCAAAAAGGGGGACAGCCTGACTTTGCTTAGTTTACATGAAAAACATTTTCCATCTCCTCATTCTCTTGTTGAGAGTGTTAAAAAAAAACTGCTCCTGTTATGGGGCAAGGAGAATCATGGTACATCTGAGAATGAGCCAATTAAGGATTTACATCTCTAAGCAAAACCTTCTTCTCCAACAAGGTTTTCCTGGGTCTTCTCCCTGGGAGGCTTCCAAAGGCATCTCCAAGGACTGAAAGGATTATCTGGGAAAGTTTGAAATGAGACAAAGGCTGTGTGGGCAGAGGCCAAGGGCAAACAGCAGAATTTAGAGTTGCTACCTTACAATAGCAGAATGACTTTCCACTGTCAGAACCCTAGTTGTTATATTTGCAATGGAAGGATAGTTGGTACACATTGCATGGGAAAATAGAGTGTTAAGCTCAGTGACGGAGGAGCACATGATCATGTAGGATTAGATGTATCTTGCTGTCACCATCATACCTTTGACTTTTAAAGGACAACAGAAAAGCACACAAAATGCAATGAAACTGATAATTAAAATAAAATACCTTCAAATGTCCTTTCTCTCTACTTCAATCTCCCGTGCTTTACTAAATCCCCAAAAGTAAGCTACTACAGAGAATTTGATTATGAACACGGCTGGATGGATATTGCAGGATTTCTGCCAGCTCTTTGTTTGTATGTGTGATCCAATGCAGCCCTGCCTGGGCCATTCTTGTGTGCTGGATTTTAGCAAACACTCCAGTCTCTCTAGCTTTTAAAATGATAGATGTTTGCAGAAGCTAATTTCAAAGTGTCATGCATATTTACAGAAACCTCTTTTGACATTTGCATATGTTCATATTAGCATTAGTCACGGAAGAGCCTCCAGATGCAACCAAATAGGCAGCTGCAACACTATCACGTGACTTGTCTTGCCACCCAGAACTGACAGCTAATCAAAGTACTTCAATAAATGATAACTTTGCAGATCACCTAAGATACTTTTTGAACTAAGTAAAGCTCCTGAACTTACTTCACAGCACCTTGTGTTCCTGATGGCTTTTATAATTGCTTCTATCCAAATAAGTCTACACGGAAACAAATTCCATTAAAACTGCATTCTCATTCTCCATGAAAGAAATGAATTACATCTATGACCATGGCAGGCAAAAGTGTGGCTTCAGTCCATCTCATTGCTGCAAAATGTAACCGATTCCAAAAATTAACATGTTTGAAAAATTGGTTGGTTATTATTATTATTATTATTATTATTATTATTATTATTATTATTATTATTATTATTATTATTATTATTATTATTATTATTATTATTATTATTATTATTATTATTATTATTATTATTATTATTATTATTATTATTTTGCTGTTTGACAAGCAGTAGTTCCAAAGGGATCCGGTCCGCTTTCTCTAAGAAAAAGCAATATATTGATATGATGGCATTTGAAGATAATGGTGGATTTCACCCTCTCATGACTGAATTCTGTGCTAAATTGTCATGCTGACAGAACAAAACCAAAAGACACCCAGGAATAGCAATTATGAGCTAAATTATTTGGCTTCATAATCCATCAATAATCCACAATCCATCATTGACCTCCGAAGGCAATCCCTTCACTTCAATGTCTCAAATACAAATCACATTAGTTAGAAAAGACTTGCCCAAGCAAGAGATTCGAGTCAGTCTTTCCATCTGTGATTTATTGATTGATTGATTGATTGATTGATTGATTGATTGATTGATTGATTGATTGATTCAATTTATTATTATTATTATTATTATTATTATTATTATTATTATTATTATTAACACTTTTATCCTGCTGAACCACTACTCTGGGTGGTCAACAGATCAACTTTGAAATAACATAATAATAAGAAAAGCAACAACAACATCAAAAATTCAGAAAGTTCAGGAAAGGGAACATTATAAATATAATTCCTCAAGGTACAATATTGTTAAGCACAATAAAAAATAAGTAAATAAGTAAATAAACAAGATAGAAGTACACAAATTCACAATAAAACCTGCCAGGAAACAAAAAAAAATCAAAATTAATTAAATTTTGATACTGTACTGTATCAAAGAAAATGCTGGGATCAAGCCTAGAGATGCCACAGAAGTTTCATTTTGCAAACACAGAATGATCTTGCAATTTTTCAGAGTGTTAAATTGTTCTCTTTCAGAATGATGTGATCTTAACATTACACATCTCTTTTGCTTGTCTAGCCCCATCTAGTTAATTTCAATACACTTTAGCTGGAAGTAGAAATGCAGCTTTAAATAGCTTATACTGAGCAAAAACAACAACAACAAAAAAACACAGATGCACAAGAATTCAAGAAGGGTCCATCATCACCCTTGTGAGGCATCACAGATATCCAATACAACATTGAAGCTTGAAGTATGAAATTCATCTATAAGGAGGTCTGAACTAGTGAATATTGGATTCTTTTAGAAATCAGCACCTGAGTAAAACAGAGTTTTCTTAGGTTCAGAAAAACATCCATCAAACTTTGTTTAAAGCACTGCCGATATCTGAGTAAATTTAGTAAATTTGAGTACAATTATCCTAGAAGCCACTGAAAGGATTGGTTAAATGGTAAGCTGCTAATTATTCCATCACTTTTTGTTTCACATAAGCATTTGAAAAAACTTCTAACCGGTCTGAAATTGTACAAGGGTGGTATGAAGGAAGATTAAATGAATTAAATTGGCAGCATTTATTAACAAGAGAGATTGCAGCTGAAAATTGGCTAAAACAGAGGTTTGTGAGTGCTAAGTACGGAGAAGCAAAGCATAAGCTTCTGATCTAAATACCTCCTTACTCTGTTTGAGTGAATAGATAGGTGGAAACCTCATAAAAGGAGAAAGTAGACAATTCTTCTAAACAATCTATGTATTATGCCATGTTACTGTTCTGTCAGAGCATCACAAAGGCACTGTTATATTTAGCCTGGCGGTTATCATTATTAAGAGAAAGGCAGCCACCATCACCGCGTACAACTGTTCCTTACACCTGCCCCCAAATGACTCTTCAGCACAAAGAAGGAACTACTGCCAGTCCTCATTCCCACAACTACCTGCGCAACAAAGATATGTTAATGCTACAGATGTGACCCTCACTTTGCAAAAAGTTCTTTCTGCGAGGGTCTTTTCCCCTTTCAAGAAATCTTGAAGATCGTTATCATTATTTTCCCAGAAGAAACACCAACCTGCGAAGAATTATTACAATTCCTGAGCCGAATGGTGTATCTCCTGCACAATAGTCACTCGACAGGGCGTTGTGTTGTGCAGAATTTGTCAATTTCTTGTGCAAAAGAATGGGAAAAGAAAAAACAGAGTGGTAGGGGCACGAAATACAACACTGCGGTCTCATTTTTGTGGGAAGCCAAAGAATCTAGCTGGCCCAGGCATGGCAAGACGTGGAAAACCACATAGAACAAGACAATTTCCAAATATTCTTCACAAGCTGAGGTACTGCTGCCTTGAAGGGAGCAGAATGCAACAGTGGAGAAGCCTGTGCCTCCCTCTAATCTGCATGTATGAATACATTCCAGGACTAGAAGCCACTAGCAGACCAAGGGAGGAGGATATTGGGTGGTGCCAAGCCCAAGAAAAGATGGAGGTGGAGGGCAAGCAGTGCCTCCACTCCCTTCAGATGTTGGCTCTGGGTAATTCCACATAATGGCAGCAGCTTTTTCCAATGGTGGAGCTGAGGCTCACAGGATAGGAGACATGGGGAACATGATTTTACTCTTGGCAATGGCCTCACTTAGCCCCATGGCTCACCCACCGGATTTGTTTGCAAAGGGGGAAGATGATATCTCACAGCCAAAGGAAAGCAAGTGCACAAGGGGAATTTGATGGCCCAGCCGGGATCATCCTCTCAGGAACCCAAGGAGGGAGGGCAGGGAGAAGAGGGCAAAGGCCAGTCTTGTCAGGGAAGACTCAAGGGATGAAGAGAACCTGGCTGATATGAGGGCTGGTTAGGATGGTAATTGTGTTTCTAGCTCTTGGTAGAAAACTTAGTTTTTGTGAATGCAGAAATATAAATGGCATGCCAGGTCATAAACTGAATGGTGAAAGCAGGACAGAAGGAAGATTCCTCTTCCCTGTCTTTGAAAAGAATGACATGTAGCCACAGTATGGGCTTTGATGATTTAATTGATGACTTTGCAGCAAGAAATGCAAGGAAGGTTCTTCTCATTAAAAAGGAGCACGTTTTCCTTCTTCTTCTTCTTTTTTGCCATCACCTCAGTGTCTTTGTTAGTTTTCCTTTTCCTTTCCCCACATCTAATTGTGACACATGACTGCCAAGTGGCCTAGGGAGAGTGCCAGTCCATGGCATGATTCCTCTTGGCTCTTTGCTCTACCCCATGAGTGCCTCAGAAATGTACAAATATCCTGATTTGGACTGCATTTACACAATTGCTGCTGTCCATCATATGATGGCATGAAGAACAAAAGTCCTAGAGATGGAAACATGATTGTGGTTGGAATTTCATCGACACTCATCTCACCCTGAAAATATAAAGGGAACATCTCAGGGACTCTTAAGCTGTGACATTATTTTTTTTCTTCACTGAAATGTCTCTGTCTGTGGGGCAAAACAAACATTTGCATTACTTTCTAGAAAAGTACACTTTGTTGTCTTCTTTTTCCTTCCTCTTCTCCTTCTTCTTCTTCCTTCCTCTCCTCCTCCTCCTCCTCTCACATGCTATATGGAGATTAATTCTGCTTAGGGAAATGAGTCATTCATCGTTTGAATTAATCTCAAAGTATATTAAAAATTGCAAATTTTGACTCAGGTGACCTCCACAAGACCTATGAAATGCATTAATCTGTGCAAATCCATACCATACAGACTTGGCTTCCTGGCATATTATTTATTTTCTGCAGTAGTGACAGAAAAGGTCAAATTGATGCATATGCTGCTGTGCTGAGTAGGAAGACTAAGGAAGTCATACTTGGCCTCCTCCTACAGGGTTAAGAGTACCTACATGGAAACATATCTTTTGAAGCTTACTCTGTAGACCTAAATTGGTGTGTGTGTGTGTGTGTGTGTGTGTGTGTGTGTGTGTGTGTGTGTGTGTGTGTGTGTGTGTGTGTGTGTGTGTGTGTGTGTGTGTGTGTGTGTGTGTGTGTGTGTGTGTGTGTGAGAGAGAGAGAGAGAGAGAGAGAGAGAGAGAGAGAGAGAGAGAGAGAGAGATTTATGGTGTGTCCAATCTTACCAGATTCATGCCAGTAGAGCACAATTATCCAAAACATGGATTTTCAGCTCTTCTCCTGCCCAAGCTCATGGCTTGCTTATTTGTATTGAATGAACAATCTTTCCCTCTGCAAGCAAACTGCTTGGGGAGTCATTAAGTCCAACATGCTCTGAGATTCACCTCAGAGCAGAAACAGATGAGGCTTTATAATTAGAAGTGGAGCTTCCCTTATACTAGTTTTCCCCCATTACAGTGTTTTCACAGTTCTGCTAAAGCAAACAAGTTTGTTTTTGTTTGCTGATTGGTCATTGGGAAATAAGCATGGGAGTTATTTGCAAGTTTCAAAGCAATGTGTGTTTGGAGACACAATGTTTTAGCACCTTCTAATGTTGATGCTGATGTTCATTGTGCTTCTTTTCTCAATTTCTCTTCATGCTGGTGGCATGGGAAGAATCTGAGAGAGTGTGGTATCCTATTGATCCAAGCTTTCTCCCTCCTTACTCCTGTCTATACTTTATTTTTGCTTCTTTCTGAGGTCCGAATTCCAACACTGGCAATAATCTGCAAGAGAAAGATCTGTGATAGCTGTTTGCTTTTCTTGGCTTTTGTGAGAGAGTGTGTTCTATTTTTCTATTTTTTTTTTTTCATGCATGCATTGGGGACACTTCCCCTGTTTGACTGATTTTTTTTAAAAAAGTTTTTAAATCATAGAATCCTAGAATGATATATAAGGGACATATAAGGTCATCTAGTCCAACTCCCTCCTTAATGCAGGAATCCAAATCAAACTATATCTGACAGATGGTTGTCCAATTTTCTCTTGAATGTCTCTCTTCTTTTCTCAAGGCTAAATATATCCAGTTCCTGCAGTATTTATTCATAAAGCTTGGATTCCAGTTGATCATCTTTGTTACCCTCCTCTGAACTTGTTCCAGTTTGTTCACATCCTTCTTAAACTGTACACAGTACACAAGATGAGCCCAAACAAGTGGTGATTAGAGTGGAACTTGTACATAATGGAATCTATGGACTGTACATCTGTTAATGCATCCTAAAATAGCATTGGTCATCTTTGCAGCCACATCACACTGTTGGCTCATATTCAGCTTGTGATCTACAGCAATTTCAAGGCCCTTCTTGCTCCATCTTGTAACTGTGTGTTTGGTTTTTATTCCTCCAGATGTAAAACTTTCAGCTTATCCTTGATAAATTTCATTGTGTTGCTTCCAGCTCAGTACTCAAGCCGATAGGGATCTTTTTGAATTTTGTTTCTGTCTTCTAGAGTATTGGCTATTCCACCCAATTTTGTATACTCCTCAAATTTGATAATACAGTAATTCCCTACACAACTCATCGACGTCATTAAGAAAAATGTGGAAAAGCTCATTTGGGTTTTTTTTACTGTGAATTTATTCTGTTAAAGGTGTACATTTTGATGGGGTTTTTTGAGACTCTTGGTGGTGGCTGGTTCTACTATTGCTTGTGTTTGGAATAGACTTGATTCTCTGTTGTCTCATCTCTGCTCTTTTGAGGTACATTTTAATGGTGCTTTAGGTATATGTTGTTTTACTAGTACCAAAACTAACAAACAAACACACACACATGAATGAGGAAAAAATGAAACAATAATGACTCAAAAGACATAATCCCTTTCATATTAACTGAAAGTAATACTGCATTAAAAAACACATGAAAATGAAAGAGGGAAGACCCAAAATGAAACAAAGGAATTTTTTGTACCATGCATTTCTCTAGCAAAGAACTCAGAAGTATGGGTGGAGCACCACATGTGTGGATCCCTCATGTGAAACATCATGGTAGGAAGTGGGAATAGAAAAACCTGGGAAGACAAAGGAAAATATGCTTAGATATAAATCTTCCTTGTCGTTCCTGTTGCATATTAATTCACTAAATCATTTCATTCGTTTGTTTAGTCATTTAGTCGTGTCCGACTCTTCGTGACCCCATGGACCAGAGCACGCCAGGCCCTCCTGTCTTCCGTTGCTTCCTGGGGTTTGGTCAAATTCATGTTGATAGCTTCGATGACACTGTCCAGCCATCTCATCCTCTGTCGTCCCCTTCTCCTCTTGCTTTCACACTTTCCCAACATCAGGGTCTTTTCCAGGGAGTCCTCTCTTCTCGTGAGATGGCCAAAGTATTAGAGCCTCAGCTTCAGGATCTGTCCTTCCAGTGAGCACTCAGGGTTGATGTCCTTTAGAACTGATAGGTTTGTTCTCCTTGCAGTCCAGGGGACTCTCAAGAGCCTCCTCCAGCACCACGATTCAAAGGCATCAATTCTTCGGCGGTCTGTTTTCTTTATCGTCCAGCTCTCACTTCCATACATCACTACAGGAAAAACCATAGCTTTGACTATTCGGACTTTTGTTGGCAAGGTGATGTCGCTGCTTTTTAAGATGCTTTCAAGGTTTGTCATCGCTTTCCTCCCAAGAAGCAGGCATCTTTTAATTTTGTGGCTGCTGTCTCCATCTGCAGTGATCATGGAGACCAAGAAAGTAAAATCTGTCACTGCCTCCATATCTTCCCCTTCAATTTCCCATGAGGTGATGGGACCAGTGGCCATGATCTTAGTTTTTTTGATGTTGAGTTTCAGACCATTTTTTGCACTCTCCCCTTTTACCCTCATTACAAGGTTCTTTAGTTCCTCCTCACTTTCTGCCATCAGAGTGGTATCATCTGCATATCGGAGGTTGTTGATATTTCTTCCGGCAATCTTAATTCCGGTTTGGGATTCCTCCAGTCCAGCCTTCCGCATGATGTATTCTGCATATAAATTAAATAAGCCGGGGGACAATATACAGTCTTGTCGTACTCCTTTCCCAATTTTGAACCAATCAGTTGTTCCATATCCAGTTCTAACGGTTGCTTCCTGTCCCACATATAGGTTTCTCAGGAGATGGATAAGGTGGTCAGGCACGCCTATTTCTTTAAGGACTTGCCATAGTTTGCTGTGGTCCACACAGTCAAAGGCTTTTGCATAATCAATGAAGCAGAAGTAGATATTTTTCTGGAACTCTTTGGCTTTCTCCATAACCCAGCACAAGTTAGCAATTTGGTCTCTAGTTCCTCTGCCGCTTCGGAATCCAGCTTGTACTTCTGGGAGTTCTCGGTCCACATACTGCTGAAGCCTACCTTGTAGGATTTTGAGCATAACCTTGCTAGCGTGTGAAATGAGTGCAATTGTGCGGTAGTTGGAGCATTCTTTGGCACTTCCCTTCTTTGGTATTGGGATGTAAACTGATCCTTTCCAGTCCTCTGGCCACTGTTGAGTTTTCCAAACTTGCTGCCATATTGAATGTAGCACCTTAACAGCATCATCTTTTAAGATTTTAAATAGTTCATTTGGAATGCCATCACCTCCACTGGCCTTGTTGTTAGCCAGGCTTTCTAAGACCCACTTGACTTCACTCTCCAGGATGTCTGGCTCTAGGTCAGCAACTACATTGTCTGAATTGTCCGGGATATCCAAATCTTTCTGATATAATTCCTCTGTGTATTCTTGCCACCTCTTCTTGATGTCTTCTGCTTCTGTGAGGTACCTTCCATTTTTGTCCTTTATCATGTCCATCCTTGCACAAAAGGTTCCTCTGATATCTCCAATTTTCCTGAACAGATCTCTGGTTTTTCCTTTTCTTTTATTTTCCTCTATTTCTTTGCATTGTTCATTTAAGAAGGCTCTCTTGTCTCTCCTTGGTATTCTTTGGAAGTCTGCATTCAATTTTCTGTAACTTTCCCTGTCTCCCCTGCATTTTGTTTCCCTTCTCCTCTCTGCTATTTGTAAGGCTTCCTTGGACAGCCACTTTGCTTTCTTGCATTTCCTTTTCTTTGGGATGGTTTTTGTTGCTTCCTCCTGTACAATGTTACAAGTATCTATCCAAAGTTCTTCAGGCACTCTGTCCACCAAATCGAGTTCCTTAAATCTGTTCTTCACTTCCACTGTGTATTCATAAGGGATTTGATTTAGATTATACCTGAGTAGCCCAGTGGTTTTTCCTACTCTCTTCAGTTAAGCTAAATCATTAGATTATTCATTTAGATCCAGTTGACTCAATTCTTGTAGCTGTAGCTCCATTAATTCAGATCCAGAAAGGAGGAAGGGTGGGAACAAAGAGAAAGGACAGAATGTGTAAAACAGCAGGTTCTCTGCATTGCTATTTTATGAAGGAATCGAGTTGAGCCTGTCCCTTGCCCAACCAAAGTCTCTCATTCCCACCACATCAGTGGAGACGCTCCTTCTCTTGGCAGTTAGAAAAAAAGAGGAGGAGAAATAAACATCTGCACATGGTGGATGGTGCCCTTCTGTACTAGTCATTTGGTTCTATGTTCTGCATGAACATTGCAAATACAATCAACTCTGCAAAGTTTTGAAATTATGGCCAGCTTCTATTGGTGTTCATTAAAGGTTTACATAATTTGCCACAACTAACTGAGGTTAATTGATGATGTGCTAAGGGATGTCTTAGTCATGTGACTCATCATACCAGCTAGTTGACGAGATGTCAGGGCATATCTTACTTGATTGTGGAAGCAAGATATGCCCTAACATCTTGTCAACCAGCTGGTATGAAAACCTTATGTGAATACTGATATGATCCAAGCCTTTAAATCAAATAAAAACTACAGTGATACAATGTCAGCTCAGTTTGGATGCTATCCAAAAAGAGAAAGAGAGGAATGAGTGTGTCATAGGATCCACACATATAGTTCCTTAGATGTCTCTCAAATTCGTACGTTTTAGGAACTGAATCACAAAATACCTACATCTTCCAAACTCTTTTCCTTGCAAAAAGATCCAAGAATCAAAGAAGGCAATCCTAGAGATAAAATCTTCTAAACTATGAAATAAGATACAAGGACAGTTAGAAATAAAATCACTACAAAGATCTTCCTTTTCATTGCCCCTACTGCACCCATATAGTGACATTCTATTTTATCTATTAAGGAAGGAAGGCCTGATTCCCACCCCACAGAAACCGGAACTCCTTTCCTGTCCATCTCTCTTTCTTTCTA
Source organism: Pogona vitticeps (assembly GCF_051106095.1). Lineage (NCBI taxonomy): Eukaryota > Metazoa > Chordata > Lepidosauria > Squamata > Agamidae > Pogona > Pogona vitticeps. The sequence continues at coordinate 92,413,743 of NC_135784.1, forward strand.
AGAGGAATTTTCATAATCACAGTCCCTTAAGAATTTCCCCACCCACTAGACTGAATAGTCCATACAACTTCCACCTGAACCATTCAGCTTGTGAGCAGGCCTTGCCCTTTGCCTTTCACATTGGCATGGGGCTTTCACAGAGAACCAGCAATGCATAAATAGTGTTATACATTAAAATAAGGATTGGGATGAATATTGACAGGAGGGCACAAGACAGGTCAGTGATCATGTCTATGCCCTTTATTCAGTCACATTAAAGATAGGGGAGGGGCTTCTACACATCCCTATTGTGCATCTTTACAGAAAAGAAAATCTTACTGTATCCAGAGTGATGTATTTGCTTATGAAAGTGTTTAGAACTGCAGCCTTAAACGACTTGCATGTTTTTCCTCTTTCCTTTCTGGCCATTCATTGCCACTTCTGAAGTGCAGCAAAGAGGGAGATGCAATCTTTTAATTAAAAATATTAAATATCTAAGTCTTCATTTTCCCTCAGTTTAAATCCCAGTGCTGTATTTTGAAGACCAGCCTAGTCAGGAAATTGTGAAGTGTTTCACACAAACATTTTCTCTTCTATAATGACGACTGAATGCGTTAAAGAGCATAACGATCTGGAAGGAAGGAAGGAAGGAAGGAAGGAAGGAAGGAAGGAAGGAAGGAAGGAAGGAAGGAAAGAAAGAAAGAAAGAAAGAAAGAAAGAAAGAAAGAAAGAAAGAAAGAAAGAAAGAAAGAAAGAAAGAAAGAAAGAAAGAAAGCATTGTAAAAGTATTACACTACTTCCCAGTGGAGGTGGTATAGGGTTTCAGCTGCTCTTGTATTTCCATCAATGCTCTTATCACTGACAGAGTTAGATGTCTCACAGTGATAATTGGTTATGAAAATCATATAGCATTGGATTATAGCCTCCTGAAAAGGTATCAGTTCTTTTTGATATTAATTAATTTTCTTTTCTGTAGGTTCTATGGCAGCTTCTTTGAGAGAGCAAGATTCCCTTGGAGAAAAAAGAATGGTAGAACCTGTATATACAGTAACAGGACAGGGCATGGTGTAATAGGAGATACTGGGAACATAGAAGGCAGCATGGGTGACACAAGTAGAACTATCTAGCCCAGTGTTGTCTGCAGTTGCTACCAGTAGCTGTGAGTGGCTTTTTTTTTGTCAATAGACTCTCTATTCCACAGCTACAGTAGACAGAATGTAGGACAGATATAGTTACATTTCCTTTAAGGTCAGGCTAGACATTACAAGACAGCTCACTGCAAATCCTCAAGGATTAGAAATTGTCTAGTGGTCTGTCATGAATCACACCCTTCAAGGTCCAGATGATTTCATGAAGCCGTCCCCAAACAATAACCTCCAAAAGCAACAGTTGCTTCTTGCATTGATTTTGCACAGGAGCCAAACCTATATGGGGCTGTGGTGATTAGTTATCGCTTCCAGCTGCACTCCCTGTCTGATTCCCTTCAACACTTATAACCTGGGCTTGGCTAAGCCCTCAACTGAACGACCGCAGGTCATTGCATCAGTTATTATTATTATTATTATTATTATTATTATTATTATTATTATTATTATTATTATTATTATTATTATTATTATTATTATTATTATTATTATTATTAATAATAATAATAATAATAATAATAATAATAATAATAATAATAATAATAATATTTATATTTATATTTATATTTATATTTATATTTATATTTATATTTATATTTATATTTATTTATTTATATTTCATTTATACCCCACCTATCTGGTCAGTTGTGACCACTCTGGAAAGAAAGATCAGCACATTTTGCTTTGTGTTCTTATGAGGCAAACAAAGATTTTGTTTGTGTTTGGATTCTTGACACATTGATCTTGGAGGAGATTGCAATTGAAACATGTTATGTTTTCTTCTAATAATAATGGGCTAAGTGCAAGATCCATTTTCATCCATAAAGTGCCATTTATCAGAATTTGGATTCTGAAGGATCTTGAACAAAGATTTTTTTCAGAAGTCATACAGGGATTATAGAAAGAACGATGCACCTTTAAGGCTTGAGGAAATTTTTGATTCCTCCTACATACAGTTTTCCAAAACCTCAAGCTCTTTCCATTCCTAATACACGACCTAGGATTTTTGATAACTTTTTTTTTCAAAAATAAAACAAAATGAAATGTTCACACATTTGTGTTGGCCAGATTCAACAGATACAGCTGTTCCCAGCAAAGAGAGGCCCATATTGTACACACCTGGTGTACAGATGTTAATGATAAAAAGCCTTTGAGGGGAAAAACAACAGATGGTGAAGAAAATTCAACACTAAAATAGTAAATTTCATAGGTGTTCAAACGCAGGCTTTTAAGAGCTTTGCACTTAAAGCCCTGAGCTCAGATGTCCAAATCTATCCATCTCTCCTTTTGCTCCGTCTAATTTATGTTTAAGTTCTTTCCATTCTGGATATAAATACATTTTCAAATTTCAAGACAATTCCATTAAAAAATAAACCAAAATGAAATTTACCCCAATTTTTGTGACTATCAAATATGTCAGTTTTGTTTTCTTCCACATATAAATTATGCAAATACTGATAAATTGTAACCATGAACAAGCTGAATAAAATTTTCATGTATTTCACTCTTATTATTTACTTCCCTTTTCACAGCCCGATTTTTAGACACATGCTTTTTATTTCCCTATCACCTGTCTTAAAAATCTGCTTTAGTGGTCTATTTTATGTGTCCATAAAAAGTTCTTTCACCACCTGTCTTCAGACCCATTACACTAGGAAGACCCTCGTTGTTGTTTAGTCGTTTAGTCGTGTCTGACTCTTCGTGACCCCATGGATCAGAGCACGCCAAGCCCTCATGTCTTCCACTGCCTCCTGGAGTTGGGTCAAATTCATGTTGGCCACTTTGGTGACACTGTCCAACCATCTTGTCCTCTGTCGTCCCCTTCTCCTTTTGCCTTCAGTTTCCCAATATCAGGGTCTTTTCCAGGCAGTCTTCTCATGAGATGGCCAAAGTATTGGAGCCTGAGCTTCAGGATCTGTCATTCCAGTGAGCACTCAGGGTTGATTTACTTCAGAATTGATAGGTTTGACCTCTTTGCAGTCCAGGGAACTCTCAAGAGTCTCCTCTAGCACCACAATTCAAAAGCATCAAATCTTCAGCGGTCAGCCTTCTTTATGGTCCAGCTCTCACTTCCACACATCTCTCCTGGAAAAACCATAGCTTTGACTATGCGGACCTTTGTCGGCAAGGTGATGTCTCTGCTTTTTAAGATGCTGTCTAAGTTTGTCATTGCTTTCCTCTCAAGAAGCAGGCATCTTTTAATTTTGTGGCTGCTGTCACCATCCGCAGTGATCCATGTAGCCCAAGAAAGTAAAATCTGTCCCTGCCTCCATATCTTCCCTTTCTATTTGTCAGGAGGTGATGGGACCAGAGGCCATGATCTTAGTTTTTTTTTATTTTTTTTATTTTGAGCTTCAGACCATTTTTGGTGCTTTTCTCTTTCACCCTCATTAAGAGGGTCTTTAATTCCTCCTTAGCATTTCTAAATTGTATGCTATTGCTTATACAAATTATTCTTTATTTGTTTTTTCCCCTGACGTATCTTTATTTATACAAATTTGCAGTCTGGCTAAATTCCCACAATTTGGGTGAATTCACGTGTAGTCACTGAAATTGACAGGACTGAAGTTAACCATGAAAAACCATTGGTTTAAACTCAAACCATAACTCAATCTGGGTCCAGCGTGTCACGGCTGAGTCCCATGGAAGCCTAGGAAAGAAGACAGCCCCTGAAACTAAGTGTATTTATTGGCGAGCCAAGGAAGCCATCACAAAAAACAAAACAGCACAATTATAAAAATTTAATCGGTTAAAAATATTAATTATTTAAAAGCCATTTTATCTGGAAGTTGAGTCATGTCAACTGGACTTCTTTCTTGTTAGATTGAAACATTTCGCTACTCATCCAAGCAGCTTCTTCAGTCTGAGGAGAGTTGGTAGGAGACCCCTGATATATCCTCCACGTTGGTTTCACTTTTTCCTGGTCTGAACAGGCTCATTAGATGGACAAAAGACTGGGGCTGAGGGATAATCCCACTTCTGCAGGGGGAGGATTGAGGATATATCAGGGATCTCTTACTATCTCTCTTCAGACTGAAGAAGCTGCTTGGATGAGTAGCGAAACGTTTCAGCCTAATAAGAAAGAAGTCATGACTCAACTTCCAGATAACCTCACCTGGATGACTGAGAATCTTTACAGATAAAAAGTCATTTTACTTGCAGGGGGCAAAAATCTGCCTCTGTCCCCGAGACATTAATTCTTTGCCAACTCATTTTACACATCTCAATGTACTCCCTTTGGAATTTCTTAGTAGATGCAGAATTTGTTAGAAGGATCTTTGGCAATTTTATAGGTGATATAGTTCTTCTAATTAGAGAATAGTGCTCATATTTGGGAGTAGTTCAGGATAGGTACCATTTACCACTGCCCAGAGGCCCAGAGGGTCCAGCTCAAGAACAAATTGTGACTAGACAATACTTGGCAATATGTATGCAAATTTATTCTTTTGTGTTTACCTGAGTTGTCTGTATCTGGCAAATATTAATGGATTTGCAGAAGCCAAAGTAAGCTTTATTGTAAGTATGAGCTATGGTTCCAGGTTCGCTTACAAATATATGAGAGTGCAATTTTAGAAATGTTACAAGAAACAATATTACTTTGGTGGGGTAATTGAGGCCATGACATTAGCTTTGCAGAGTAACATAATACTCAGTAAAGGTTTTTTAAAGCTTCTGCATGACTAATATCCTCCGCTTCTAAAATATTGTTTTGATTAGGTTATTTTGTGTGATTTGGGGCCTTTTTTATTTTTAACTTTACATCCTAGGCATTTAAAGACAACAGGGGAGCATATACTGTACAGATTTTTTCCACGTGTATTGGACCACGTTTGTCAAATAACAACTACAATAAAAGGTGAAGTGTTTGTTAGTCATATGTTGGTAAGTAGTGGATAACTCTTAAAGCAGCAGCTGATGGTAACATGTTACCTTTTGAAAATAATATTTCAAACTCCAATAGGGAAAGAGCTTGCACCCTATAAAACAAAGGAAATAACAAATAAATAATAATAAAGGAAAGCTGGATTATTTTATTTTGAAATAGAAATCACCTTATTTAACCTATGCATCTGATGGCAGCAGGTGGCATTCTGGGAAAAATAAGCACATTAGAGGGAAACTCTGCACTAATTTACAGAGTCTCTCCCTCCCAACATAGGCTGAAATATCTAGTTCTTAAGCCCTTTTCATTTATAAGACTCCCCACACTTCTGGTGGCATTTATGCTCGGATCCATTAATATTTGTCATTCTTATACAGTTTTTTCGAAAATGCCATTTGGAAACAGCATTCCAGATCTGCCACTGATTTCTACAATACGACGATTATATGAGTTCTTTCATTATCCATATGTCCCCACACACACACACACCTCCAAGAAACTCATCTTCTTCTGTGATAAATGTGTAATATAATGACACAATCATCTTTGCCCCCCTACATGTTTTCAGTTATTACCATGGAGTTAGGAAGATCTCAGACCTCCTTCCAGTTCTTTCTCCAACTCTTGAGGTGATCTGTGAAAAGCCATTTAGCATTAGCCTTTTTTTCCCTCTAGCTGTGTTTCTGCATAACTCTTAGCAGAGATCTCAGCGGGAGGAACAGCTTCAGAAACAGACTGCAAAATTGTAATTTATTCCATGACAATGTGGATAACTGTCAGCTTTAATAATTTACTCAGCATATTGCTGATTTGTCACGTTTCCATAGGTTTTTTGCTTCCTATGTGGGACGTCAATATTTTTCCCATATCCCCAAGGAATGGACAATTGAGCTCTGTTGAGACTACATGAAAATGGTATTTGGCAGCAAACTGCAACATTCCCTAGAAGTGGGGGGGGGATAACTGTATAAGGAAGGGTATGAGTTATTACTGTACTGATTTAGGTCTTCTGTCCCTCATTTCTTAGTGTTCAGATGAATTCATCAGAATGCTATTGCAAACATTGCATGGAATGTGCTGACAGAAGGGACAGGAAGTAATCGTATGGATCCACATTATTTTCTCTGTGAGTGGATAGGCAGGTATGGTAGAGGTCTTATTAGTTACAAAACACACTGACAGAATGCATGGGAAAGGATTGGGAGAAAGGCAGGGAAGAAGGAATGAAATGGAATGGAATGAAAGGCTTGTATGTTGGTTCTGCTACCTAGGTAGGATAGATATTGTTTGTGGATGAATTTGACCTTCCAGCTAATTTGAGGACTACCTTGGTGCCGTTGAATACCAAAGCTGCCAGATTCACATTAAACAAACAAACAAACAAAACAGTAAGAGTTCTTTAAAAAAACAAGGTGCATAGGAACTGTGTGACTTGATTTTAAGTTGAATTGTGCTCCTGGGAGCCCCCTGGCAATATAATTCTGCATATAAAGAAGGTGCACATTGTTCATAAAATCATAGAACAGTAGAACTGGAAGGGATCCCATGGACCATTGAGTCCAAACCTTACCAAAGCAGGTGATCCACTGTCAAAGCATCTCTGAGAGATAGCCATCTAACTAATGTTTTGAAACCTCCAGCTGTCAGGTCAGAGATTCTGATCCCTGAACATATCTCTAAGACGCCTAGAGCAGTGGTCCCCAACCTTGGGCCTCCAGATGTTCTTGGACTTCAACTCCCAGAAATCTTGGCCAGCAGAGGTGGTGGTGAAGGCTTCTGGGAGTTGTAGTCCAAGAACACCTGGAGGCCCAAGGTTGGTGACCACTGGCCTAGAGAACTGAATAGATTTCACTGAGCCTCATGACCCTAGGTGAACTGCCGTCTGTGAGATCCTCTTAATAAAAAGGCCAGTTCCCATCAGAGCCCTGCTGTCTCCACCCAAAAGGCAGACGGGATGTTTTGCACCATGTGACTTCCTAGGAACTCACCAAAAGCTCATCCCCTCGCACTACCCACCATGGCATGGGGCTGTTTATATTCCTGCCAAAACACAACTGAAAACTTGAGCCCCAAGGCCCCCTTGTAGATCATGTAGAACAGTGGTTCTGAACCTTGGGTTACTCAGGTGTTTTTGGACTGCAACTTCCAGAAGCCTTCGCCACCAGCTGTGCTGGCTGGGAGTTGCAGTTCAAAAACACCTGAGTAACCCAAGGTTAAGAACCACTGATGTAGAAAAAGGTCTAGACCTGCATCAGACAAGTGAACTCCATCACTCCTATATAGTTCTGGATGACAAACTCTTGTGTCGGGGTGTCTGATAACTGACCCTAACCCCGCCTGCACAGTTTTGGACACTTCATGGTTAACTCCACGCTGTGCCCGGTCAATGCACCTCAGGTCACAATTTGCTCGCCATACCAACCTTAGTATAATGTTTGATGAAATTAATTTCAATGTTGGAAATTTGTCCTTTATAACTTATAAATTGTCGGTCACCTGTAATATAAGTGACTTGCCCATCCTTTGAGCCAAGTCATTTCCTCCTAGGTGAACAATGAAGTACCCTGGGACGCAAGCTCCATGAACTTGCCCCAGTGCATACCTCTCCGTCCCCTCCATTCCAACATTGGCTGCGTGCCTGGGCCCAAATTATGGCCCCAACCAGTTCACAAAGCATACTTTGCTGTGGCCATACCATGCCGCAGCCAAATGGAAGCCTGAAAAAGAAAACAAATACCAGCATCTATTGCAGGACAGAATGTACATAGGTCTTGAACCTGTAGGAAGACCACTGCCCCATCTTCTTTATCTGCTCTTCCCCATATCCTAAGGCAGCTGCTGTAGATGCTGCCCCTATGTGAAAGGAATATGTACCAAATTTCCATTCCGTGACACCTACTTCGTTAAGCCCTCAGGAGGTAATTGCCCAAAATTGGCATCTAGTTAGGGATGAGTGATCTCTATGGCAAAATAAATCTCCTACAGAGTTCCCTCTTAACTCAACATATTCAGAAACAGCTCTAAGCAGGCATAACTTGCCCACCGAACAACGCTCTAAACTTATAAACTGCCCTTTACCTAATAGATCTGTTTTGTACAGGTGGAGATGAAACAAGGCTCTGTCTTCAGAGACCAATAAGTCTGCCATCTGTAAAGCTATCCTTGAACTGTCTTTCTTTGACATCCCGACCAAATAACTCACTCTAAAGCCCCCCCCCCAAATGCACACAGTGTTGCTGCCCTAAATAATGTAGCCTCATGTTGGTTGTTGCACACATCATCCCAAACCTGACTCAATTGAGCTAATATTTTTGGTGACATAGGAGTGTGCCTATCTTCCTGATGACCTCTTTCTTTGTTCCATCCTTCAATCTTTTTTCTAATCCGGAAATCACTTGCCTGATCGGGATACCCCTGAGCCTTGTTGTTGTTGTTTAGTCATTTAGTCATGTCCGAGCACAACCTTGCTAGTGTGCAAAATGAGTGCAATGGTACGGTAATTGGAGCATTCTTTGGCACTGCCCTTCTTTGGGATTGGGATGTAGACCTGATATTTTCCAGTCCTCTGGCCACTGTTGAGTTTTCCAAACTTGCTGGCATATTGAATGTAGCACTTTAACAGCGCCATCTTTTAAAATTTTAAATAGTTCAACTGGAATGCCATCACCTCCACTGGCCTTGTTGTTAGCCAAGCTTTCTAAGGCCACTTGACTTCACTCTCCAGGATGTCTGGCTCAAGGTCAGCAACCACATTATCTGGGTTGTCCAGGACATCCAAATCTTTCTGGTATAATTCCTCTGTGTATTCTTGTCACTTCTTCTTGGTGCCTTCTGCTTCTGTGAGGTCCCTACTATTTTTGTTCTTTATCATGTCCATTTTTGCACAAAATGTTCCTTTAATATCTCCAATTTTTTTGAACAGATCTCTGTTTTTTTCTTTTCTATTATTTTCCTCTATTTCTTTGTATTGTTCATTTAAGAAGGCCCTCTTGTCTCTCCTTGCTATTCTTTGGAAGTCTGCATTCAATTTTCTGTAACTTTCCCTATCTCCCTTGCATTTTGTTTCCCTTCTCTCTGCTGTTTCTAAGGCCTCGTTGGACAGCCACTTTGCTTTCTTGCATTTCCTTTTCTTTGGGATTGTTTTTGTTGCTGCCTCCTGTACAATGTTACGAGCCTCTATCCTAAGTTCTTCAGGCACTCTGTCCACCAAATCTAGTTCCTTAAATCTGTTCTTCACTTCCACTGTGTATTCATAAGGGGACTGAGCCTTAACATAAAATAAATTGCCAGAGCTGACATTTTCCCTTGAATTGTCCGAGGAGCCAAACCTTTGCAATGAAGATATACTCCAAAGTGTTGCAAATGATCCACTGTCATAGGCCAAGGTCTTCCCAGACCTTCCGTATTACAAAATTCGAAAAACTCTTCACAAGCATCTGCATAGCTGCGCCTCGTACTGGGTGCAATTGCCAAGTTGATTGCCCTGTTGGCTTCCATCCTCCATACCTCTTGCAGCAGTATCTCTGGTTGAGCCTGAGCTCCCGGTGCCAACACTCTGAACCGATTGATCTGTTGATGGGAAAGGGCGTCAGCCAGCTCATTTTTCACACCAGGCACATGGCAAGCCTGGAACACAATGTTATAGTTCAAACAACACAGGGTGAATGCTCTCACCAATCTCATCACCCTCGGTGATTGTGATGAAAGAGTATTCACAACATGGACCAGTGCCATATTGTCACACCAAAATGTGATGGCAGAATTGGCCCAAATGTCCGCCCAAAGCCATAGGGTTCCTACATTTGGAAAAAAAACCTCCAAAAACATTAAATCATGGGTGACTTTGGAGTCATGCCACTCAATTGGCCCAAAGCCAGCATACCATCGGCCTCTAAAATAAATGGTGTATCCCCTTGAGCCAGCAGCATCGGATTGGACCTGGAACTCGGCTCCTAAGCACACTTCATCCCTCCAAAAGGAAATGCCATTAAAACCATCCAAGAAACTTAGCCAAGTATGCAGGTCATCGTTCATCCCAACTAAAAGTCTCTGTGGTGTAGTTTTTTCAGCCCACTCATGGATTCACATAGCCTTCTAAGGAATGCCCTGCCAGGAGCAATCACTTTGCATGCAAAGTTGAGATGACCTACTACCTCTTCTAGCTCTTTCAATGTAACTCTATTATTCTGCAACTGGTCCCGAATTTGAATTCTGACATCAACTAATTTAACTACTGGCAATCTGCTTGATTGTTGGATGATATCTAATTCAATTCCCAAAAACATGATCACCCTACAGGGACATTCTGACTTCTCATCGGCCAAGAGTCGATGAGAACACCAAGTTCCCTTGTGACTATCTGGAACATCCTTATGAGGTGCTCGCATTGGGTGGTCCCTGGCTTCCCACAAAAATGATCCCCCAAGGTGGAACAAGAAGGGGTCATTAACCGCAGCCACAAGCCATGGTGATGCATGCCCCAATTCATTTCAGGGTGGATTGCCACTCTCATGTGGAACCCCTGGTTATAGAGCAACCACACATGTCCCAGGAAGTCTTCATAGGCCCTGTCAATGTACTGCACCAAGGCAAAAGCCCTTGAAGGGTATGCCTTGACTGTTGTCCACACATAGATCAAAAAGTCTGGGAGCCAGTACCCAACATCTCTCTGGCTTCTTCTTCTTGAATTTCTCTTTCTCTATATATTCTTCCTTGTCCCCTTTCATCTTTTCAACCTCTCTATTCAATAGGTCAAATACATCTACATAAAAATCTCGCCAAATCTTCTCTATTGTAGCTGGGAGAAGGTGGTCACCCAAAGGCAGGGATCGATCACCATATGGAAGGGCACTTCCATTGTAGCCGGTGTCAGGTATTACTGGGTAGTCATCGCAAACCTTCAAAAAACCCTGGCACCTATGTAGGTGAGAACCACTGTGGGTAAGGCGCTGTCCAGACTCGAAGCCAGTACAGACACTCCCAAAGCAGATGAACCCCTATCACTGATGTTAGCTGTTAAACCATGTGCCATCTGAGAGGCTGCTGGAGGGCTAATCTCCCCCCAAGGCCACATGCTTTTCATTTGTGTTCTGTATGGTGTAGATGCCAGCCCACCTGTAGCTGACACAGTGTGCACTGCAGCATTGGAGGAGGCCCCAGACACCTGAAGGCTGGGCCCCACTGAAGCACCATACTCATCGGTCTGCCTTGGCTGGTCTGCTCCTCTTCAACAGGTTCCACCCTATGATTAATCTGGGTGTCCTGGGACTCAAATGTCATGCCTGCTTCTGTGTCAAGATGGGCAGAGTGAAGGTTGCCCCTTGCTCCCTCTGCTGAAGATGTTCCTGGTGAGCCAGCACACTCCTTCTCTAGAGGAGCAATACGTGACAACATTACATCACCCAACTGCCACTGCTCTGCCATCCTGCACACCTTGGACTCCCTACGCAACCTTCTAGGTATAACAGTACTCACTGCACCCCAAGCCAATGCCCCTTTTCCTTTCTAACTCATTCAATTTTAGAATAGCACTATAATCTGGCCACTCCTCATCCTCAGATGAAGACAGCGCAGGGGGTGGTCTTGCAGGAGCTTTGCACTTAGCAAGCTGCTTGCCTTTTCCAGCATCTTACCGCTCATCTTAATTACCAACTTTTAAATATATATAAATAATAATTAACAGGAATAACTAATTATTATTACTGATAACACTCTAGTCAGTTAGGGTATACTGCCCCTTGTTGGTTCAATATTTTGCAAAATATTGAACCAACAAGGGGCAGTATACCCTAACTGACTAGAGTGTTATCAGTAATAATAATTATTTATTCCTGTTAATTATTATTTCCTAATTCAAATTACTCCAACCTGAAATCCCCAGTAATGTGAAACAAAGCTGCAACAAGCCTAATGCAAACCAACAGATAAGATTTTTCATTGTTAATCCCAGTAACACTTTCAAACTACCCGTTAAACTGCTTTAATGCAGATTGCCAATTGTCTCCCCCCCCTTCAAGTCAAATCCCCTTATATTAATACTATATATTTTTTTAAATTCCTAAAAGTAAAGAAAAAAGAGGGGTTCCCAACAAATCTGCTATTTAACAAAAGGGGTCAAATGTCCAAACCACAGGTCACACTGCTGCACGACCCCCAAAAATCCAATCTCCCTATACCAGCCACGTGCGGGGAAATTGAAAGCACTCAGATGGAGATGCTCAGCTTCTCCCTGCTTGGCCAATTGAAGAAAGAGTCCAGGCAGGAGGTCCTTAAAGGCTCCATCCCTCCTCCCCTCAGAGATAGCAGCATTATCTCCTGCGACGCTGATCTCCAAGCAGGTAAGCAGGTAAGCAAAGCGTCCCCACTGTGGCAGCTATGTGTCCAGTGGAACGTTCATTCCAGAAAACGATTCTCCTGATTATTTTTGCTGGAAAAATGCTTAGAAGAACATAAATTCTGACATTTAACTGACTGAAGAAATCAGTGTGATAAGAATTATTTTCAGCCCCTGTAAATGGCATGCACGTGTGCATACAGTTTATTTGTGGGGGGGGGCACATGCGCACACATACACACTGGTGCTTCTAGAGTGTTGACGTATTCAGAATAATAGTCTTCAACTCAGCAAGTTGTGGCTTCTGTGGTTATTAACCACCCTTGTCTTCTGATACGGCTTCACAGGACAAATTGGTTTAGTTCAGACCGTGAGGAATACTAAGAGAAGGGGCTGTGGGGACTACGTAAAAGTGAGAATGGAACATAACGGAACAGAACAGGGATGTCTTAATAAAAATTGATCCCGAAAGAGTAGGATGTGCTGAACAAACATCCAAACAATATTTTAGACCTCAAACCCAATGAATATTGTTTTTTCATTAATCCTTTATTACCCAAAACCTGCTGGAATGGAACACAATGTCACAGAACGGCAAAAACCAGCCCAGAATGGGGAGTTCTGAGTAGGCCATACCAACCAAATTCACAAGGCCCATGTAACTAAAGGGGGCTGACAGAACCAGCCAGAAAACAGAGCAACATCCCACCACCCATTCTGGGCAGAAATTGATATTGTAAAAAGCAGTGACTTCTGAGTAGGCCAGCACTCCCAAATTCACCAGACCCATCCAGCTAGAGGGGATTGACGCCCACCAGCCACAAAGAATCCCTGTGGTCCATATTCCAGTACCCCTTCCAGACAAAGCCATACTCAGAAAAACAGTCTGGAAATGTTCTTTTATCTGGTCATGGGGCTAAGCTTGAATAGCTCTGATTTACAGAAATTGTTGTTCCCCCGGAAGTTGAAATTTAGGCCCTTATCTATCTATCTATCTATCTATCTATCTATCTATCTATCTATCTATCTATCTATCTATCTATCTATCTATCTATCTATCTATCTATCTATCTATCTATCTATCTATCTATCTGTCTGTCCGTCCGTCCGTCCGTCCGTCCGTCCGTCCGTCCGTCCGTCCGTCCGTCCGTCCGTCCATCCATCCATCCATCCACTTTTTTTCCTGGAGAGAAAGGTGCTTGGAAGAAGGACTCCAGAGACATTGCACTGGAAGAAGATGAGCAGACAATTCTAGCCTGTTTGCTTTCTAAGACCTCCATACACTCCTTGTACTACAAACAAAAAGAGATCCCATCTATATGTCCCCTCTGTAATTTTGATAAGGGTCATTATAGAGCCATATTCCTATTATTCCATATTATTCACAGTTGATTTTAATAACTATCTGGGATGTACAAATCTGTTTTAATGTGTTTAATTTTATTGAAAATTAGGTTTTAGCTAGGGACACGGTTTTATCTGTTCAAGTAGTCATTGTTAGGTATTTGTTGTATTTATATGTGTTTTTAAAGTGCTGCAAACTGCCCAGAGCATGTGTGCACTATGGGGTGGTATATGTAAGTAAGTAAGTAAGTAAGTAAGTAAGTAAGTAAGTAAGTAAGTAAGTAAGTAAGTAAGTAAGTAAGTAAGTAAGTAAGTAAATGAATAAACAAATTCCCCTTGGAGGCTTGACTCATTTGAGACCAGAGGCTATTTCTTTACAGCCACTCTGTTTAACCTATACTTACCCTGGCCAGACAAGTTTTCCTGTTAAACACACATGTCTTGGCAAACGTGAGACTCTGCAGGGGTGTTGTCGACCCCAAGCCAGTGTGGTAGCACTGAAGTGCTGCCACAACTGCCACTAGAAGTGGTAGTTCTTTGGTGGGTGAACCCTCTATAACAGTGGTCCCCAACCTTGGGCCTCCAGATGTTCATGAAATACAACTCCCAGAAGCCCTCACCACCACCTTTGCTGGCCAGGATTTCTGGGAGTTGAAGTCCAAGAACATCTGGAGGCCCAAGGTTGGGGACCACTGCTCTATAGAGCCTAAATGACAGTTCTATAACGAACAGGGGATAGAGGTGGAATAGAATTTTGGATAGTTCTAAAACAGGGACAGAGAAAGTTTGCTTTACAGACATTTTGGATCAAAACTCCCCAAAGTCTTTCCATAGATAATTCTAGATGGGGCTTCTAAGGCTGACATATTCAAAACATCTGGAGGGCCAAAAGTTCCTAAGCCCTGGTCTGAAAAGAACATGCCAAAGTAGGTGTAAGATTGGAAGTGCAAGGGCAAATGTGGGTTTCGATCAAATTTTGCAAACAGGAAAGATAAAAGCAGGGAAAGTATGTGTCTTAGTCCTGGCATCAGAAGAGGAGCACAATACTTCTCAGGATTCCACTCGAGACAGTGCTTATAAAGAATGCACAAACAATGAACAAGCTGCTGCTGAGGCAAACTTCAGCAGTGCGGCTCGCCTTTGCCTTCTTCCTCGGAGGTTGCAAGACCTCCTCAATCTTGCATGAGCAGCTAGGTGGGAGAGGGGGAACAATAGGTTATTTAAAAGCTGTTCCCCCCTTCCTCTTCCTTTGCTGGCACCCACCCACCTGCCTTGTATTCTAGTGCAAGTTTATTTGGTCGCCTTTGGGGCCAGATGGGAATTTTTTTACCCGTATCCTGATTGGCCATTGGATGCAGGGATTTTTCACCTATCCCACACTGGAAAGGGTGCATTGGCACGTTTGAGGTAGAATTTTCAGTCACCCAAGTGGGTAGTGTGGAAAAAACAGGGTTTTTTTTTGTGAATCTCAGGTAACTTATAGGTCATCTGACCTCCCACTGCTGTGGATCATGCGATTACAGTGCTGGGGGGGGGGAGATGCGCTGGGGCCACACCTGGACCAACAGTCAACAAGGAGAGGTTGAGGTCCGGGGGTGGTCAAATTTGGGCTAACCGGGTTTCTCGCTGTCTTCACAGCTGCAAAAACTTAGTCCAGAGACTCACCCATTTGTTGGTTTAATTCTGTGTTTCAATCTAATTCCGCACTACAGCAGGACCTCCCTTTGCCAAACGATTGGTAACATTGATTATTTCAATGAAGTGTACCTCATGCTTAATCCACAATTCTAGTCTCACGTCATTATTCCGGGGTAAGGTGGCAAAGGATACTTTAAAGTCACATTAAATTATCTTGAGTACAGCTCTAGATAGCCACCTATAGAAACACAATCCCGCTGGTGGATGTCAGACATGTTTCCCAGTTCACAAAGACAGTGATCCTAAATCTTTTTTTTTTTCCTCTCCACCTATTTCATCTGAAAATGCCTTTTAGAACACCAGAAAACTTCATACAATCATAGAATCATTGAATAATGGAGTTGGAAGGGGCCTATAAATCCACCGAGTCCAACTCCCAGCACCACCTTTGTGGCCAGTTGTTTACCCAGAATATTTCCCTTTCCCTTTCTATTCCTCTGCTGAATCCTGATAGAATGGAAAATAAGACTATCTGGACCCCAAAGACCTGGTGTTTCCTTCCCAGAGCTTCAATATCTCATATGATTTCTTTGTAGTTCCTCTTGACATTCACATTTGTTGCCGCAAGGATAAGAAGAAAGAGATTTGCATCCATGTAATTAAAGAGTGATGGTAATTCTTTGTCATATCCCTTTGTCTTATCCCTCCAGGGAGACTGCATACCTGGTGAGTCCATGGATCTTCCCAGCATATTTTGGTTTCAGTCCCACACAGTAAGGAGTCTCCTACTACAAATACTCTTGTCTTCTTCAGGGGCTGGAAACCAAACCTTACGAAGAAAGGCTGAAAGAATTGTGCATGTTTAGCCTTGAGAAAAGAAGACTGAAGCACCCGCTGTATGGCAGCGTTTCAAATATTTGAAACGCTGTCATACAGAGGAGGGGCAAGACTTGTTCTCCGTCATTCTAGAGTGCAGGACACGCAGCAATGGGCTCAAGTTAAAGGAAGCCAGATTTTGGTTGAATATCAGGAAAAACTTTCTGTTAGAGCAGTACAATAGTGGAACCAGTTACCTCGGGAATAGGTGAATGTTCCAACACTGGAGGCATTCAAGAAAAAACTTAGATAATCACCTGGCAGGTATGCTTTGATTGTATTCCGGCATTGAGCAGGGGGTTGGACTTGATGGCCTTGTAGGCCCCTTCCAACTTCACTTTTCTATGATCCTATGATTCTTTTTGTAGAGTCTGGGTTCAGTGACTCTGCTTGACTGAGCTTCACCTTTCTCATGTTCTCCCACGGAGTCTTTTGTATGTCTTTTTCTGCATACTTTCTCCAGATTCCTCTTCATGAATCTTAAAGCAGTTTTACCGTTCCACTGG
This sequence comes from Pogona vitticeps, assembly GCF_051106095.1. NCBI lineage: Eukaryota > Metazoa > Chordata > Lepidosauria > Squamata > Agamidae > Pogona > Pogona vitticeps. Next base: position 92,430,447 of record NC_135784.1, read on the forward strand.
CCCTTCTTCTGCTCCTGTGACTCTTTTCCTCCACTATGTTTGTTCTCTCCTCAGCATTCTTTGCTATGTCTGGCTGTTCTTCCACCTCCAGTACCTTCCTTGGTTGCTGCTGCTTGACAGTCTTCATCTTCTCTTATAACCTTAAGTACAGCTGTTTCCTTCTCCAGTTCTTTCAGTTTTTCTTCCAACAGTGCTACCTGTTTGCACGTACTGCAGGTGTATGGTGTGTTGTACTCAGGCATGAAGACAAACACTGCCCATGCTTGCAGGCTACTACTACTGAAATGTCTCTTCCCTTCATGCCTCTTCCCTTTTTCTTTCTTATACTTGTCTATGTGTCCCCTTTCCTGTCTCTTGTTTGCCTTGAAGGATGTTGGCAAAGTTCAATAGGCAAATAGATCAAAAAACAAAATATTTTGTTTGGGTCCTTCCTCACCAAACTCCCCGTCAAACTCCTGTTAGCTCTCCCTGTTCGCTCATTTTTGTTGCTCCCTCCCTGGGAGAAAGAGATCACGAAACACAGAACCTCCAATCATGTTTGGATTAAAAGAGAAATATGATGGGATCAGAATATGTCAATCCTGATCTTTGTACAAGAAGGGTCAGAACCTGTTTTGGATTAACTCCTGAACAGACATAGAAGAACTTAAGGTTTTTGCAAGGAAAATGTCTATGGGACTTTCTGTCAAAGTGGGAGCCATTTGTAACAGGTTTCAAAACAACTGAGGCAAAGTGAACAAGCTTTATTTGCTAGTGCTGAAAGCCAGTAATTTCACTGGCTTGAAGAAGTGGAATAACTCATTTCTTAGTGGCCCCTGGATCTGTAGTGATCCCTAGATCATAACCATCACATGCCACACACACACCCCAAAGCAGCAGAAACTGCACACCAGTTAATGTTGTTGTATGAAATGTTTTGGTTTTAGACAGTTAATCACAAGCATGGATTATGAGCCCAATTATTTGTTTTCCATCATGAGAAGTCACATTGTAAAACTGCAATGACAAAATGGAAATCTGTCCCTGCCTCAGGTTTAGCTGAGTGGGGAAGAGGTACCCTGGAGATGCCAAATTACACTTTGTCAACTTCATTATTTTTGAGCTCCCCTTTAAACATGTACATAATCACAGACTCCTTGAGTAGATTCTTCTGTTTGACCCTCAGGCTTTCAATCCATCAGGCAATGAAAAGAGAACAGACATGTGTGCAATGTTTCCTCCCTGTCTGCCTATGCAGGTACATATGCATATGTATATGAAGATTTTGAATGCTGAATGCTGATTGGCTGATGAATTTAGGATGTGATGAAAAGTGACAGTTAGGCAGAGGGAGTCAGTGAGTGTGAAGCAGTCAGATGGTGTATCTTGGGGTGCAGAAGGGACAGGAGTCTTGGAGAGAGTACAAGTATGAAGTCTGTGGAAACAGCTGATCTTGTCTTGGATATAGAAGAGTAGTTTATGAGAAAGTATGTGTTAAAATTGTAGAAGAATGTAATTATTATAATTACTTTACTTTACCCTTTATTTTAAATACCCAAGAAAATATGTTTCCCTCCCTTCCATTTACCTGTATTTCCCAAATAAAATCATTTTGTTTATTACTGAATAATTCCCAAACTCATGTTCAACAAAGAGGCACAGTAAAAGGGGCAACTGTGAATATTTTGGAAAGGTGTTGGGGTAGTTTACTGAGTTAATGACTTACTTAGCAGCATTAAAGAAGAGGTGGTTTGGGTTCAGGTGAAGGAGCCAGAGAGATTATTTAATGAAAATTGGAGAGTTAATTTAACTGTGAAAATAGCATCTATGTGAGTACAGTAGCTTGCCATTCAGTTGGGCTCAGTTATATGAGAAGTTCATTGTTCTGGCACTGCAAGTCTCAGAAGAGAGGCTTTCATGGCCAGGATCTGATGGTTGTTGTGGGTTTTTTGGGCTCTTTGGCCATGTTCTGAAGACACCCATCAATCACAGTGACAGATAATATCTCCCCACTTATCACAACAATACATCCACAACAAAAACACGCTGATCACCATCATCACCCTATCTCCTGAAAAGGACAAAAGGTGTTCCCACAGCTATAAATACTCAACCATCCAACATACAGCAGCAAAGCATGGACAGAGTTCCTACTCCTGTTCCTCTGAAGATGCCGGCCACAGAGACTGGCGAAACGTCAGGAAGAACAGCCTTCAGAACACCGCCAAAGAGCCCGAAAAACCCACAGCAAGCATCTCAGAAGAAACCTAACCTAATAAACTTTATGAGAACATGGGGACCCAGACTTAGCTGGGGAACCCCTGTTGTTGCTGGGGTTGTAGCCCTGGGTTGGCAGGGAGCCATGTAGCAGGCTCTTGGCAGAATGATGGATTCACACGATCCTTGCGGTTATACTGAAGATCCTCTAGTTGTGCCCTTTCCTGCTGGTTGCCATTGGCCAGCTAGCTGAAGAACATGAGAATCTGGGCTGGCAGACCTGAGGGGACCAGTCTTCCCTCTGAACTGCCAGCCCAGCATATACACAGGAACACTGCATGCTCCTTGACAATCTTGCTGCACGTCCACCCTGTACATGACTGGTTAAATGAATCAGGTAATCACAGTGTAGTTGGTTTCTGTTCCTCTATCTATGATTGGGGGAGCACTGTTGGAGATCTATTGTCTATTACTGATAATTCTATGGTAGATTGCTTCCTTCCACCGCCCCCACCACCCCGAGTTTACTTCTGTGACGAGAGTTCACAGTTTGGGATGTTCTTGAGAATGGTTCTATACTACTGCTGCATATGAGTGGTTTCCTCTTTAGGTCATCCTAATCTGTAGTGGGTTGTTTATCCTTTTCCACTTACTTACAACTTTGTTGGTGACTTGGGGAATTGATTTCTCAATGTCACATAAGAAATACTGCTGCTCTAACTAGTTGCACAGCCTAGGACCAATTTTTTTTAAATGCAACCAAGTAGCTAGCCATTGTAGAAATTAAACTAACTCACCAGGAAGGGAAGAACCTTTGAACATAACATTCCCTAAGAAGCTCAAAATCACAACTCTCATTAGAATTTGTCTGATGTAGCATGTGATTTTACTCAGAATACCATACATAGGCACATATAGCTTCCACTTCATGGAAGTTATAACTGCTATGATGGGTCTCTTCTTGACATTACTACTGTCATAGGATGTGTGTGTGTGTGTGTGTGTGTGTGTGTGTGTGTGTGTGTGTGTGTGAGAGAGAGAGAGAGAGAGAGAGAGAGAGAGAGAGAGAGAGAGAGAGAGAGAGAGGCGTCTGAATTCTCTTGAGAAGCAGTTTAGTAATTCAGACTGAAGACCTGTTTCGGCTGACAGACAATGGCAGTCGATAATTGCCAATGCCGAGGATGCCCAGAATCCTCTCTACATTTTAGCTTGCACTTTATAGAAAACATCCAAGGTGCTGAATTGTTTGGACATTAGATTCAGCACCTTAGATACATCTGTAAAGCGCAGACTGAAACCTGCAGTGGATTCACAACAGCCCCCAAAACTGGAGTTACTGGAAATTGGCCAATAATAATAATAAGAAACTTGCTTAGAAACTTTGCTGATGTGAATCGACTTTACTTCAGTTGTGGAACAGAATAAAATACAATGAAATATGTGAAGCCATACTCAGGAGCTGTTTGTACATGGCTACCTGTTGAGGCCTATCCATGTGATTGCCTCCCCACGAGGCACAATATTCCATGTTTACCTGCTTACAAGGGCTTTCCAGGCAAACTGATCACAGAGTTCCTCTTTAGTACCATATCACAAGAAATGCAGCTATTGCTTACTCCAAACTAAACCACATTTTTGAAAGCCTTATTGCCAAGTGATTTCAATAACACTCATTCCTCAAGTAAACATTCAGAGGACTGCAGCCTTGATCTGCCCACTTAAAGACAAGAGGACAAACCAAACAACACTTCTTTCACATGTTGTGGAAGTAAAAAGGACTTATGTATTTCCAAAAATGAAATTCCCATTATCTTTTTTATAGCACTCTTGAAAATGGCAAAGGTAATTTAGCTGTGAAAATAGGATCTTTGTGAATAGCTTGCCACTCATTTGGGTTCAGCTACTCAGAATGGAAATTCAGCATGCTGCTTTACTCGCTAATGCATATCTCTGTGCATATTCATGAGTGCATATTAACCGAATGACAAGCTCAGATGAACTGCTTCCCCACTGCACAAGCATATTCACCCATTAAAATATAATCTAATAAACAGCTACAAAAAGAGGCTCTTAATGAAGGGGAAGATAACAACTTTTTTTCTCACTGCCATCCTATTTCCCTCTGGTAACGGTGCAGTGCTAATAGCCTTAAACAGCTGTTTAACCATCCACAGAGCAAGGGGGAGAAAGGAGGAGCTTTTATAAATTTGCCTGTTAACAAAGCTTGGCTTGGGTTACCTTCCCAACATTGGCCGTCTATTTCTTTTGGATGCTCAAATGAACAAACTCTTACAAAAAGGGATTGTTGCTGTTTTACGTTGGCTCATTGCCTTTTCTCCATCATAAGCTTCATTTAAAAAAAAATCAGTTATCCAAACAGAATGGCATAATATAACCCATTCCATTCTGGAAGTTGAGAAGAATGCAATGTCTTTTCTTTTCATCAGTCTGAAGGGTTCCTCTTCCTCTAGGCTGACATTTTTAAGAGACTTCCGCTCTCAGTCTCCTTCCACTCTCACCAATGTATGTAAGTTACCACAGGACCTGAAGCATCCTAAGTAACTTTTGTATCTTGGATTTCCTATAATAAATTCATTTCCCTCTTTTCATAAAAGCATATTATTATTATTATTATTATTATTATTATTATTATTATTATTATTATTATTATTATTATTATTATTATTATTATTATTATTATTATTATTATTATTATTATTATTATTAACAACAACAACAACAACAACAACAATAATATAATACAATATAATATAATATAATATAATATAATATAATATAATATAATAATAATAATAATAATAATAATATATTATTATTATTATTATTATTATTATTATTATTATTATTATTATTATTATTATTATTATTATTATTATTAATTAATTAATTAATTAATTAATTAATTAATTAATTAATTAATTAATTAATTTTATATCCCACCTAGCTGGTCTTTCGACCACTCATAGAATGACGAAGTCGCTGACAAGCCGACGAGGCTTTGACAGCGCGACTATGCTTTGCCGCACCTCCAGAGAAGGCGCGAGACCTTCAGGGTCTCATGAGACTTATTCAAAGAGTGGGAGAACGCCCCTGGCTATATAAGGGGCATTCTCCTCACTAATCATCCTCTTCTTTTTCTGGCACCCACCCGCCCACCCTATACTAGTGTGAGTTTTTCTGGTTGCCTCTTAGGGGCCGGATAGGAATTTTTGACCTTCATCCTGATTGGCATGTGGATGGTTTTTGGGGTTTTTTTTTGCCTATCCCACACTGGAAAGGGTTGTTGGCATTTTATGGTGGAAATCTGGTCACACTAGTGGGTAGTGTGGAAAAAATAGATATTTCTTGGTGAGTCCTACTTTAAGATCAGGTAAGCTAACAGCGCATCGGACTTCCCAGGGCTGCGAATAGTGCGACTCAGCACCTGGGAACCCACTTCCGGACCAACAGTCATCAAGTAAAGATGGCTCAAGGTCTGGGGGTGTTTATTAGCGGCCAGCCGGGTTCCTGCTGTCCTTAAGACCGCGAGAACCTGGGGCTGGGGACTCGCCCATATGATTACAGATTTATCTGTTTCCACACTACAGCAGCCCTCCCCCCTTTGCCGATTGGGAAAAAATTCTCTGAATGATTATCAATAAAGTGTGGTCCGTGTTTTAATCCATAATACTTGTCTCACAACTTTATTCCGGGGTTGGGGGGCAATGGAAGGGGCCTACAAGACCATCAAGTCCAACCCCCTGCTCAATGCAGGAATCCAAATCAAAGCAGATCTGACAAATGGTTATCCAATTTTGTCTTGAATACCTTCAGTGTTGGAGCACTCACCACCTCCCAAGGTAATTGGTTCCATTGTTGTACTGCTCTAACAGTTTTATTCTAAGCTAGCTTTTGCTGCTTCACTACACCCAGACATGCCAAAGCCTTTCTGTTAACTCATTCATTTCAGTTGCTGGAGGGTTAATGAAAATGGGGAAGGGTATGTTTTTAACAAAGGAAAAAAGGAAAAAGGGATAGTAGGATGGGAATTGGGAGAAAGGTCAGAGATTTATCCTAGAACTTTATAGTTTTGAATTATGGAGGTGATAGTTTCCTTAGCTAAGAGACTTTTGACAGACTAACAGACTGCTTGCCCCACTCCTAATTTATTATTATAATGTCTATTATTTTAATTTACATAAGTAAACACAATATTCTGTAGTGCCCTCCTACACAAATTATGCAAATATTCCATTATGTGCTTGCTATTCCTGGAAGTATTCCTATTAGAAGCTTAACCTAAGGCTTGAATGGTCTGGTAGTTACAGTGGTGCCTCAACTTATGAACTTAATTGGTTCTGGAACTCTGAATGTAACTCGAAATGGTTGTAAGTCAGAGCACCATTTCCCATAGGAATGCATTGAAATGCAATTAATCCATTCTGGCCAAAGAAAAAATCACCAAAAAACCACACAAAACTGCAAGACCCATCGGAAACGTGATTAATCCGTTCCGGCTGAAGTAAGGGGGGAGGGAGAAAAGCAAATAAACCATGCAAGACCTTTTGGAAATACAAAAAAGCATAGCAGAAAGCAAACAAACCGTGCAAGACTCTTCGGAAATGCAAAAAAGCAACAAACCGTGCAAGACACTTCAGAAATGCAAAAAAAGCAAAAAAGCAAACAAACCTGCAAGACCCATCAGAAATGGGGGGGGGGGGAAACCCCAAAAAGCAAACCCCCTGTGGCATTCAGCTCTGCTCTCACCTGTCCGTCACAGCTGGGCAGGGGAACCTCAGCCAATGAGAGGACGGAGGGTGGTGCAGAAGTGGGAGGAGCTGGGTTATATAAGGTGTGTGATGTGTGAGAGGAGATCAGATCAGTTTGAGAGATGAGTGATTAGAGAGATTGATAGAGAGTGAGAAAGAGCCTGTCAGTGAGGGAAAAAGTCTGTGTGAGCTAGTGTCTGAGAAACAGTGATTGACTAATTGATTTAATACCAGTGATTTACCCTTTTTATTTTTCTGTAATCAATAAACATTTTTATTTGTTTGAAAGAAACACTTGTCCTTTTGATTTTAAGGATAGGTTGGTGGCAGCAGTTTTGATGAAAAGTAGTGAGCACTCTTGGAGGCCTGGATGGGTAGAGGCTTGAGAGTGGCCTGCTACACCCCCCAAAAACCAATCAGAAATGGGGGGACCAACAAAGCAAACAAACGCTGCAAGACCCATCGGAAATGGGGGGAGGAAACACACCAAAAAACCCACAAACCCTGCAAGACCCATCATGGCATAGAAACGTAATCCCACCACTCAGCCCAAACCCACGCTGCAAAACTCACCCAGAGCAATTTTTAAAAAGCAGAAAGCAGCACCTTTCCTTACCAGGCAGTCCGAAGCCTCCTCTGATTGCACACTCTCTAACCGCTGGGGCGGAAGAGCTACAAGGAAGCATCCTCTTCGCCTACCAATGGTTAGCAATTTGAATTCCACGCCTTTTTCCCCTGCCTTTTTCTGTTTGTAACTGGAAGCTCTGGCTGCAGTTACAAACACAGCAAAATTGTGTGGCCAGAGCGGGTCATAACTCATAAGTCGGGATGTTCGTAAGTCGAGGCACCACTGTAAAGAATAACTAGGTGACTAAAAAAGGACAAAATAGTGTTGCCTGAAATATACCTATGCTGGTTCATATGAATAGAGGTTTTAATATGATTACTACAATGAACGCACACAGTGGGGGTGACAGCGGGGTGACCAAGTGATCTGTATGCCTATTGGTAGGTGCAAATTGAGGACTGGCAATTTGTCGGACAGATCCAGAGGAATGTTGTATGTTGTTCCACAACCATTTGGATGGCCTCTACTAAAACTCACATAGATTGGCACAAGATGAAACAACTGTTTGTTAATTGTATGTATCAAAGCAATGGCTAAACCCCCCCCTTCCCTTGACTCCTTCCCTTTGTTTATTTCCCTTCACTCTTGAACCAGGAACTCCTCTCACAGTCTGGAGTGGGCCTCCAGAAACTGGATTAACATAGAGCGCAAAAGGCTCCACCTGCATCCCCCTGTTCTCCAAAATCCTGATTTAGAGCAGCTATTCTCCTCCCTTTGGGGGAGGGGCACAGCTCTTTTAGAAGCTCTTCTCACATTCCAGGGCCCCCTGTCAAACAAGGATACAACACAAACAGATATCTTTCAGAAACTTCTCACATTTTTCAGTCTGTGGCCCTCTTCAAACGCGCCAGGGACCTCAAGGGGGCCATATGACCCCCACTGAAAATGGCTGATCTAGAGGGTTGGGAGAACCTTCTGCAACAGTGTGTGAAGTAATGCTGGGAGGAGAGGGGAGGGGAGAGGAAAGAAATTGTGAAAATTGTCACCCTGCTCCTTTCCCTGGGAAGTAAGATTATCTCAGTAGTATATTTCTATATTGTTATACCAAGAGGTTCCTGTCAGGTTTTAGACACAGTGCTTTCACTTGTCTTCTGTTTAGCCTTGCCTGCAGCACTGTGCTGCACAGATTGTTCTTTGTAAGCATTAATTTATTAAAGTAGCTGGTGATGTTGCATCCTCCGGCATGCCCTTCTCTTCATAATTCATTTCAGGAGCCTTTTCCCCCCCTTTGTGGAGAGTAAGTCCTGAATCTAATGTAAGATCTAGTTTCCTAGGATTTGCCACCCAACAGAGGCAGAGACTATCACTCACTACCCTGTACCCAGCCGGTGCACCAATAAATCTTAGGAGAAAACCTAAGCACCAGTGGATTGAACGAATACTATTATGCAAACCTAATGTGCACAGTAGGGATATGAAGAATGCTTGCAAATTGTCTCTTTAAAAAACAAAACAAAACAAGGCAGCTTGCCAAGAAACTGCTGAGAGACTTCTCTATGAGTTTGGGAACAAGACAGAGAGCTTCCCCCCCCTTTTTTTCTTTTCTCTCTTTTTGGTGCTGTTTTTACAATACATGAGGAAACAACCCGTATTTTGTGAAGCAAAGTTTTGGTTCAGTGGATGGGGGGAGGTGACAAGAATAAGAAAGTGGTGAGATCTTTTTTTTAAGGGAAGCATATTCTTAGCAATATTCCAAATCTGACTGTGGCAAGACTTTCTCCCAAACCAGCAAGAGTTCCCAGCTTCCTGAAAAAAAAACCCTTCAACTCATTTTTCCTCCCACCAACCCCTTGCCTGTTCATTTAGGCAAACCCACCTGCAAATTTGTGTACAGCTCAATGACTTTTCCAGGGACTCTTGCAGAGGACCACAGAGAAAGAATTACTGCAAGGAGATACAAATGGAAATTTGTTTCCTTGGCTCCTCAAAAAGAGTGAGAGGCTTTGAAATCCACATCCCTAAGCAGAAGACTAGACAGTATAGTCTCCCTCCCTCTCATTCTATCACTTACTCCCAGGAGCTGGGAGATTCTAATAGATGATCACTTATATATATTCAACTGCAGGCAGTTTCTCAACCAGCCCTTAGATATATACAAAGTTGATATACAGTGGTACCTCGACTTACGAACGTCTCCACTTGCGAACAATTCAAGTTACAAACGACTCCGTTCACAAAAAGTTGCTTCGACTTGAGAACGGAGCCTCAACTTACGAATGAAAAAAGAAAGAAAGAAAAAACCTTTCCTGCCCTTTTTTTGACCTAAATTCATCTCAGGTCAAAAGAAGAAAAATGTTTAAAAATTCTCCCCCTAGTGGTAGAGTACAGATTAACTGGCTTTGCATTAGTTTCTAAGAACAACACCTCGACATACAAACAAAAAACAGCAGGTACGGATTAAATGGTATTTAATGCATTCCTCTGGAAACGTTTGCCTCGGCTTGCGAAGTTTTTGACATATGAACACCGTTCCAATACAGATTAAGTTCGTAAGTCAAGGTACCACTGTATATAAATTAGATATATATAAATTTGTCTTGTCTAAGGGCTGGTTGAGAAACTGCCTGCAGTTGAATCAATGAATCCATGGCAGTTTCTCAGTTAGTCCTTTAAGAGAAAGAAAATAATTTAAAAATATTATATAAATGATGCAGTGCATCAGCAATTGTCTAATAGAGTCTTTCTTTTTTCACTGAGAAGCAGAGGAAGTATTCAATTTGCTTATATTTTGAAGTGGCTTGCTTATTCAAAATGGAATGTGCTCCTTCTGTTATTCAAAATGGATGGAGCTGGATCATTAGGTTCTTTTTTCCCTTTTGAGATTTATGAAAGCCAAAGAGCTATTAGGAAGTGGACCTGAGATACAGCCCTCCAACTCAACAGAGCACAGGTCCCATATTACTCACTGGCTGGGAATTATACATCTGTAATTTAGAACGCAGAAGACACAGGGGAGCTTTTACTCTGGCCTGCTTCAATACTTTTCCTTCAGAACTTTTTAGAGAGAAGATACCCACATCTCTCTTACAGCTAAAATTATTGCTCCTACCAATCTAGTACGATGAAAACTGTGGAACATGACCTATTGTACTCCATATTTTATAAAGATTCCACAATCTGCTTAGCAAAATCCAAAAATGCTATACGCCTCCTTCCATATGAACCTACCCGGCAGTTAAGATCTAGCCAGGGGGCCCTTTTGAAAGAGCCGTCCCTTAAGGAGGTAAGAGGGATGGCTTGTAGACAAAGGGCCTTTTCGGCAGCTTCCCCCAGACTATGGAATGCCCTCCCGACTGAGATTCGTCTGGCGCCAACGCTGATGACATTTCGGCGCCAGGTCAAAACCTTCCTGTTCCAGAAGGCTTTTAATTGAAATAATATTAGCTGTGGGTCTGATGGCAATTTTAATTGTATTTTAATTGTATTTTAATTATTTTATCTTTTACTGTGTTGAATTTTAATTATTGTAAGCCGCCCAGAGACCTCTGGGTAGTGTGGGCGGCATATAAATTGAATAAATAAATAAATAAATAAATAAATAAATAAATAAATAAATAAATAAATAAATAAATAAATAAATAAATATTTCCACAATTTTAAAACATTATACTGGTAATTTCCGTAAGTGAAATTACAGTTAAGGTTGCAAAATTCTACGCAGTGACTTGTACAATAAGAAAACAGATGATTAAATCACTGCAGTAATTATATTAAGAATTCATTTATTATTGTAATTTGAATTTTACTCTGTTTTGTATTGATTGTGATTATTATATGATTTGTTATTGTATCTTAGTCTTGTATATCTAATAATTCTGACCTGTAGTCATAATAATAATAATCAAGTGAAGCGAAGTAGCAAAGTAGCAATGCAGTAACCTAGCATGGTATAAAAATTTCACTACATCAGCTAGGGAAATATTTTTTTAAAAGAAGACAACGAAAATAGAGGAGGGAGTTTCTCCATCCTCCCTTTTAATGTCACAACCCACCTAATATATCACAGGGTTGTCACCTTTGATAACACCGCCTACAGCTCCATATGAGTGCGAAATAATCATCCGCACAGACTACAAAATGGAATAATTAGCAGTGTGCCGCATTGCACCGAAAAACCAGAAGCCTTGTGGCAGAAAGGAGCAGAACAGCGATTAAAGGGGCAGGGAGGGTCGATTTAAGTAGAAACATGTGCACATGGTGCAATTTGGTTTGAACCAAACTGTAGCAGCAGTGACTCAAATACTGATCTATATACCCATCTGGACAGGCCCACTCTCTTTGCAAACTATAAGCAGAAACCACTGATTCTTTCTCTCAATCCCTCCTTCCTTTTTCCCTCCCCATTATTATCCTTTTGAAAAGAGTGAACCTCAAGGAACACACTCTCTCCCCTTCTCTCCCCCCCCCCCGATGTTTGCTCTATTAGCTTGCTTTTTGCTTGATTTCTTGTCGGTTTCTTGCTCTCTCTCCTCCTCCTCTTCTCTCCCATGTGCTCCCTTTCATTTCACCTTCTGCAGCTTTGCATGCCATAGCTTTCCAGAGAAAAGCACGCTGGAATTCTTGTTGGTTGTTGAGATGCAGACATAGATATTGAAGAAAGACAGGAGAAAAAAAATACAACCTGGGAAACAAAGGTTTGTTTTGCTTTGTGGCTGCAGATTCAATGAGTCGTAACGTAACAAAGCTGTTGCTTCTTCTTCTTCTTTGCTTGTCTATGGCATTTCTGCATACTGGGCAGAACTTGGAAATGATACTTTTATTCATTTCTTTATTATTTTTATTTTATTCTTTTACTTACATGTTTATTTCATCTACAATGTGTATTCTGCTGTTAATGGGTTATAATAGAATTCTTGGTCTTCTTGGATTCATAATCATTTGTCAAAAAACTTTGCTAACAGTCAGTTCACCAACTTTCCATGACCACTTATCTGTGTTTTTGGTAGTTCATGGTATTTGTAAGGCTCTCCTCCAACACCACATTTCAACTGAGCTGGGGTTTTTATCTCCTATTTTTCTTCACTGTCAATCTTTTACATAGTATGGATGATTTTAACCTTGTTTTACAATAACAATTTTTGCTAACTCTCAGCCTCTTCCTCCTCCTTCTTTCTTTCTTTCTTTCTTTCTTTCTTTCTTTCTTTCTTTCTTTCTTTCTTTCTTTCTTTCTTTCTTTCTTTTTACATTTCAAAATACAAGTTTATGGACCCTGTGGAAAACCGGAAGGCAGCACATCAGTAGTGCTTTTGGGCCTGCATAGTTTTTCTTCCTCAGGTTGTATATCTGAAGGAAAAGGTTTAGAAACTGGTGAACTATTATGTAGTCTCCATTCCACCACATGAGGTTAAAGGGTGGTGCATGTTTCTCCATTATATGTGTTGCACTCACTCACAACTTTGCTTTACCAATTCCAAAAACAGTCCTTCAAAGTATTTTGACAGAGGGGGGACTGCAGCCACAGTGCAGCTGCCCTTGGCTTTGCTCTCCTCACAGCACTAAAAGATTATGTCATCAGCTTCCAATTTCCTGAGATCCTCCCCTTTCATATCAAGATGATGGGAGGGGAGAGGGAAACACTACTTGTGGCCATTCTCAAAATCTAGACTAAATGCCTGCTCCAAGTGAAAACCCTTCTTACCTATCTTTCTAGCCCCAGATTTGGGGTGGGGAAGAAAAAGAAGCAATATAAACAGTCAGGTAGAAAGTCTCAGGACTGAGGGGGAGAAAGGACCTGGAGAAAGAGCTGTAATCCTTCCCCCTCTGGTTATGTTTTGCAGTTAGCAGGACTGAGCTTGGGGACACAGCTGCTGAGAGTGAAAGAGAAGACAAGAGGCATCCAACTGCTGGATAGCCAGAAAGCGCTAAAGTCAGAATGTGTGTGTTTAGTCGTTTAGTCGTGTCCGACTCTTCGTGACCCCATGGACCAGAGCACGCCAGGCCCTCCTGTCTTCTACTGCCTCCCGGAGTTGTGTCAGGTTCATGTTGGTTGCTTCGCAGACACTGTCCAGCCATCTCATCCTCGGTCGTCCCCTTCTCCTCTTGCCATCACACCTTCCTAACATCAAGGTTTTTTCCAAGGACTCTTTTCTTCTCATGAGATGGCCAAAGTACTGGAGCCTCAGCTTCAGGATCTGTCCTTCAAGTGAGCATTCAGGGTTGATTTCCTTTAGAACTGATAGGTTTGTTCTTCTTGCAGTCCAGGGGATTCTCAAGAGCCTCCTCCAGCACCACAATTCAAAGGCATCAATTCTCCGGCGGTCTGCTTTCTTTATGGTCCAGCTCTCACTTCCATACATCACGACAGGAAAAACCATAGCTTTGACTATTCGGACTTTTGTTGGCAAGGTGATGTCTCTGCTTTTCAAGATGCTGTCAAGATTTGTCATCGCTTTCCTCCCAAGAAGAAGGCGCCTTTTAATTTCAGGGCTGCTGTCTCCATCTGCAGTGATCATGGAGCCCAGGAAGATAAAATTTGACACTGCCTCCATATCTTCCCCTTCTATTTCCCAGGAGGTGATGGGACCAGTGGCCATGATCTTAGTTTTTTTGATGTTGAGTTTCAGACCGTTTTTTGCACTCTCCTCTTTCACTCTCATTACAAGGTTCTTTAATTCCTCCTCACTTTCTGCCATCAGAGTCGTATCATCTGCATATCGGAGATTGTTGATATTTCTTCCGGCAATCTTAATTCCGGCTTGGGTTTCTTCCAGTCCAGCCTTCCGCATGATATATTCTGCATATAAGTTAAATAAGCTGGGGGACAATATACAGCCTTGCCGTACTCCTTTCCCAATTTTGAACCACTCAGTTGTTCCATGACCAGTTCTAACTGTTGCTTCCTGTCCCACATATAGGTTTCTCAGGAGACAGATAAAGTGGTCAGGCACTCCCATTTCTTTAAGAACTTGCCATAGTTTGCTGTGGTCCACACAGTCAAAGGCTTTCGCATAGTCAATGAAGCAGAAGTAGATATTTTTCTGGAACTCTCTGGCTTTCTCCATAATCCAGCGCAAGTTAGCAATTTGGTCTCGAGTTCCTCTGCCTCTTCGGAATCCAGCTTGTACTTCTGGGAGTTCTCGGTCCACATACTGCTGAAGCCTACCTTGTAGGATTTTGAGCATAACCTTGCTAGCGTGCGAAATGAGTGCAATTGTACGGTAGTTGGAGCATTCTTTGGCACTGCCTTTCTTTGGGATTGGGATGTAGACTGATCTTTTCCAATCCTCTGGCCACTGTTGAGTTTTCCAAACTTGCTGGCATATTGAATGTAGCACCTTAACAGCATCATCTTTCAAGATTTTAAATAGTTCAACTGGAATGCCATCACCTCCACTGGCCTTGTTGTTAGCCAGGCTTTCTAAGGCCCACTTGACTTCGCTCTCCAGGATGTCTGGCTCAAGGTCAGCAACTACATTGTCTGGGTTGTCCGGGATATCCAAATCTTTCTGATATAATTCCTCTGTGTATTCTTGCCACCTCTTCTTGACGTCTTCTGCTTCTGTTAGGTCCTTCCCATTTTTGTCTTTTATCATGTTCATCTTTGCGCAAAATGTTCCTCTAATATGTCCAATTTTCCTGAACAGATCTCTGGTCTTTCCTTTTCTGTTATCTTCCTCTATTTCTTTGCATTGTTCATTTAAGAAGGCCCTCTTGTCTCTCCTTGCTATTCTTTGGAAGTCTGCATTCAAGTTTCTGTAACTTTCCCTATCTCCCTTGCATTTTGCTTCCCTTCTCCTCTCTGCTATTTCTAAGGCCTCGTTGGACAGCCACTTTGCTTTCTTGCATTTCCTTTTCTTTGGGATGGTTTTCGTTGCTGCCTCTTGGACAATGTTACGAGCCTCTATCCAAAGTTCTTCAGGCACTCTCTCCACCAAATCGAGTTCCTTAAATCTGTTCTTTACTTCCACTGTGTATTCATAAGGGATTTGGTTTAGATTATACCTGAGTGGCCCAGTGGTTTTTCCTAATCTCTTCAGTCTAAGCTTGAATTTTGCTATGAGAAGCTGATGATCAGAACCGCAGTCAGCTCCAGGTCTTGTTTTTGCTGACTGTATAGAGCTTCTCCATCTTTGGCTGCAGAGAATATAATCAATCTGATTTCGATATTGCCCATCTGGTGATTTCCATGTATAGAGTCGCCTCTTGTGTTGTTGGAAAAGAGTGTTTGTGATGACCAGCTTATTCTCTTGACAAAACTCTATTAGCCTTTGTCCTGCTTCATTCTGAACTCCAAGGCCAAACTTCCCTGTTGTTCCTTTTATCTCTTGGCTCCCTACTTTAGCATTCCAGTCCCCTAGAATGAGAAGAACATCTTTCTTTGGTGTCAGTTCTAGAAGGTGTTGTAAATCTTCATAGAATTGTTCAATTTCAGTCTCCACAGCAATGCTGGTTGGTGCATAAACTTGGATTATTGTGATGTTGAATGGTCTGCCTTGGATTCGTATTGACATCATTCTATCATTTTTGAGATTGTATCCCATTACAGCTTTTCCCACTCTTTTGTTGACTATGAAGGCTACTCCATTCCTTCTACGGGATTCTTGCCCACAATAGTAGATATGATAATCATCTGAGCTGAATTCGCCCATTCCTGTCCATTTTAGTTCGCTGATGCCCAGGATGTCGATGTTTATTCTTGCCATCTCCTGTTTGACCACCTCCAGCTTCCCAACGTTCATAGATCTTACATTCCAGGTTCCTATGCAGTATTCTTCTTTGCAGCATTGGATTTTCCTTTCACTTCCAGGCATGTCCACATGTGAGCGTCCTTTCGGCTTTGGCCCAACCACTTCATTAGCTCTGGAGCTACTTGTACTTGTCCTCCACTCTTCCTCAGTAGCATGTTGGACGCCTTCCGACCTGAGGGGCCCATCTTCCAGCATCATATCTTTTAGCCTTTTGTTTCTGATCATGGGGCGTTCTTGGCAAAGATACTGGAGTGGCTTGCCATTTCCTACTCCAGGTGGATTGCGTTTAGTCGGAACTCTCCACTATGTCCTGTCCGTCTTGGGTGTCCCTGCACGGCATAGCCCATAGCCCTTCTCTGAGTTACTCAAGCCCCTTCGCCACGACAAGGCAGCAATCCATGAAACCATCTCTGCCATGCAAACCATCTCTGATTCAGAATGTAACCTGTTCCATAGTACAGCCTCAGCAATATGAATAAGAGTCCCTCCTTGCACCAACTGAGGTATTGTTATTTTCCTTTCTCAATGTTCATTCCAGAATCATTTCACTTTGTGCTTCATTCAGATAGGCAAAGTTGCTTGCAGGATAGGAGTTCAGCTGAGCCTTCAGAAGCAGTAAACTAGTCCTTTCCTGTGTACAAATATTCCTGCGAAGAATATTTGAAAACTGGCTTGTTCCCTGTGATTTTCGTCTCACCGTGCTGAGTCTGCTACCTGTATCAGTGAGGATTCTCAGCATTCTGCAGAACAGAGTCCACAGTCCTTCATCTTGGGCTGATCTTGCTTTTTAAAATCTCTTTCTTTGCCCAAGAAGCTGTCAGATTCTGCACAGCTCAATACCCATACCAGGGACTGTTGTGTAGTAAAGACATGGTTTTGCAAAGGACTGTAATAATTCATTCAAACCAATGTTTCCAGAAGAAAAATTACACTGAAGCATCCAAGAAATTTCCAAAGGAAAATCTGAGTTTTCGAAAGGAAAAAATAAAATAGATAACAGATAACCTCCTGCAGGAAAATTTCATTGTGAGGAGAAAAGAGGGATATTTTTCTCAATTTCTTTTCCATAAGGAGTGAGTAGTGTGAATTTCACATGCATAATACAGAAACCATTAGGGGAGAGGCCATGCAAACCATCTCTGATTCATTTTGTACACAGGCTGCTGGAGTGTTGCTAAGTTCTAAAAACTATTTTTCATGTATTTTCTAAATACCGTATAGCATTTTTGGGTTTTGCCCCCCCCCCCATTTCTGGGGCAGTACAGTTCACCTGATTTTGGTGCATTAGGGGGTTACAACAGCATCAGCACCTGGCTGAAATTAGACTGGCCATCAGCTCTCTGAAGCACTTTTGAATAAGGTCTGTATTCTCAAGCAAAACTACTGCAACACTGATGAGGTATCCTGGGAGTAGGTAATTAGCTTTGTATAGAGCAGTGATTCTCTACCACGGAGATGCTGATGGCCTGAGACCATAACTCCTGGAAGCCCAGGGAAAAAAAGGAGCTTGTTATCTGTTTTAACTAAAGATTCTGAATATTGTAATTTAATTCCATTTGTATACCCAAGGGTAGACTCTCTATTACCAACCTAGTTTTTAAAGGCAGGTACAAACATTTCCTCTTTGGGCAATGTGAGTGGTGTACTAGATAGTATTCTGTGCTCTTTAGGAGGCAGGGGAGAATAATGTTGAAATATTTTGATGTCCCTCCCACACCCCTATGAGTGTTCAGTGTGGTTTGATGGATAAAGTGACAGATGAGGACTCAGAAGACCTGGTTTTGAATCTCCGCTCAGCCATGGAAGCTTACTGGATGTGTGTAGAATAAGGAAAATTAATTATTAAATATCTCATTTACTTTAAAACTCTGTTATATATCAGTTCTAGCTTGGCAGCAAATTTAAACAATAACAGCAACAACAACAGAGCATCTGTGAAAATAATAATTAAAGTACCGTGCTATTAATGCTAGCTTCATGAGTTAAACATTTTTAGTTTTAAACACTGATACAGTGGCCCCTCGACTTACAGACGGCTCGACTTACAGACTTTTCGAGTTACAGACTTCTCTGGCTGCAAAATTTAGATTCGACTTGCAGCCAGAGAATCGACTTACAGACCAGAAAAAAAACAAAATGGAATAAAAATAGAATAAAAATCACTGGTTATGGGATTAATCTGTTTTCAGTGCATTGTAGGTCAATGGAGATTCGACTTACAGACTTTTCGACTTGCAGCCACCATTCCAATACGGATTAATTCCGTAAGTAGAGGGTCCACTGTAGTAAGTTAATGTCATAATTTCTTACATTTAACTTTAACTAGTTACTTTTTAAACAAATGTTACAAGCTGTCCATCTAAGCAAAGCAGCACAGGAAACTAGACTGACTAATCAAACTTCAGTTTTTAGAAATCATTATTGCAAATATGAGAACTCTCATCAGTAGGGGCAGAAAACATCTCATTATAAATGAGAAGAACTTGAGAGTTTCTCCTTCTTGCACACAGAAACAAGGATTTACATGGCTCCCTGAGGCACTCTCAAGGCTTTGGGGTAGATCCTGATTCACTCTGGGTTGATGCAGAGCAGATCTCTTCCAATCTGATCTAAGTTTTAAATCTTGATTGTTGAGAAAATTCAGATCACTTTTTAATTTTTACATTAATATATATTTATATGGGACTTCATCCAATACAAAGAAGTGAGCAAACCTGCCAATTTTCATAATGCTGGTGTCTAGGCTACACTAGTCGACTTTCATATTTGCTTTATTTAGAAAGGGTAAAATTCATAACATCACAAGCACTCACTTGAGTGCTATCTTTCCCATTCTTGCTGCTAAAGAAAGAAAAAAGTAAAAATAGTAGCATGTAAAAAGCAAATCAAACACTCAACAACAATCAGGGCCAATTGAACGTAGGAAGGGAATAAATTTCATTACCTAAAACACACAGAGAGATGCACACACAATAAACAAATGAAACAGAATTTGGCTAAACTACTCTAATTTACAAGATGAAGCAATGGAAGTAAAGAGAGATTGAGATGCTGAGTAAATGACAACCTCTTTTGGTCTGTGATTTGCTAATAACTACCTTAACAACTAAATAAAGAGCTGTGTGAACAAATTGGTTCACACAACTTCAGTGACCTCACCTAATCTGTCCCTGTAAGCATGGTGATTGAAGAATAGTGATGGCATTCTTACCTTAGTTAAGACCAAGGTTTGATATGAAGTAAGAACCTCAATGACCAAACAGTCTGGGCCTGTATTTATAAAAGGCCTCTCTATTCCATCTTAAGCAGGCTTCAGCAGTTCCCAAAAGCTTTTCCTGCTTAAAATATAATAGCGTCAGAAAAAGCCCTATTGTAGCCATTAAATATTATTTCTGAAATATTTCTTAAAAGTCCTGCTTTTGGGAAATTTACCCCAAAAGTGGTCTAGCTCATGACGGTTTATTCCAACAGGACAGATCACACGTAGGCACAGCAAGAATTTGTTTTATTTGCACGTAATTGAAAAAAGGTGATGACCACTGGTCCCATCACCTCCTGGCAAACAGAAGGGGAATATATGGAGGCAGGGACAGATTTTACTTTCTTGGGCTCCATGATCACTGCAGATGGTGACAACAGCCACAAAATTAAAAAGACGCCTGCTTTTGGGGAGGAAAGTGATGACAAACCTAGACAGCATCTTAAAAAGCAGAGACATCACCTTGCCAACAAAGGTCCGCATAGTCAAAGCTATGGTTTTTCCAGTAGCAATGTATGGAAATGAGAGCTGGACCATAAAGAAGGCTGACTGCTGAAGATTTGATGCTTTTGAATTGTGGTGCTAGAGGAGACTCTTGAGAGTCCCCTGGACCTCAAAGAGGTCAAACCTATCAATTCTGAAGTAAATCAACCCTGAGTGCTCACTGGAATGACAGATCCTGAAGCTGAGGCTCCAATACTTTGGCCATCTCATGAGAAGAGAAGACTCCCTGGAAAAGACCCTGATGTTGGAAAAGTATGAGGGCAAGAGGAGAAGGGGACAACAGAGGATGAGATGGTTAGACAGTGCCATCGAAGCTACCAACATGAATTTGACCCAACTTCAGGAGGCAGTAGAAGACAGGAGGGCCTGGCGTGCTCTGGTCCATGGGGTCATGAAGAGTCAGACTGAACAACAACAATCAGAAGGTACACAGGGGCTTCATTTACAAGTCTGTTTGTCCTTTGCAGCAATAGTGTGTCTGGGAGGGAAAATGTAGTTAATAGGAGGAAACATGTGCGCTTTTTAATATGTTCTTTAACTTCTGGCAGACTTATCTGCAGCAGCTGGGAGAGGCTGATGCTACAACAATGAAGCCAATAGGAGCAGGCTAAGACTCTGAGTAAGGGGAAAGACCAAGCTAGGTAGCTGTATTTTACTACAAGAAGAATGAGGAAACAATTTCCTGTATCATATTTAAGTGCAAGAGGCTATGTTAATGAAAACAGGCAGGTTCCATGGCATGCATAAATCTGTTCTGTAACACTTGGCTGTAATCCCAATATCCATTATTATCTTCCACCTCAAAAACTGCCTCTACGGCAAAGCTAGAGAATCATGTGCAGAAATGTGTGCAGAAATCACCAACCTGTGGTGACTATGATCTCATAAGAACATTTCACCAAAGGGCAAAATTGAGCAAACCTAGCTAATTCAGACCAGAAAAGTAAGTTGAACCACATATGATATCGTCTTAGATAAAAACTGGCCTTGTTGGGTCTGCATGCTTGCATGAATTCTAAACCTTTGAAATCAATAGCTGACTGTTTCTCAAAATGATTGGACTGCTTTTGATCTGGGAAGGTGTAGTGAGCACCCTGTCTTCCTATATATATAGTGGTATTGGCCTGCACCTGTGGGCGATCACAGAACAAAGGAAGGCTAATTGCCTTAGAGAGAGAACAAAGGAGTCAACAGCTGAAAGTCCGAGCCAGTAGAGCCTACTGGCAAAGCCCTGAGGGCTCTTTTTATTGACTTAGCATGATTACATAGTATGTTCTGAGAGAAACAGATAGGATACTAGTTACCTAATCATAACTAGGATTGGCTAAAATAATCCTTTGATCTTATGCTCTACCTCTAAGCGAAAGGGCAGAATAAAGGGCTACCGCATCTGCTGGCAGCTGCTGCTTCCCGCCAGGAGTGTATGCATGTCATTGGAACCGAATGCAGCTACAGCCTTTAAGGAGAAGTTTCCCACAGCACCGATGGGAGCTGTTGGGAGGCAGAGCCAGAGAAACCAGGAGGGAGGGGTGATTCAGAGAGTCAGTTCAGTCTGAGACAGAGAAGAGAGAAATAGTTTAGGGGTTTGAGGCAGAGAGAGTGTTTAAGGAGTGATTAGTCAGAGCGTGACCTGTATTAATTAAGATAGAAAAGGTTAAAGTAAAATTCTGAAGTTCTGTGTAACTTTAAGAATGTGCTTAAGAACTATTCCTAAAACAATGTGTAATCAATAAACCTGTTTCTGTTTAAATGTTCAGTACTGAATGGACCTCAGTCTTTCATAGGAAATATAGGTTGATAAAGAGATCAACTGGTGATAGCGTGTTAAAGGGCGAGTTGGGATACCTTCATGAGCTCTGTGTTTGGTGAAACATGCAGGGTCCACGGGGTAAACGTCACAGAAGGAGGAGCAGGGAAATAGACATTTTTCCCTTTATTCCATTTTTAAAAATCAATAAAGCATGTTGTCAGCACAAATGTCCCTTTCCCCATTTAATCTTATTTTTCCTTGTGTTAAAAATAGCGTTATGAGGCTAATGTTGTTTTTGTTACACTAGGAGGTACTGAACAGTAATGTTCTTCACTAATGGAACCTTAGTAGGATTACTTTTGAGAACTCATTGTATTAACCCTCCCTTTGAGAAACATGTGCTTTAGGGATACTTTACATACTATGACAAAGAAAAAAATCTGGGTTTTTTTTTCCATAAAATTACGTTACTGTATTTGTAAAGCAACAACAAATTGGGAGCTGCAATATAAATCAATATATGTATCAGAGAGAGTTTATGCCATGAGGGATCATAAAAGGGGCTCTAGTCCAGCAGCCATTAATAAAAGAGTACTTTGCTTGGATTCTGAGTCACACCACTGCAGGTGAGCCCTGTACCATGCAGGTTTATGCAACAGGACTTTGGCTTGTGCACTGAAAATACAGTAATACAGATAGGTAAAGCTTCATGGCACAAAGAAACATGTAAATGGGAGCCAGCAATGAAAATTGAACTTCATGTCTCCCCTGTAATTTCAGCTCTCTTGAAACTCATAAGGTGTATCACATTTGATAAATAACCCTTTTCATAGACTTGCCTGCATGTGTGAGGGTACAGGTGTGAAACTAATGTGCATACATGCTTATCCTACCCACTCCATCCTCTTGTGAGTTGAAGTTCACCGCCCCTTGGTTTTGAACTTGATATTGACAGCAAGGACAGAAGGGGCCTTTGCTCATGTTTGTTTAAAAGTGTGTACAGTATTCCATCTTGTTAGGGCCTTGCTTTATTGGAGTCCGTACTTACATCAAGTGTTCAGGTCACATTCGCTTGAACATGAGAACATCCTTTTAGATGTTGCTGCTCAATACACCAAGGTCAGAAACTGACGGTGGCAAGGCCTAGCATGCATAGAGGCCAGGGACGGTGAATGTTACTCCATTCCTCTACAATGAAATAAGTAAAGTATGGCCCTGAGCCAATGTAGGCCTCAAGGTTGTTTCTGCAGCTCTCAGCCATCCCTGACCTTCCTTCCTTCCTTCCTTCCTTCATTCCCCCCCTCCCCCATCGTTCTTCTTGGCAAAAGGTGAATTATTGAAATTCCTGGAAGCCTCCAGAAGTGGTGGTACAACTTTTAAATAAATGATCGAAATGCCATTGTAAATTACCATTGTAAATTAGAATTAGCAGACATTAAACTGCTTTGCATTTCGTTCTTTTATTATTATTATTTTTATTTTTATTATTATTATTATTATTATTATTATTATTATTATTATTATTATTATTATTATTATTATTATTATTATTATTATTAGCTTCCTCTGCTGATTCCAAGTGTCCTGAGGGTCCGAAAAATGGCCTCCCAGACTCACCAAAATTGTTCATACTTAGAATGCTCTTAACATGCTATATCTTCCTCACATATCTTCTTGTGGGTGAAAATGCAATTTGGGAGGCTAAGATTGGTTAAAAAAAAGGACACAATCAGAGCAGATTGCTCAGATTCTCCAGACATCCACTCCCTGCTCTCTTGTTCTGCTCCAATTCAAAAGCTTCCCCACGCTGATTTTTAGTTTCTAGTTATTGGTGTGTTTTTTTAATGAGTGAAAACAAAAAGAAACAAAGCTGTTTGCATTGTGTGGTTCAACCTTAGTCATTGGGATGGAACAGTGTGTCCTTCCAGGAACATGTTCAATACATTTTTGTCCTCTCTTGCTTGCTTTTGATTTCTTTATCATTAATGTAGCATACAAGTATTTTATGTGCCATATTTCATCAGCGTAATTCTTTTGTTGCTATGGCAATCAACTTCAATTTTCTTCCATTCTGGCAATTGTATTTTTATAGTCTCCTGCTCCCAAAAAGATAAGCTTTCCTTGTATTTCACATAGCTTATAAGAATTGCCTTGTGGAGTAGACACTGCCAACCTTTGGATCAGAACTGCATTCTGCTATTTGCAGCTGTAGTTTTCCTGTTGTGAATGTCCTATTTATTTCCTTTTCTCCCCTTCTGTATTACCAATTTATTTGATACACCTTTTGCTGTAATTTACTTGTTGGTGCTCATCTCGTGTGGCAAAGGAACTGTGTATACTTTTTTTTTTTTAAAAAAATCACAATGGCATGGACAATCTGGTAACAGACATAACCCTTAGAGCTATCCTTCCAGAATAAGAACTTGTTCTCAGGATGCTAAAGAGCTTCAAAGGGCTTGATGTATTGCTCAGGAATAATGAGTTACATTTAATAATTTGCAAATAATTGGTTATTTGTAATTAATTCCCTTCTCCAAAAAGAAAAATATGATTAAATTGCATGGTGTGACTAAGTGTTATGAATTTTGCCTCTAATACATTATTTCTGAGTTATGCAATATATGCATTTAATTACATATTAAAGCAAGTATTTTGAAATGAGTAGTTTCTAAAATAAATGGAAAATTAATGGAAAACCAGAAATGAATAAATAATATGGGTTTAAAGGGCTGTGAAAGGTTCATGGAGTGGAAATAGAAAAATCTTTCATAATCTAGATATTGCTAGATTTATTTATTGCTTAGTTTGTCTGCAGTCTGCAATACAAAGTTTTTGTACAGTGGTGCCCTGCTTTACGATGATAAGGCGTTCCAGCAAAATCGCTGTACAGCGAAATTGTCGTCAAGCAAAAAAACCCATTGGAATGCATTGAAAACCGGTCAATGCATTCCAATGGGGGAAATACCTGATCGTCCTCAGAAAATCCTCCATAGGGCGGCCATTTTCCGATCCCTGTCTTGCGAAAATAGGTCAGCAAAACAGCAGAGAGCCATTTTGTGAACCGCCGATCAGTTGTTTGTAAATCATTGTTAAGCGAAAAATCGGTTCCCGAAACAGGGAACAATTCATCGTCAAGCGAAAAAAAGTATTGGAATCATTGTTTTGCAATCACTATAGCAATCACAAAAAGTCATTGTAAAGCGATTTCATCGTCAAGCGGGGTCATTGTCAAGCGGGGCACCACTGTACTGTCAATATGGCAACATTTAATTTTCACCCAATCAGTTTTAGATTGCAGTTATTTTCCACCACACAAATGTATGCCATTATATTCAGGACAGAAGTTGTATTACCAAGTGAAATTGTAGAGGGTGTTCCCTTCATAATGTCTTTGTACTAGGTTTCTGCTCTTTTTTCTTTTCTTTTACTGTTACAGTCGTGCCCCGCTTTATGATTACCCCGCATTACAACGAATCCACTTCATGATGACATTTTTGCGATCGCAAAACAATTGTCTAAATAGGTTTTCTTTGCTTTGCGATGATCGGTTCCCTGCTTCGGGAACTGATTCTTCACAAAATGATTTTTTAAACAGCTGATTGGTGGTTTCAAAATGGCCACTGGGTAATTAAAATGCCCCCCACTGTGTTTAGGGATGGATTCCTCACTATACAGGCACCGAAAATGGCCGCCACATGGAGGATCTTCGCTGGACGGTGAGTTTTTAGCCCATTGGAATGCATTGAACTGTTTTCAATGCATTTCAATGGGCTTTTTATTTTTGCTTTACAACATTTTTGCTTAACAGCGATTTTCCTGGAATGGATTATCACCGTTAAGCAAGGCACCACTGTACTATGATTTTTTATATATTGAACTTTTAAATATTTTTACCACATCTTTGCCTTGCATTTTACCATCAGTGCTTAATTTAGTTCCATCATGCATACCTTCTACATCTTTACCTTTTTTCTTTTTAGATTTTCACCACTATAATGATTTCATCATTATTTTCTTAAGCTTTATGTCAGTTTTTATTAGAGCATGGAGAATTACTTTTCAAAGGTAATCAGTTGAATCATTATCTCAAAATCTTCCACAGGTAGTTACTTACAACTGTAGTTACAATTTAAACTACAACCATCTCCACTTTCTGAGTCATACAGTTATTTGGAGTTACACTGCAAAATACTGAATACAATAGACTCTAAGGCACAACATGATTTAATACTTTACTAGACACATGAGATATTTTTCCTCTACCCCCCCATAACTATATGAAAAAATGTGATAATTGCACCACATAAAGATGATGTTCTCCCTTCTTAGGTTAAAATTATAATGTTATGTGATTTTATCTTTATTATTAATAACTTGTTTTATGTTGTTTTATGTTATGTTACTGCTTACTTCCAAGCTCTGCTTTTATTAGGTCATGAATAGTGTAACCAATAATTTGCCTAAAATTGGGTGTGCTTGTTCCATTCTCATTTCTTCTAAAGTGGACTCTCGACTTGCAGAATTAATCTGTATTGGAACAGTGGCCGCAGGTCGAAAAATCTGTAGGTCAAGGGTCCATTTCCCATAGGAATGCATTGAAAAGTTATTACTCTGTAACTGGCCTAAGGAAAAGATAACCCCCCACAGAAAAAAATGAAAATAAACACCTTACTGGTCTGAAGCCTTCCAGGGGTCCCTCACCACCACCATCACCGCTGCCCAAGGGCTTCCATGCCACTGCAAGAGGCCTCTCGGAGGTCCCCCACCAACACAGGCTTTCCCAGGGTGGACCGGGCCTTCCAGGCTTTCCTGGGCAGTAGAATGGGCCTACCAGGGGAAGCCCTCCCCAGTAGGCCCAGTCCACCCTGGGAAAGCCGCCGGCGGCAGTGGGGGGGGGATCTCCGAGATGCCTCCCATGATGGCAGAGAAGCTCTGGAAGGCCTCCAGAGGTCCCCCTTGCTGCCGATCATGCCTCCGGAGCACGATCGGCAGTGAGGGGGACCTCTGGAGTCCTTCCAGGGCTTCTCCTGCTGCTGATCGTGCCTCCGAAGCACGATTGGTGGTGGTGGGGACCTCTGAGATGCCTCCCATGGGGGCGGAGAAGCCCTGGAAAGCACCCGGAGGCACGTTTTGTGGCCTATGGACTGGAAGGAGGAGGCGGGAAAGCGCCAAATTTGAATTTGGCACTTTCCCCGCCTCTCCCTTCTGGTCCGTAGGTCGAGTCTCCGGACGCAAATCGATGGGAAATTTTGCGGCCAGAGAAGTCCGTATCTCAGAAAGTACGCACGTCGAGCTGTGTGTAAGTCGAGGGTCCACTGTATTTTGTGTCTTTATTTTTTGTTGTTGTCTAGGGCAGGTGCTTGCTTCTCCTGTATTCTTTCCCATTTCTGATGTGCAATCAGACTGAATGGTATGAGAACCAGAGGCTTCCTATGTTTGCCAAAACCAGAACGATGTTCTGTCTTTTGCCCATTTTATCAACATGAAGCATCCCCACATCTTAAGGAAACGTCCAAACATCTCCTTCATATCTTCATCATCGTTGGGTCCAGCTGGTTTGGCAGTGCACCAGGGAGCCGCAGGGCACCATGAGGGACAAGGGGCACTACGGCGCACACTTTGGGAAGCTCAGCTATATAGGTTTTCTAATTGGCTTAAATTCTGTTTCAGTGGCCAGTATCTTCCTGTGGAACTCTAGCAATTCAGTGGAATGACATTGCCAGCAATGGCAGACTGCCACTAATTAAGAAACTATCTTCTCAGTTTCCAGATGTGAACGACTTGTGTGAAATGATAGAAAGTAATGCGTATCACCAAATTTTAAAATGGAACTTGTTAGTTAGAGGCCGTGTGCTGTTTCTTGTGATGTCATTTCTTCTGCATAAGCGGATTTCCACCTGAGAATACTAGGGAAGGGACTTTTGAAATTCTAGAACTTCCAGGACCAGAGAACACCAGACATAGTTCTTTCCTTTATCTATGAAATAAAAGAGATCCAACTGGTCATTACACATTACAAATACAGGGCTAGCTGATACCTTTATAGACGGCTAAGGAAATCATATAAGTAATCTGCTAGCTTTCATGGATCAGGACATCCACTTTGCAGGCTTGCACTGGTATCTTGTTAGTGCAAAGAATGTAGAGTTCCACCAGTTCATGGCAGATGGAATTTGTCAGACATTTTTCTTAGATGTAAGTTAAGAAATTACAGGCTGCATTGGAGTTGTTGCTTCAAAGTTACAGCTAAGGAAGCCATTGATTGGATATCACCACCTATAAGTAGCTGCATTACATTCTTCAGAGAAACAGAAGTACAGTGGACCCTCGACTTACAGACGGCTCGACTTTCAGACTTTTCAAATTACAGACTTCCCTGGCTGCAAAATTTAGGTTCAACTTGCAGCTGGAGAGTCGACCTACAGACCAGAAAAAACCCAAAATGGAACAAAAATGGAACAAAAATGGCCGGTTACGGATTAATTGGTTTTCAATGCATTGTAGGTCAATGGAGACTCGACCTACAGACTTTTTGACCTACAGCCACCATTCCAATACGGATTAATTCTGTAAGTAGAGGGTCCACTGTATGTATTTGCCATCACCAAATAGCAGCTCAGGTTGCAGCCAGCAAAGAATCACTGAGCCAAAGCCAAAATTTCTTCTACTTGTTTGGAGGCAATGCTTAACCTTTTAATAGTGTTTTTAACATAATAGTTCATGGTAGTATACAATACTACACTCTAAGCTTGAATTTCTCTTTTATACTGGAAAATGAACCCTTATTGAAGCATACAGATTAATCAGCCTGATTGTGGATAGGGCAACATCTCAAAATCATTTGACTGTAGGATGAATTACATATTCTGTTCTTTTTCGATTTCTATTTACTTAAAACCCATTACATTTGTTTAATTAAAAACCAATAAACGTACTTATACTTAAAAATCCAACCTCATTCAGGCCTGGCTCATTATTATTTTAAAATACTGATTTATTTTTCAGTTAATTATATATTATCTATTAATTAAATAGAAAAAATAAAAAATTTAGAGAATAAATTAAAATCCCTGCATTCCATCAGTGATATAAATTTTTCAAAAGTATTGGGGTCCATGGGGGACTGTTGGTCAAAGAAACACAGAGATGTGGAAGGGGCTGGATAGCTGTTGCTAAGGAAGAAATATAATGTTTTAAAAGGTCTGATATTTAAGGAAGAGAGGGGCAGATGTTTAAGGATGAAAAATATTCAGTATGCCTTTTGAAATGAAAGATAGACTTTCAAAAATGATGAGGAATTGTTTCATTCTTGACACGCCTCCTTCTTCAATCAAGAGCAATACATTTAGCTGTTTGCTGCTGAATTTTGGATAAAATCTGTACCACTCATTTTTTGCCCCAGGTCTTTTTGACCATAATTTTCCACATCCAGCTTTTCTTGAACATGCTGGGAGGGCATGAAAGGGGGCTGAAGGGCCACATGTGGCCTTAAGCCCATGCTTCACTCACCTCTGCCTTAAGGAGATCCCCAAAATGAGCACACACCGGGCATATTCCACTCCCCTGGACCCATCCTGAAGTCAATTTGTGCCCAAAATTGTGGCAAGAGAAAGCAGACCAGCGTAACATATTCTGCATAACCTGCATAGAATAAGCCAAACCCCAGTGCTACTTATAATGCTTGCATAACAGCCTTAGATGGAGAGGGGGATGTCCACAAGTCAAATCATTGACTATGTGGTGGTGAAATGGTTTTATTTCCCCATGCTGGACCAGAGAGGGAACTGCTTAATAAATCCACTCCCAGTCAGGCCAGTCTTGTATTGATTGGCTGGCTGTGAAGGGTTACAGGAGCTTGTACAAGGAAGAATTGCCTGACAAAATACCAGGAGAAAATGGCAACCATGTTTCCATGCTCTCCACCACAGGGAGCAAAGTGGATTCCAAATAAATTGTGGATCCTTCCTTTTGACTAGATATTACAAAGAACATCCCAATTAGCTTCTGTTTCAGTGCGATGGATTATTTCCAAAGGTAGTTGACTCTTTTATTGGAGATCTCCAACAAGGTTGGATGGACATCGCTTAGAGATGCTTTGGCCAGGAGATGAACTAGGTGACCCTATGGGTTCTTCGACCACTAATTCTAAGATTCTACAATTCCTGATTTCAACTCATTTTTGACTTATTCTTTGGTCCTGATGACTGACTTCATCCTATAATAATCTTAGAACTGCAAAGCTGGAAGGGACCCTATGGATCATTAAAACCAGCCCTTGTCAAGGAGGCACAATGGGAAACTGAACTCCCAACCTTTGGCCCTGCAGCCAGATACCTAATCACCTTAGCTATCCAACAGTTCCCTGGTTGAGCCCAGATTGCTTCTCAATCCTGTAAACTCTTTCTCCACAACATCCAGGACTCTCCCCCATACAGAGCAATAAAAACAAATAGCATCAGTCTCTGTGTGGAAGGAGCCTATCCACCCTGCAGGCCTACAATGCAGGATACGTCCCCAAGTGTCATCCTACCTAGAGTGCCTTTGTTTCTGTTCTCTGATCTGAGCAGCAGCAAACAAAGGGTATTCTTATGTGCAAGTTTAATCAATATGGGAGGCACATTTAAGATATGTGATTTTGCCCAGTTATAATAAACTGAGCCAGAGATGGAGATGCAGTAATGTTATTTTGGATCACATTTTAATAAAGACAAAAAACCCCGCAATAAATCCATTACTTTCCATGCTCCTCTGAATTTCATGAATATGTTCTTCCATGAGAAAAAAATGTATACGTAACTTGGAGAAATAATGTAAAAAAAAAAAAGCACATATGAAAGGATGTGTATGTTGCCATCTTCACTTTAACCTCTACTCTCCTGTCAACAGGCAGCCAAGTTAAGAAGGAAGTCATTGTTTTACTGTCCACTTTCTAGGTACTGTTGCATAGTGACATGCCAGAACTCAAGGTCCCAAATGTCATTGGGAAATGCAAGTTCCCTCAGACTGCTTGCATCTCGGTTCACTGCTATATAGAAAAGGGGTGTCAGAAAGAGAAAACACAGATGCTTTTGCCCAGACACCTGCATTTAAAGGGAAAGAGGTTGACTATTGGAAGTTGAGCTTCAATTTTTTTTAAAAGAATATGAATAAGATACATTGAAGCTTTCAGTAACTTAGCAGTAGTGGAATGATGCTGCCTGTCCCAGAGCATCATCTGATTACAGCTCAGTTATGGATGGATTTGTCATATCACATCTTCATTCCTCACAAGAGGAATTTTTCAGACTCTGGAAAAGGACTGGGTGCCTGACAGAGCCTTTCGGTCTGCAGGTGGACAAAATTCAAATTGGTGTGGAAAAAGCTAATCTCCCAGACAACCTTATATCAACTAGGAGATTCTATTTATTTCCAACAGGTAGCGTCCCATGAGCATTAATACCATTGAAAGAATGGACACAGGAATCAACGTGGGCTCGGTTGGTCCCTGTTGCCAATAATTTAGAATGACAGATTGCTATTATTTCCTAAGATAGAATCATATTATGCATGAGCTTGGCAGTTTACCACAATAAGATTCATTATGCATGACATGGAAATTTCTCTTTATTTGGGGGGGGGCAGGGGAATGTTACTTTGCAAGCGGAAGGAATAAATCAGGCTGCTTCAGGAGAAATCATGCATTGAAGTGTTGCTAGTAAGAAGCAGTTAGCCAGAGAATGGCAATTAACGCTCCAGTCTCATCAAAGAAATTTCTCATGGTCTAAGGACACATTGCATTAAATAAACAACACAAACTGCTTTTGCCTTGTAGTTATTCAGCTGAGTGGCCTGCCAACAAGGAGCTTTAAATGAAGAATACTGTACTTTTCTTTTTCAAAATGCTTTAATCCAGGGGTGTCCAACCTTTCACCTTCCCTGGGCCACATTAGAAGATGAAAATTTGGTTTGGGCCGCACATTAATTTGGTTTGGGCCGCATGGGGGGGCAGCCCTAGCTGTCCTCCGCAGCCCCACTCCAAGCGCACTTACCAGCAGCTGCGATAGCAGAGGCTGCCAGCTTTGACTCCGGCAGCTTTATGGGGCCGGGAGGGGGTCCACCTATTGACGGGGACGGCACAATGCAGTCATGCAGCCCCCCTCTCCCCTGCCCTCCTGCTCCTTCCTTCCCTGTCTCCCCCCCCCCCATTGTGACGTGCCCCAGCCGCATTCCAGCCACAAGCACCAGCAGTCTAACTTGAAACTTTGGAATTTCTTTAAAAATAAAAAATTGCACTGGGCCGCATTACGAGCCGACCTGGGCCGCATGCAACCCATGGGCCACAGGTTGGACAAGCCTGCTTTAATCATTTTAATTTTATAAATTATGATGGATTGATTATAATCTTATGACTTACTGTATGTAGTTTTTAAAAGCCACCTTAACCCCCTACACCAGGAGGGAGGGAGGGTAATAAATTAGCATATACTAGTCCAATTCATAGTGATACATACGTATACAGTATAAAGACAGACAAGATGAGCACACAATAGACAAAAGACTGAAAGGAGAGATTTGAGGAGGAGAGGTGACTTTGGTGTGAAAACCTTTTGTGTAATCCTCTATACATCTAAGCTAATCACCAAGCAGCCCTAAGAAGAGCGACCACAAATATCACTCCCCTGCCCCCCACTTTCTCCTTATAATTACTGAGTTTCGTAGACAGATGAGTGAGATCACAGCCTTCTGTTTTATAAAGGACTTCTAGCTGAATAGGAGAACGTCTTTGGCCAAAGCTGTCATCCTTTCCCAGTGTTTCATTTTACCAAAGAAAATAAGTCAATGAATCTGAGTACCCCTCCCTCAAACACCAACAATAAAACAGGAACAGATTGTTACATATATTTTAAACCTCATTTGTTTGGCTCCAAAATAATAGAAGCACATGCAACATAGCCCTTTGTTAACAAACCGGTGTGTTGAAAAATACACAGATGAAGTGTCAAGCACTTTGATTTTTGTACGTAAAATTGCTTTTACTAGTTTTTTTTAAAAATCTTGGCATATCAAAAATGCACCATACTGAAGTCCATTTTCTTTTTAAAAAATGAAGTACATTTCACAGTCCTGAGAGGTTATTTTCCAGGGAAACCTTTTGTGGGGATCTAGACCAGCAGATAGTAGGGGTCAGGATGTGAAGGTGCACAGGAGCAAAAAGTCACTCTCCTAATCTCTTCCACATATGCTATACCTCCCTTTTCTTCCACTTTCTATTCATCTCCCTTTTCTCCTTCTGTTTGGATCTCTCTCCCACATTTCTTGCCCTCTCTCATCCCCCTCTCCTACTCCCTCTCTCTCTCCCTACTTCCATCTCCACAGGCTTCCTTTTCCAATCCCCTCGAAACAGTAATTTTTGATATATATACAATGATGATTTCAGAAGGGGACTTTATTTTCTCTTTAATTGCTCTCCAATTCCTTCATTAGGGAAAAAAAGTTATACAAGCAGTGCTCTGTCCTGATCACCAATTAGAGTTGGTTAACATGGGGAACCACTGCTCTAGTCTGTTGTCGCTGGCTGCTAGTTTAGTCCTGGAGATGAGTTTCTAACCAGTGTTAATAATACAATGTCATTTGAAAATTGCATTTCATTCTGTCCCACCCCCATAGTTAGATCAAATGGGCCTTTGAAGATGGACAATAATTTCTGACTTGGTTCATCTGTTTGGTGTATTGAACAAAAGGTGGTTGGGTCATTTATATTTGTGTATGTGTATGCATGCGTACACACATGCATGTGCCTGTATGTACACACATGCACATGCCTGCCTTTCTAGAAGGCTGTTGTTTACAGCAAGGCCTCAGGAGAGGGATTTACCCTTAAAGGCAGAGTACCTAAGGGCGACGTGGTCTCTGCCATAGTTTCCACACTATGAGATGCTCTACTGCAGAATTTGCGTTAAAAGAAATTTATAAAGTTGTAGCCGTAGTTCAGCCCATCACTGTGTCTTGCCTCTTTATTCCACATGGGTGGGCAATAGTTTTGCAAGAGCAGCCATTATGGCTGTTGTCTTGAATCACAGTTTATCTTGCTCATTTCTCTACGCATATCAGGAATTGCAAAAATGCACAAACCTGCTTGCAGAAGAGAACTACTCATTTTAAGCCCCATGTTGTTTTCTATGAATAACAAGTCTGTTCCCCTGTCTTTTCCTCACACATTATACTACCCCAATCAAGCTTAATCATCTTCTATTTGGCTCAGGTTTACCCTGTCCTTTTCTGTCTGTCTTGAGAAGGATGCTCACAAATTGAACAAGAGCCTATTCTCTCCAGTAGAAGCACTTTTCACTGAGGTTTCAGATATCTTTCAGGACTGATTTTGATAAACAGCAGTGATGTAATATTTAATTAGCCAGAGTACACCATTAGATTTCTGTTGCAATTTCTGTCCTGGTTAATACGTGATTATATTATAATAATACTTTCCACTTTTGCATAGATTTGAAAGGTGCCAGTAATGAAGGGAAATCCAACTGGCTGAGGAAAAAAAAGGCCTCACAAATATCCTTGTTTACAGGCCTTTGCTGTAGCATCATCCTCTTCCTCAAATTCCCTCACTAATCTTCTGATAGTCCAGGCAGCAGTAAGAACTTGTGGATTTTTAGTGTAGACATAATGTTAGGACACTACTAAGAACAACACCAAAGTAAATTCAGAGGATGAGCACTAAGTTATTGCATGCTTTCCCTGGACTAATTCTATTCCTTTCTCTGGCATTTTAAACATATTCCAAAGTTTTACCAGTGAGATTTTTCAATGTATAAGTCTTTGCTTGTGAAAGCCAGTATAGAAGACCTACTTCATTCTTAGAGCAGTGGTTCTCAATTTTGGATCCGCAGATGTTCTTGGATTAAAACTCTCAGAAGCCTTCAGCACTAGCTGTACTGGCCAGGGTTTCTGGGAGTTGTAGTTCAAGAAATTCTGATTGGAAGGAGTCCTGATAGCCAAGAAGGCTTGCTTTTGTTCCATTGTCAGCCATCACACATGCTGAAAACAGTAGAAGCCCATGTTGGGGATTCAAATCTTTGGGCACATCATGAGAAGGCAGGATTCTCTGGAAAAGACAATAGTGCTGGAAAAGAGGAAGACCAAATACATGATGGACTGAGTCACAAAAGGAAGCCACAGGCTGGAGTTTCCAGAAGCTGAGCAGGGCAGTTGAGGACAGGATATTTTGGAGATCACCTATTCATAGCGTTGCTACAAGTCGGAGGCAGCTTGATGATATATAACAGCAATGAAAACAACAGTAACAAACAAGACTGCTCTGAGGACAGTTTGGTTTGCTACCATGATTTACATCATGTGATTGCTGGGAAAAAGAACATATCAAACCATTTCTTCACCAGACTAAACAGTGGGATAAATGCCCATGTGGTTTTGCTCCAAAAGATAAGGAACCCAACACTGACGGAGGAAGAAGTAGCAAATCTAATATAGCACCAAAGGAATTCAAGTGCAGGGATTCAAGGCCAGTTTTTCAGATCTAAGAACACAAAGCCCTTTGCCGGAATTGATGAGACTGCCAATGTTGCTTACTGTCCCATTCAACTCTCAAAAAACCTCCTGTCCCCTTTACAAAGAAATAAGAGAATTTTGGTAAGTTTTTATTTTAAAAAATAAGGTGAATTAAATTTTAGGATATAGAGCTGTGCTTTTAAAATATTTAAGAAATTGCAATGTGAAAAAAATTAATTAGGACGGCAGACTCCAAAAGCTAATGTAAATAAATGAATTAATTACATTGTCTAAAGTTACACCAAGTAAAAGCTACAGCTGTACCAAGTTGTGCAACTCATCACACAACAAATAAATTTCTACACTGACTTCATCATGTTCAGCCATTTAGCCTTGGAAGGTTTACCATTTAGGTGATGCGACCAATATGATTTGGGTGTATGTGCATAGAATATGCTACAGCACCAGCTAGCCAGTCCTTAAAACAGACTGTTATGGAAATGTCTGAGAACCTTCATCTGGAAAAAAGTGGTTTCCTAGAGTACTTTGTGGATGGAAAACTGTATCATGGACTATGTGTTTCAGAAATGGAAAAGCAATAAAAGGCTGAATAATAAAGCATTGACTCACATGAGAGACTGAGCATCAGCATAAATGTGTATGTAGTGTTGTCCCACAAAAACAATCCAGTGTGTTGCACCAAGACTGTGGTATATAGAAGCATAGGCAACAGCTTCATACTGACTCAGAGTACTCATCCATCTACCCCAGTATTGACAATTATGTCTTGACCACTACTGGGTTTCCAGAATTTCAATCAGAATTCTTTGCTAGCCATACCAAGAAATCTCTAGTACTTCCTGGTGGTCTCCCACCCGAGTACTAATTAAGTCCATTGTTGCTTAGCTTGAGGTATGTTCAGGATTTTCAAGATGAGATGCAGGTGTACTTCATATGGCTCTTACTGAGAGCAACCTTTTTTAGGAGAAAGGCAGAATATAAATATTTTAAATACATAAATTAAATAAATATATTTGAAAGTTATTTCTAAGATGAAGTTATACAATGACATGGTGAAGTCATCCATTATTGAGTGGTGGTAGTCAGATAGTAGTGGGTTCCAGGTAATCATTCTGTTACTGATCATTTATGGATGTTGGGAGACTCCCTTGCTAAAGACAGGAGTATGACAACATGGTCAGGACCAGAGATGATTAAAGCTGTATACACTTTATTCACTTGCTTATACAGTACTGCTGATGCTGATTGTAGCATAATGTTCAGGGTAGTTTTTGTAGCCTTTAAATCTTAGGGTACTTAGAGCTGTATATCCCTTGATCTGGGTACTGCTGAGGCAATAACTGTATCTTGAAGAACTAGTTTTATATTAATGCAATTAAAGAGTTTTAAATGAAGGAATGTAATCTGAGTCTAAATAATGGTATACAGATTGCTTCGCTGATGTCATCTGAATGATGGTTCAGAAATAATACAACCCTGCACCATTTTGGAAAACACTCTGACGTAATCTTTGTCTGTGTTTGTGCCTCTCTGTGCATTTCTGGATCTGCTCTGGGGGAAGGGAGCAACACCATTCTCAAAAAACCTTGAGTATCCCTTTGCTCTGCCCTATGATGGCCTCAGAGATAGATAGAGCCAAATAATGTTGCAAAACATTTGGTTAAATACAGTGCACACTCCTGTAGTAATTGTGGAAATTTCAGGTCACAGAACTTCAAATGCCACAGTTGTGAGGAATAATGTTAAAGCAGCATCATTCAAAATTTGGGTATAGTCTTCTGTCAATAGAACTGCTTAATAAAAGCTTGATCTTTTGTAGAAAGGGCAAATAGCATTCATTTTAATTCACAAGTATCTCACAGCCTCTCCTGGAGAGTTCTTCACCCTGAAGAATGTCAGGATTGGTCCTACTCACCTATCCCCATCTAACCCTGTTCGTAATAGAATCCTGTCTGACAGTTTAGTCAACATCTCTTTCCAGATTTTCTAGTCTCTTCTGATTGGTTGCTTCCCTGCTGAGTAGCAATTGCTTGAGAAGTGACTCGAGGAGACTGCTCATTCTTTTGACTATCACAGATGGCTTCGGTATGTCACTGTAGTCATAATTCCTAAAGAAAACTATTGAGCTCTGCCTTTGCATGGTCTGTCACCGGGAGGCGAAAACTGCATGAGAGCTGAAAGTAAATTCTCTTCATATATGGTTGGTCAATGCTGCGTGCTGAATTCATTTATTTACAAATGATGGCGAGGAAAGACAGTAATTTGAAAAGACAGCCAAGAAATGAAATAAGAACTTTGAGAATATTCCTATAGTTTGACACTTCTTTTGTTGCAAAATAAATTGCATGCCTGAGCAAACTACAAGTCTAATTAATTTTGCATTCTGTCACTCTGTAACCATAGTCAAGTGTCACCAAGTTGCATAAACTCTGTAAGAACTCCAGCCGAGCAGTGATCAATGCACCTTTGATTAAATACTTTGGGGCCTTTTAATAATAAGAAATGGCCTTGGATGGAAGTCTTACCACATTGCTCATGACAGAGATAAATAAGGAGAGCAAACAGGAAAAAGAAAGAAGAGACACAGTTTGTAAGAGCAGAGTGATCTGCATCCACTTTCACCAATTATGCAGCTAGAGGTTATTTGGATCTGCAACCAGTTGTAGTTGTTTCTGGGTAGAAGAATACAAAATTGGTTAAAACAAATTGTGTTATTTCCAGCTTGGCCTTCTTAGGATACAACCAGCTTCTTCCTTTTCCTCTCACTCTAAAGTTATTTTACTTCCAGAAATTCTCAGAAATCTTTATTTATTTATTTATTTATTTATTTATTTATTTATTTATTTATTTATTTATTTATTTATTTATTTATTTATTTAACTTATATGCCGTCCATCTAGAACAACGTGTCTACTCTCCTTTTAATCTCCTTTTGAATTGTTGTTATTGCATATTTCCCAGGTGGTCTCTGAGTAGTCATTTCCTATGTATGTTTACCTAGTAAACAGGTATTCAGGGCACAAAAGCTTATGTGAAATCAAACATGTTAATCTTTAGGACCAAACTCCGGGAGGCACTGGAAGACAGGAGAGCCTGGCATGCTCTGTTCCAAGGGGTCACAAAGAGTCAGACACAACAACTAAACAACAAGAACAACAACAACAATATTTTTGGTGCCTTAAGGGGCTTTGGCTACCCTCATGGAGCCTGACAGGCAAGGACAATTGCTTGCTATACAGTACTCAGTCAGTCATATACAATCACGTCAACTAAGTGTAGTAACACCTACCTCACCAAACTGTTTTATTTTCCAGGGATGAAAGACAGAATATTGACAAATCATTCTGCCAGATCACTTGGCTCAAGAAAACATCAGTACAGGAAAAGGTGCATGGAAGAATAAATATACAAACAGAAACACATTAAAAATAATAATAATAAAGGGGGAAGTACATACCAATTCCAGTGTAGCACATGTAGGAGAGCCATCTGCTATGAATCCAGAACAAGCTTGACAATGAGAAAATTAGAACCTCAATAAGATGAACAAACTTCCTGATCCCTAAAAGTGTTGTGCATTAATTGTGAGTGCTAAGGGTACAATATGGTCCAGATTCTTTGCAAAGTGCTAGGATTTTATAGTAGATACACTCCTCAGTAGACATTTTCCATTGGAAATGTGGAAAGAACTCAGTGTAGCATGGAGCACCTACAGGCTTTCCTTCTGTCCTTCTCGCCATCAAATTATGTTGATTATTAATACTCTCATTGCTACCATGTGGCTCTGCAACCCTGATGTTGGGCAAGAGGAGAAGGGGATGACAGAGGACGAGATGGTTGGACAGTGTCATCAAAGAGACCAACATGAATTTGACCAAACTCCAGGAGGCCGTGGAAGACAGGAGGGCCTGGCGTGCTTCCGTCCATGGGGTCACAAAGAGTTGGACATGACTAAATGACTAACAACAACAACAACAAAACAGAGATTTTGCCTCAAAAGGCATGGAACATTGGAGGATTGAAGTCAACAGGTCTATAACTTTAGCGATTGCTCTAAGTACCAGGCACAGCTCTGCAGTGTCATGCAAAGATTTTTTGCATGGGCAGTGAAACACACATTGCAGACAGGCTGGGGTGGCAACTTAGGTTTGGGGGATTCGGCCACTCTGGAATGGAAAGGAAAGAGGGGCATGCTGTAGCTTTTGGAGTGAGCCCTCCCAAATATTAAGGATGTGCTTCCTGATATATTTTTTATTCATCTGGGAGGAAACAACCTAACAATCAGAAAAGGCAAGTCATTGGTTCTGCAAATGATCCAGGACTTGCGGACATTGAAGGATAAGTTTCCTTCAATGAAGTTATTGTGGTCTAATATTATCCCAAGGCATGTCTGGAGAGCCAACTGTAATCCGAGTCAGATTAGTCACTCAAGGCGTGGTGTAAATTGCAAAATTGGCTGTGCAATGAGGTCAGGGCTTGGATGGGTTCTACAGCATCTTGACATACAGTGTCACCGGCCGGAATTGTATAAAAGTGATGTTGTTCACTTATCAGTGTTGGGCATGGGCCTCTTTCTGATGTACCTACAAGGGGGCCTTCAAGCCAGAATTTTCAGTTTGGGTGGCGGGCTTGGGGTATATAAATAACCCCAGGCTGTGGTGGGCAGTGTGAAAAAAAAATTGGGGTGAGTTCATGGTGGACACGTGGTGTGAAAATTATGCCATCTCTTGAGCAGGTCGAGCCAATCGGCTTTCAGATGTGGTTTTACATGAGAGGATCTCTGCACCAGCAGCCCACTTAGTGTCACGAGGCACGGTGGGGGGAGTCGATGGGGGGTACCCTTTCACAGAGCATCTGAAGGTGTGCTGTACAGTGGACAGCACAATTCAGAAATAAGAGCTTTTGCTGCTCTAAGAAGCATCTGGAGATCTAGGATTATCCGGACATTGAAGATTATCACACTATGGTAGGCCCTCTTGTATTTGGGGGCATATAGTTTTAAATAGTTAATAAAGTTGTGGCCTAAGTTTTAACCCGACAACCTGTGTCTCACCTCATTATTTCCGGGCTGGGGGAGCAAAGCATTATGGAGAAGTAAACTGGTGCCCAGGTTGTTTTTACAATAACTGTTCTCATCACTTGCAGTGGCAGTGCAAACCCCAAAGAATCATCTAGGACAGTGGTTCTTAACCTTTGTTACTCGGATGCTTTTGAACTGCAACTCCCAGAAACCCCAGTCAGGACAGCTGGTGGTGAAGGCTTCTGGGAGTTGCAGTCCAAAACTCCTGA
Source organism: Pogona vitticeps (assembly GCF_051106095.1). Classification (NCBI taxonomy): domain Eukaryota; kingdom Metazoa; phylum Chordata; class Lepidosauria; order Squamata; family Agamidae; genus Pogona; species Pogona vitticeps. The sequence continues at coordinate 92,471,047 of NC_135784.1, forward strand.
GTAACCCAAGGTTAAGAACCAGTGATCTAGGAGATAAAGGAAAAAACTCTGCTACAGCCACTGCTAATGTTGAGCCCTACCTCTCACAAATAGTTGGAAAATGCACCCTTCCCCTGTAGACCTCCAATGAAATTGGTCTCCAGTTTTCACTTTCCAGAAATACACTAGGTAATTCTGAAAGGCCTTCTGTGGTCTACCATAGAAGGATATGTGCTATCTCCTATTTGGGAGAAGCAAAGTTGATGGCTGCTGGTTATGGTAGTGATGCTGTGGGTAGTGTAGCTATTTGGAAAGAATGGGAAAAGGACAGTGGCATTGTCACATCCAAGATGAGCTAGTAAATTGGCCCTGTCTGGGAGATTCTTTAGGGTCACAGAGCCCTGCAGACACAGTAAATAGTTAATGGTTAGCATGGCGCAGTCTGAGAAGCTAAAACAATCAATGGCTTTTTCTGGACAAGCATCACTTATCTATAACTATTTCCAATTTTGTCAAAAATAATATTTCCATTGACTTTTATGGCATTATAGACATGAAATACGACTGTCCAAATTGCTGTAGCTGGAACTTACTTCTTCACATTACAAAAAAAAAGGTGGCATTTCAAGTCTTCTCTTTAAATAATGGAACTGTCTGCCAGTGTGTTTGGAGGGTTGCCAACCAGAGGTCATTTACTGGCAAGGTTCTTGTGTTTTTTGTATCTGCAGGACAGTAAAAAACTCACCAGGTGCTGCTTTGTCTCCCACTACACAGACAGGCTGTGGCAAGGGCCTACTACCACATCACCATTTTCGAGAACAAATAAGGATGTAAATCCTTGCTTTTCTTCAATCTCTTTTCTTCAATCTTTTCTTCAAATTATAAGTCTTTTCACTGTTGCAATAATTCCAGGCAACGTAAGCTTGTCTAATTCTACAAGCTTCATTTATCTACATTGCTTCAGTGTTCCTTATATGCAAAATGCTTCTTAGTTGTAAAATACAAAAGTCTTATAGCTATGAATAAAATTGTTGGTCCAAATACTGAAATAAAACCCTTCCCTTCAACTTGCAAAAAGATGCAGATGTTAAAACTTAATTTGCAGGCATATACTTAAAGTCCGAATTTATTCCAAGATATAGGAGCAAATGTACAATAAAATATATATTTAAAAAGTTTTGAGTTACATTCAAAATACAGGAGCTTACAGCCTAATAAGACATATTTAAAACAAAAGATAATACTGTACATTTCAAATAATACAATATAAAAATTCTTAAAAGTATACAGCATTATAACTGTATTTTCAGCATTTACCTCTCCTCAACCAAGAGCCCAATTAAGAGCTGCAATGCAGAGATCCCTTGTTTAGATATTTGAAAATTTAAAGAATTAATGCAATTTGCACAAGTAATATGAAGTGGTGCTATCTCAAGTGGTAGAAGTGAGCTGTTTGTTTTCCCTCCTGCATCTTACATTCCAGCATATTCTTCTGATTCGTCATTTTTGAAGTTTCCTGTGATCTATCACTAGAATGTAAACATAGGCTTAATTTGCAAGTCTGCTTGCTAAGTTGCATAATTCTGAGGCAATCACATTGTGGATGGAAAAAGAGGCTAATCACAGGGAATATGCATTTCCATTAATGGCTTTTGTTCCTTCAATGCTAAGTTTTGACTTTTTCATTTCCTTCAGACACACAGGATTCACAGCAACATATTGTTGTTGCTTTCATTGTATGAGAAAGCTGAACTTTTCTCCTGAAAGCATTCTGTGCTATGCTCTTTGGTGCCACTTTCTATTTCTCTGTTTGCAGTCCTGCAGGGTTATTATTGGATGAAATAAGTATTAAGTAGCACTACTACCCTTTTCCCGCGAAAATAAGACCTAACCTGAAAATAAGCCCTAGTATGATTTTTCAGGATGCTCGTAATTTAAGCCCTACCCCAAAAATAAGCCCCATTAAAGTGAAATCCTGCCCTCCACCATTGTGCAGCAATCAGAAGAGGCATGACTGTATTTGAATAAATGTAGATTGTTGTACATGAAAAAAAACATCCCCTAAAAATAAACCCTATCTTATTTTCGGGGAAACATGGTACTACTACTACTACTACTACTACTACTACTACTGCTACTACTACTACTACTACTACTTAATAGTTCCTCCAATACCAGTCTTCTATGGCAGAGAGAACCATGTACAGTGTGCTTTTCCTTGCACTCTCCTGCTGTTCTCAAGTATAGCAGAAAATGCTATTTTGTCACAACTAGTGTTGTGGTTACAAGACGTCCCATCACTAATAAAAGACAGATAAAATGAGGTGAAAATTGCAACAGATAAAAGCAAGGAAGCAAATTTTCGCTTACTTTTTTCTGTTTGAGAGGAATTTAAAACACATTCTCTCTCTCTCTCTCTCTCTCTCTCACACACACACACACACACACACACACACACACACACACACATACACACACACACACACACACACACACACACAGCACACCACACCACCCTGTTTCCTCACTGGGTAAGATTCTGTGAATTTTTGCCCATTTTTCACCTTGCAGAATATTTTTTTGAAAAAAATATCACAGAAGCTTCTCAGAGCCAAACAACAAAACAAAAAACCAAAATAACAACAATAATCATTTTATTTTGTAAGAGCATTGCATTTGGTTCAATATAGTTATACTTTTGTGAAAACTAGAAGGCTTTTACATAAAATATAAGGTGTTTTCTTCACCAGAAAAAACATATTTTTGCATGAAACTTTTTTCCCCTTAAGAATGATGCTGCTAAATCTCTAGTCTTTCTGCTTTCGGACAGAAATATAAAAAAATGTCAGAGCAGTTAAAGCCTGTTTTCTTTGAGAAAAGAAAAATGGCAAGTGTATGTGTTACATCCCAAAACAAAAGGAGCAGTCAATGCATGACAGTGAGAGGGAAATGGCTCAGGCTCATATTGTGGCATTTCAGGAAAAGATTTGCTGAAGAAATATAGGGAGGAATATAGGAAGACAGCCTGAAAAACAGAGAGGAGGGGACTGCACCAGACAGTGGCAGCAACGTGACAGAAGGCAAAGAGTCAGACGTGGGAAATTTAGACAAAGCATGCTGACAGTAGAACAATGTCTCTAGAACAGAAGACATTCTGTGTCTTCTGTGTTCCATTGAGTATGGAATTACAAAACAATAGCTGTAGAGGGAAAATGCAGCTCAGTATAGGGGAAGAGCAACACCAACTAAGGCATGTGTGAGGAAGTGTTGAGCTCGCAAATTTATCCCCAAATCTGCCTGTTTCAACACCCAAATTTTTGTTCAGTAACTAATTTTTTGGCTGCTTAAAAGTGCATGATAATCAATACAGACTGCAGCTGTATTCTCATTTACAAAAATGACAGCACCCGATAGTTAACATTATCTAATTACATATTGCTTATCTCTCTAACCCACTTTTTAGATGTACATTTTAATGTGGTGAAGGATTCTGAGTGTGTCAGAGAAGCTAAGAGCATTACTGTCAGAAGGCTGGTCTCCACTACAAATCTCGGCTCCTAGCAGGATCACCCTAGGCAGAATGGCCAAAGCTGAGATACCAGACTAACGTACATCCACCCTCTTCAGGATTAACAGCAGATGAGACTGTATAGTTCCAATAGTGATGAGAGCAGAGAAACATCTGATGGGCAGCTACTGGGTGGCATCAGCAGTGGAAGGTGACACAGGACAAGGATCATCCACAGGCAATGGAAGGGAGAAACTAACTTTTCTTAGTACTACACAGAAAAATACATTTTACCTTGAAAACTTTATGATGTGACAATCCAAAATGAAACAAGACATAGTACTGGAAGATGGGACTCTAAGGGTGGATGGGACTCAACCAGCTACTGAGGAGAAAAAAGGAGAAGTAATAGCACTTTTATTAATGAAGCAACATTACTTAAGCCTAAAGGAAGTGTAGGCCAATGTACACAGAAACAAAAAGAAAGTTCAATGGTGCATGGCATGTATAATTGGAACAGAATGAATGAATGAATGAATGAATGAATGAATGAATGAATATTTATTTATTTATTTATTTATTGTCATTGTAAGTATATACACAGTATAGTATACCCATACAATGAAATTCACAGACACCCAGACACATGCACACACATAAAATTCCCCAAACACTCCCCACCCACTAAAAAATCTCCCAACACTCCCCACCCACTAAAAGTCCCCACTAAAAATACAAACATCTACACCGCAGGCCAAGTACCACAGTCCAACTAACTATTCACTACTGGTGGTCTTTAAGCTCATTATTAAGTGCAATTATAGCTCTGGGATAAAAACTATTCAGAAAACGTGTGGTCCAAGTCTTAATTGTTCTATATCTTCTGCCAGACGGCAACAGTTCAAAAAAGTTATAAGCAGGATGGGAAGAGTCTCTCAGGATGCTGTGTGATTTCCTTAGACAGCGGGATGTGAAGATGTCATCCAGGGTTGGTAGCTGGAGTCCGATGATATTCTGGGCAATTTTAATGGTTCTCTGCAGAGCTTTTTTGTCTGCTACAGAGCTACTCCCAAACCATGCCAGAATGGTATAGGCTAGGATAAATAAATAAATAAATAAATAAATAAATAAATAAATAAATAAATAAATAAATAAATAAATAAATGGAGTATTTGAAAATTGCGGTAATTAGAAGCAAGAGATGGAGAAGTTGCATTCTCTCTGCCCAAACAAGACTGTGGTACTTATCATATACTGTTAATATCCAGTATTAAAGCTGGAAAACCCACACAAAAATAATCATTTAAACAACATTCTTGATAAATTTAAGGTCCACATAAAGAACAGGCTTGGATTACTGAACTAAATGGAGTGGAACAGGGCATTTTCAGTTAGATAATTACAAAGTATTTTGCTCTGGCAATGACAAAATGAGAAGAAATTGTGTGGCTCAATTGCAAAGTCTGAACAAATAATATCAGACATCTGGGAAAACCTGTCAGCATCATTCAAATTTGTGCTCCAGTTACAGATGCTGAAGAAGAAGAAATCAAAGGTGTCTGGGAGAAAATTTTTCACACACCAAAAAAGGATGTGCTGATATTTACAGGTGATTGGAACACAAAATTAGGAAACAAAGCAGGAACAAATATTATTTGAACATTTGATCTTGGAGTAAAAAATGGAGTAGGAAAATAAGCCACAGAATTTTGTAAAGCCACCAACCTGTTTATTGGAAAGACATGTTTCAGGCAATCAAACAGGACATCACCAGATGGCCAATGTAAAAGTAAAATGCAGCACAAATTTTGAAGTAGTAGATGGAAAAGCTGTATTTGGGCTACCAAAATGACACCAGAAGCAGACTGTAGTATTAACCATTAATTGTCAAAAATTAGAGTAATTAAAGTAAAACTAAGGAAAACGAAAAGTATCACAGTACCAAAATATGATTTCAATAACATTTCAGATAAGTTTGAAGTCCATATAAATACTGTAATATGTCTGCATTATTAAACTCAAGTGGCCTGAACCAGAAGTGTAGATTGAAGCCAAACATATTAACAGGTGCAAACGTAAAATGACTACTCACATCAGAAGAAGAAAGAGAAATCTAGATGGATGACTGATGAAAAGTTTAAAATTATTAAGGTCAGATAAGAAGCAATAGCGAGATGAGACAGAAGAAAGTTCACAATTTTAAATGTAACCTTTCAATCACACAGAGACTAAGGGAACTATTATAATCATCAGTGCAAAGAAATAAAACAACAAAAGGGGAAAAACAAGAGACCTCTTCCTGAAAATCCAAGTTGTCAAAGGGAATTTAAATCCAATATAAGGATTCTCAAATATAACATATTACAGTGGTGCCTCGCTTTACAATTGCCCCACATTACGACGAATCCGCTATCTTTTTGTGATCGCAATTGCGATCGCAAAACGATGGTCTAAATGGGGGAATTTCGCTTTGCGATGATCGGTTCCCTGCTTCGGGAACCGATTCTTCGCAAAACAATGTTTTTCTAACAGCTGATTGGTGGTTTCAAAATGGCCACTAGGTAATTAAAATGGCTCCCAGCTGTGTTTAGGGACAGATTCCTCGCTATACAGGCAGCGAAAATGGCTTCCATATAGAGGATCTTCGCTGGACAGTGAGTTTTTACCCCATTGGAACGCATTGAACGGGTTTCAATGCCTTTCAATGGTTGTTGGGTTTTTTTGGCTTTACGATGTTTTCACTTAAGGGCGATTTTCCTGGAACGGATTATCATTGTTAAGCGAGGCACCACTGTATCTGTGAATTGTTTTAGGTCCACACATTCCCACCCTTAATCCAACATATGGCTATTCTGCCTCTACAGTAAAGAAGAGAGGCCCACAGCAGGTAATTGGTTTTGCTTCAGGATTCTGCAGACTTCTATCCAACTTGTGGTTGGATCTATCTCACAGGCATCCTTGCAAAACCAGCCATCTCTCACTGGAAACACGTGTGTGTATACTTCACATTGGAAGTTTTTGAAGTTTCATTTTGTTTGACATTTAAATGGGCTTTTCATTCTATCAAGGTTATCTTGATTTTTTTTTCTTGTCTTCTGACATGCCATCGAAAAAAAGCGAAAGCAACATGCCAAGGAAAGAAAAGAGAGGTTTTCTGATTTTTTCAAATAACTACACAATTTCCATTATCCTTTATCCATATGCATCTGTTGACAAGTGTACACATTTTCAAAATGTATGCATACCTTCAATGGACACTTTGTACTTACACATATGCACACTTTGTACTTACACACATTTCATGAGACATAGCCCTATAATGTGCAGGTTTCCATGTGCACACAGTATCCAATCAGTAATTACTTGAAGAACATGCAGACCCCCCCCCCCCCCAGAAAACAGGCAGTGATGGGATAGGGATGGGATCCAGCAAGTGGGGCTGTCATCCTTTTCCAAACAATAACCCAGCAGGTTGGTGACGGGAGTGGAGTCTCTAGGATTTGAGTTCTTTATTAGCATTCTTACTTCGTAAACAATCTTGTCACTCCAGCATCCGTATAATAGGGAGTCATACTAGGAGCCTCTTTTGTGATGACAGGAGAGAGAATGTGACACCTCAGTGAGACACAACAAACATGTCCATCAGTATTGCAAGAACAGTTACTTCACATCATTAGCTGAGAGTTAAATGTGTGTGGGGGGAGGATAGTCACTAAATTAACACTTTTTACAGCAATATGCTAAAATAATACTAACATTTTAGGACCAGTACTTAGACCCTAATGACCCTGGTTTTAATTTCTCCCATATGGAATAAACAAACAATGCACGTCTCAATAAACACTGTAAGCAGCACCACCGGACTGGATAGCACATTGGCGTTCACAGAATGATACAATTGTACTCTGGAAGAGCCAAAACCCAGATGAAATAGATTGGCTCTAGTACCATGGCAAGAAGTAGCATGGGTGGTTAGGGGCTATAATGTAAGGTCTTGGAAATTTCTTTCAACATAGCCATTCTTCAAGTCTACAGTATGCGCTGACAACAGATGATGAAAAAGATGACGTTGAAAGCTTTTATGCAAACATGCAGGGGGGAAAAAGTGATCACACACCAAAACAAGGAATGCTTATAGGTGCATGCAGAATTGGAAAAGGAGAACCATTTATGTAAACAATCTTGAAAGGGCTACAAGCTTAAAGAAAAAATTTGGAAAGAAAAACTAAGCTATGAACTTAATTTTACTGGACTCTGCAGGTTACAGGAAGGCAAAAGTAGGGAGCAAAGCAGAAGCAAATGTTGTTGGGCACAGAAATCTTCCAGAAGGGGTGATTTGAAGCCTGATTGATGAAATGTCCTCTAAAATCTAGAAAGGTGGTTGATGGGTATAAAAATGAAAGGGAGAATTTGCTTAGTTTATTCTAGTTTCTCTGAGGAGAACATTATTCTCACTTGCTGTCTTGTTACCTGATTTATACTCTGCATATGCTCTGGAAGTATGAGCCAATGTAAGTACTAGTCTAGAACAATAAGGTCTCTCATATTTTCTGTTGGAACTGTTCCAGAACTGCTCTTCTTGTTGACTTACAGTAGTGCCTCGCTTAGCGATTACTCCATTGAGCGATGAAATCGCTTTGCGATGGACTTTTGGCCATCGCTGGAGTGATCGCTTAGCGATGTCCTCTATGGCTAAAATTTGCTTTGCGATGATTGCGGGGAAGAGATCATGGCAAAGTGAACTTTTTTAAACAGCTGATCGGCGGTTCCAAAATGGCCGTTGCAAAAACAAAATGGCTGCCACTGTTTTGCCTCACTGTAGAGGCACCCAAAATGGCCGCCGCTATGGAGGAATTTCGCTTTAAGGTAAGTTTTTAGCCCATAGGAATCATGGCTTTAAAATGTCCACAAACCAACTATTTAATTATTTACCCTAAAGTCTACTGTTAATCAGCTGTGGCCCTCCATGTGTTTTAAAGTGACAATGGTCATCAGACCTAACATTATAGTCAGTGGTGAGGGGCTGCAGTTCAAAACATCTGCAAAGTTATTGGAACCCTCAAATAAACATACACATACTCAACTGAAGATCTTCAATAGATAGATGGATTCATAAATATACTGTAAATTTATATATTTATAAATAAACTCAACAAGGCTTAAAAAGCATGTAATATATAATAAAGCACAATCAGTTGAATCCAGGCTGAGGCCCACAGCAACACAGCTGGCTGGAGTAGGATTTCCTGTGTCATCATGGAAGACCCTTCACTCTTTCCAAAATGCTATACAGTTAGTTGTGTTATTGTGTTATTACATAGGCTGATATCTGTTTTGCTATTGTGAAAGCAAGGAGCTTGACTCATTTAAACCAAGGAAGGATAGCTCCTAGCTCAGCCTGTTAAAAAAATTAGAACTACAGTACTTGTAGTCAGAATGACTGGGCAGACTGATTTTTGAGGGCATTGGGCATATTTTCCAAAATACTTGCATGCATTAATCTGGCAATTTGCAGGAGAGTTCTCCCAAACATGTTAGCTTTATTGCCTTAGCTGTCTTTGCTTTGATTTATAGTATATCTTCTGTAATTTGCAGGGTATAAGGTCTGAAGATGATGTAGTATTAAAGCAATTCTGTCTCCTAGCGAGATGGAAAATTTTCTGGTGAAAATTTCATTTACAGGTCCTTCTGTCATTTACGCTAACAGGCCTTAATTTTACTGCAGTCATTCTAAGTAATGATATAATGTAATTCCTCTTTAAATTGTATGAACTGTTTAATTTTAGTAGCCTCTCTCAAGGTCTTTAGGGATTTGGTGTTTTATCTTGTACACCTCTCGAAGTAGTGTGCACTCACTCAATGGGTGGTAAATAAATCAATACATCTTTGATACTCTGGATTGCAAGGGTCAAGATGAAGCTTTCAGTTTAAGGCCATTGAGAATGGATTTGACTGAGGCATGACCTGAGCCCTTCATCAGAGCTCAAGCATTGGGCTCGCCTAGCACACTGCAGAACTATTGCAGCAAATCAAGGGCTTTCCTTTCATTGCAATCAGCCTACAAACTCTCTGCACTTTTTTTTCTCACAAAGAAAAGTGAAAGGGTTCTTCAATCATTTTCTGCAATTTTCTAAAATGGCCTCTATGTTGCACACTCTTTAGGCTTCTCTTCTTCTTCCAGTTTTTTTAAAGTAGCAGATCCCTCATAGCTTGGCTCCTGCCATCCATGGAAGGATGGACTTGGATCCCAATTTTCCTACTGATCTTTTGAAGATGATATCCCCATTGAACTGTTCTCTGCATCTTCCTTGCTCCTTCACTCCCACCCAAATTGAATTGTCCATTTGCTTATCCCTCAGTTGCCCTCCCCTGCTGGCAAAGAGCACCAAGGCAGCTCTCCCAATGATGGGCAAAATATGGCCATCTTCACTTCCATTCTCCATAGCTCTGCAATCATCCCTGGCTCTATACGTAGCCATACTGGTTTCTACTGTTAAATACATTGTAAAGGGAAAGCATATTTCCTACTCTTGAATTTTCCCTATAGAGATGTGTTTCTTCCAAAGGACTGTGTCTAAGCAATCAGACTTGCAAATGAAGCCTGTGTTTACCTCCTAATGAACAATCACAAAACAAAAGTAATCTAATCTTTAAAATATGTTCTCAGGCAAACTTGTGCTTGGGCAATCAATGAATATCAACATTCTCCTATATATTAAAAATACAGAAAACTCTAAAACATTTTTCTGACATGGACAGCATTAACTTGTGAATTTTCACTTTCAGTAGATTTGAGATACTCGCTGTATTAATTGGACAACCATAATAAAATGAACTTGTAACGTATATTCCCCAGGGTGTCTATATAAAAAACCAATGAGGAAATGTACCCTTATGTCACTCTGAACAAGCAGCAGCTACTGCCTCCTACTCCTTCCTCTGTCCAAGGTGATGAAAACTCCTGTTTACCGAACAGGTGGAAAGATTTCTGTTGTGGTGTCTGTCCTCTTCCCTGGGTTTGGGAAGTGCAATAAACAATGGAGAACGAAAAAGGATTCCAACCCTAAAGACTTGCCACCCTCTTCCTTAACTGGGGAACCCTCTGTCTTGTGAACCAAGCAAATGGGCAGTGGACAAATGGAATTGTATCTAAGAAAGAACTACTCTTTAATATATCATATGATATAGTGTTTCACTATATCATATGATATGGACTACCTCATGGTAGTATGCCACCTAGTTTCTTTTCAACATGTACACAAATAATCAACTGATAATACCAAAAAACAAAACAGTTTTATCTATACTGATGACCTATTAGTTTAGAATGGGAATTTTAAAGACATGGAATGCCAATTTACCACTGAATTAGAAGCCCTAGAACCATGCTAGAACCACAATCCAATAAAACCTAACCCCCTTAAAACTAAGGCCTATGCTATTCATCTAAAAATCAGAGAAGCTGCAAGGAAAGTGCAAGTGGCTTTCGAGTGTGTGTGCGCAAGTACACACAGAGCTTGTTACTTTCTAAAATATTTAGGTGTTACTTTGTACTGGACACTGAGATTTTAAAAATTGCTCAAATATCAAAGATATTTATTATCAGGAACAGACTATTATTAAAACTTTCTTGAAGCAACCAAGGTGTCATCCACAAACTGTGCAAACATGAGCCCTGGCCTCGTGTGTTTTCTGCTGCTGACCATGATTGTTCAGTGTGGTAAAAACTGGCACATGCAAAACGTGGACATATAGCACTAAATGACTGGGCACATTTAAGAAACTGTTAAAAACCTGGCTATTTAAGCAGCTGAACAAACACCTGTATGATACAACAGTGTTTGCTAAAATATCACCCATCACACTGCCATGCTTCTTGCCTTTTATATTTTATGCTTTTAACTGTAAATTTTTGTATTGAACTTGTTTTAGTGCACTTCGTGATATTTAATTTATGCCCCATTAATAATAATAATAATAATAATAATAATAATAATAATAATAATAATAATAATAATAATAATAATAATAATAATAATAATAATAATAATAATAATAATAATAATAATAATGAGGCATGTAAACACATTACCAGGTGTATGAAACAAATCTTTGTAGATAAGGTATACTATCTGGCAGGTATTTAATTACAACAGGGAGTGATAGCAAGTAATAAAAGAAGTTAGGTAACACAATGTGCAGCTCGTCCTTTGTATGAGCACCAGCCCCCAAAGAAAATATGAACATCTTGAAAAAGCTTCCTAAATGCTAGCAGTTCAACCAGAGGATGCCAGACTAGGTTGATGGAGAGGCAGAACTGTCCATCTAGTTAAATGAATTGAACCAGCTGAGAAGCAAGCTCCAGGGTGTAATGCTGGATGGGATTTGTGGAAGTATCCAAATAGAACACAAAATGGTGTTGGACAATCTAAGGATGATTTGGAGAAATTGGGATATTCATCTGCTATAATGGCCACAACTGAGTGTGGAGCAGACCAATACATATTACATTATTAATGTTTGTTATGCCCTGCAGTGTGCATGGAAGAAGATCTTGTCAGGGGGAGAGATAATGGGATAGATGTACATGATCCTTGACCCAAAATTATTTAATTGATCTCTTTTAGTATACTGTATAATTAATCATATATTGTAGCATTTTTAAGTTTCCCCATTTAATGTCTACATTGGGGTTTTTTTAACTTTTGTCAGTGAGTATTAATAAAATCCTTCTGCATATCATAACACTGATATAAATAAAGGAAACATGTGAAATGATGGTAGATCTGGGCAATGGCATTACAGATTGTTTGCTTCTTTTGTTAGCAAGCTATTAAAGACTTATGGTGAAACATCTGAGAGACAGCAGGCATGGAGAAAGAAATTTTCTTTTTCTTTTTGTAGACATTGCAGGGAAGTGTTTTTAATTCCCCACCACCTTTCAGAACAGTTATGCTAGCATCCTTTGCCCTTTTTAAAGCCAGAAGAGAACACATTACATCAAGGCATAAACTTTGTTCTGTGGTATAGCTATGGGGGGTGGAGGGGAACACATGGGGGAAAGGTTCCCAAAACAAAGGCAATAACACATAATCAGGAGAGTTCTTCACCATTTTTAGGCTGGGATATCTATAATTAAAAAAAAGAAAGAGTAAAACTGGTCGTATTTGTAGTATAATTTTTTAAACTCAAGCAGTGTTACAGGATTTTATTTTAAGCATTGGGCTTAAAATAAACATTCTTTATTTTAAGCCCAGTGCATGTCAACGTGCCAATGTGGATTTTTGTAACTAGTGTGGGGTGTGAAGGCTGCTCTAAGAGACTGTTAGAGGATGTGACTTGGAGAAACAAACATTGCTTTCTCATCTTATTCTCTATACCACAGTGGCAGCCTACTAGGGAAATGAGGTGGTTCCCTCAACTAGTCCAGTAACAAGGTTCAGATAGCAAGCTAAAAGTTAGGGCAGGTTTTGTTTTGTTTTGTGCTGTGTGTGCACATTTGTTTTTAGGGAATGAACTCTCTCATGCATTCTACTTTGCAGAATGGCGCCTTCCCTTATCCAATTGTGGTCTGCCTCCTCAATTTTGACAACACGTTGTTTAGGTACACAGTTTGGATTTCTTCTTCGCCTTTGATCACTCACTTCTCTCCAAACAGGCAGATTGCGGTTTAGTCTTGCTTGACAAGGCTATCATCTCATCTTGCAACAATACAGGCAAACATGAGAAACACTGCTGTTCTCTTACTCATTAACAAGTCCATTGCCATTCTGTACAGTATTTCCCATGTTCTCTTTCTCTCCAACCCCTTCGTCCCTGAAACAAAATGAAATTCACCATTTATTTATTTTTGCAACAAGTGGATGATGATGATGATGATGATGATAGTAGTAGTAGTAGTAGTAGTCGTAGTCATTGTTGTCGTTGCATCATCATCATCATCATCATCATCATCATCATCATCATTATTATTATTATTATTATTATTATTATTATTATTATTATTATTATTATTATTTGTAAGCATGGGTCATATTCAATCCTATTTTTAATTCACTCCCCTTATTTCCTATTTCTAATGGCAAAGTTTTGACATGAACAGTTGCATTTGCAAGGTGAGTGGGCTGAGCACATTTTTACAGCTTTGTTTCTTGCTTCCTCTATCAAGGGTATTAACCTGCCCCTTTTTGCCAGCCAGGTCCCATCAGGGTCCTTAGTTCCATACCCTGCACAGGCAGGTTCTTGGTTCCCTCTGCATGGACAGTGTTCAGAAGTATGGGAAGAGCTCCCTGTCTTGCCTCTACTCTATTCATAAATTCCTTCAGCACCCAGATAGTCTCACAAAGCAGAAGCTGAGGTGGTGGAAGCTGTGGAGCTAGCCAGCCCAGTTGGCTGGTGACAACAACAATCACAGCGAAGACAAGGGAGCTGTGACGTCAAGTGTCCCCCCCCCCCCATTTGATTGCTGAAGGAGAAGGTTTGGGTTCTTTTCCTGAGGTCATGCAGCTAGACGCTTCTGCTTTAATAAAAGAAATCAAACCAGACACTTCAGAAGTGAACAGGAGCAAAGTTGAGAGAGAGAGTGTGTGTGTGCATGCAAGAAGAAGAGAAACAAGATAAAAGAGAGAAAGAGCAAGTGCTCTGGCGAACCCACTGCTTTTCTCTTTCTTCCTTTTCATCCTGTCGAGTGTCTTCTGTCATCCCTGTTCCTATTCCAGTTTCACATGGACAAAGCATGGAAACAGAAGACGTGCCACTAGTACGCGTACCTCACCTGCCACTGTCCCCAGATACTTGTAGCAGGTTCCTTCAGACTACATTACTGCCAGGCTCCTCCTCCTTCCTGGCTTTTCTTCTCACCAGCAACAAGGCACACAGAGGTGAAGGGGAGTCAGGGCTGGGCTGGGCTACATTTGCAGACCAGTCAGTTATAGCATGACGAAGGGGGTCCCGAGAGCAGGTAGAAGGAGGCAGGACATGGCCTTTTTCTGTAGTTGCACACTCACCGTGGAATAAACCTCCACCAGAATCTAGATAGGATCCCCCCCCCTCCCTACAGATCAGTAAAGAGCAAATTACTTAAAGAAACATTTGGCGACGTTCTGGGTTAATTTTTGAAACCCATATTCTATTCCAGTTTCTGATTATTTTACTCTATCAATAAATGTTTTGTTATCATGTTATGGTTTATATAATTTGATCCCCCTAAGCCACCCGTTCGCAATCCTCAGTCGCCTTCCTGTTTTGTTTGTTTTTGTTTGTGTTTGTGGTATTATCTATGCATACCTTTATTATTTTAGTTTGCCTTTTTTGCTTAAGTAGTATTTCACTAAGTCAGGTGGTCTAGAAGCTAAGTAAATAAATAGATAGATAGATGATAGATAGATAGATAGATAGATAGATAGATAGATAGATAGATAGATAGATAGATAGATAGATAGATAGATAGATAGATAGATAGATAGATAGATAGATAGATAGATAGATAGATAGATAGATAGATAGATAGATAGATAGATAGATAGCAACACACTCATGCACAGAGGAAAGAACTTGTAGCTGTTTCCTTACTGCTCCCTTGACTCCCTTTTGGTCATGGGTGGGTGTTCCGGAGAGAAATGCAGCAGGTTCAACTCTTATGAGGCTTACGGAGATTTATTTTTTAAAAAATTGAACCTCATTTGCAGCAGGCTATCCAAGAGTGAGCAACAAATTTGCCCCATGCTGTTCTGTCACTGATGTTCTGGCTGTGATCTCACAGGCTCCTTTGCTTTTCCTCTTGTCTAGATCATGGACTACTGACCTTTGCCCTTCACCCTTAACTCCTTTCTTCTCCACAACCTTCCTTCCCACCTTTCCCCACCTCTTCCTTCTTTCATCTTTTCCTCTCATTCTGAAAAATATCCTCTGTGCCTTACAACTCCCTTGTCTGTTCCTCCTTTCAGTGTTAAATAGAGATCAGAACAATGATGAGGATTTCTCCAGCTTTAGGTTTTGGGCTCTTCTGGAGAATTTAGTGAAGTCTCCCCTGTTTCTGGTCCCCCTCCCCATCCCTTATGCTTTTATTCTGAACAAAAAGATTGGATCTAAGCAATCCAGACCCACATTCCTTTGCCTTTCCTGCAAATCTTTGAAACTCAATTGCAATTTCCAGCTAATACAAACCAACTTTTAATGACTGGATTTTATTTGAGAATACGTTTTTTTAAAAAAAAAATTAAAGAAATGGACATTGTAAAGTTTGCATTTAGAAAATCTGAAATTTTAGCTCTGGAGTATTTAATGTCAGATTGATCATCCATGTCCATGGCTTACATTTTAATCAAACACAAGGTTTAGTTCCCCCCATTCCCTTTGTATCATCAAAAGAGGAAGCAATGCTGATTATAGTTAAGAAAAACTCTTGCCAGAGCCCTTTAAAGCCAGTTTGGCTGCAGACAGATCTGTTGCTCAGTTTTGTTTTTGCTCAAGTTCACTTGACATGTCTCGCATATAAGCCTGTAGATGTCTGTGGAATCTCTGAAGCCAGTCTGTGTTGCCAATCTAAAGACATGGTGCTACAAACTGGCATGTGCAGGGCCGGTTGTATCCAATGTCTGGAATATTTAGCATCCCAAGCGCTCACCAGCTACCCGCTTTGGGCACCACAGACTGCCTTTATGAGCTGTCATGACAGTGGATGCATCCCTGTCATTATCAGCAATGTATGTAAAAAAAAACTTGATGTTCACATCACAGGTTTGCAGCGTACATATCTGGAAAGGTTAGCAAGGGTTAACCCCTCTTTTTATTCATGTTCACTGAGGGATTTTTCAACTGCAAGCAAAAGCTTCCTTTCTCTCTCTTGGTTGTTCCTCCCTGTGGCAACCCCAGACCTACTGGAGTATCCCACCCTGTAGTTATGCTGCCACCAACCATTCCCTGTAAGGAGTCACACAGACCAGGAATGGATTTTACTAAACAAAAGAACAAGGTTTATTGAAACAACAAACAGGGTAAATAAAAGAATCAGGTAAATAGGATAATGTAACGTGGCATAGTCCCAATCATACACACACAACAGACTGGTTCCCACAGAACACTTTAAGGTAACGCACAGACCCTGAACCTATCAGTTCTGGCTACCTAGAAACAAACCTGAACCTATCAGGTATGTACTAACTGACAAACAGTTGTACCCAGTCTGACACACAGACTCCAACTCCTTCTCCACAGAAGCTCCAAATATATATACAGTACAGCTCCTCCCCCTTGATGTCCCGCCTTCCACTCCCCATAGGATGGTACTTTCCCTCCAAACCCATGACAGACAGGTACCATCAGTGCTGTATGTGACACCTCCCCTCTTTATAAGTTGTTTTGCGGGGGAAAAGCTAAAGTGCTTTTCTCCAAAAAAAACAACCAGGATCAAAACACAAAACAGTTATACAATATAATACAATACCATACTTACTCACTCTAGGTCAAACATATCAATTATGCATTTAAACATTAATATTTGCAATACATTAAGTTACCTTTATTAATACAAACCAAGCCTGTTCAATAAACAGGTACATTTAACTTTTGGTCACCAAAATATACATAGTCCATGGTTTCTTCGCCGTCTTCATTCGTCGGGTCTTCTTGACAAGGCGTCAGCAACACAGTTCATTGACCCTCTGACCACCTTCACTTCAAAGTCAAAATCTTGCAGGTTTAAAGCCCACCTCATAAGTTTGCTATTATGGGTTTTCATTGTCTTTAACCACTGCAGTGGTGAGTGGTCAGTGCACAGAACAAAATGTCTTCCCCAGATGTAAGGTTTGGCCTTCTGAATCGCGTATACTATGGCCAGGCACTCCTTTTCCACGGTTGCCAAATGTCTCTCACCTTTCTGGAGTTTCCTACTCAGGTAGGACACTGGATGCTGGTCACCATTTTCATCCTCCTGGCAAAGAACTGCTCCTACCCCGCTGTTAGACGCATCGGTGTAGATGATGAACTCCCGGTCGAAGTCGGGAGCACGCAGCACTGGATAATGGACGAGCGCCTCCTTCAACCTCTGGAACGCCTCCTCACAGTCGCTGGTCCACGGGATGCGGTCATCAGACTTCTTCCGCGTCAGATCGGTCAGCGGAGTCGCTATCTCGCTAAACCTCGGGATGAACTTTCTGTAGTAGCCCACCAACCCAAGAAATGATTTGACTTTTTTCTTGGTGTTGGGTCTGGGCCAATCACGAACGGCTTCTATCTTGGCCTCTAGGGGTTTGATCACTCCTCCCCCTACTATGTGACCCAAGTATTTTATTTCTGGGCTACCCAGCTGACACTTGCTTGCCTTTACTGTTAGCCCTGCTGCACTTAACCTCTGCAGCACTATCTCCAGGTGTTTCAGGTGATCTTCCCAGGTATTGCTGAAGATCCCTATATCGTCAATGTAGGCCACAGTAAAGTCACTGAGCTGCAGTTTGTTCTTTTTGCAGGGTCTAAGCCAAAGCACTTCCTCCCCTGGGTTAAAGTGCCTCTCCCTGGCTTTCTGGTCATACCAGGTTTTCTGTCTGACCTTCTGAGCTTGCAGGTTTTCTGCTGCTAGCTCTAGGTTTCTCTTCAGGTCATTCATCAAAGTGTCTATATACGTCACAACATCTTGTGGGTCATCCTGGGTGATCTGCTCCCAATTTTGTTTGATTAAATCAAGTGGACCTTTTACTTTTCTCCCAAACAAAAGTTCAAACAGACTGAACCCGGTACTGGCTTGGGGCACTGATCGATAAGCAAACAAAAGGGATTGCAGCTTCTGGTCCCAATTGTTTGGATTCTCTGCCAAGTAAGCCCTAATCATGTGCATCAGAGTCCCATTGAACTTCTCCGTTAACCCATTACTTTCGGGGTGATAGGCAGTGGTTTCCTTGTGTTTAATTCCACAGATTTGCCATAACCGTTTCATGAGCTTTGATGTAAACGATGTGCCCAAATCTGTGATTATTTCTGAGGCAAATCCCATCCTGGACATATACCCCACCAAGGCATCTGCCACTGTGTTAGTTTCGATATTAGTCAAGGGTATGGCTTCGGGGTACCTCGTGGCATGGTCCACAATGGTGAGAATGAACCGGTTCCCCCTCTTTGTGGCCTTGGGCAAAGGTCCCACAATATCCACTCCTATACATTTGAACGGGGTGTCAATCACAGGCAAAGGGCACAACTTCGCTTTGGTCCTGTCACGGTTATTCCCCTGCCTCTGACACACATCACATTGTTTACAGAACTCCTTGATCTGCTTCCCTATTTCAGGCCAGTAAAAATTTTGTGTGATTCTCTGCTGTGTTTTGTTCACCCCTAAGTGCGCAGCAAACATGTCAGAGTGCCCCCTTTGTAAGATCATGGGGCGATACTTTTCAGGTACCACTAGCTGACTTCTGATCCCATCTCCCCCTTTTGAGATATTCATCAGGGTCTCTCTATATAAAATTCCCTTTTCCTCGCAAAATCTCGCTGGGGTTTCAGGTGTTAGCTGGGTGTCTGTCACCTTTTCAAAACACTTTCGGAGAGTGGCGTCTGCCTTTTGCTCTTGGCCAAATTTGCTGTCCGTGGTTAAGGTTTCTGCCACAGCTTCGGGACTACCCCCATCTGCTTCAACCTCGGGCTCTTCAGTACCCCCCTGAACTGTCCCAGTGGTAGCTTGTGAGCGTGTAATCACTAGCACCCGTTTCACATGTTCAGCCAGGTCATTTCCCACGAGCACGGCTGCTGGCAGAGTCGATGAAATCGCTAGCCGCCAAACTCCCCTCCAGCCTTGAAAGCTCACAGGTACCTCAGCTACTGGCAGTGAGATCACCTGCCCCTCAATCCCTGCCACCTTCAGGCTCTCATTTGGGATTATATACTTCCTAGGAATAATGTCTGGATGGCACAGGGTCACCTGGGAACAAGTATCCCTTAGCCCCCTATACTGATGGTCAGGTATTCCTACGTCCACCCCTGCGGTCTCAAACAATTGCGAATCTGTCCTCACTAGTAAGCAGCGCTTGACCTCCACCAGAGGACCATTTTCCCCAGCCTGATCAGCAGATGTAACTGGTCCAGATTGAGTAGCCATGGCAACAGGCTCCCTCAGTGGCAAGGAGCTTTGCTCTGTCTGGACACAGAACACAGCTTTTGGCTTGGTTCCACTCAAATCATGAGGTAAATTTCCCTTTAGCTGCTTTAATTTCTCACACTCTGAGATTAGATGGCCCTTTCCTTGACAGAAATAACATTTTCTGCTGTACTTGGAGTCTTTCTCATCTGGTTTTGGTTTTCCCTCCAAAATCTGAGGTCTTGGTGGTTTCATGTCTGAGGGCTTCCCTTCAACATGGGCCCCTCCCCCTTGCTGGTTTTTCCCTGGTCCCTGAGAGTACCTGCTGTAGGTTTCTTTGGGCTTACCCACAGTTTTCCCCTCAGCACCTAAGGGCTTCCTTATTTGGGAAATAAAATCTGCGATCTCTGCCGCTTCTGTCACCGATTTAGGTTTCCTCTCCCTCACATGGAACTTTAGTTCCCCATGCAGGACTGAATAAAATTGTTCCAGCGCTATCAGGTCTTTGAGCTGCTGGAAGGTCTCTGTCCCCTCCTGAGACAGCCATTTCTCTAGCAACCTCACCAGTTGGGCCCCCACTTGGGTAAAAGTCTGCTCTGGTTTTTTTGTGAGTGACCTGAATCTTTGCCTCAGCTGTTCAGCATTTATCCCATGCCGGGCAAACACCAGTTTTTTAAACTCAGCGAAGTCCTTCAGCAGTTCCTCTGGCATCTCTGCATAGACTTCTGCCAGGCTGCCACTGATTAAAGATCGCATAATAGTCATCTTCTCAGTTTCCCTTACTGAGAAGTCCACAAACGCTCTTTCCACGAGGGAAAAGAACACCTCAGGGCAATCTCCCTTGTGGTACACAGGGAATTTCTTCAGGTCAGTTTTAGACAGGCTGCCTTCCCCATTCCCTGGGTTCCCCTCATTATTATTGTTATTCCTATTTCTACTTATTATTTCCAGCTTCTTCAGCTCAAACGCCATTTTTTTTAATTCCAACTGTCTCTGTTTCTCTTCCCTTTCAAACGCCATTCTTTCTCTCTCCAATCTTTCTTCTCTTTCCATTCTCTCTCTCTCTCTTTCCATTTCAAATTGTCTTTGCTTCTCCCTTTCCTTTTCCTCCATTTCCCTCACCCTCAGTTCATGCTGTTGGGCTAGGAGCATTTTTCTGAGTTCTGAGGTCAGTTCTCCTGTGCTCTCATCCTGCACTGAGCCAAATTCCTCCTCAGAACCTTGGTCTCCCTGTGGTTCTCTCACTTCCCCCATTTCTGCCATTTGGCTTCGAGTCAAGGGCATAATCCCCCCCCCCCCAGAACAGGCTGCCTTCAAAAGTCAAGCCTCAAAATAAAACGACGACTTTTTTCCTTTTGCCTCAGAAACAGCCTTCTATAGACTGCTGCTGTCCCTCCAGCACCAACTTGCAACTGTTGCCAGACGGAATCCACCCCCTCTGCTAGGCCTCTCAGCAGACAGGCTAGATCACTGTTACTTCACGCAGCTTTGCCTCAGCCCTTTCCCGCCAAAACGGGTTGCCCCAGAGCTCCCTAATCTAGTCCCCCAATCTGAGTTTGCACGTTCTTCCACTAGCCTACCTCCCCGTGAGGTAAGCCTAGAAGATTACCTACGCGCCCTCAGATTTTCCCTGACTAGACCCCCCTTGCTCTGGGCACACTTGCCAAGGCTTTGCTGGACCACTGGACAACTGGACCAGTCGTATCCCACACGCTGGACACCAATCAATGTGGCAACCCCAGACCTACTGGAGTATCCCACCCTGTAGTTATGCTGCCACCAACCATTCCCTGTAAGGAGTCACACAGACCAGGAATGGATTTTACTAAACAAAAGAACAAGGTTTATTGAAACAACAAACAGGGTAAATAAAAGAATCAGGTAAATAGGATAATGTAACGTGGCATAGTCCCAATCATACACACACAACAGATTGGTTCCCACAGAACACTTTAAGGTAACGCACAGACCCTGAACCTATCAGTTCTGGCTACCTAGAAAGAAACCTGAACCTATCAGGTATGTACTAACTGACAAACAGTTGTACCCAGTCTGACACACAGACTCCAACTCCTTCTCCACACAAGCTCCAAATATATATACAGTACAGCTCCTCCCCCTTGATGTCCCGCCTTCCACTCCCCATAGGATGGAACTTTCCCTCCAAACCCATGACAGACAGGTACCATCAGTGCTGTATGTGACACTCCCTCTTCAGCTGGCCACAGGAAAGAGCTCATCCCAGAACAATGGGGGAAGAAAAATAACTACAGTAGATGGCTGTGTGTAGAATCAGGACTACTTGGAGATTAATCATCTTCTTGGCTGCCCAGTTATCCAAAACACTTTTTGTGTGTTTCCTTGTTTCTTATCCTCCTTCTGTACCTGCTGCTTGCATTAACTTTTGCATTTAGTGGTTTGTAAACACTATGTAGGCATCCTTCAGCCTTGAAAGACTATGAACATGCTCTGTATGGAGGACTTGAAACAGCATCTTGTGTGGCTGAGAAGGCCAATTCAAGAGTGACAATCTCTTCCACACTGAAGACAAATACAATCTGTCCCCTGTCCAGCTCCCTGGTTTTGCTTCCTTTGTGACTTCCTCTTTGCCTCGGCCTGCTGGACAAGGGTCTCTTCAAATTGGGAGAGGCCGTGATGTACCGCCTGCCTCCAGGCTGAACGATCAGATGTCAGAGTTTCCCATCTGTTGAGGTCTATTCCTAAGGCCTTCAGATCCCGCTTGCAGATATCCTTGTATCGCAGCTGTGGTCTCCCTCTGGGGCGATTTCCCTGCACTAATTCTCCATACAGGAGATCCTTTGGAATCCGACCATCAGCCATTCTCATGACGTGCCCAAGCCCACGTAGACGTCGCTGTTTCAGTAATGTGATGAAAAAGAAAGGATTCAGCTTGGGTATTAATCAATTCAATATCATTCTTTCAAACATTTTTGTATTGGTGGAAGAGCAATGAGGTCTGTATGTAGCTTCTAGAACCCACTGCTTCTTTATCTGGTTTTCAGATAGTAATCACAGAGGTCTTCCATGCTAACTCTCGATAATTATTTTTAAAGCAGCTTTTTTTTTCAAGTAATGGTCAATCTTTCATTTTGTGTCCAGAGTATTTGTTCTTAAACATAGCAGGGACAACATATTTTTTTTGTCATAGAATAATGGAAGAAAATGTTCTAGAAATCTGAGGAAGTGCAATATTACATTTCAACAAGACTGCTTGATAAAATAGTCATTCTGTTTATGACTTCCACAGGAAGTGGAATTCGCTTTATGACAGATTTTCATTGTCTGCTCCAATGTCCTGCTCTGGACGTTTCCACCACTGGAATGGGCCAAATCAAATTCTTTTGCAGAAAATGACCATTTTCATCTGCCTTTTGATTTTTTAAAAAAAATTATTTAGATTTAGAACTTTTGTATGCTGCCCTATATCTTGTGATCTCAAGGTGGAATACAACAATAAAAACAATATAAAAATAATCATTTAAACATTTAAAAGTATATGCATGTTTTAGAACAAATAATAATAAAGAATGTTTGGGGATGGTTTAATTTGGCACTGAAATGAACTTAGTATCGGCACCAGTTGAGTCTTTAAAAGGAGAGCATTCCAGAACTGGGGTGATACAGCCAAGAAAGCGTTCAATCATGTCTCTGCATAGTGGATTATTCTCCATCACAGGACACAGAAGAGCCTTGGTTGAGTTTGCTTTGTGTACAGAATGCTTTCATTTGTGCTGAAAGTAATAGACAGTGACTGTACTGTGAAAAGGATTGGATCCCAGCCTAGAAAATATTAAGAGGTGTCCTTGAAATAGAAACCGTGGTTACTGGAAGTGTACTGCCCTGTTTTTAAGAGACATGATCAAATTAATCAACTTTTGTAATGGCCATGTGACATTCCAAAGTGAAATTTGCAGCTTTTATTTATTTCTTTATTTAAAATATTTTTATTCCACCTTTCTTCATAAAAAAAACCCCCAAGGCAGCTTACATCATTAGAAAGACAATATGTAGAAGCTAAAAACTGTAGGTATACAAATATTTTAAAAAAGAATTAGACAGGTATTAGATTAAAAACAGTAATCAAATCAGTGCTTTTCAAAAGGAAAGTGATCGATGGGCTTTTAAAGTAACTAAACTTCTAAAGTTCAAACAATCCAAGTGGAGAATCAAGGACAGTGGCCCTATTTCTTCCCTTCCATCTCTAGTCATATAAATCAGTTAGCAATACAGACTGTGAGTTTGGTGATTACCCTTGAGAAGATCTGCTTCTTGCAAGATATGTATCTTCAGAAGGAGGTGGATTTTTACAAATTGAATTAGTCATGGAGGTGCAGCAACCACACTAGGAAAAGTGAATGTAAACAGGCTTTCATCTTGGTGAGTTGATGTATGTTTAGAAACAGAAACTCTTGGGGAAGCTGCTAGAAGAAGTGTGGATGTCTCAGAGATAAGTATACTAAGGAATGCTGCTAGAGATACCACTTTTGTTTTTATCCTTCCTGTTGCATATATTTTGAGGGTTATTCCCTGCAGAGTGTTCATCCGGGCAAGCTTGGTTTCAGAGTGACCTAGGATCAATATTCTGCATCAACTTCTGCAAGAAACTATTCAACTGAACCCAGATTTGCTAAAGTTGCCGCAATATTTCAAAGAGTTGCTTTAGTTTTTAACTAGTCTTTGAACTGAGCACACTTTGAAATGAACTGAGAAGTGTCTAGCAGCCATCATGAGACAGAAAACATCCTTGTGTATACAAATCAATGACTATAATAAACACAGTGCTGGCTTTATGTTGTGAATCTGCCAAGAACCCAATTTGTAGCTTAGGTGAGCCAAAGTGCTTCATTTTTCCATGAAAAATCCCATTTCACAATGCACTCCTAACTAGCCAAGATAGCTGAAGACCAATTCAGCTGATACTAGGTGGGCTGAAACTGATCCAAATTGAGACCCTCCTGCAAGAGGGATCCTGGAGATGACTTAAGGCTACTCTTATCTTCGGGCCAGATAGAGTTTGGATCTGGCATGACTTAGTTTATCCCTTGCTCCTCCACTTCTCTGGTCCTCTTTTTTGCCTCTTCTACCAGCAGATTTCAACCAGCTCAGCAATTCTGCTGGCAGATCACTTTCCTGGCAGATCTTTTGGATCAACCAGCAGGAAGACCACAAAGACTTTCCTGCTGGCATAAGAGAATGTCTGTCAGTAGAAGAGATGACATGTCAATATCCAACCTTCTACAGCCAATGCATATTTGAATTAAGGTTGCACTGTGAGTCTTCTAGCTCAGTGGTTCTTAACGTGGGCGATAATGCCCCCCAGGGGGCGATTTCATTTTTCAGGGGGGCATTAGAACGAAAAGGGGCGGCGTGGGGGCGCTGGAGCAGAAGGGGGCGGTAGGGGGGCGCTGGAGCAAGCCAAACCTGTGAAGATGGCTGCAGCCTTTTTACAATGCGCATGAATATATATTTTCCTCCAATCTTAATTTAGTTTCAGAGTTTTCGTCTTGAAATTTTTAGTTTCTGCATTGCAGTTTGTTATGCCCTTTTTATATTTCTTTTTGCGTCTTAAAATTCGCTTGCAACTAAATCATTAAATGTTACTTTTGGGGGGCATTTCATTTTCTTGGAATTGAATTTTGTTTTCAGGGGTCATTGGATTTAAGTGTCTTAAATAAATAAATAAATAAATAAATAAATAAATAAATAAATAAATAAATAAATAAATAAATAAATAAATAAATAAATAAATAAATAAATAAATAAATAAATAAGATATCATCACCGCGGGGAGGGGGGGCGATGATAACTTCCTCAATGGCTCAAGGGGGCGTTTCTTTCAGAAAGGTTAAGAACCACTGTTCTAGCTGGCAAACAAGGAGTTCAGTCTTGTATACAATATACAAAATGGGGAGATACATGAGACTGGACCTCAGAGAAAAAGTCATTTAGAATCTGGAAACTGATATCATAGATGCTGTATTCAGTCATGCTTGGAAAGATGTGGAGCTCACATGGGGTGAAGGAAGCACACTCAACACCTCCATTACTTTCTTAACCAAAAAAAAAAGTGACTATCTGAACAGGGGGAGGCTGCTGTGCCCAGGTAGCCTCACATTGTGAGCCAATCCTTCCCTTATGAGTTTAGAGCAGTTGAGACAAGCATTAAAAAAAAACATGTATTAAGCAAAACTCCTGTTGTGGCCATGATATATCAGAATACAGATGTATATGGGGGACTGTGCCTTCTCAAATGCTGCACAATATCAAAAGCATATGCCCAACCAAAATTTCATTATTCCAGACAGCTGCTACCTGCTGACTTGGAAGAGTGTGCAAACATGCACACTTCCACCTGACTTTTGAGGTGACATTATTTGGGCTGCATGCAAATTGGTTGGTTCCCCCCCCCCCCGATACATGAATCATCACTTTTACAATGGACTAGTACTTCCTCCCTGCCCTAACTCCCCCCCACCCATTTTTCTTCTTTTTATCAAATTGGAATCTGAGGTCAACACTGAGTGTGTCATACATATTAGATAAAAAGAGATTGATTATGATCCCAGAGGTCTTTGCAACTCTTGCTTAAGGCATGACTTCGCTTAGCTCAAAATGAACCTTGTAAAATTCTTCCTACCTAAACAGCCTGATTAATAATCCTTATCTTATGTCTAAATTAATAAATTGGTGCTTATTATGTCACTGAGAAATAGGAAGGGAAAGCATGAACATATGAAATATATTAATTTTCATATTAAGCTTCATTTATTATAGCAGACCTCTCTTCCTGGTTCATTTTTACCCTGTCCTTTTCAACTAGTTTTGTTAAAAAAAATCAACTTAGCCTTTGTTAATCAGTGTTTGCAAATATATAATTTTTTTTGCCAAAAATTACTTTTTTGTTCACTGCATCATGCACCTTTTTCACACCTATCTCAAGAAGACTAAGGCAAGATTTTGGAAAAAAATTTTTTTACTGGAATGAAACTGGTAAACAAATAGGTTTTGTACACATTTTCAATTGTGTACAAAACCTATTCACAATTTGACAATACACCAAAACAAACAAACAAACAGAAAGAATTTTGGGGCACCTAAAAGATGAACAAGCTTTTCATGGACTATAGCATGTTTCTTCAGATTCATCCAAAAACGTGGGCTTCAGTCCACAAAAGCTAAATGAAACGTTGTGGTCAGCACCCTACTGAGATTTTACTCAAGAATTAGGGAAATTGAATTAGGGAAATTCATGACAATGTTCTGATCAGATTTTAGCTTGATTCAGATAAGGATGGTGCTTGGGTGGAAACAGACTGGACACAGTAACCGAAAAAGGTTTACTGGTATGGACTTGATTGATGGGCAGGTAACTAGTTGTAACAGGCAATAAGGTTCTGGAAGCATTTCCGTATGAGTCTCTGTGAAGGAGCCCTTGTCATGTTCCTGCCCAGGTCCCAAAGCACTGACCAAGCTAACTCTAGACTCCACTGAAGGGTCAGGAGATGAGAAGGGTAAACAGGTGGACCCAGGAAAGGAGGTAATGCCCCTCTACAAGGACGATGGGTACCAAACTGAGGCCCTGACTTGTGGAGGTAGTGGCAGAGACCTCGGGGGAAGAGAGAGGTTGTTTGCCCTTGGTGCCTCGGGGATACAGAAGTCATCTTGCCATGAGCAGAAGCACAACCCCCATCAGAGAAAACCTGGCAGGAGATGGGCTGTCAGACTGAAGAGATGGTGGAGACAAGTTCTGGATCTCCTGTGAGAGAAGAGGAGGATGCAGAAGAAAGGGCCTGAGAGGATGCCCAGGAATACTTCTCAGAGACAGATCAGGTTAAGGGGTCCCTAGAAAAAGACTCAGAGCCCCCAGGGGATTGAGAATATATCTTTAAGGAAAAGCCCTGGAGAGGGGCTTGGCACAATTGTGGGTCCAAATGGGGAAAGGGAAACATACCAAAACCTCCAGCCTCCATACTGGCCTATTGTGGGGAGAGGTGGTGGAGGATGTGGGGGGGGGAGAGTAAAACTGGTGAGCCAATGGCCACCCAGCTCTGATGCTGGTGGAGAAAATGGGTTGTTGGGCTGGGGAAATCAGAAGCCTCCTGGGAAAGACTTCTGTGTACTTGCCCTCATTGCAGCCATACTGACTCTCTCTCCTAGGCGCAGCTCCATACCAACAGAGCCCCAGAGCTGGCTTATGGACTGATGAACAACCAACTTCCTGGGTGGTGTTGAGGAGCATGTAGACATCCTGGTGGAGGGAAATGTGGGGCAAGAGACTTTGTAGTCAAACGGTAGACCAGTGCACTCCACTAGACAAGAGTACTCTAAGTGTATTTATTGTTCTGTGTTCTCATGTTAGAACCAACTTATACTGACCCTAATAGAGCTTTATTTAAGGAGTGGTTTTACCCATTCCACAACTCCAGTGGGTGTCCATGATCAAGTGGGGATTTGAACCCTGTTCTCCAGAGTCCTATCTCATCACTCTATCCACTACACCAAACTGGGAATCTAAGTGTATTAGAGATTCATTTGTTGTTGTCTCCATCCCAGCTCCAATAAACCCCTTTGTGTTTGAAATTTCTCATCTGGAATTCATGGAGCAGAGAATGGAAGAAGATTGCCCCACCAAACAGGCCAGGACTGGTGGTGCTCACAGTCTCTAAAGAAGATGGAACATCCCAGGTTTCTCAAAGTGTAATCATGTGTAAACTTTCATCTTTATCTCTACTGCTTGTTTATCATCCTGTTTCACTACGGAAAATTCCACTGCCAAAGAAGTAAGTCACTCTTCAATTTATAAAGTAGCATCATGTCTCTTGAGGAGTGGAAATTGCTGCAAAGATAAATGAACAAAAAGAGCCTCCATTGGCATTAATTACACATGCATAAAAGACTTCCTCCAATTGTAACTTACTATTTACAAATGCAACCTTCCTTTCATTTCTTTTTTTAGAGGCCTAAATCATGCTGCTGTCTTCAGGAAAAGTTGAGTAACTGCCTAAGGTGACCGGATGGGAAGGCTACCCTCCATATTTGCTTGAATATGACTTAAAAGGGAAAGAGCAGATCCCACATTGTTTATTTGTTTGTTTGTTTTAGTTTTAGTTACATTCACATTTCTGTAACTCAACTCTGTGTTTTCTCTCTTCTCTTCCCCAAAATGAACCAGAATGCTTCAACTTAAGACCCGAACCCAGGTGCATATTCATACGTCCAATAGTTTATGCCTCCCATTTTTCTCTCACATAAAAATACAACCACAACTATTACTTTTGTCCTCTTTGTCAGCATTGGAGTCATAGTAGCTCTTTAGAAAGTGAAAATGCTTGTCAAATCCCACGCATGTAGCTACAGGGCTGCTGCAGTTTTTTTTTTCTGATTACATACCCTTATTTTATTTTAAAATGGAACCAGCAGTAGTTTTTATTTCTTGGTAAAATTGATGGAAATTTGCAGGAATACTGCATTAAGGCTTCAGATTTTCAGAACAAGAGGCACAACAATGTTTAAGAAAGATTTGCTTTCTATTTGGAGGGTATCCAAAGTTGCTGCTGCTGCTACTGCTACTATGTGTGTGTGTCAACTCCATTAATTATGGAACCCTTTTGTTTTTTTACTATTGCTATAGAAATGATAGCACAAAACATAAACTGTATAAAGCTTCAGAAATGCAAGTGTAGTGTTTTATGAGAAGGAGAAGTCCTCTATTTCTGGGGGGAGTGTTTTACTTTTCTTCTACCACTATCATCACCTGTATGACTTTGGGGGGCAATTTATATGAAAACATCACAAAATGTGGTCAGCATGGACTGGGATGAGTGGATGCCTCATACCAAAACTGTAGGAGGATGCTACTTTGCCCCAGCATTAGCTGTCACTGCATACAGTCTTACAAGTATTCTGAATGTGAGTAGACTAGGAACAGGATCCAGGCATTTCAGAGTGATACCTGAAAACAGGGATGTACAGAAGGCCAACAATATAAATTAGGGAATATGGATAGGGGCCAGCCATTTTGATGACTCTTCACATGGATTTTTATCAAGTTGCATAGTTCTCCAGGAAGACCCCATTCCTTGAATGGGGCAAAGCAAATGAAAATGCTTAAGTGTTGTGGGACTGGCATCTGGGGCAGTCTGCAGAGGTGGGTGTTGTGTTTCATTTTTAGAAGTTGTGAATGAGTGACTTTAAAACAACACAGTCCTCTTCGATTCCTTGTTAAATATGCAACACTGGGAACCTGATGTTCTGCAGTGGATTGTATTGAAGAGCATAGCAAGGTCCATCTAGTCCAGACCTGGGCAAAGTGCGGCCCGAGGGCCACATACAGCCCAGGAGCCACTCCTGTCTGGCCTGCGGACAGTTTTGAACATCAAAAACCATTTATAGCTTTTTGTCTAAAGTTGATCAGTTGCTTATCTTTAACATACCACAAAAAAACTCTTTAGTGTTTGTGATGATTAATAAGTTTAAAATAAAAACAACCATAACATCACTGTTTCATTTTATTTTTAGGTAAATTTGGTTTGGCCCCCAAACACAGT
The DNA here is from genome assembly GCF_051106095.1 of Pogona vitticeps. Taxonomy (NCBI): domain Eukaryota; kingdom Metazoa; phylum Chordata; class Lepidosauria; order Squamata; family Agamidae; genus Pogona; species Pogona vitticeps. The sequence goes on from NC_135784.1 coordinate 92,501,162, forward strand.
TCAGATTTTTCATGTGCCCCCCATAGAAATTCATTGCCAACCCCTGATCTAGTCTTTCTATGTGGCCATTTCATGAAAGCATGTGGTGAACTGGGCTAGGACTGGAAATATCTCATGTTGGAAATGTGCCACTACACTGACTTCCTCCATGGCTTCTTGTCAGTGAATTTTTTGTGGGGAGGTGAGCTGGGAGCCATTTCCTATGGACTTACCACTCTTATACCTGCCCTATGGATCTTGCCCTTGCTGACTGGTGGTAGCCGATCTGAGCAAGAACACTTGGTTCTGCCTCATAAGCTACTTGAGTTGGTTGCCAGTACTGAAATGCTTTGGCTGTGGATTGTGGGAGTTGTAGTCCAAGAGTAACTTTTACAGAATCTATCTGTGCACAGGGTGAAACAGATTCTCCTGCAACCCAAACATGCCCTCCACTTTACAAGGGGAAACTTGAACCTCCAATTAGAAATGACTCTCTTCTATCACAGAGCACAGTGAATACAGAGCTAAGTGTTTCCTCTACAAGGGTAGAGGAAATAGCACTATAGTAGATGCACAGTGATCAGAGAATGAGTGCAAGGGCAGCCACACATCTTAAGTTCAGTCAGCTATCTAGTAATTACTAGAAATTCTAGAAGAAATTGATTGCATGAAAAAAGAGATGGCAGACATGATGTCTGGTTTGTCAAGAAGCACAACACTAACTGTTCATAATGCTTTCACAGTGACACATCGCCTGTGTTGCCATAATGCAGCTTGCATACAAAGCTGTACCATGGATTTGTAGCCCAGAGTAGAAGCAATCCAGAAAAATCTTATGTAAACTCCAGTTCCCAAAAGCCAACGTTAAATATCCCCATCATTAATTTACTTGAGCAGCATTAATCCATATTTTTAAAAATCCTCATGCATTTTTCAAATCTGTATAGCCTGTGCATTTTACAAGTTTGTCACCAACATTGGGTTTAATGTCAGGGGTGTAAAAACTCCAGCAGTCAACCATCTCATCTTCCTCAGTTATTTGTTACACAAATTCTGCTAGACCTCTTAACTTCTGTAAGAATAGCCTCCAAAACTAACAGAAGGCTGAAACGCATGTGTTTTTATAGAACAAAGTAGATATGGGCTATTCATATTCATATCTCCAGTGATACAAATATAACCACAGGGGCTACAGTGCTCCCATTTCCTCCCCCAGAACTGGCTGGCCCATTCACCAAGCTCCACACGGTGCTGGGGTCCCTAATCATTGTTGTCACACCAATCATGGCAGGAGCCCAGCTAGCTTTCCCTGCCTCCCCATGCAGCCAACCATGTTGGCAAGGAGGCAGGACACAGAGTCTTTCCACTAGGCTGATCAGTGGTTGGCTGTGTGGGGAGGCAGGGAAAGCCAGCCAGGATCCTGCCACGATAGGTGCAACAATGATGATGAAGGGCCTCAGCACTGCGCAGAGCTCAGTGTGTGGAAGGAATTAGGCCCCTATGGCACCTGAGGTCATACCCCTGGAGATATGAATATGAATAGCCCATATCTAGAACAAAGCATATCCATATGTGGTTCTTCTGCCCCTTGGATTGATTGACTGACTGATTGATTGATTGATTGATTGATTGATTGATTGATTGATTGATTGATTGATTGATTGATTGATTGATTGATTGATTGATTGATTGATTGATTGATTGATTTGGTTTTCCATTAGTTAGGCTTTTGCAGCCATTCCAAATGTGAAATTTCAATCTGTGTGCACCAGTGTGTGTGAACATGGAATGGTTGCTTCAAAGTTGTGCCATGCCTTGAAGGCTTCCAGTTCCTCTATATAGAGCAGTTGTGAGTTATGCAGCCCAAGGGTATAGCCATATCATGAAAGTAACACCTGGGCCTGTGCCACTCAGATGTAAGCACCTTCTTGTGGCCATGTATATGAATGTGGTGGACAGTTTCATTTATTATTATTATTAGTCAGCAGTGATTATGGATAGCCGTATGATGTTTGCTTCCTCCGTATTGTTATATCACTAAGAATACTGGGGGAGATGTGTCAAACTATATATTACAGAACATTTTATTAGAGGAAAGAATTCCTTGAGTGATTAAAAATGTCTGATTATCTCAGCAGGATCTTTTTACACCTCCTCTTCTTTAAAATTTAGCTTGCTTTATTTTGAGTTAAGTCACTGGGAGGTAAACACAGCATTCATTTGGAAGGAAGAATTGCTCAGACACAGTGGCCTGTCAGAATCATCTCTCTGCACCACTTGCACAATAGCAGCTTCTAACCACATGCTACCTGTAGCTTGTATATACTGTAGTTTGATTCTTAGTGGAGAGGTTTCTGATATCTGGGAGGGTGTAATATCTCCAAATAATGACTTTGCTTTTCTATACTTCCCTTTTACTTCTGGCAAAGAAGACTGTGACTCAGCACTGCGTCTCACATTTATGGAGTATTTTGATTTGTGGAATATGGCTTAGACAGCACTCAGCAGCAACTGAGCCAAAGCACTCTGCCTTCCTACATCTTACTTGAACTGAGGACAAGTGCTGGACTAAAGCCAACTGTTAGTCCAAATGAGAGTTGACAGATTGCATCAGTGGCCTATATGTAAGTGTTGACTTCACACGTCTCATTCATTAGCCCAATATCTTTAATACCTTGTATTTGTAGGCAGTTTGTTACAAGCAAGCAAGTTCCTGAAACTAATCCTTGCATTATTTGTAGCTGATTGTGAATGGTGTACATTCATTTACAACACCACATTCAAATTACAGTGGTGCCCCGTATAGCGAGGTTAATCCGTTCCGGATTAACCCTCGCTATACGGAATCATCGCTAAACGGGTAGGGGAAAGGTATTGGAACGCATTAAACTTCGTTTAATGCGTTCCAATACCTTCGTTACTTACCCGTTCAGCGAGGATTCCAGGTGCCGGTAGCCATTTTCGCGCCTTCGTTAAGCGAGGGCAGGGCGCGAAAACGGCTGCCGGCAGCCATTTCCGGGCTTCCGGCGGCCATTTTGGAACCGCCGATCAGCTGTTCGGCGGCTCCAAAATGGCCGCCGCAATACCCGATCTTCGCAATGCGGGTTTTCCCCATTGCGAAGATCGGGTATGTTTCCATATAGTGATCCCGAAAAAGGGATCGCTATACGGAAACATCGCTATACGGTGCACTCGTTAAGCGAGGCACCACTGTATTTATTTCAGAGACAATGGCCGGCTGTGGTTGTTGTTAGACTGGTAGTCTTTGATTATGAGTTATTAAAGACCCTCTAGCATGGGGTGAAAAAAACTGTGACTTTTTAAAATTCTGTTGGAGTCCAACTCTGGCTCGGCCACAGCCAACATGGCTTGAGCTGCCTGAAAGCTGGCTCTGGAAGCAAGTTCCCAGAACTTTCCACAACCACAAATTTGCAAACCGTGGAAGACGGTATTGGGGGAAAGCACAATGTTGTTTCCTACTTCTGTTGGATTCTACTCTTCCACCCATGACAATCCACCCTGGATCTTGCCAGCAGCCACAACTCCTTTGGATTCAGAGGAAGAGGGAGAGCAACTACAGAAAGAACTGCCATGCAGCAAACAGGAACATATTCCTCCAATTTATTTGTAAATAATCTAATTACCAATATTGGATGAGGACTCATGCTCTAGCAGCAGTGAGGGGGTGGATGGTACTAGAAGACTGTATCCTGTGCACATCAGGAGATTGTTTTATTGAAAAATTAGTTTTATTGAAGTTGAGTATATTTTTAGCTTCATATATTTTGGTGGCAAAAATTTAAGCACTTAACTTCTCCATTGAAAATAGTGGGTCTACAGCTGAATATGTTGGGTGCATACCCAAATGTATGTGCCACTAAAAGCAATGGAATTATGCTCCTCTTTCACATCTTTCTGATAGGGTTGGGAGATGAGAATACTTAATCCATTATTTAATGTTATATGCCATCAAGTTAGAACCAACTTATAGTGACCCTAATAGGGTTTTCAATGCAAGTGAGATATTTAAGAGTGATTTTGACAGTTCCGCATCCCCAGTGAACTGCCATGACTGACTGGAGATTTCAACACATATTTCCCAAGTTCTAGTTCATCATTCAACCCACTATGCCACATCGGGTATCTCACTTAATTCATAGTCCAGCATTATGATTTCCCTCCCTTTAGGTTATTACCCTGAATCCCAGCTTTGCCCCTAAAATTAGTGCATGGATCATGGCAGTCACATTGCAACAAAGCTATTTATTCTCTCAGAGAAATTCCAGTCTCTAAATATTACAGGAACCTTGTGGCACAGTAGTTAAACTGCTGTACTGCAGCCAAAACCCTGCTCATGAGCTGGGTTCAATCCCAGGTAGCTGGCTTGAAGTTCACTCAGCCTTCCATTATTCTGAGGTCAATAAACTGAATGCCCAGCTTGCTGGGGGGGGGGTAATGTGTAGCCTGCACAATTAAATTGTAAACTGTCCAGAGAGTGCTTTAAGTGCTATGGGACATTATATAAGCAGCACACATTCTGCTTTGCTTCGTATTATTTATCAATTCTGGAACTGACATCCTAACCTTCTCCAAATCTGTGCAAAGAGGGATGGTGGAACCCAATTCTCTCTTTCCTCTCTAGCCATCCCAGCTCTCCTGATGAGTCTGTGTCCTTCCAAAGCATTACCAAGAGGTAAGAGTTCCTTGGCTTACCATGCTGTGGGCATGGCAGTTGTCTCCTGGCTGGCATGGTTGTTCGCACTCCCAAGGTGTGCCATTTCCGTAACTTGTTGATCACACTATTATTATTATTATTATTATTATTATTATTATTATTATTATTATTATTATTATTATTATTATTATTATTATTATTATTATTATTATTATTATTATTATTATTATTTATTTATTTATTTATTTATTTATTTATTTATTTATTTATTTACTGGCCAGGTATGTAAACCATACCCAGAATTTAATATGGCTACCGGCCACACTTAAAAACACTACACACACACACACACACACACACACACACCATAAACAGAAAAATTCACAAGACAATTAAGAACAAATTCTACAAAAACCGATTGCCTCAACTCCCAGTTGCGTCAGATGGTTACAAATTCAGCAGTTTGATGGCACAGGGGAAAAAGCTATTTTTGTGCCTCGATGTTTTCGTATACAGCGTCTTGTATTGCCAACCAGAGGGGAGAAGATTAAACAAGTTGTGACCAGGATGCTGTGGATCTGCCGCAATCTTTTCCGCTCTCTTTTTAACCCGTGCAATGTACAACTTTTCCAATGATGGCAAATCAGCTCTGATTATTTTTCCAGCAGTTCTGACAGTCCTCTGAAGCCTGTTTTTGTCCAGTTTGGTTGCCGAACCGAACCAAACAGTTATGGAAGAGCAGAGGACAGATTCAATAATGCCTCTGTAAAATTGGACAAGCAGCTCCCGAGGCAGATTGAATTTCCGAAGTTGTCGTCGGAAATACAGACGCTGGTGAGCTTTTTTAATGATGCCATCGATGTTGATTGACCATTTCAGGTCCCGAGAGAGTACAGAGCCCAGGAACCTGAACGACTCTACTACAGAGACCGTGCTGCCTAAGACGGAAAGTGGGAGTATACAAGGGGGGTGTTTTCGAAAGTCCACTACCATCTCCACCGTTTTCTGTGGGTTGAGCACTAAGCTATTACTGTTGCACCATGCGACAAGATGCTCAACTTCCCGTCTGTATGCCGACTCGTCACCGTTCTTAATAAGTCCAATGACCGTCGTATCATCTGCAAACTTCAGAATCTTAACAGAGGGATTCGTGGAAATACAATCGTTTGTATATAAGGAGAAAAGTAATGGGGAAAGTACACACCCTTGGGGGGCTCCCATACTAACTGTACGGATATTAGATGTTATTTTCCCCAGTCTCACTTGCTGTTTCCTATTTATCAGAAAGCTATGTATCCATTTACAAACAGAAATGGGTACCTTTAGTTGAATCAGTTTAAGATACAATTTAGATGGTACAATTGTATTAAACGCGGAACTGAAGTCGACAAAAAGAACCCGTGCATAAGACCCTGAGGAATCCAGATGTTGTAGGATGTAGTGCATAGCCATATTGACAGCATCATCTACTGATCTGTTAGGCCGATATGCAAACTGGAGAGGGTCCAACAAAGGATCAGTGATGTCCTTTAGATGGGTCAGCACCAATCTCTCAAAGACTTTCATCACTACAAATGTTAAGGCAATGGGTCTGTAGTCGTTCAGTCCGCTAATAGAAGCTTTCTTAGGTACTGGGGTAATAGTGGAAGTTTTAAGACATGTAGGGACACTACACAACTCCAACGAGCTGTTGAAAATCCGTGTTAGGATAGGCGCTAATTGTGCAGCGCACACTTTCAAACAGAAGGGAGTCACCCCATCTGCTCCCGGAGCTTTCCTAACCTTTTGTATCTGAAGAAGATCACGCACATCTTTTTCGCAAATCACCAAGGAAGTAGATTCCTGAGATAAAGGAACAACAGTAGGAGAGGGGTTTTTAATACTTCTGAACCCAAATGGTTTACCGCAGGTGTAGATGGTGGTGTTTCAAATCTGCAGTAGAACTTGTTTAGGTCATCTGCCAATTTCTGGTTTTCCAGAACCGGGGAAGATGTTTTCTTATAACCCGTAATGTTCTGTAAGTTCCTCCAGAGAGTAGCAGAGTCATGATTTTCCATTTGTGTCTTCAACTTGTCGCTGTACGTTCTTTTTGCCGCTCGAATTTCCTTATTCAGTATATTTCTAGCCTGATTATACAGGGTTCTGTCTCCGTTCCTATAAGCTACCTCTTTGGCATATCGAAATTTCTTAAGCCTTGCTGTAAACCAGGCTTTGTTATTATTGTAGATACGCACGGTCTTAGTAGGCACACATAAGTCTTCACAGAACTTAATATAAGATGTTATGGTTTCAGTAAGTTCGTCTAAGTTGTTGGAAGTAGACTCAAACATATTCCAATCAGTGCAGTCAAAACAAGCCTGCAACTTTAACACTAACACCAGGCCCCAAGCGTGTATGTTTTCATGAAACAAACTGGAGATATTAATTTACTCTGACACTTTACTCAGATGCTTAGTAGCAGCTATAAGCATAGTGAACAAAAAAGACCCAACCTTAAAACCAGAATATTTGGTTGTTTCCCTCTTTTTCTTCTACTATGTATATTTTTTCATTCATTTGATCTTGTAAATGGTGGTTTGACCTGAGGGTTCACTTGTATAGCTAAGAGGTGGGGATATGCACAGTGGCTGCTGGTCTGAAGGAACTGGCTGCATTTCAAGATAGCGATAGGGGCAGCAGTGGAGACAGTGGAAGCAAAAGGTAGGAGGCAAGAGGGGCAAGGAGGAAAGGGGTGGTGGCAGGCTGTGGGGGCAGGGAGGCAGCCGGGCTTGTTTTTGTTTTTTACAGCCACATGGTTTGTTTGAAAAAAATTATAAATTCATGGTCTGTGGTACGTGGACTTCTACAAACCAAAACATATTGCCATTTTGGCGGTTCGTGCCTATCGCTAGTGATCACTTCAACATTAATTTGAATTTTCTGCCACTGGTATGCAAGGTTCTGCTTCACCACCTGTGTTTTTCCTGGAATGCCTATCCTGGGATTAAAAAGCCTCCCTTGTCTCTTCCTCCCAGTTAATGACAAGAAATTGGAACAGTCTTTTCTTTTCAATGAAGGTTCTTTTTATCATATGTGGTAGTCATGTGGGAAAGCCCAAAAATATTGGGAAAAGGTTGAAATGCTTTTACAGGAGGTTTTAGAGATTCCAATAACTGTAACCCCTGGATTTTTTCTTCTCAATGTAATTCCAGATTCAATTGACTCAATGGGAAAATATTTAGTTATACATTTTCTGACAGCTGCAAGAATTCTTTTTGCTAAACATTGGGAAGACTTGGAGAATCCAGCTCAAGAGGACTTAATATCAAAAATCCTGGATACGGCAGAAATGGATAAACTATCAGAATGGCTAGACTGAACAAGAAAGATAAAGTATGAAGATTGTTGGCATAAATTCTGTGATTGGCTTAGAAACAGAATGCAAATTAATATTTGATATTTGAAAGCATAAGATTAATTTAGAAATGGAATATGTATTATAAATTAGTTACACTGGAGACTTATGTATCTTTGAAATGTAATAGATAGGAATGAATACAGTGGTGCCTCGCACAGCGAGGTTAATCCATCCCGGATTAACTCTCGCTGTGTGAAACATCGCTGTGCGGAAAGTAAAAAGCCATTGGAATGCATTAAACTTAGTTTAATGCGTTCCAGTCGGCTGATTTACTCACCGTTCAGCGATGTTTTTCAATGGCCGGCAGCCATTTTCGCGCCCTCCCCTCGCTTAACGAGGGCGCGAAAATGCTGCGCGCGGCCATTTTGGGGCTTCCGGCGGCCATTTTGTTGCAGCGGAACAGCTGATCGGCGGGTCGCAAAGAGAAGGTCAGTAAGCGATTTTCACCCATTGGGGCCATCGCTCTGCGATCGCATTAGCGATCAAAAAAGCGTCACCGTAGAGCGAATTCATCGCTCTACGGTGCGCTCGTTCTGCGAGGCACCACTGTACTGTAAAATGTTCATGTTGATTTACAACCCCTGTTCAGTCCCATATCTGCTGTCCCCTATCCCTACACCGAATCTATAAAATAAAAAATAATTTTAAAAAGAAATTGAAACATTGTACTTTTAATTTTTTTCTTTTGTCTAAAGCTCAACTTTAGATTGGTAAAATACAGTGGTGCCTCGCTAGACAGTTACCCTGCATGACAGTTTTTTCGCTAGACATTGACTTTTTGCAATCACTATAGCGATTTGCAAAACAGTGATCCCTATGGGGAAATTTTGCTGGACAATGTTTGGTCCCTGTTTCGCAAACCGATTTCCGCTAGACAACAATTTTGACAGCTCCCTCCGCGCTCGCAAAACAGGTGTTTTCGGGATCTAAGCTTCGCAAGACAGCGACTTAAACAGCTGATCTGCGGTTCGCAAAGCGCCTTTCCTATGGCCAATCTTCGCTAGACAACAATGATTCTTCCCCGTTGGAACACATTAAAGAGGTTTCAATGCATTCCTATGGGGAAATGCTTTTTGCTAGACAATGATTTCGCTAAACAGCAATTTCAGTGGAATGGATTATCATCATCTAGCGAGGCATCACTGTATCTGTTTTTTCTTCCCCTCCTTCCTAAATGGTGAGTGTGTAGTGGCTTAGTTGAAGTAAAAAACTGAGGGGAAAATCTATGCTTAGTTGGACAATTCATGTGAATTTTAAAAATTATATGAATTGCAAATTGTATGACTTTCTCCCAAATAGGGTGATTTCTGTTTTAAGAGTCTGAAGCGCTAGTGAGGTTGTTTACATCTCACTTAATGATTAGACAGTCCTTCCATGTTTGTTATGTGTTTGTTGTGTAAGAGCTTGTGTTCCTGCCCCCTCAGGACATTTTACACAAATGACAGAAACTTTGAGGTGGGGGATAACTCTTTGTCTCACTCTTCGTCGGAGGTAAGGAACCTCATGGGACTTTAATATTCCTTTCAAAGTGTCTAGTTGTGTCAAGACAGTTCAAATTGGTGAAAATGAGGAATTATTAAGCATTATTTCCATCTCTAGTCTGTGGTTCACACCTGTGTGATGCAATATTCTCTACAATTTTGTAGAGAACATTGCATTAACCAATTATGCTTCTTAATAGTTTCTAGAGGAAGGACAGACATAGTTACTTCAGAATCCAAGGATGAAATCTTGATTTTGTTCTCAGCATGCTTTCTCATGGCATGTTTGGAATTAGAGGAGTGGAGATTTGTGCATATGTTCTTGAGCTGTAGTCCAAAACCACAGATTTGCACACCTCTCCTTGAAAGGGTTTTGGTGACTACCAATGGCCTATGGTCTGAGCTAGAACAACTGCAGTGATCAAAATAATTCAATTTGAACCATTCAGCAAGACCGGGGAAATACCGTAGTCGCTTTATGACACTGGTGGATGGCAATCCTATATGCACATTAGCCTAATAGTCAGTTCTATTGAGCTTGCTCACTTATGTACAGACATGGATGAGATTACACTCCTAGTGACTAAAAAGACAATTCTGGAGTTTCCATCTGAGATATGTATTTCCAATATTATCCCCATACAATTCATCAATGTGAATGTATTGCCTTTGTTTGTTTACTCCCTTTCTCATAAACCAGATATGGATCCTTGCATAATATATTTGTTGCATTCTCCTCCCTGTGGCAGCTATCTCCATTATGAGGAAAGATATGGGACTCTCTTATTGCTACAATACACAAAGAAGAAGTAGCATAGTTTTAGGCTAGTGGCATATCTGTTCTTTTTAAATATATCCTTCCTGAGTATGTAGTGGCTTAGTTAAAGTACAAATTGAGGGGGGAAACACCAATTAATAAAGATGGAGGGATTTATCAATTTTAGTTTTGCTTGATTTTATATTTTCCAATGCTACAATTCTTTTGTCATCTATACAGTAGTCTGTATGCATTTTTCAAGGTCACATACATATTTCAACACATTTTCAGGCATACTTCCACCATTATATATGTGGTTTTGTATGCACAAACTATTTTTTTCCTTATTACAATTGGTTTTTATTTTATTTTGCATGTTACTTTCCCTAGTATACACCATTTTGTATGTGTCATCTACTTCCGAATGAGTTGCAAAACTGAACTAGTTCTGAATTGATTGCAAAACTGAAGGAAATGTTTTTTAAAAAAAGAACTGTGAGAAATGAAATCTTCAATGAGAGAAATTAATGGAATTGCTAGAGCAGAATTAACTTTTAAACCACCCAGAGAGTTGTTTAAGCACAATTTGCTTTGTTTTGCTTCTTGAGTAATTGTATTCCTTCCAATACTTTTCTATATGAATTACAGTGGACCCTCTACTTACGGAATTAATCCGTATTGGAACGGTGGCTGCAAGTTGAAAAGTCTGTAGGTTGAATCTCCATTTACCGACAATGCATTGAAAACCTATTAATCCCATAACTGGCAGTTTTTATTCTATTTTTGTTCCATTTTGGTTTTTTTCTGGCCTGTAAGTCGATTCTCCGGCTGCAAGTTGTACCTAAATTTTGCGGCTAGAGAAGTCTGTAACTCAAAAACTCTGTAGGTCGAGCCATCTGTAAGTCGAGGGTCCACTGTAATGTATTTAAAAAGCAGTTTAAATTTACTGTTTTGGACTCTCAGAATATTTAAAAGGAACATGTGATTATCATTTGATGATAAAACCTTCAAAGGAATTAAGTTGAATTGCTTTTGTTGATGCAACATCTGTGTATGATGCATCACCCATGTATGAAGATGATGTAACACCTGTCGTGATTGGACAGAGGCATCTGCTTAAGTGTATATAAGTGAACAATGTGTATGTGATGTATTTTCTCCTTCCTCTATACTCTATACTGCTATCCTCTTTGCACTTTGCCTCTATATTGCTGCCACGCCGAAGGACTGCTGCTTTGTATATTTGTATATTTTTTGTAAATTCACATGTCTTGCAGAAGAAGAGCATGTGTGTGTTTTCCTTCATCAGAACTCTGCACATTAACAGCAAGAAGCTGACATAGTTTACTTTTGTAATGGTATTACAGGATCTAATACTGACTAAAGTGAGATTGCATTGCTTCTTCTTCTTCTTCTTCTTCTTTTTTTGGACTTATATACCGCCCCATAGCGCTACAAGCACTCTCCGGGCGGTTTACAATTTAATTATACAGGCTACACATTGCCCCCCCAGAAAGCTGGGTACTCATTTTACCGACCTCGGAAGGATGGAAGGCTGAGTCAACCTTGAGCCGGCTACCTGGGATTTGAACCCCAGGTCGTGAGCACAGTTTTAGCTGCAGTACAGCGTTTTAACCACTGCGCCACGAGGCTTCACATTTCTCCATGAATTAGAATACCATCAGTGAGAACTTGGACATTTATCTTGTGCCATTCTGAATCAAAAATGCCAAAACTAGTGACCAGTCAAGTCATAGAAGTATTTAATTGAGACTGATAGGACAAATGACAGCTGCCGACATTGTTTCAGACTGTCTGCAGATATTAGTCAATGTGCATCGGCTGATATTCAGCCCACATTCTCAAGCATAAATGACAGAAATGTGTTTCTGAAAAACAGAAGAAGCAAGAATTTGGAGTGCAATTGGAGTCCCCTGTTCATTAAATGAGCAACATCTGCAATGAGGATTCAAGCTAACAGAGCAGGCTCAGGAATCTTTGGGTAAAACCATGTCCATTAAATTAGTGTGTGGGTATCAGGTAGCTGTTGGAGGAATCAATAGTGAAGAGTGAAAATATGCTCAATGCGGAGCCAAGACCCCGTATATTTGAAGATGGAGACTCAAAGACAAAGGAACTCACAAGAGAGATTTCTTTTGCAGACATGAGTAACCAGTGATGCTATGGTAAGATTTTATTTTGTTTATTTTTTAAGATGGTGGGAGTAGAATAATGAAGAAGCAGCTTCTAATCTTCACCAAAGCACAGAACTTACTGGGTGATTCTAGACGTTTCTTTCTCTCTCAGACTTAGTAAATTCACTGGGGTGTTGGGAAGATTAATAAGACTGAGTACCACATTTTGCCATAGTGAGCTTCTTGCAACACATTTATTAAATAGATAAACGAATAAAATAAAGTAGTTCCTTAAATAGTGACTAGCTCAGAAAATAATCAATTATGAGATATTCACAGGGGAAACTTTCCAGTTTCTTTTGTTTCACGTTATTTCAGGGCACAGGGCCTCATTTGTCTTTGGGTATTTCATTGAACCCAAAAGGGTCCAACACTTTCAAGTTCATCCACTTTGGGGTTTCCCCATTAGGTTTCTATCAAGCACTTAGCCAAAAGCCCTAAAATAATCTACAAAAACCCAGGAGCAAAGCAGGATATAGAGTATCAATTCAACAGCTCTAGAAAGTACTTCGAAAAGCAGGTAGGGTGGGCAATCCACAGTAAATAAACAAAAACACAATTTAAAAAACTCAGTCTAAGACAGAAAACACCTGAATCCCCCACTCACACACAAAAGGGAGAAAAGGGCAAAAATAAAAGCCACACACATGTGCCCTCTCCCAAAAATCAAGGAAACAAATAAAGCGAAACAACAACAACAACAAAACAGTCAATACACCCTGTAAAACCAAAATGACAAAAATATTGAGAGACTTCCCCCCCTCTAGCACCTGACGTTTTCATTTCTCTTCCTTGAGATCACCACCAGCACACAGTAGCAGGCAGAAACTAAGATCTATGAAAGGAAAGGAGGGAAAAAAGGGGGAAAGGAAAGGAGGGAAAAAAGGGGGAGAATAACCCCCAAACCCATGAAAGGGGGCAAAAAGGAGCCATGGGTACAAATGGAGAGCACAGTCAAGAGGCAGGGTGTCTTTGAGGTCTGTGGTACATAGATCACATCTACAAGGACTGAAGCAAAAGCAAATTCTTCTTTGGTGTCAGTTCTAGAGGGTGTTGTAAGTCGTCATAGAATTGGTCAATTTCAGCCTCTTCAGCATTGGTGGTTGGTGCATAAACTTGGATTACTGTGATGTTTAAAGGTCTGCCTTGGATTCGTATTGAGATCATTCTATCATTTTGAGATTGTATTCCAGTAGAGCTTTTCCCACTCTTTTGTTGACTGTGAGGGCTACTCCATTTTTTCTATGGGATACTTGCCCACAATAATAGATATGATATTCGTCTGAATTGAATTTGCTGAATCCCGTTCAATTTAGTTCACTGACGCCCAGGATGTCAATGTTTATTCTTGCCATCTCCTACGTATTTGACCACCTCCAGCTTCCCAAGGTTCATAGACCTTACATTCCAGGTTGCTATGCAGTATTTTTCTTTGCAGCATCGGACTTTCGTTTCACTTCCAGGCACATCTGCAGCTGAGCGTCCTTTCGGCTTTGGCCCAACCACTTCATTAGCTCTTGAGCTATTTGTACTTGTCCTCTGGTCTTCCTCAGTAGCATGTTGGACACCTTCCGACCTGAGGGGCTCATCTTCCAGCATCATATCTTTTAGCATTTTGTTTCTATTCATGGGGTTTTCTTGGCAAGGATACTGGAGTGGCTTGTCAGTTCCTGCTCCAGGTGGATCGTGTTTGGTCAGAACTCTCCACTGTGCCTGCACAGCATAGCCCATAGCTTCTTTGAATTACTCAAGCCCGTTCGCCACGACAAGGCAGCAATCCGTGAAGGGGAATAAGAGGTAAAGGGAAGGACAAATGAAAGATGAAAACATGAAAGAATCTGAATCTATTCATTAAAACAAAGCTTTCAGATTTTAGAGACATTTTTGTGGAAACAAAACAAAAATAAAACCGTGCCTCTTTTGTGCTTGCCCTGTTCCCTGGCTAATCAAACATCCAATACTTATCCAGTACACTTTCCTTTCTGGAAATATTTCTCCCTTACATAATGTAAAGTGGTAAGACTGGGGCTTCAGTCATATTGGCATCACATGTTACCCAGCGCAAAATGACACAGCATGAAAGGAGGTGTGCTTCTGTTATAATGTAACATCTGATACCATAAGCAACTTAGAAATGATAGGTAAACAGAAATAAATAAAACAAATTATTTCAAATGAAAGCACTCTGTTACTCCCATTGTGGTGAATGTTTATTTATTATATAAAATCAGCAAATCAATGCAGAAAGATACACAGGAGAATGATTTGAAGGCCAAGTCATGTTTTAAAACATGGAGTGAGATGAGCTCTTTCTTTAGGAGCAAATAAATATGGAGAAGCATAAAAGAAAAAGTATTTAAATGCAGATCCGAGAGTGGTGTGTTAACGTCAGAGCAATAAATAACTAACATTAATATCAGCCATTTCACGTACGCCTCCTCTTCTCTACCCTAAACTGAGATAATTACAAATGACTCATTAGTGCACATATATTAGAGACTTAGAGGTTTGATCAAGGTCTCTTTGAAAGGAAATGTCATGAAAAACCATTTGGTAACGGAAAGGGGGCAGGAAGCTTATTGATATGCAAGTGTCATAGTTATGGCCCAGTGCTAGAGTCTGGGATTCCAGAATGGGGAGCACAGCTTTTAACTCCTACTCAGCTGTGAAGCATAATATGTGATCCTTGGTAAGTTATTATTTCCAATTCTAGCATCATTAATCATTATCTTCAAGTGAAAACTGTGTGCTTTAGGGCTACTGCTGACCTCAAATAATCATGGTATTACACGTTCCACCTACCTGCCAAGATTTTGGCACACCTATCAAACCTTCTACTACTTGCTGCATCAAAACTTTAACCCTTCACACCAGTGGTCCCCAACTTTGGGCCTCCAGATGTTCTTGTTCTACAACTCTGAGAAGTCTTCAACACCACCTTTGCTGGCCAACATTTCTGGGAGTTGATGTCTAAGAACATCTGGAGGGCCAAGGTTGGGGACCACTGCTTCACACACTTTATTATTTGTTTGTTTCTTTGTTGCCCTTCTCTCCAAGGTGACTATCTATCTATCTATCTATCTATCTATCTATCTATCTATCTATCTATCTATCTATCTATCTATCTATCTATCTATCTATCTATCTATCTATCTATCTATCTATCTATCTATCTATCTATCTATCTATCTATCTATCTATCTATCTATCTATCTGTCTGTCTGTCTGTCTGTCTGTCTGTCTGTCTGTCATATTTTTTTAAAAAAAACAATTAAACATATATTAGGATTAAAAATCAAGTTTAAAATCAAATCAAAAGCATTTAAAAACATGTATTTTTTTAAAAAATCCAGCATTCCTAAGATAGCTTACTGCTCAAAAGCCTGCCTGAAGAGGAAGGTCTTTGCCAGATGATAGAAGGGCAAGGGGGGCATCCTGACATCAACGTACAGCAGAAACATTGGAGAAATCCTAAATCATTCAATAACAACTTATTGACAGATCCTCCAAAAATACCCAACATGAACTTTTCACATTTAACAGCTGTGGGAAGCCAGCTGACTGTTGCAGAACAGAATGGAATAGTATCCTTAAAGACTGGCTGCAACCCTGGAACCATTTATGTTGAATGGGAGCAGTGATTAAGCATTTTGTTACATGTTTCATATTTATAAGACTCCTTTGCCAAACAGAACCTAAATACCTTATAACCAACACATATGGAATCTAAATTCAAATTACAATATTGCTTTGAACCCATATTTGAAACTAAAATGTGCATGTTACGAAGAGCAAAGACATAAGGCTGAGAAACAAATTACTTGCCTAAAATCCCAAACTGCAAACTGCTGGATAGCTCGATTTGCGAGTTCAATTCCGAGTGCCTCCCTAACAGAGGTTGGACTCTATGATCCATAGTATTTCTTCCAGCTCTGCAGTTCTAAGACGATTATGATGTTTATATAATACAAGGCAGAGGCAGCTTATGTACTTCAGAGACAAAAATGACCTCTTCAGCATTCCCCTATTGCTTCGTTATCCCTCAAAATCATCTTTTTCTGTCATCTCAAGCATAATCTTCCAAGAGTTCACAGGGCAGCCCAGTTGTCTATCACACCAAAACTTTGCAAAGTATACAATAAGAGGAGGAGGAGGAAGAGAAAATGTTTGTCTCAGTACAGTGGTGCCTTGACTTACGAATGTCCCTACTTATGAACATTTTGACTTATGAACAGCTCTGTTTAAAAATTTTGCTTCAACTTGCGAATGGAGCTTTGACTTACAAATAAAAAAATGCAGGGAGGCGGGGAAAGCACAAAATTTGAACAAGTTAACTGTTGGCCAGCAAAGAGGCTGCTTGTCTGCTACCTCGCTCATCCCAGCAGTTAAGTGAGTGGATACGGAGAGAGACTTCAGACTGCCTACTGCCTGGTACTGCCTGGTACTGTACAGAGGTGTTTTTTTTGGCTTTTTTAATTTTTGATTTTTTGATTTTTTTTCTTTCTTTTTCAAAACAGAGAGTCTGCCTGTTCTGGATGAGTACACTGTATTTACAGGGCTTTTTTGCAGCTTGGTGGGGGAGGTAGGGCTAGGTGGGGTTATGTTTCTGTGCTCTGATGGGTCTTGCAGTGTGGATTTAAAATGTGAAAAGTAGACTGTTAGTTAAAATTAAATGTGAACATTAGACTGTACCATAATTTTAAAATGTAAAATTTATTTGGTTGTTGTGGGTTTTTCGGGCTCTTTGGCCATGTTCTGAAGGTTGTTCTTCCTAACGTTTCGCCAGTCTCTGTGGCCAGCATCTTCAGAGCACAGCACTCTGTGCTCTAGTGTAGTTGGCTTGGGAGTGTAGTATTTATGGCTGTGAGATAGGCTTTTGTCTTTTTCTGTAGATGGGTGATTAGTGTGTCTTGTGGGTGTATTATTGTGCTAAGGAGAAGAGATTATCTGTCACTGTGGTTGATGGGTGTCATTAGCTGGTCTTTTGTGTGTAGTGATCCCCTGTCCTTGTGGCTGGGTAGAGTTCGTTGACCTTTTGCACACTGTATTTTTGAGAGCTGGGAGCTAAGTTTTGTTGAGCTTGACACTTTCCTCTTTTTTGTTGAAGTTCTACTGGTGCTTGTGGATTTCAATGGCTTCCCTGTGCAGTCTGATGTAATGATTGCTGGTGTTGTCCAGTATTTCAGTATTTTGAAATAGAATTTCATGTCCAGTTTGTTTTAGGGCATTTTAGACTCAAGTCTCTTCCCCCTCCCATTGCCTTCTCTCTCGCTGTCTGCTCTCTTTTTGTTTTAGCCAACTACACAAGAGCACAGAGTGCTGTCCTCTGAAGATGCTGGCCACAGAGACTGGCAAAACGTTAGGAAGAACAACCTTCAGAACACGGCCAAAGAGCCCGAAAAACCCACAACAACCATTGGATCCCGGCTGTGAAAGCTTTCGCGAATACATAAAATTTATTTATTTATTTTTGCATTCTGTCCCTCCTAGGGTTTTTGTACTGTGACCTCTCTTTTGTTTTGAAATGTATGTGTTTAAAATGTGGCTCCAAAGTAAAATCAGAAAATATTCTCTGAGTGGCTGTGCTGGCTGTAGATGCAGGCAGACTGTAAAATGCAGTTTAGACGCAAGTCTCCTCCCCCCCCATTGTCTTCTCTCTCTCTCTCTCTCTCTCTCTCTCTCTCTCTCTCTGCACTCTTTTTGTGCTGAGGGGGTCTGTTTGCTGGAATAATGGTTGCTGATTGTTGATGCAGGCAGACTGTAAAATGCAGTTTAGACTCCAAAGTCTTTTTTTTCCCCCTTAAAATCAGAAAATATTCTGTGAGGGGCTGTGCTGGCTGGTTTGCTCTAAAATGCAATTCAAATGTGTTTTGCTTAAAATGTGTTTTAGTCTCCAAACTCTCCCCCCCCCCATTGTCCTCTCTCTCTCTCTCTCTCTCTCTCTCTCTCTCTCTCTCTCTCTGTTTTCTCTCTTTTTGTGCTTAAAAGCACAAACCTTTGTCTGAAGGGTCTGTGTGCCCCAGTGATGATCTTCTTTCTTTCCTCTTTTCCCCATTGTTCCCTCCCTCCTTTCCTGTCCTTTTTTTTAAACCTAAAACATCTTAGGTTAAAAAAAGAGAAATTCTCCCTGTAGTGGTAGAGGATGGATTAACTGTTTTTGCATGAGTTCCTATGGGAACTCATGCTTCGAATTACACACTGTACCTCTACATAAGAACGAAAAACAGCCGGAATGGATTAATCGGGTTTCAGTGCATTCCTATGGGAAATGCTGATTCGACTTATGAAGGTTTTGACTTAAGAACACCATCCCGGAACAGATAAAGTTCGTAAGTCAAGGCAACACTGTAATTCCCTTATATTGATGGGCTTTGTATCAATGAGCTGTCAGTAAGTCATTAAATGATTTTTCTTTCCATTTGAACATCTCTTATATACATGAAGCTGGCTGGATAGCTCAGTGATTTAGGTATCTGTGATTTCAATTTCCCAGGGTGCCTCCTGTGAGTAGAGCTAGCTTGTGTGGCCTTAGGCATGCTGTGCAGTCCCAGAGCAAACCCCAGAAGAAGGGAGTGGTAAACCACTTCTGAGTACTCTCTACTTGAAAAAAAGCCTATAAAGGGTTGCCATACATCAGAATTAGCTTGATGGCATATGATTATTATGATTATATATACAATCTCCAATTTTTGACCCTCTGTTTCCTGTCTTTTGATTTAGGTGAGGAGCAGACTACGTATGGGCTTCTTGATTTTGCTAGCTGCAGTTCTTATCCTCTTCCTTCCATTGGCTGTGCAGAATAGCATTGATAGGAGTTGTAGACCAACAGCATATGGAGGGCCACAAATTTCCCACTCCTAATTTAGATTGTACAAGATAGATTAATATGGGGACCAGTGATAATAAAGGGAAGGAAGCTGAGAAGCATTTGTAACAGAAATGCAGAAGCTATGTCAAGACTAGCAAGCCATTAAACAATGTTATTGTTCCAGTTAATGTCCCCCTACAGTTTCCTTGCTCATAAACAGCTTTGAATCCTCATATTGGCATAGCCTTCTATGATTTGTTCTTTCTATCCTCTCCACAATTATTTTCCACAGTGCCCACCTCTATTGTGATCTGGGAGAGGAGGAGGAAAGAAAGAGCAGTGATGTAAAATAGGTTGAGAAGGAAAAGCTAATCCTGCATTCACCACCTTCCAGATGGGAGGCTGTGAATGAGATTTTCTTTGAAGCAAAAGTAGGACTCTCCTATTAAGAATTTTTGTTAAGAGTATCTCTAGGGTTCTTCCATTAAGAGAGGCATCGATTTTTCATCAAAGCTGAAAAGTATTGCCAATTGGATGTGCTAAATTTAATTTCATGAGTTGTGGAATGGAGAAAAAGGAATGGAAAAAAGGAGCAATGCATTCTGATCCATACCTCCAGAGTCACGCATACCATTCTAAACTGCTTTATCACAGCATCAAAGCAGAGGAGGATTGCTTCTAATCATCTGTTAAAAGTAATTCATCAGGAGATGAGAAATAGAAACTCTACTTTCTACAGAAAGCAAATGGCTGGATTTGCTTCAAAATAAAGAGTTGAATTGCCCATGTCATCCTCAGAGGGACAAGGGAAGGAATCAATATAGGGCCTGTCCAGACTGCCCATTTGGGTTTAGGGTAGATCAAGCTATGTAGAGTCTCTTTAGGACGAGGTGAGGAGTTTGTGCTCCTCCCCTCTGAACAGTAAATGCCCTCTTGTAGTTCAATCAGCTCTCAATTTAAACACTTCCCCAATTATCAGGGGAATTGAAATAATTTCACTTCCACTGATGGAGGAGCCTCATGGCACAGTGCTTAAACTGTAGCCAAAATTGGGCTCATGACCAGGGGTTCAATCCCACGTAGCCAGCCGAAGGTTGACTCAGCCTTCTATCCTTCCGAGGTTGGTAAAATGAATACCCAGCTGGCAGGGGGAGGGGGGGAAGCAATGTGTAGCTTCCATAGTAACTTGTAAACCACCCAGAGAGTGCTTGAAATGCTATGAAGTGATGCATAAGCAGCATGCTTTGCTTTTTGCTTTGATTTTCCTGTCAATCCTCTCTCCCTTGGTTGATGCTATTCCAGTCTCTGATGAAACCAAATGCCTTGAGTAATTGAGGGTATGAAAGCAGTAGCAGCAGTTGGGGTGGGGGTGAAGGTTGGGGGGTGGCAGCTCATGAGCGGCTGGATTTATTTATTTGAGAGAGTCTGCCTGTCCCTCTTCACACACTTCTTTCACCCTCCCCATCAGGAGAAAAAGACACACCATGTCCCGCTGATGAAACCCATTCCTTGTAAGACCGAGATGTGCAGCACCTCTTTCAAAGAGAGAGAGAGAGATAGAGACTATGAAAGGCAGTAGCGAGAGAGGAAGGGCTGTTCCTTTTTCTCCCTCTGAATCTGCAGCTGGATCTGGCTGCTATCTCCCAGGCTAAAAAAGTATGCCATAAGGATTGCATGCCCTATCACTTGGCCAGAAAAGTGCACAACAGCTCTTAAAGGAGAAGAATGGCTTGATCCAAATATAAACATAAGTGGATGTGGGTTTCCCCCCGCCCAAGTCAAACCGTGCTCTCAATGATCCATAGATCATCTCTATATGCTAGTGTGGACAGAGTCACATTCTCTTGCACAACTGAAAGGACTGGCTGAAATTTCCTGCTTCTCATGAGTGTGCCTTGCAACTTCACGCACAGAACAGAAATGAGTACAAATTAACTGTGCAAACCTGGGAGGATAATTCTTTACACTTTTGAATTGTTACTTGCAGTTCTCACAGTCAGCTATACAAGCCTGTTCTACTTGTACGCTTGGCCTTTCCAAAGGCAAGGATTCTGTTCAAGACTGAGACACCATAGAAGAAGAACACAGTGGCCCCTTTGTCTCGCTGTGAGCAGAAAATGAGGAATCTTACCCAGCAATCAAACTGTTGGTTGGGGTGTCTGATCAGTTCATAAAAGCCAAAAGAGAGGAGGACCAGACTTTATAAAACATAGTCACTAAACAGTACCTCCACATTCAGAGGCACTTTGCCCACCCAGCCCGGAATAAAGAGACGAGACATGTAACATGGGGTAACTGGGCCACAATTTTATTATTTTTTATTAAACTTTAGTTCCCCTTTCACAAGGGGAAGTTCTGGTCTGTGGCCGGAGTCACATTTGACATTCCGGTCCAGACTCTTGCTTAAGTGAATTCTTATTCCAGAAGCATGCTGTCCTACCTTACAGCACGCCCCCATGGATAATGTAACTGGAATACCCTACTTCCTCTCCCCTCAGCTAACTTCCACTAATTCCAACCTGAGAGGAGGGGTGCTTGGCATGCCCTGCTTGTCCACTTTAGAATTCACCTGAACCTATCCCTTATGCACTACCTGCCATGGCAACAGTTACATTGTATGCCCCATGCCCCCACCATGCCTAAAATTTCAGCCTGAAGGCCCCCTTTCAGGTCCCTCAAGAAAATGTCTAATCCCATGTTGGACAAATGAACGCCATTAGGCTGATAGAACTCGGGACTGGAGACTCTAATAGACTGGTGTGCGATAACCAACCCTAAACCCTGTTTAATGGCTCTACCAACTTCCCTGTTCACCATTTTCTTGCCTTATCTATACGCTTAGGGTCACAACTAACTCGCCACACGTGCCTAGAAATAATAGCTGACCAAACAATACAGGTCACCGGGCAGTTGACTGCAAAGACCTTAAGGTCTGCCAAAATCTGCAGTAACAAAGATTTGCCCGGCTTCCAATCCAAGTCGTTGCCACCAAGGTGGACCACCAAATTGTCTGAGACCACCTGTGGGGCATCCATGGGCACCACATCAAGGAACCAGGCCTCATTGTCCCCTCCAATCCAGTGTGGCTACAGCACAAAGGCCCAGGTTCCGACCCCACCTGGTCCGACTGCTGTACTTCGCAGCCGAAAACAGGTAGCTGTGCCCAACCAACAGAGCACGAACACAGGTGAAAAGTCTCTGAGGCCCTGTAATGGGAAATATTCTGAACAAAACACAGCAGCACCTAGAACTGTGGCAAGGGGCGCACATAATCATGATACGTGAAGGTGCGTGAAGCCCACCTTCCCACCTTCTTAATATCCTCCTGTCTGTAGCCCAAAGCTGCTGCTGTAGATGCTGCCCCTATACGAAAGAAGTTTTACCCCTGCCTTGCATAAGGCCTGAGAGGCGACTTTCCAAACTTGACATTGGTGAGGCGCGATTTATCCTCGTGCCACAGAAAACTGCCATTGTCTTCCCCTCTAAGCTGCAAATAATCTTGTGTGGCGTTTACAGGGCAGATTTCCATTACTGAACACTGCCCAAGCACAATGAATTTTCCCTTTCCGTGTTGATCAGTTTTTGATCTGCGTAAATGAATCACTAAATGACTTTCCGATAACAGCACGCCCTTCCTCTGCAAAGAGGATAGGGATTTGTCAGTTTTTGCGGCGGCAACCAACTCGCTTACTCTAAGGGTTCCAAAGAATGTGATGAGTATTGCTGTTTTGAACAGGCCAGCCTCAAAGTGATCCCTACAAACTAAAGGCCAGGTGCTTGCCAAACTTGCTAAGACGGCTGGGGAAAATGGCGTACGAGCATCGTTTATACTCCCGCACTCCCTACCCCAACCCTCTATCATTTTCTTTATGTGAAAATCCACAGAGTAGCCTCTGCATCCCTGAACTTTAGTATAAAATGCCAGAGCAGACATACGCCCCTGGATTGACCGAGGTGCTAACCCTTTGTGCTGCAAGTGCACCGGAAATTGTATCATATGGTCATCCATTGGCAGCCAATCCTGCCAAAGTCCCTCTTTCTCTCAAAAAGATAAGAACTTGGTGCAAGCTGCTGCATAACTATGCTTTGTGCCAGGAGCTACCATTAAACTCATTGCTCTATGTGCCTCAGCCTGCCAAGATTCCATACCTTGATCGGCAGCACGTCCAGTTGACCCTGTGCCCCTGGTGCCAACAGCCTGAACCGGTCCATCTGTTGACAGGATAGGGCATCAGCTATGGCATTGTCAATACCTGGAACATGATGGACCTGAAAAACTATATTCAACTGTAAACAATGCAGCACCATAGCACCATAGCCATAACCAGCTTCATTACCCTCTTTGACCTAGATGTCAGTGAATCAGACCACCGCCTGGTTGTTGCACCAGAAGGTGATCACTGAGTTGGCCCACTGCTCGCCCCATAGCCACAAGGTCCCTATAATTGGAAACAGTTCCAGGAAAGTGAGATCCCTGGTAATTCCTAGAGTGTGCTACTTCTCAGGCCATGTCCTGGCACACGACTGCCCTCTGAGAAAGATACCATAACCCAGTGATCCTGCAGCATCTGTTTGTACTTGAAAATCTGAACCTAACCTGACTTTGTCCCTCCAAAAGGAAGTTCCATTAAAACCTTGGAGGAATAGTAGCCACACCCTCAAATTCTCCTTCATGCCCTGGGTTATTCTTCTCTTGTGATGGGGCCATTTAAGGCAGTGATCCCCAACCTTGGGCCTCCAGATGTTCTTGGACTTCAACTCCCAGAAATCCTGGCCAGCAGAGATGGTGGTGAAGGCTTCTGGGAGTTGAAGTCCAAGAACATCTGGAGGCCCAAGGTTGAGGACCACTGCTTTAAGGCCTTTCATCACCTCACATAATCACCTGAGAAAAGCCCTGCCAGGATCCACCACTTTGCACGCAAAGTTCAAATTTCAAACGTCCTACCACTTGCTGCAACTCTCTTAGGGTGGCCTTGCGCCAATCTAACCAGCTCTGCAGCCTCGCCCATAGGTCGTTCAGCTTCTCCTCAGGCAGTCTGCTAGCCTGATGTACAGTATCCAGCTCAATTCCCAGGGAAATCAGTTTCTGTTTAGGACCCTCCGTTTTTTTCCTCCACCAGAGGAACCCCCCCAGGTCCCAGAATGCTGGGGGGCTTTACACTTGGCTGGCTGCTTTCCTTTCTTTCCACCTTGATTCTTTTTAGGCCCCATAGTGAAAATAATGGTTTGTCCTTACCCAAGCATCAACAATTAATAATATATATTTTAAAAACCCACAAAGTGACTGCTATCCTTGATCCTATTTATTAATGCCAATCCTATTAAGATTTAAGCACACCTATACCTAATTGACTATCTTTCCCCAAAACCTATATATCTAACTATAGATACAGCTCTAAAGTGGTATGTACGTATCTATTTATACATCCGAATTATTTATTTATGCAGTTTATACTAAGTAGCCCCCAATCAATTGATCAGAGCCTCAACCAAACTCCTAAATAGAAAGGAAGGTCCCTATTAACTATCTAACGATACTATATCTATCTATCTATCTATCTATCTATCTATCTATCTATCTATCTATCTATCTATCTATCTATCTATCTATCTATCTATCTATCTATCTATCTATCTATCTATCTATCTATCTATCTATCTATCTATCTATCTATCTATCTAATTCATTATAAACAGCAATCCTTGATCTCAACCACCCACTGAGCCCCCAAACTCAATTCACCAAAAAAGGGTGGGGGTGGGGGTCCATAACCATTTCCAATTACACCCTCTCAAAATCCTCCCCCAAAAGAACAACACATATATGGAACACTTCCTCTTTCAATAACAAGCTGGAGCTCCACTCCAGAAGCCCAGCTCCGTTCCTTGTCATTATTATTAATTTTTCTTAAAATAAAAACTCTAGAGAGAAGTCTGCAAAGGCTCTCTCCCCTTGCCAAAAAGAGAAAACCAAACCCCACTGGAGCTGAGCCAATGCCCAGCTGCCACTCTCCCTCGCTCCTTTTTGCACCACCATGCGGTCAAAACCAAAACTGCCTGGTCTGAGCAACGCTGTCGACTGTCCCCTGCAAATCTGAAGCAGTGAAGAGGCTGGTGCCAGGCTGGGAAGCTTTCTCAAGGCTCGCCCTACTTTGCTGGCCTCACAATGTCTCTTCTTTTCCAGCCAGGCGGGCAAAACAGCCCTGTGTTGGGAGTTGCATGCCTCACAGAGAGGCTGGTATCTCTGAATAACAATCAAACGACAAACAGATTCTGCAGAAGGGTTTTCATAGCATCTCCTATGCAGGTCCCTGTTGGACCTTCTAAGCTTAACCAAAATCTCCGCTGTGGACAGAGCTTGAGAAGTTACTTCCAAGCAGAATGAGTCTAATCACATGCTGAACCCATCTGTAACTGAGCAACAGCAGAATGATGTTCAGGGACCTATCTGTTATGGCTGGCTTCAGCACATCATTAGATTCATTCTTCTTTCAAGTAACTTCCAAAGCTGCCCAGAGAGCTATGGGAGATCAAGTTCCTCACCCTCATTTCCCCCCCCCCCCCATAAAGGACAGGAGGAAAGTAAAATAAGATGGTGAGCAAAATCTCAAAAGAAAATCTCCAGGGGGATCAGACATCTCTTATCTTTCTCCTTTGCTATGTAAGATTCATAGACTGCAGACAATTTCAGCTGTAAGGTAACAGAGGCTGGTGCTCTAGAATGAACCAGATGGACAAAGAACAAACACTGCCTGGTAGCAGTTTGGTTCCTGTGAAAGTATTTAAGCTATGTGGTACAAACATTGGAAGAACAATGACGCACCATTTTATTGTTTTTATGAGCTTTTAAGTCATTTCCAAGTTATGCTGTACCTATGAATTTACACCCAAAATATGTTACACCTGTTGGCACAATGCAATTGGCATAAATCTCTTTGGCAAATGGCCACAAATTCTGAAGTTAGCTAGGCAATTACTACTTCATGCCAAGTCTTGTGACTCAGAACACAGCAGCAAATGGCTACGCAAATTTCATAATTTGTGGCCATTTGCCATTGAGATTTATGCCAACTGCGTCACACAGGTGGGCATAACTAATAAAATTTTGGCTAATGAATTCTAAAGTGTCCTCTCATTAACAATAGAGCCATACCACTTTTTGTTTGGTTGGGTTTTTTTTTACTCCAATTTCAAGAGTTCCCCAAACAGAATTCTAGGAGTTCAAACCCCCAGAATTACACCTACAGATGCATATATATTTTTCACCTGGAGCAAGGTCTACTTTGGAGGGCTTTGCCTGTTTCAGATCTGTGTTTCCTGTTGTAAATCTATAAAAATATGAAGCTGCCCCATTGGTTCCCAGGAGGTATAAGTTTTTCCAGGAGACATCTCCTATAGAATCTAATGGTCAGTGAGATGACATATCTCAGAAAGACTTATGCAGGACAGCTTTCTTGCTTTTGAAAGGAGAAATAGCTTCACCAAGGCACAGATGGAAGGAAATATACCTGGTCTGTAGACTTATGTTTCTGGGCTGCACGTCCTAGAATTCTGCCACAGAATTCCTGGCGAATTATGGAAGTTGGATTCCACCCCTCACCCAAAGTCCCATCCCTAATAAACAGCCCTGCACAGGTCTTGCAAACTAACAGTCCTACCATTGCTTATTGAGTCATTCCATCTAATGGTTGGGCTTCCTCTTTTCCTGCTGCTTTCTACTTTTCCTGGCAATGTTGTCTTTTCCAGTGATTTTTATCTTCTCACTATATGTCCAATTGCCTTAGATTGGTTTAGCTTAGATTAGTGGAAGCTTGATTTTAACTAGAACCTATGCACTTGTCCTTCTAGTGGTCCACAATATCCATAAGGCTCTCCTCCAACACCACATTTCAAAGGAACTGATTTTCCTCCCTGTTGGCTTTCTTTTATTCATCTTCCACAGCTGTAGATAGTAACCAGAAATCTCATAGCCATGGATGACCATGGCTTTCTTCTTTATCAAAATATTCTTGCATAATGTAACAACTTGTACAAGGACTAGTCAGAGGTGCACATACACCAGCCTGGACTATGACCTGGAGACAAGGAACTGTTTCCTGTCAGAGTGGGATGAGTCCTATTCACTCACCCAGACCAAGGGTTGTCAGTGAGTTTTTTTGACTAGAAAAGGAATCATTCATACAATTTTGCAGCACCTTTTTCATTTATGATTTCGTACAGGGTTCTTAGAAATCGAGAAGTATCTCCTTGGAACACTGTCAAGCTGTCACCGGAAATAATGGTTTGTCATAGCGACACAGTGTTTTAAGATAATTTCACAAATGGTCAGGTCATGAAGTTACTCATCATATTAGTCATTAGTAGAGATGTTTGCCTTTCACTGTTTGAATCATCTTAAAATTCATCAAGTGCAGACACATTATTTTTTGCCCCCTACAAAGTTGGCCTAGAAACCTCTCAGAAATAAGTTGACTTGGTATGGAGACTCTCCTTATGAGTGATTAAGTCCAGACAATTGAGCTGCTTCAAAAGGTCACAGCGAATGTATGAAGTGGTCAGACCAAGTTGCAAAGCTCTTGAGATCCCTGTCATCAGCTAAGCACACTTGCCGAGTCTTCAGGTAATGTAATGAAGGAATATATAGGCTGAGAATGACAGAAGTACATAATAGAACCTAAACCTGTTATGTTCATATTTCTGTGTTTACAGGCATAGTTTATGCACAGCTTGAACAAAATATAAAGATATGAGTTTACCTTAATTCATTTTTGTCAATATGTTTTTCATAACCAAGACAGAAAGAACATAGAATAAAAAGATGTGGGAAAGAAAATGACAGAATCGGCCATCGAGATTCAAGACTTTTAAGTGTTGCTTAAAAGTCTGGGTTTCAATCCATGTCTATTCAGGTATCAGTGATGAACTAGGATTGCCACCGTTTTTTTCAGACAACATCTTTAACAACCATAAAACAGGCAGGCAGGAACAATGTTGGGATGAAGAAGTTAGTGATTATTTATTCACTTTATATATTCCACTGATCGAACATGACTTGGAGCCCATTATCGGCCTATTTCATAGCAATATGGCTGGCGAAACACCACTCCACTCAACCCTTGCCCATCTTGGCTAATTGGAAGATCTGCCTGGGTGGTTCGCACCTGGGTCCAGGACTCCGTGAACGCCTCTTTGAGAGAGGGAGTGGTCCTTAATGCCTTGAAAAAGGTGGTAATTTGGCCACAAAAAGCCTAACCTGGATCCAAGGCTGGTGGCTAACTACCGGCCAGTGGTGAACCTCCCTTATTTGGGCAAGGTGTTCGAGCGGGTTGTGGCCAGCAACTCCAGGTGCTGCTGGAAGAAACGGATTTTCTGGATCCATTTCAATCAGGTTTCAGGCCGGGCTTTGGTACAGAGACTGCCTTGGTTGCTCTGTACTGGGACAGAGACAGGGGAAGTGTGATCCTGTTGATACTCCTGGACCTCTCAGCGACTTTTAACACCATTGATCATGGTGTCCTTCTGGATAGGCTGGCTGGGTTGGGAGCTGGGGGCATCACTTTATGGTGGTTCCTCTCTTTCCTGGCTGACCATGTCCAACTGGGGTACAGTTGCTCTGACCCATGCCGTTTATGTCATGGGGTTCCTCAGGGCTTGATACCCCATGCTGTTCAACATCTACATGAAGCCGCTGGGAGAGGTCATCAAGAGGTTTGGGCTGAGGAGTCAGCAATATGCTGATGACACTTACCTCTACCTCTCGTTTTTCACCAATCCAGGTGAGGCAGTTTCTGTGCTGAACTTGTGTCTCCACCTGATAATGGACTAGATAAGGGTTAATAAATTGAAACTCCATCCAGACAAGACGGAAGTGCTATTAGTGGGTGCTTCGCTGGACAGGTTGGAGGGCCATTTCCCTGCTCTGAATAGGGTTGCACTCCCCCTAAGGGACAGGGTCTGCAGCCTTGGGGTGCTCCTGGACCCCAGTCTAACTCTAGAAGCCCAGGTGGACTCAGTGGCCAGGGGCACCTCCCTTCAGCTGTGGAAATTATACCAGCTACGGCCCTACTTGGACAAGCAGAGTCTCATGACAGTTACACATGCACTGGTAACATCCTGTATAGATTACTGCAATGCACTGTATGTGGGGCTGCCTTTGAAGACAGTCCAGCAACTGCAACTGGTTCAGAATCAAGCTGCGTGGCTGTTGAGTGGTGGGGCTGCTAGGGAACACATTAGCCAATTCTGATTAAATTACATTGGCTACCAGTTGCTGAGCGGGCCCAATTCAAAGTGCTTGTTTTGACGTATAAAGCCCTAAATGGCTTGGGCCCTGGATACCTGAAGGATTGCTTCCTTCCATATGAACCTACCCGGCACTCAAGGAGGTAAGAGGGATGCCTTGCAGACAAAGGGCCTTTTCAGCAGCTGCCTCCAGACTATGGAATGCATCTCGAGGGAGATTCATCTGGCACTGATGTTGCTGACGTTTTGGCACCAGGTCAAAACCTTCCTGTTCCAGAAGATTTTTAATTGAAATAATATCAACTGTGGGTCCTGATGGCAATTTTTAGAGCACCATTCTGGTGGGCATACAAGTTATTCCATCCAGCAGAAAGACTTGATAGAGCACTCGGACGACCGAGGATGAGATGGCTGGGCAGTGTCTGCGAAGCAACCAACATGAATTTGACACAACTCCGGGAGGCAGTGGAAGGTAGGAGGGCCTGGCGTGCTCTGGTCCATGGGGTCACGAAGAGTCGGACATGACTAAACGACTAAACACACACATTTTAATTGTAATTTATTTGTTATATCGTTTTATCTTTTTACTGTATTTGAATTGTTGTAAGCCGCCCAGAGACCTCTGGGTAGTGGTTGGGTGGGATATAAGTTAAATAAATAAATAAATAAATAAATAAATAAATAAATAAATAAATAAATAAATAAAGAAAGAAAGAAAGAAAGAAAGAAAGAAAGAAAGAAAGAGGTGATCAGTGGAGAATAAAATCCATGAAGAATCACACTTCTCTGCATTAGTTCAAGTGATCACAGCAAATGGATCCATTGTGAAAAAAAAAATAGAAGCCCCAGTGGCAGAAGAGAAAATACAAATTCAGGACATGGAGACTCAGGGGTTATTCACATTTGCTTTTTCAACATATGGTTAATGGGAAAAATGTGAATCAGAATTTCTCAATATGTGCCTTTAGTCACATCCTCAATCAGTTCCAACTGAATGACACATAATTAATTCTCGACAGCCATACATATGAGCCATATAAGCAGTGTTGTGTAAGAGAAATTGAATTTTTATGTCTGCGACAATGTGCACACATGATTCCTTGGGTAGTGCATTTTTGCATTGACTTCACACAAAGAGAATCAATGTATTATATGTTAATATCTTTTGAAAAGCAGCCTAAACACAATAAATTCATCATAAAGTGCAACAGTAACCTTGGGGCTAAAATCATAGTTTTTGCTTTTGTCTTGATTGCAGCTATTGAGTTTAATTGTCAGATGATGGTGATGTTTACATAGTATATTCTAAGGTTACAGAATGAATTGAAGAGTTTTCTGTGATTCAAGATCCTTCTGCCTTAAACATTTTGCCTGACCAACAAGGATCACTGAATTCTGGTGGGCATACAAGTTATTCCATCCAGCAGAAAGACTTGATAGAATGCAGTGCTTCTTTCTGGTAAGATATGTAGAGATGATAGTGGAATCTGCAATTAGATGGCTTAATATCTGAACAAGCTGCTCATCTAAATATTAGGAAAGGCATTTACATAACATTTTTTAAAAGATTCAAATCAGATGGGATAATATGAACAAAAATGTCTATTCAGTTGAATACAAGCTTCAGAAGATTTTTTTTAAAAAAGCCATGCAAATATTGTTTATGAAAGAGAAAAGGTTGAGTTACACTAATGCTTCATTTAAGGAATATGCTGCACTGAAATAAATACAAATTCTCTCAACCTATGCCCTGTATATTTAAGAAGGTGTTCCATTTTTTTAAAAAAAATATTGCTTAAGAAAAGCGATGACAGGGCCCAAATTTAATGTCACATGGAATGCATGCAATAGT
The DNA here is from genome assembly GCF_051106095.1 of Pogona vitticeps. Classification (NCBI taxonomy): domain Eukaryota; kingdom Metazoa; phylum Chordata; class Lepidosauria; order Squamata; family Agamidae; genus Pogona; species Pogona vitticeps. Next base: position 92,532,548 of record NC_135784.1, read on the forward strand.
CTTGCATGTTAATGCCACACTGGGACTCGCCTTCGCTGAAGACACATTTTGTTTTCCTGGCCTTGATAAGCAACCTGTCAAATTTGCATAAACTTTGTTTGTTTGTTTGCACGCACGTACACGTGCACACACATGCACACACACACACGCACACACACACACGCACACACAAACACACACAGACACACACACACACACACACACACACACACGCACACACACCATGCTTCTACTGTAAATAGACCACAACCTCTGGGTGTCTCCCTTTTTCAAAGTAAATAAGTCACATTAAAATGCAAATAAAACCTATCAATAAGGAGACAAGGATCATGTAGAAAACCAAAGCTCTGCCTCACAAAATGGTTGCCAGGACAAAATGCTCTTCAACTATTGGTAAAACACAGGGAATGTAATCCGCAGCATATTATGTGGAGCATTTTTTCCTCAGTAAGTGTGTGGCCAACCAGGATTCCCCTTCCTGTTGTACTTTGAGCTTTTCTGTGGGAAATTAAACTCAACAGAAGAGAGCACGTGGAATAAGAGCATCATGTTTGTTTATTTATTTATTTATTTATTTATTTATTTATTTATTTATTTATTTATTTATTTATTTAATTAATTAATTAATTAATTAATTAATTAATTAATTAATTAATTAATATGCCGCCCACTCTACCCAAAGGTCTCTGGGCGGCTTACAACAATTAAAATTTAATGCAGTAAAATAAAATGATTAAAATACAGTTAAAATACAATTAAAATACAATTTAAAAATACAATTAAAATTGCCATCATTAAGACCCACAGTTAATGTTATTTCAATTAAAAGCCTTCTGGAACAGGAAGGTTTTGACCTGGCACCGAAATATCATCAGTGTCGGCGCCAGGCGAATTTCAGTTGGGAGGGCGTTCCATAGTCTGGGGGCAGCTGCCGAGAAGGCCCTTTGTCTACAAGCCATCCCTCTTACCTCCTTGAGGGATGGCTCTTTCAAAAGGGCCCCCTGGCAAGATCTTAACAGCCTGGTAGGCTCATATGGAAGGAGGCGGTCCTTCAAGTATCCAGGGCCCAAGCCGTTTGGCTGTTATAATTAAATTTGTAAAATGTGAAAATATGGAGAGTTGGAGACCTTTTGTAAATGCAGCAGGCTGACATAATTTTTGTTTAATAGTTTAGCTTTGGGCATGTAAAGAATTGTTTGTACTGTTTTATTAAATTGGTTCATTACTGAATGCGAGGCTGCATTAATTTTGCACTGAAACATTTTGTTGTTGTTGTTACATGCCTCTCTTGGGTATCTTGGACAAAACAGGGGGATAGAGTTGAATAAATTAATTACATAGCAGTCTTGCTCTGAGGTGTGTAGAGTTCCAGCAGGGGAGACTCTGAAGAACTCAGCGCATTGCCAGGCTCATGCAGGCTCACTGCTCTCTGATGAGTTTTTAAAAAATGCATTTCTTCATTTTGAGGGGAAGTAATCTCCACCAGCTCCAGGGTTGACCTAGATCTGTAGCCAGTAGTGGTGACATTCCTGGGGACTAGGAAGAATGAGGGTCCTGTGAATGCACAGATTCTCCTAGCACACTGATTCTCCCACTCTTGGCCCATCCCATCTCCACTCCACACTTCTGATTCTGGGATTCCAATGTTGGAAAGGAACAGGACTCAGAGGTTTCTCATTGAGTGTGGAGAAGGCTTCTAAAGTCATATATCTCCTTCCTAGGGAAGACTATGGTCTCATCTCTCAAGGAGAAGATATAAGGCTAGCTCTGCCACCAGGCACCACAGAGACCATTGGCAATGAAGTGGCTAAAATTTTTTTGTAAATAAATAAGATGCGGTCACCTCAGGTGAAGTCTTGGAAATGCACGACTGGTCTTCCATTTCCCTAGCAAACCAACCCATCATCCTAAATGAGAGAGAAAAAGGTATTCTCACTGGAGAAAGCAGCACCTTCACAAATTTCCTTGCAGGCTGCTACTCCTCCTGCTGCTGGTGGTGAAAGAAAAGGCAGGCAACTCAGGAGCTTACTGCCTTTTTTAAATGCCTGACTCCGAGAGTCCTCTCAGAGCCAAGACAGGATGGGAAGGCCATCCAAAGAAGTTGCCTGAAATCATGGGAGTACAGCTTGGATGAGTTAGCCTCTTAGATAGAAAATATTCCAGTTCAGTGTTTCTGGATTGAAAAATGGGGTTTTGACAAGAGGATTGTTCTTGAAATCAAATTATTTTAACCAAGTTAAAATGTTCTCTCTGTTAGGGAGATGAGTCAGTGGCTCTCAATATTTGGCTGAGAAAATGCCTTAGTTTTAACATTTGTTGAAGATTGTCTGGAAGCATAAGTTCTACCTTAGGTCCCATGGAATGTCTTTGTCCAACTGCAAATGTGTTGAAAACACATGTAGTTGGGAGCCAGACTGAGAAAGGGTAGGATTGAGAGTTCTTTGGGGGTGGGAGATGCTTCTGGATGTGTCTTGAGCATGCTAATCGTTCTCCTACAAGACCTGAGGCAAAATACAGTTCTTAGTGGTAACCACAATAAACATACTGAGTGAATAGGTTAACTGTTTAATTTGTTAACTGTTTAATTTGTTCATTTAAATTGTATTGATGTTTGATTAATACAATCAAACTTAATTTTGTGTTTTTAGTTTAGTTTTTTAGTGTTATTTTAATTTTATTAACTGTTTTGTTTAATTTGTTAATTAATTGGTTGTTATTTACACTTTTGACTGTGTTGTTTAAATTTATTATTATTGTATTTCTTATTGTGTTTTATTGTTTTATGCCTTTGTTCTTTTCTTCTGGAAGTGGCATGGAAGGCCTGCTTCCCCAGTAAGGGCCCTTTAAATATCAGAGTGATCATGGATAGAGGATCATATGGCGTGGGCACAGCTGCATTTCATTCCAGAAGAACAAGGGACAGATGTCTAAAAACTGTCCATTGTTCTGGCTCTGTGTCCAACTGCCTGGCTCAAGGTAGCTGGCTCAATCGTCCCTGCATTCTAAAACTGGTGTTGTTGAATGCAAGGTCTGTTTCCCAGTTGATTTATGATCTTATCCTGGAGGAGGATGCAGACTTTGTTTGCATAACCGAAACTTGGATGGTGCCACATTCCCGGGGGTTACAATAGCCGAAGTCCGATAAACCAGTCCAAGGTCAGAGATACCAAGAATGCAAAGCCAGAGTTCCCAAACAAACTTACAGAGTGCAGTCCAAAATCAAAGTCCAGGGTCAGATACACAGTCAGAGTTCAGAGTACGTAGTCCAGGGCCAAGGTCCAAAGTCCAATACAAGCGCAGTCCAGGGTCAAGGTCCAGAGTTCAGGAACAAGAGATGTGGATGCCAGCCAAGGTTTTGACTCCTTGCTTCCACGAAGTTTCTGGCTTCACTGAAGCTTGTTTTATACTAAAACAGCTCCTTGAGCTGTTGGAAAGCTCTCTATTCTGCTAGTACTCAGGACTAGGTGAACGCAGGTCCCTGTGGAAAGCCTTAGAGCGATCCTCTGCTCTTCTTGCCCTGAGTCTTTTCCGAAGCCTGCCCCAAAGCCTGTCTGCTGTGGAGGGAGAACCTGGAGGCTGCTCAGCTGTTTCCGATCTCTCCACATTCTCCTCAGCCACAGTTAACCCTTCTGGGTCCAGATCTTCGGAAGCACTCATGACAGATGGGCAGTGATGGGGTTTTCCCCCTGTCCTTTGCCTGTCCACCGGTTATGCTGTCCAACACCAGGGTAGACTGGGGGATGGGGGGGAATAGCCATTGTTTATAAAAACAATCTGGAGGTTGGTAGACTCTTTGCTATGGTGACGCCTGGTCTGGAGGTCCTCCACGTGTTGTGCGGGGCCAGGGATGGTATTGGGATCTTGCTGGCATACCGTGCTCCCCACAATCCAGCAATTTCCTTACTGAAGTTGGCTGACTTCATCTCCACGGCACTGTTGGGATCCCCAAGGCTACTGGTCTTGGGTGATTTCAACATCCATGTGGAGGCAGAGGTTTCTGGTCCAGCTCTTGAGTTCTTGGAAACCATGGCTTCCTTGAACATGTCCCAAAATATTGGGGTGAAAAGACACAAACATATTTGTGAAAGCTTTCACAGCCGGGATCTAATGGTTGTTGTGGGTTTTTAGGGCTCTTTGGCCGTGTTCTGAAGGTTGTTCTTCTGAACATTTCGGCAGTCTCTGTGGCCAGCATCTTCAGAGGACAGCACTCTGTGTTCTGGGGAGGCTTTCCGAATTGGGGATTGGTGGCCTAGCTCTTGCTTGGCTCCAATCCTTCTTGAAGGACTGTTCCTAGAGAGTACACCTTGTAGAGAATGTATCAGCCCTATGGAGCCTGAATTGTGGGGTGCTGCAGGTATCAATCATCAATGCTGTTTAATATCTTGTTTGTTTTAACTGTTAGTATTATTAATTGCCATCAGGTTGTATAAAGACCCACAGTGGACCTGATGGAACAGGAAGGGGGGAGGGCGTTGGAGGGGGCAGCCATTGAGGTGGTGCTGGGTAGGGGAAGGAATGGCGGTGGGGGTAGAACACGCCTGCGTGGGAGAAGAGAGGTTAGATATCTTACATCTATCCCCTCTTCTAGTCCTACCTCCAACCAAATGGTATCAGGCGACCATATCAGCAAACCCTCGAGCCACACGGTGCTGTTGATGAACACCAGGTCAGTACAAAATAAAACTGCCCTCATCCATGATGTAATTCTGGATGAGGGTGCTGACCTGGCGTGCATTACTGAGACCTGGGTGGGAGAGGAAGGTGGTGTCCCCCTCTCCCAGCTGTGTCCTCCTGGGTACTCAGTCCAGCACCAGTGTCGCTCGGAGGGTCGGGGAGGGGGAGTTGCTATAGTCTATAGGAGTTCTATCTCCTTGACCAGGCTTCCTGTCCCTTTGAGAGGAGGTCTTGAGGGCCTGTATTGTGTGTTGGGCTTACGAGACAGATTAGGGATTCTGTTGGTGTACCGCCCACCCTGCTGCGTACCAACGGTCTCCCTACCTGAGCTGACGGAGGTTGTCTCGGACCTGGTGTTGAGGACTCCCAGGCTGTTGGTGCTGGGAGACTTCAACATCCATGCCGAGGCTGCCTTGACTGGGGCGGCTCAGGACTTCATGGCCGCCATGACAACCATGGGGCTGTCTCAATGTGTCATCGGCCCGACACATGAGAAGGGCCATACCTTGGACCTGGTTTTCTCAACGGGACTGGAAGGTGGTGATTTGGATGTGGAGGGGCTGGTTGTGACCCCATTGTCATGGTCAGACCACTTCCTGGTCAAGTTCAGTCTATTAGCTTCTTCTTCCCTCTGCAAGGGTGGGGGATCGATTAAGATGATCCGCCCCCGGAGACTAATGGATCCGGATGGTTTCCTGAATGCTCTGGGGGATTATCCGTCTGATATGGTCGGCGCTCCTGTCGAAGCTCAGGTCACCCTATGGAATAGGGAGATGACCCGGGCGGTTGACACGATTGCGCCTAAGCGCCCTCTCCCTGCTCGCCGAGCCCAGACAGCTCCTTGGTATACTTCTGAACTGCGGGCGATGAAGCGAGAGGGGAGACGGCTAGAGCGCAGGTGGAGGAAGTCCCGCTGGGAATCCGATCGAACACGACTTAGAGCCCATTATCGGGCCTATTTCGTGGCAATACGGCTGGCGAAACGGCAATATTTCTCCAGCCGCATTGCTTCCTCAGAATATCGTCCAGCAGAGCTGTTTCGGGTGGTCCGGGATCTTCTTCAACCGGGAAACCTGGTGGAGGTCCCGGACTGCTCATCAGCTCGCTGTGATGAGTTTGCTATTCATTTTGAGGAAAAAATCGCTCAGATTCGCAGTGGGCTGGACTCCACTGTTACTGCAAAATCGGAAGATGTGTCCAGTGTGCCGTGCTTAGGTCAAACTTTAATGGATGAGTTTCAATTGTTGAGACCCGAGGATGTGGACAGGGTGCTTGGATCTGTCCGTTCTACCACCACGCCGCTCGACCCTTGCCCATCTTGGCTAATTGGAAGATCTGCCAGGGGGGTTCGCACTTGGGTCCAGGAGGCCGTGAACGCCTCTCTGAGAGAGGGAGTGGTCCCTACCGCCTTGAAAGAGGCGGTAATTCGACCACTCCTTAAAAAGCCTAACCTGGACCCAAGGCTGGTGGTCAACTACCGACCAGTGGCGAACCTCCCTTATTTGGGCAAGGTGTTGGAGCGGGTTGTGGCCGGGCAACTCCAGGCGCTGCTGGATGAAACGGATTTTCTGGATCCATTTCAATCGGGTTTCAGGCCGGGTTTTGGTACAGAGACAGCCTTGGTCGCCCTGTATGATGACCTTTGCCGGGAGAGAGACAGGGGGAGTGTGACCCTGTTGATACTCCTGGACCTCTCAGCGGCTTTCGACACCATCGACCATGGTGTCCTTCTGGATAGGCTGGCTGGGTTAGGAGTTGGGGGCACTGTTTTACGGTGGTTCCGCTCCTTCCTAGCTGACCGTGTCCAGAAGGTGGTGCTGGGGGACAGTTGCTCTGCCCCATGGCATTTATGTCATGGGGTTCCTCAGGGCTCGATACTGTCCCCCATGCTGTTTAACATCTACATGAAACCGCTGGGAGAGGTCATCAGGAGGTTTGGGCTGAGGAGTCAGCAATATGCTGACGACACTCAGCTCTACCTCTCGTTTTCCACCAATCCAGGTGAGGCGGTTTCTGTGCTGAACTCGTGTCTGGACCTGATAATGGACTGGATGAGGGTTAATAAATTGAAACTCAATCCAGACAAGACGGAAGTGCTGTTAGTGGGTGCTTCGCCGGACAGGTTGGAGGGCCATTTCCCTGCCCTGAATGGGGTTACACTCCCCCTAAGGGACAGGGTCCGCAGCCTGGGGGTGCTCCTGGACCCCAGTCTAACTTTGGAAGCCCAGGTGGACTCGGTGGCCAGAGGCACCTTCCTTCAGCTGCGGAAATTATACCAGCTGCGGCCCTACCTGGACAAGCGGAGTCTCATGACAGTTACACACGCACTGGTAACATCTCGTATAGATTATTGCAATGCGCTCTATGTGGGGCTGCCTTTGAAGACGGTCCGGCGACTGCAACTGGTCCAGAATCGAGCTGCGCGGCTGGTGAGTGGTGGAGCCGCTAGAGATCACATCAAGCCAATTCTGTTCAATTTACATTGGTTACCAGTTGCTGCCCGAGCCCAATTCAAAGTGCTTGTTTTGACATATAAAGCCCTAAACGGCTTGGGCCCTGGATACTTGAAGGACCGCCTCCTTCCATATGAGCCTACCCGGCAGTTAAGATCTAGCCAGGGGGCCCTTTTGAAAGAGCCATCCCTCAAAGAGGTAAGAGGGATGGCTTGTAGACAAAGGGCCTTTTCGGCAGCTGCCCCCAGACTATGGAACGCCCTCCCAACTGAAATCCGTCTGGCGCCGACGTTGATGACATTTCGGCGCCAGGTCAAAACCTTCCTGTTCCAGAAGGCTTTTAATTGAAATAACAACTGTGGGTCCTGATGATGGCAATTTTAATTGTATTTTAATTGTATTATAATTGTATTTTAATCATCTTATTGTATTGAATTTTAATTATTGTAAGCCGCCCAGAGACCTCTGGGTAGAGTGGGCGGCATATAAATAAAATAAATAAATAAATAAATAAAAATAAATCTATATGAGGCCGCTGGGTGGGATCATCAGAGGGTGTGGTGCTTCGTGTCACCAGTATGCTGATGACATGCAGCTGTACATCTCCTTTTTCCCAACAGCAGTGGATGATCTTGCATCCCTTGAGCATTTTCTGGGGGCTGTACAGCAACTGATGCAGGAGAATGGATTGAGGTTGAACCTGGTTCCAGCTCAGTGAACATCACTGTTATCATGTGTTTGTGTCCTTTCACAACCTTCTTGTTGCATCACATTGCCTTTTATTTTCTTTCTAAAAGAAACTTGTTTTCATCCCACACAAATGACATAATTTTGAAAGTCTCCTTTCTATCCTCACATGTTATTTTCATCATCCACCATTTATTGGTGAGAAGCAGTGTGGCATAGTGGATAAAGCTCAGGAGAACCGGATTCAAACCATAGCCGTAGAAATCAATGGGGGTAGCAAGGGTAAATGTCTCACATACCTTGAAAAAAAATCTATATGTTGCCTTAAGTTGGAAACAAAATGATGGCACCTAACAAAACTAATTAATATTAACATAAGAGTTCCTCCAGAGCCTACCCAATTGTTTCATTTTATGGTCTTTGTGATCTGCCAAGGTCCTTTCCTCATTTATACACAAGACAATTCTGATGGTCTGACACCTCTCTGTCAAGGATGAAGAATTTGTAATCCGCCCTATGAAGTTGGACTAGAACCATTATCATCATTATCCTTCAGTCATGCTTCCTGAAGCTGATGAGACTCAGTGCACCTACATTCATAATCTGATGAGTAGAAGCTCATTCTGTGGAACAAATAAGATAGAAAGAAAGACTATTTAAAGTAGTGAGGTTTAAAACCTGGACCATAATTTTTTCCTTAAAAAACAACAACGCTGCTCTTTTGATGACTGCCTCTCAAATGCTTTATTTTATATGGTTGCTGTGAAAAGGTAATTGGTGCTTTGATGGCTGAAATGAGGGAAATCAGTAGCAGATGATCAGTAATGCTACAAATCCACGTTGTACTTTGTTGTTAAAGCATCATCTTGTCATCCTCTGCTTAATTGCTGTTCTGTATTCAATCCCTGGGCAATGTTTACTTTTTCTTTTTTAAAAAGAGTCTTCAAAATCCCTAGCCGTTTTATCCTCCTTTCTAGTGATTGAAAGAAAAAGAAACACATGTCCCTGTGCTTTTGAAGCATTCTTAGGAACACAGACTTTTTTTAACCACAAAAAAATGAGTGCTCTCTTTTTTCAAACAGATAAGTATCAATTCAAGGCATGTCGTACATCTTGGCCATCTGTTCCTAACCTCTGGCACAGAGGGAAAACATCACATTTTGGAAATCTTGTGTGAGAAGAGAGGGAACAACAAATGCACCATATTTATGAAAATCTAGTATGATGGCTATCATCTTGGATGCAAGGGAATCAAAGGGGAATCCAGCTGGGACCAAATTAACAAAAAATATAAAAAAATACTTCTGGATTGGGATGGGCTGATTTGTATCAATTCCCCCCCTGCATTGATCACATAACATAAAAAGAAATGTAGGTGACCCTCAAGTTCTCCCCACCCCCATCCATAGATTTTGCCTTTACCTCTTCAGGATTCTGCTTTTTTAAAAAAAACATCCCTCACATCTATTCACAATTGTTCAGGCTGTCTGATCACTTGAACCAATGCCTCCATTTCAGAATTGCTACTCAAACACTTAATTCATTATGGTCAAAGGTGCTCATTTATTTATTTATTTATTTATTTATTTATTTATTTATTTATTTATTTATTTATTTATTTATTTATTTATTTATTTATTCATTCATTCATTCATTCATTCATTCATTCATTCATTCATTCATTCATAGCCACCTTTCTCTCGATAAAGTAGAATTAAGTAGAACACAATAAATTATACATTAAAAACAATTAAAATATGGTAGCAATTAAAATATACTGAATTATTTAAAACATTTTAAACTCTAAAACTTAAAACAGCACCCAGGGACTCAATTATGATTGCTCAAAGCCTGCCTAAAGAGGCAGGTCTTCAATTGTCAGTGGAAAGGTTAAAGGGAGGGGGGCAGCCTAACCTCTCGAGACAGAGAGCGACCCCAATAGAAGGATGTTACTGTTAAAGATACGGGGTTTTGGTAACAATTAGCTGAGTAATTTGGAAGCACTCATACACAGCTGCTACCCCATGTAGTTGATTAAAACCAGTAGGAGGGAAAGCCCTTATTCAGTCTTTGGTAAGATCAAAACAACATTTAGGTTTTATTACTCACAAGGAGTTTAAACTTGTAGAAATACATGCAGGCTCAACTTATGATCAAGGAGTTAACTTATTGTCCTTCTGTTGAGGGATCTTTGTGGGGGAAAGAGGAGCTCTAGGAACTGACACATGCAGCTCCTTGTTGTATTCAAGAACAGTGAGAAGAGATGTAGAGTAGACAAAAGAGCAGTGAGGAGCCTTCAGTACAGTGGGGTCTTGACTTGAGAACTTAATCCGTATTGGAAGGTGGTTCTCAAGTCAAAAAGTTCTCAGGTCAAATCTGCATTTCCCATAGGAAGGCATTGAAAACCATTTGATCCGTATCTGCTCTTTTCCGTCCATAGAAACTAATGGGAAGCTGCTATTCTGCCTTCGACCACTAGAGGGGGATATTTTGTTTCTTTTTTTCTTAGGTCAAGAAAGGTTCAGGGAAGGCAGGGAAAATACAGTCCAGGCAGTACCAGGCAGTCTGAAGACTGTCTCCCAATCCACTCTCTAAATGCTGGGAGGAGTGAGGAAGTAGACAGGCACCCTTTTCACTGGCCAACAGTTAACTGAAAGTTCAAATTTTGCACTTTCCCTGCCTCCCACGTGGGTTTTTTCAGTTCTTAACTCAAATCTAAGTACTTAAGTCAAGTCAATATTTTCCTATGAGAGCGGTTCTTAAGTCAAAATGTTCTTAACTCAAGCCGTTCTTAAGTCAAGACCCCACTGTACTACAGAGTGCCTGAACTAGGATAGACAACCCCTATTTGCTATCTAGTTTAACCCCCCTCTCCCAGGAACAATGGCTTGCAAGGTTAACATTAGAGATGGGCACGAACCGGAAAACCGTGGTTCACAATGGTTCATGGTTTGTCACTATTCATGAACCTTCATGAACTTTCTGATGAAATGAACCATTTTGTGCTTCATGCAATTTGGGACTTCCAGGAGTGGTAGAATGGCCCCATGAAGCTTAGAGACACTAAACTTGCAGTGAGTCTTCAGCTGATGCTCCTTCCTCACCTCCTTTGAGTTTGCCAAAAATTGAATTTGGGACATATGAGTTATAGCCCCTCAAAGCAGGAATCCCCAGGAACCTGTGGGGGCGTTCTACTGCTCCTGGAAGTCCCAAATTGCATGAACCATAAAGTGCACAAATCACTGATGCTGATAATAGTTCAGTGCTTTGCTTCTTTCTGGGCAGGTGCATTTCCCTAAAGCACCTGAAACCACAAAAAAGCCTGATTTGTGGGTTATTGTGCTCAATGGTTCATTTCGTGCCCATCTCTAGTTATCATATAGTAGCAGTTATTGACTCTCTGTCTTTTTGTGCTTTGCACAGATATCTGCTTGAAGGTTATCAGAAGTGAATACTATAGTAGAGAGTATATTGGTTTGATCCATCACTAAGGGCGGATTTTAGTTTTGCTTGAATCTGAATCCTGAATTGATTTGTGGCTGCTTCAGACTGATTTTGAAGAGGTCCAAAAGGATATGAGGCTTTACAAAAGCAAACCAAATCCAAATACTTACACTTCTGAAGATTTGCTGCCTATTTGGATGTAAGGGCATGCTGACACATCCCAAAACTGATACATTTCTTCCCAAGCTGAATTATACGGGAAACATAAGTGTGAGGAGAAAAGACAGAAGGAGCTATAGCATTACAACTGACAGCCAGAGTGGTATAGCTAAATAGTCGGAATTGATGCCTTTTTTTTTTTTTTTGGCAAGGTTTATTTCATAGCCAAATAACTTTACAACTGTAACTTATTTAGAGGTAATATCATTTCATTTTCAATGTAACTACCACTTTTTGGTTTTAAAGTTATGGTTTATGGGTCCATCGAATGGTGGAGGATGAAAATCATATAACTGAACTGCTTCTGCCACTGTGTGTTATTCTACTCCCAGAAACTGCTATGGTTGTTGAAGCAAATGGTAGGAAACTCTGGGTGTGATACAACAGGGAATAGCTAGCATTTTGGACCACTTGGGGAATGGTTTTGTGCAATCACAAAATGTGCAAGCAGTACTGTTCCTGCCTGATCCTGTTCAGTGCACAAGGTGGGTCTTCTTGGTGTTCTTTTATGGGGTCAGGTTGGAGCTAATCCCTGACAGATGGAAGGGTCATTTTAGGAGAGACAGCTCCGAGCAAACCAATACTTTCCAGTGAGATCAGATGTGATCCCTTCTTGCCGTCTGATCACATCCTCTGTTTCTCACCCCATGTCAGCGGCTTCCAGCATTCAGGATGTGTTTTTCAAAAATAAATAAATTATATGAGTCATTTTTGAGAAAGGTGAAACATCAGTTTAATTACATCTGTAAAATGATGTGTACCAACTACTTCACTAGCTAACTACTTATGGGACATTGGAACTATAGCTAGGAATTATCTGGGAACATCTGTGACTGTAATTAATTCCTTTAAAAGGCTCTCCAATCACAGTGCTTTGGGCTGGGACACTGAAGTAATAGGTTAAAGGATGCTTGTAGTGTTCAAGACACTTTGGTCAGTGGCAGCTGCTCCATTAGGGCAAATGGGACAATGCCACGCGGCATCCTTAGGCTACTCCCACTTCTGCCTGCCTTTGTTTTCTTCTGTGTGTATGTTCAGGGCATGAAGAGGACTTTGACCCCCAAAATGTACTGAACTTGGGAGGGCTGCCAACAAAGAACCATTAGCATAAATGAATAAAGACCAAGAATCATAAAATTTGTACAAGGCAGAGACGTACAGTGTGGTGAACTGCTGGTAGCTCAGGGGTTGAGGTCTCTGGCTGCTGAGCCAGAGGCTGGGAGTTCAGTTCCCTCTTGTGCCTCCTTGACAGGTGCTGCACTCCATAATCCATTGAGTCCCTTCCAGCTCTGCAGTTCTTAGATGATGATGATAGTGATGATGATGATGATGAAAAGGAACAAACATGGTTACAGCAGAGGACTCAAGGTAAAACGAATGGGGGAAAGAAGTGCAGGAAAGGGAAGACTTTCATAAATGAAGAACTGGAGAGACTGGTTTGGATCCAAACACAACACTATTACCTATAGCTGTCATATCCAAAATTAATATATCTATGATGATGACCAGTAGAGATGGGGCCTAAAGGTCGGTCCAGGCCCCAGGACAGGCCTGTCCACTCACATGTCCCAGCACCGTGAAGATCCTGATCTTTCTGCCGATGGTGCTAGGAGCTCCACTGTCTCCCTGCTCAGCTGGCACTCCTGGCAGGGGGCAGAAGGACAAGTCTCCCTGCATGGTCAGAAGAGTGGGACCTTTGTGGTGCCAGGATGTGTGGGTAGACTGGTGGGATGAGTGGGTAGACTGGTGCTGGGGGTCAGACCCTCATTAGGTCCAGCTAGGATGGGGATATTCGTATTTGTTTACAAACACTAATATTCCCATCTCTAATGACCAGCAGAAGAGGAGATGCCCCCATGGCAAAGGGAGGCACCACACTTCATTTTGACACTCTTCACACATACAAGGCTGATGGAAGCGGGGAGAGACAGGGATAGGGTAGCACACTCCCCTTCAGCATGCATTGGCACAGCACCTTTAGATGATATTTGAACAGGGCTTCTGTCTGACACATGCCATTGTTCCACCACAGTGTCATCATTTTACTGGTAATAGCACATGGAGATCATAGTGAAAGAGCCAGTGCCGTGCAATGGTTAGAGCTCTATATTAGGATTCAGGAGAACCAGGTTCGAATTCCCCATTCAGCTGAGGAGGTGACAGAGTGAGCATGAGCAATTTCAGCCGGATCTATCTCAGACAACAGTTATGAGGACAACATGGGGTGCAAACGAGCCACATATGCTTCTTTAAGCTCATTGGAGGGAAGGTGGGATATCAATATAAGCCATAATCCTACGCGCTAACACAATCACATAAGGGCATGGGCTTCCTCTCTCCAGCAATCTCTCCTCTGCGTGACTGGTTGAACACTGGTTGCATAATTAATCATATGAAGAACCAACCACTGGAGGAGAAAAAAAACAGACACACAATTGCTTTTTATTCCCAGTGTTTCTCAACTGGATTTAAACATCATAAATGAAATGAAATGCTATGCTTGGGGAATTGTGACAAAGCATTAAAATGGTATTTTAAATTGCTACAAAATGAAGAACTTCAGAATCACATATGCAACACACATTAATTAACCAATAAGTACATATTTTAAAAGAAACAAGTGGCTTGAAGCAGTTTCTGGAAACTGAGAAAATCCACTAATATATAATTCTTATATTGTTCAATATATTAAAAATATATTTAAATATTAGACACAATGAATGAACTTCCAGGACTCTTGGATTTGCTCATATCATCCTTTCATAGTTGTCACCATTGTAAAAAATATGCTTCTTGCTGCAGTGTGGAAGCTGCAAAAAACTGGGGCCAATTAGCATGGTTAATAAATGCTAATCTAAGATACTTCTCCCTGTCTAATTGAGATCTGATTAAATCCAGTATTAGATTTTTTTCAAGAAAAATAACCACACACAATATGTTCAATAAACAGAAGGAAAAAAAATTCCACACACGTTGTGCACATTTTGTATAAGAACACAATCATGAGTGTGTAGCTGATGTAATTTCTGAATCATTACAAGGTAATTGGGCTTATCACTTACATGCTAATTAAACCTCAACCGAATGTTCCATCTACAATCAATTGACATCAAATAAATATGTGGTACCCATCTTATTAAGTCTGACTGAACTGGCTAAGACAAAGAAAGCAGTGCAGAATGGAAGACAAATGAAGTGTCAATGGAGGGAGGAAACAGTTGCTCAGAGCCACCCGTTCATCTTCACAATCTACAGTCTAGTGAGGAAATCAGAAAATTCCTTCATGGAACAAAATAGTACTTAGAATGAAGGAGATGGAGCATTCTAGCCCCATCCCTTCTGTCACCCTCTTACATGTGTAAGGCAAACACAGACAGCCTCCTCTGTGGGTGCTCTCCACATGAACACATCATTGGGACCTTAGGAAATTACAATCCTCACTTACATGGAGGGCCCCCAAGGAAAACAGCATTCTCCCTCCAAGTATGGGAAGATGATGAAACTGGGAAAGGGTGGGTGGCACTAAAGTGCTTCCCTCCAGCCTACACACTTTGCGACGCATGAATAAGGTTCACATCTATCACTCTGAACAACCTGGATGGCTGCATAAGAGATATTCACAAGGGAGATGGAGATACATGGAGCATGGCTTTTTTAAAGTGTGTAAATAAAGGACAGAGAAACACACACATACCAGATGTTGGGATAAAACTTATGTCATCTCAGACCACTTAGTTTGGAGCTGATGGGTGCTGTGATCCAACCTCTGCCTTACATTCCTCACCACTGCAAATGGGAGACAATAACAGCAGAGAGCATTTTTATGTCATTTCCCTCATGGGATGCTTGTTTCTAAGCTTAGCCAATGGAGAGATATTAGTAGAACAGCCATATGTAAGGTTAAGGAATAATTATAATTATATGCTGTCTAGTTGATTTTGATTTACAGTGACCCTTTCCAGGGTTATATATATATATATATATATATATATTCAGAAGTGATATACCAGTTCTTTCTCGTCCTCACAGTCTAGGGTTGTATAGTTTGCCCACAGGCTGACTCTTCTCTCAGGATGCAAAGTAAGGAGTTAGACTCCCAAACTGTTACCAGGGTCTTTAATTCACTGAGCTATTCATTCCTTGTGTTGCTGAAAGACATAACTAAATATAATTTACAAAATTCTCATAGGCCATAATTACTGCATGTGAGATGTACCACACCCCCAAGACTCTTACAAACAATGAATATTTAGAATGTTCTACTTGTGAAATTGATATTTTATCCATAATTTCATTTTGTTTCCATATGTCTGATGAAGTGGACTTGTCTATGAAAGCTTGCATTAAAATATAGTTAGACTTCAAGGTGCACGTGTTTTTGTCTTGTTTTGTTTTTGTTTCTTTAGATTTTCCTAATATGCTAGAATATATTATTTTTGCCTTCTGCCTTGAACCCAAAGGAAACAACCACATGTTGCCCTTCAAACTATTCTATGCAAGAAGAAATAAAACCACTAAAATATAAATACGGTGAAAGCCACAAGATAGTAAAAGTAGTATACATCTAATGTCAAGTTTAAAATTCCCCTTTTCATCTCCCCTTTCCCCCCCCCCATTACAACTTTGTGAGGCATATCAGGTTGAGTGATAAAGAATGGCTTGTAATCACCCAATGAGCTTCCTATCTGAGAGAGCTGACTCATGGTCTCCTCAGTCCCACTCTGACATTAACCCAGACCTGAAAGCCTTGTCTAATTTTAAAAGCCTTCTGCAAACAATCAAACAATCATTTAAGATGTCCTGTAAGAGTTATTTGCACCTCCCTTGAGAGGTCACTGGGCAGGAAGAAATAGGGGACAAGAGGTTGTCAAAAATATAAAGCAGAGGACAGAGTGAAAAGCAGATGGCTGAAAGAAAATGGGATTGCCTTCATTAGTTTGAGAAAGTGGGTTTGCCCCCATTGATTTAGGCTTTTGCTAGATCAATTTCGCTGAAATAATACTGAGGGTCCGATTGGATAGCTACCCAGTGTGGTATAGTAGGCAGAGTGTAGGACTAGGACTCAAGAAGCCTGGGTTTAAATCTCTGCTGAGCCATGAAAGCTATCTGGAAGTAAAACCACTCCTTAAAAAGCCCCTTCAAGGTTCATGTAAATCAGTTCTGACTTTATGGCACATAACAACAATCTTTAGGGAATGGGGTGCTCAAGGGGGGGAACCCCTCAAAACCACTACACTGCATTGACTGAAATCCAGTAGCAAGTTGCAACTAGAGTAGGCCTCTTAAATCAGTGGGGGTTTATTGAGTCAACTCCTCTGCAAGTTCCATTGATTCAACAAGCCTGCTCTAGTTGTAATGTACTAGTGGATTTTAGCCATTGTCTGTTACGATTGAAGCCTATTGCACAGTAAAGGAAGCCCAAGTGCTCTGGATTTTCTACCCTTGCAAGGAAAACAAAACTTGCAGAAACATGAAAAAGCCAACTTCATCATTTTGTTGAAAAGTACTTTATGTTAATACAGAAGATGTCAAGGGCCCACCCTCATGACCCTCCCAGCAGCAGATCTGGGGCAGCACATTCTTGAGTTCTAACTGCAAGGAGATGATTATGTGAATGACAACCTATAATCCACACTGTAGAGTGGTTTCTGAAATGTCACTATGAGGATAGTTTTCTAGTGTTTCCTGCAGCATAGTATAAATGAAGAGAAAGATTCACAGTCTCCATATGCTTTGGTGTTCAAAGCTATTTCAGGGCATGACACCTCTGGCTAGATTTCAAAAGCAAATGTGTTAAATCCCCTAGTTCTGCTCAGCTTGGCAGAGAAGTAAATTGCATTCATTCTTTTCCATCATAGAAATGAAATCTAGATCATGGAATCTAGAATGGCTTCCTTAATGAATTCCATCCTACACATACCCCTACATTTGTCAGGGTCAAATGCAGAACCACCAACCCTGCCACCCCCAAGGAAATGTGATTCTGTGAGTGGAAGATAAAAAAACAGAAAGCATACTTGCTGAAGTTGAGGAGACAGGAAGGGAAACGCTCATTCTTTACCATATAATTTCCTGCTGAGAATGGGACCCCGTGGAAAACAGTGTACTGGATGCTGGTCTGAACCCAACATCATCATGCTGCTGAAATGACAGGGCAATGTAAAAGCCTTTTCCTGTCTATCTCCAACTCATGTTGCTGCTTGGAAACTGGCTGAAGATCCTCCGGGTCCCTCCTAGCCCTCTGGGACACATTTATTTTTTATTTGGATGGGTTCACAGGAAGCTGTGGTGGCACTGTTGGAGGAAAGCCTGTCCCTTTCTGATAACAGAATGTTGAAACAATACAATTTGGCCAGCTTTCTAACACTGGGCATCAGTGGGAGAGAGGCTTTTAGGACCTAATGGGATTCTTTCCTTTCACTCTAATACAGGAGTCTCCAAACTTTGGAGGGTAAGGGTCACATCATATATTTTCAACATTTTTGAGGTCTGAAGGAATGTGTGTGAGTGCAGCTGCCCACCCACCTGCCCGTCTGCCCCCTTTCTGCCCAGATGCCCACCTTCCCACACCTCCCCCCGCATGTATGCCCATCCGCCTGGATGCACTCCCGCCCACACGTCAGTTTTCTATTGACTGTAACTACAGACAGCAACTGTAAATAAAGAAACCTTTCTTCTACTTTATAATGCTTCCAGAGTGATTTTTAACATATAAAGTGCTAGTCACTGTGAAAAGAGGTGGTATTTAATATTTATTGATATCTGAGCTGTTCTCTCACACGTCCTCTGTGCAATCGATATTTCTACCTGATACTCTGATACTATAAAAGAAATTAACCAAATTCTCCAATAAGAATAAGTTTCATCCACAGATATTAAATGGTTGATTAACTGATAGCTTGCATTTCTATGCTGCCTTTCTCTTGACAGTGGCCCTGGATTGGTCCCAAAAATATTTCCATATCTCTATGAGCCAGAATTTCATGTCAGATTCTATAACAACAAAACTCATCCTGAGTTATGGCCAAATACTAAAACCAGTGTTTCCAGTAGTTTAAGAGTAGCATAAATGTGTTCTTGTGAAAACCGTTAGGGCAGTATAAATCAGTTATGGGTATGAGAGTTCTTGTAGCATCAAAAGTTGATCATCTGATTTAGTGCTACTATTGACTACATGACTCAGCTTCTGCATGTTCTGGGTTGGACCAAACATTATACATGCAGTTGTTCTGTACCCAAGCAAGCCCTGGTAGGCCAAGGATGAACAACCCTGCTCTTCCCTCCATGTTGTTGGCTACAATTTTCATTATCCTTGATGATAGGCTGGCCATAACTGATGGACGTTGAGTTACAGCCTGTTACTGAGAGCTATAGGCTTCCCATTCTTGAATTAAGGCTTCCTATTCTTGAATTATATTTACAGGAATAGAATCCTGTGTCTAGTACATGTGTGTATGCCTACTCAAGCTGAGCAACTGTGAGCATCCAATTTTGTTTAGACTGCAACTCCCAACATAGTATAGCCAGTCATGGAGGATAATGGTTATTACAATCCAAAAATCTGTGGAAGAATGGGTACTAAAGGAAACAAGGCTTATACTTATAGCACAAGCTAGTAAGTAAAGTGTAGAGCCACATTTCAACATGGCTATTTTCTTCTGAGGGAAGAAAATGGAGGAGAAAACAGTTAACAGAGAAAAAATAGAAAGGAAGGTGTTGTCCTGAGGACCCTGACATGGGGGAGGCAGAATTGTGTACTTTAAGCAATAGCAGGTATAGGGCACATTCCACACTAACACTCAGTGTTAAAGAAGAAGTGTGCAAGGTTGCATTTTCCCTGTTCAGA
Organism: Pogona vitticeps; assembly: GCF_051106095.1. NCBI lineage: Eukaryota > Metazoa > Chordata > Lepidosauria > Squamata > Agamidae > Pogona > Pogona vitticeps. The sequence continues at coordinate 92,551,871 of NC_135784.1, forward strand.
ACACAGTCCACCATAGGAAATAGACACAAAGGCAGGAGTGTGAAAATTATAATTCCAGGAAAGGAGAAAACTGGGATACTAAATGATTATGACTTCAGAATAATAGCCCACATATTTTCATGTTTTGCAACTCTTTTACTCCTTTTTCACAATAGCCGGTGTTCCCTTATTTTCCTTTTAAATAAGCTTTATGAAACTTGCAAACCTGTTTTGAATATTGAAGGGGAGGGCAGAGCACTACTATCCAAACTGTCCACTAGGTCATTCTAGAGCAGCGATGGCGAACCTATGGCACATGTGCTACCGCCCTTTCTGCCAGCACGCGACCCATAAGTCACCAGATTGCTGCTCCCCCCCCGTGCAGGCAAACTCTAGAAGGCGGCTGCAGCTGTGGTGCTGGCACTTCAGCAGGCAGATACGGAGCAGCTGGTGCTGTCAGCAGATCTGGAGTGGGGTCTCAAGGGACCTCCATGCCGGGATTTCCCTTCCACCGCCACTTCCGCCGCCACTTCCGATTCCCCTTTCGCAGCACACCGCCCGCTGTTTTTAATTTTGTTTTATCCCCAGTTTGGGCATGCGAGACCAAAAAGGTTCACCACCAGTGTTCTAGGCAATATTTTAGGGTGTCTTTCCTCAGACACACAACCAAAAGCAATACTGGGCAGTTCTGAAACCCATGCCTATCTGGATTCATGGTGATTTAGTCCCAAGACAAGCCATGTCCATGACAACATGCATTCTAAATTTACTAGAACAAAGCTAAACCCTGGCAGAACACAGCATTGTGAAAACATTTTGCTGGCAATTAAATATCCATTTGAAAGCGCTGATTATGAACATGGCCTGTCTCTATCTTAAGACTTGCAGGAGACAAAAGTTTCATTTGTCACCTTGGGCAACTTTTGAAAGCAACTTCTAAATACATTAAAGCTTCCCGACCCCATTATCAAAGAAGCAGGCAGCACAACTAGTAATTTCATCCATGAAAACATAATTATAAAGAGAAGGATTAAAATGAGATAATGTAAGAAAGATATCATTTTTTCTCTTTTGTTCTTCATGTGCTAGAAAATGCTAGATCATTTTGCCAAGCCAAACATACAATGAGAGCACTCTCCTTGTCAGTTTCTGTATGGTTTTATATTTTCCAAGTCTCTTAACTTCCATTTTATGCATGCTTATACGTGTGTGTATTCACAAACATTAAAACAATGAGAACAATTTGTTTTAGTGGAGATGAAAAGGACCTGAAATATTAAACCTTTTAGTTTTAGCAATTTTTGCTGTCAGCCCCTTCTTCTAGAGCGTTATGCTGCAGTAGTCCTCTTGTTGAGACTATTGTCCTATGTGGGATTTATCTGGGAAGAAACTTCATTGAACACGGGGGCACTTACTTCTGGATTACCCATGCACAGGACTGCATATTAAATGCTCTGCTAATTTCAGTGTGATCATTTCCTATTTAGTTTAATCTAGTGGCCTTCAGCTATCTGAAAGGCTGTCATGCACAAGATGGGGCAGACTGGTTCATTATGGCTCCAGGGTTAGATTGAATGGGCAGAAACCACAAGGAAGCCAATTTCAACTAGACGTCTGAAGAAATCTCTTTACAGTGACAGCTACTTGTCAGTGGAACAGACTGCCTCAGGAGAGAGTGGGTTCTTCTTTACTGGAAAAACTGAACGACAGGCTGTATGGCTGGTTCTTCAAGTAGCTGTAGGCTGCATTGCAGAGCGGATTGGACAAGATGATTTTCCAAGATCGTTTTCATCTCTGTGATTGGTGTGATTAAACTTTTGAGGCACTTCCATCACTTAATAAGCATCAAGTAAAAACATATAAACATATAAAAACATATCTTGCTTTTTCTTCAGGATATTACAACTGATTCCTAAAACTCCAGTGAGTAAAATTTTGTATGCAAATGATGAAAAACAAAATAATAACAAATAATGACACATCCTCTCTCTCTCTCTCTCTCTCTCTCTCTCTCACACACACACACACACACACACACACATCTACACACACACACACACACACACACACACACACACACTTTCCCTTTTAAAGCAGAGTGATTTATAATACTGTATATCAAAAGTAAAACTTAGAAGCTTTTACAGTGATCAAAAGCAAAAAATCAATTTGGAATCAGATCTGTTCAGACACAAAGGTAAATAACAGTTTGCAAAAGCAGGAGGGGAAGAAAGGTTGGTGAAGGAATTTACTGAAGCAAGCCATTTGGAAGCTCACTATCTCTTGCTACCTTGCATCTTTCACAGCAATACTATCCATGCATGATTTTTGAGGTGAGAAGAGATAGCTACTTCACTTCCTCCTTTGTTTTTCAAGTATCCTCTGACCCTACAGAGAACTGTCCCAATTTATATTTTACTACAGTTTCATTTAATGCCAACTGTTCTCTAACTGGAAGTAGCGATATCACCAAATTTTATATTTTGCTGCCTCCTTTCAAATACAAAAATGGCTTTAAGATGCTTTTAGTTTTTCTTCTTGAATTTTAATCTGAACAGGAATAGAATAATAATACCCCATTCCCCTTCCTTCTATAGGAACCCCCTCCTCTGGAGAAGGAGTCCTGTGGATCGGTTCCTGGTGAGCTGCATACTTGGCTGCAAGGCCGGCGCTGCTTGGAGCTCAGGATTAGGGAGGGTAGCATCAGTACCCTCCCTTGGTTTGCTTATCTTTTTGTTGTGCCGCTTTGGATTGATCAACAACAGTTTAAATTAATTAGGATTTTGGTTTTAGTTTTCTTTAGATTAGATTAGATTAGGCATCCTTCAGTTTTGAGAGACTATGGCAATGTGCTCTGTATGGAGGATTTAGAACAGCATCTAGTGTGGCTGAGAAGGCCAATTTGAGAGTGACAATCCCTTCTACACGGAAGACAAATACAATCTGTACCCCATCTAGCTCCCTGATTTTGCTGCTTTGGGGACTGCCTCTTTGCCTTGGCCTGCTGGACAAGGGTCCTTTCAAATTGGGAGAGGCCGTGATGCACCGCTTGCCTCCAGGCTGAATGCTCAGATATCAAAGTTTCCCATCTGTTGAGGTCCATTCCTAAGGCCTTCAGATATCCTTGTATCATAGCTGTGGTCTCCCTCCGGGGCGATTTCCCTGCACTAATTCTCCATACATGAGATATTTTGGAATCCTGCCATCAGCCATTCTCACGACATGCCCAAGCCAAAGTAGACGTCGATGTTTCAGTAATGTATACATACTAAAATTCCAGCTCGTTCTAGGACTAGTCAATTTGGAACTTTGTCCTGCCAGGTGATACCAAAAATGTGTCAAAAACAATGCATATAGAACGTGTTCAGCTTCCTCTCCTGCCATGCACAAAGTGTGCTCAGGACACAGGCTCTATAGATTTGGATCTTGGTATATGCTGTCAGCTTCTTATTGAGCCATACTCTCTTCGCGAGTCTAGAGAACATGGTAGCTGTTTTGCCAATGCGTTTATCCAGCTTGACATCTAGGGAGAGAGTGTCAGACATCGTTGAGCCAAGGTACACAAAGTCATGAACAACCTCCAATTCTTGCATGGAGATGGTAATAGAGGGAGCTGAATCCAAGCCCTGGTCCATGACTTGTGTTTTCTTCAGGCTGATTGTTAGTCCAAACTCTTGGCAGGGCTTCCTAAAACGATTCAGATGTTGTTGGAGGTCTTCAGCAGAATGGGCAACAATGACTGCATCATCGGTGAAGAGAAAGTTCCGGATGCATTTCAGTTGGACTTTGGTCTTTGCTCTCAATCTAGAGAGATTAAGGAACTTTCCATCTGATCTAGTCCAGAGATAGACACCTTCTGTTGCAGTTCCAAAGGCATGCTTCAGAATGACAGCAAAAAAGATCCCAAACAGGGTCAGCACGAGGACACAGCCCTGTTTCAATCTGCTTCGGATGTCAAAGGGATCTGATGTTGAGCCATCAAAAACTACAGTGCCCTTCATTTCCTCATGAAAGGACCTGAGGATGTTAAGGAGTCAAGGTGGGCATCCAATCTTGGGAAATATTTTAAAAAGGCCATCCCTGCTAAGCAAATCAAAGGCATTTGTGAGATTTATGGAGGCCACAAAGAGTGGCTGTCATTGTTCCCTACAGTTCTCCCTCCCTGAGGGAAAATACCATGTCAGTAGTGGATCTATTAGCTTCAAATCCACTCTGTGATTCTGGATAGACTCTGTCTGCATGCACCTGGAGTCTCTTCAACACAACATGGGCAAGCAGCTTCCCTACAACACTGAGAAGAAGGATGCCATGGTAGTTATTGCAGTCACCCCTGTCTCCTTTGTTCTTGTACAATGTGACGATGTTTGCATCCTTCATGTCCTGTGGTACTCCACCTTCCCTCCAACAAAGACAAAAGACTTCATATAGCTCAGTGGTGATGATCTCTTTACAACACTTCAGCACTTCAACAGGGATGTTATCCTTCCCAGGTGCCTTGCCAGAGGTGAGGGAATCCAAGGCCGCTTTTATTTCTGCTAAGGTTGGTTTGCTGTTCAGTTCTTCCAAGACAGGCAAGCACTCAATGTTATTTAATGCTTCTTCAGTTACTACATTCTCTCTGGAATAAAGCTCAGAGTAGAGCTGCACCCAGCATTCCATCTGCTGTGCTCGGTCCTGGATGATCATGCCTGTAGCAGACTTCAAGGGAGCGGATTTTCTCTGTATTGGACCTAAGGCCTGCTTGATACCGTCATACATTCCTTTGATGTTACCTGTGTCCCCTGCTATCTGTATCTGAGAGCAGAGCTGAAGCCAGCAATTGTTGGAACATCTCCTGGCAGCCTGTTGGACTTTGCTATGAGCAGCTTGAAGAACCTGCAAGTTGTACTCACTAGGAAAGGCTTTGTATGCTGCTGGAGCTCTCCTCTTATCCTTGATGGCTGGCATCAAATCCTCCGAATGGGCTTTGAACCAGTCGTCCGTCTTTTTCGTCTTCTTGCCAAATGGGGACAAGGCGGTGTTATAAACAGCGTTCTTGAAATGTTCCCATCATTCAGGTGAATTTCGTTCAGGTGCATCCAAGTATATTTCTCTAATAAACATAAATGTTCTTATTTTCTGAGAAAGGAGTGTGAATGTGATTCCTTCGGAAGGGAAAGAGTGCTTAAGTAATCATTCTGAACTCCAAAGGGCTGAAGCCACATGTTATCATTGTTCTGTTCTGCTGCGTGTGGGACAACATGGAACAGATAAGGCCATGTGGGACATGAACTCTAGCAGAAGTATCATTAACTACTGCAGCTGGTGGGCACTTTCTGCTGCCTTCCTGACAATCAAAACTGTACTTGTTCTCCCTGACCTGGGAGGTAACATAACACCTGATTAGACAAGTTTTATTCAGATTCTGAGCCTAGTTATCCTGATTAAATTTCTACCTATTCCCTTCAGTAGGTTCTATCTCCAGCCCCCTCCTATCTTTTTGTGCCCCATCTCTGTGGCATCACAAGAGCCCAACCTGGTTTCAGATTTTGGCCTGAGTATCTCAAGGAATGGGATGCCAATGACCTTGCCACCTTATTCATAGTTTAAACTCAAGGTCATGTCTTGTCCATTTTATGTACAACAGCAGGGGTATGGAGTTAATATTTAGGGTCATCTTCTGAAAGTGTTTTAAATGTATCCACTTTAGAAAGAACACTGGGAGATCATCAAGATAATGTGTTCTATTCCATTCTAATAGATTCCCTCTGTTTCTTTCCTGTGGCTTTGCAGCTGAGAAACCAAAGGCCCACATGTACATTGGAACTTACTGAGTAGCATAATCCACCATTTGTATACAGTTCTACTGAAATGATTTTGTCCCTCTCTTTTATACTCATATGAACATTAAAAAAAGAAATTAAAAACAAGCAAAGACATCCTATCTAAGATCTGAATTTTACTCAGAGTTTAGCTGGGGAGAAAAAGAGTTAATGGTATTTGTCTTCTTATATGCAAACACTATTGAAAAAAGGTTCACACACACACACACACACACACACACACACACACACACACACACACACACACACACACACACACACACACACACACACACACACACACACACACTCAGAGAGGGAGAGAGAGAGAGGGAGAGAGAGAGAGTTCTCTTCCTGCATCCCATTTTCAAATAACTTTGCTGCCCTGAAGATTTTTTAATCTTAATTCCAAGGACCTCTTAGTTGCACAGAATTGATTTTATTTGTGTCTTGAATCAGTTTTAATTGTCTCTCAAATTTTAATCTTACAAAATTAAATTGGTCTTTTAAAATGTGCTTATTCTCTGACTCAGGAAGCTCCTAAAATGTCTGGCACATAAATGGACTTTCTATATAAAATAAGAGACATTACGGTTCTTATTGTTATATTAAAGATATATATTATGGCCTAATTGTGGAACATAAAAGTCTGCATGAAACGGAAGACAAAATGGAGCAGACTCCACTTAATTTCATTTACAATTTGTTTTCATTAATACAGCAATTCACTTATTCGCTGAAGGTACGTACCCTCATAGGGTGATCAGACCAGGGCATAAATGTATTGCTGAGCTAAAAGGGATACAATTTTAATGAACATTTCTAATGTTTTTTTTAATTCCCTGCCCTTCTTTTGACATTTTCCAGTTTCCAGCATGTAAATGGGGTCAAAAGGGCTCTGCAAGAGTTGCTTGATTCACTTTGTAGGCCAACATGAGCTGAAGCAATTCAGGCCCCATCCTGAATTTATTTGTCTCCCGGATCCTAATAATTTTGCAAGTTTGGATTCCCTTCCCTTGCATTGCAAAACCCAAATTGGTTGCTGCCTTTGTGGCTTTGTCCCAATGTATATGAACTGTGTAGATATAATAGACCATGCTGAAGAAGATTTGCCAAATTTCAGGCAGCAGGACCCGTGGTTGGGGGCATTATCACTCTTGTGCTCAAAAACCAGTGTCAACCACTGAAGTCCATGCTCCTTCCACAGGTGCCACTCAAATCTGACACCAGCTGTATCCATTCTGCATGATATCAGATGGTTCCAGAATGCCCATGCATAGGTCAGCATTTTTGCTAAAAAAAGAAGGGGAGGGAAAGGGAAGAAGGAAAGAGGTGTGTGTGTGAGAGAGATCTTTTTGTTTATGTGCTTCTGACAGCTTTTTGTACAGGACATTTATCAGCAGTAGTGGCTTGGTTTTCGGCACTGTAGTTAAAAAAATGGAAAATGGTGGGGTCAGACAGATGAGCAGGAAGGGTTGGCATATGACAACCTGCTCACAAGCTACATGTTCCAACAATTGATAGAGGATTTGGGAAATTTTTTAAAAATCCTCTTCCCTTCAAAACCGTTATTTTCCAAATAGAAACTGGAATGAAAGAACACACTCCTATACCTAGCGCTGGTATAGCTCAGCGAGTTAGAGCACTTGGAGTAGAAGTTTCATCCAGTGCTGTGCCTCCTGGGAGAGAGGCCAGTGGAAATGTCCCTGCTAATAGGTTATGGACCCTGCCACTCATCTAGCCTCAAGAAAGCTGCACAGCCCATGTCTCGGCAGCTTATATCTAGAAAGCACTGGGAGGATCTCCGTAAATTGGAATTAATTCGGCTGCTCCTGGTTATCATTATACTCTGTCTTATATTCTATTAGAGGAAGGTAATGAAGAATTAACTACAGCTTGGCCACCTTAAGATGAATGTTAGAAGTGCAATTCACATATTTCATATATATTTTAGGTGATGTGGGGATTCCATCAGCAATGGAATCCTTTATCATGTTCGTGTAAAGGGGGGGAAATATGTATCCTTTATGCTGCTTTTTCCCCCCTGTGACACACTTTCAGCCACAACATCAACAGGCAAACTGATGGGTGATAGTGCGGACAGCTGAATAGAATCATTCCTTTTTAAATTTGGTAAGTAACCTACTTACGCAGTAGTTAATACAGCTGGTCTACAATAATCTTAATGAACATTTTAATTACTGTTAGCACCAAGGGAAGTGCAGCAGTGTTTGTTCTTCCAAAAGTGCACAGGAGTTTTAAAGTTCTGTTTGTAGGACTAAGTAGTTCAGAGAACCCTTGACAGACTTTGATGCTGCTTTAGATAGTTAATATATGAATCATTGGTTCGCTGTGAGACCCTAAGGTATCCACACCCCATGCCTACGATGACCATTAATTCATCCTCCAGTGGGTAATTGTTTCATGAAACAATGTAAAATTGGTTCCCTATTCCCACAGAGCCTCTCCAGGAAACACTTAGAAATCTAACTGAGCTTGAAGAAACAGCAAATGACCCTTGAAATCAAAAAGATCTGAGTAAAGAACACGAGAAGGAGCAGATTTATGAGGTGCTAAAGGCTACTCACCAGAGAACCACTTCCTCCCAAAATTCACAGCACGCTACCTCACATTACCATGGTACTACTGGAATCTGTGTTTTTGTGAGTGTTCCTTGTAACCACCAGAGAAGCTATAAAAACAACACTGAGGTTCCTGTCATCTTCCTAAACTTTTTCAATCATTGACCATGTTCAGAAAAAAAAACTGAACTGAATTCACACTGATTTCTGCCACTGCACACAACACAAGCTGTCCTGCAGTTTTTTAAAAAAAACAGTGTCAATCTGCACTTTTTAAGAGCTGCAATAGGGCTTCTATAGAGCTAGTCAGCCAGCGCTGGGATGCTTCCCAACTACTGACAAGGCTGGGGTCAGAGCAGCAGAGCCCTTGCTTACTTGACATATGGTGAAAATGAAGCTACTGGAGCTGCTCCTCAGGCAAGAACAGCATCACCACCCATGCTGGAAGGCTTCTTGCTACCTTGGCAATGGCCGGCCAGCATTGCTTTTGCTGCTGAATGGGCAATGGCTCTCAATTGCTGCCCTGGTGCTGTCATCAACCAGGAAACCTCCAAACACTGGCTGGCTCGCAGCTGCTCCACATCCTACTTTAATGCCAGGAATAGCATCAAAACAAGGCCCGTGTTTCCAGGAGTTTTGCACCTGTTTGTAGATCGTGACTGGGTTGACAAAGACCTTCAAAGAACTGGGTGACGACCACTGGGGATAAGGGGCTGTCCAGGGCTTCATAGCCAGTACAGACACTCGCTTCGCAAGTGGCACCACATCACTGCTACTAGCTGTTAAACCATGTGCCATCTGAGATACTGCTGGAGGGCTAACTTCCCCCTCCCCAGGCCACATCCCTTCCACTCTTGTTGTGCTAGGTGTATGTGCAAACCCATCTGGTGCTGACAGTGTGTGCACTGCAGCATTGGAGGAGGTCCCAGACACCTGAAGGCCAGGCCACGCCGAAGCACCATCAACCTCGATCTGCCTGCTGGTCTGAATTCCTTCATCCTGGCCACTCCGCCCCTCTTCAACTGGTTCCATCCTCTGAGTACTCTGGGTTTCCTGGAGATCAAGCCTTGTGTCTACTTCCATGCCACATTGAGTGGAGTGAAGGCTGCTGCTCCCTCCCTCCGCTGAAGACGTTCCTGCTGAATCAGCACACTCCTTCTCTAAAAGAGCAATGCACAACAACATTACGTCACCCAACTGCAATGACTCTGCCATTCTATGCGCCTTGGACTCCCTACGAGACCTTCTAAGTATAGCGGTACTCTCTGCACCCGGAGCCATCACCCTTTTCCTTTCTAACTCACTTAATTTTGCCAGAACAGAACTACAGTCTGGCCAGTCTTCATCCTCTGATGAAGAAAGCGCAGGGGACGGTCTTCCAGGGGCCCTGCACTTAGCAGGCTGCTTGCCTTTCCCAGAATTTTGCCCCTTTTTCGGCCCCATGTTGGGACGCTGCAATTTATTGAATAACTTTAAACTGTTGTACTATATTACTTTTCACCAACTATCAAGGAGTTGTTGCTGCTGTTACTACTACTATTACTACTACTACTACTACTACTACTACTACTACTACTACTACTACTTTACATATAACAAGTAACTACAATTGAACCAACAGGGGGCAGTGGGTCCTTACTAAATAAAGCATAACAATAACGAAAATATAAACTCCTAATGATTATTAGGTCCAGGACAAATTACCCTAAACTATACATGTGCAGCAATATGTCTCCAAGCTGCAATAAAGACTATTACCAATCAACACTAAAATTTTTTTAATAAAATATATATCAGAAGCATATTATGACACAAGCATCCTGATAACCAATTACCCCCCCCCCAAAAAAAAAATTATTTCAAGGCAGCTTGCGCAGCTCGAAGATCTGATCTTCCCTCAGCAGCAACATGTGGGGAAAATGAAAGCGCTCGGACAGAGCTGCTCAGCTTTTCCCTGCTTGGCCCATCGAAGAAAGAGGCCAAGCAGGAGGTCCTTAAAGGCTCCGTCCCTCCTCCCCTCAGAGAAAGCAGCAGCATCGCAAAGCGTCCCTGCTGTGGCAGCCACATTCCTGGCGGAACATCACTGTGTGCTGTTTTCTAAAGGCACTCCATTGGAAAGCCACAGTCGTGTTTCACAAGGCCAAGTGGAAGGGGTGTTGGGCACAGCTCCCCAAAGAGATGTGGAACACTTTTGGGAAGTGGCCATGAACACTTTCTTCCTACCATCCAGCTTGCCTTAATAAAGGCCGAGAGGTGTTTGTGTGTGTTATCTGCTGTCACTCTGGACTGGTGGCAATCATTTTTAAAGATATGCTAGATGTTGAAGCAGTGGCTTACCATTTCTACACAGATGCCATGAGTTTCCATGGCCAAACAGGGATTTGAACCCAAACCTCCTAAGTATCATGACACCAGCAGAGAAAAGGGATGTCTGTCCACGTTTGGTTGGCCTTCACATTGTAAATGAGACATCACTATAATTTTTATCACCTAGCTGGGAAACTTGGAGAGGTTTTGTGCATTTCCAGGATGCACAAAATTCAAAATCATGGTAAGTTTTCCATGGTTGCATGGATTATGGAGTAATATTGGATCCAGAAGGAATGGAATAGCCCTCATATTCAACAAAAGAGTGGGAAAAGCTGTAATGGGATATAATCTCAAAAAATGATAGAATGATGTCAATACGAATCCAAGGCAGACCTTTCAACATCACAGTAATCCAAGTTTATGCACCAACCACCAATGCTGAGGAAACTGAAACTGAACAATTTTGTGAAGATTTACAACACCTTCTAGAACTGACACCAAAGAAAGATGTTCTTCTCATTCTAGGGACTGGAATGCTAAAGTAGGGAGCCAAGAGATAAAAGGAACAACAGGGAAGTTTGGCCTTGGAGTTCAAAATGAAGCAGGGCAAAAGCTAATAGAGTGTTGTCAAAAGAACAAGCTGGTCATCACAAACACTCTTTTCCAACAACACAAGAGGTGACTCTATACATGGAAATCACCAGATGGGCAATATCTAAATCAGATTGATTATATTCTCCACAACCAAAGATGGAGAAGCTCTAAACGGTAAGCAAAAACAAGACCTGGAGCTGATTGTGGCTCTGATCATCAGCTTTTCATAGCAAAATTCAAGCTTAAACTGAAGAGAGTAAGAAAAACCACTGGGCTACTCAGGTATAATCTAAACCAAATCCCTTATGAACACAGAGTGGAAGTGAAGAATAGATTTAAGGAACTCGATTTGGTGGAGAGAGTGCCTGAAGAACTTTGGATAGAGGCTCGTAACATTGTACAGGAGGCAGCAACCAAAACCATCCCAGAGAAAAGGAAATGCAAGAAAGCAAAGTGGCTGTCCAACGAGGCCTTAGAAACAGCAGAGAAAAGAAGGGAAACGAAATGCAAGGGAGATAGGGAAAGCTACAGAAAATTGAATGCAGACCTCCAAAGAATAGCAAGGAGAGACAAGAGGGCCTTCTTAAATGAACAATACAAAGAAATAGAGGAAAATGATAGAAAAGGAAAAACCAGAGATCTGTTCAGGAAAATTGGAGATATTAGAGGAACATTTTGTGTAAAAATGGAAATGATAAAGGCCAAAAATGGTAAGGACTTAACAGAAGCTGAACACATCAAGAAGAGGTGGCAAGAATACACAGAAGAATTATACCAGAAAGATTTATATATCCCGGACAACCCAGATAATGTGGTTGCTGACCTTGAGCCAGACATCCTGGAGAGCGAAGTCAAGTGGGCCTTAGAAAGCCTGGCTAACAACAAGGCCAGTGGAGGTGATGGCATTCCAGTTGAACTATTTAAAATCTTAAAAGATGATGCTGTTAAGGTGCTACATTCAATATGTGAGCAAGTTTGGAAAACTCAACAGTAGCCAGAGGACTGAAAAAGATCAGTCTACATCCTAATCCCAAATAAAGGGCAGTGCCAAAGAATGCTCCAACTACCATACAATTGCACTCATTTCACACGCTAGCAAGGTTATACTCAAAATCCTACAAGGTAGGCTTCAGCAGTATGTGGACCGAGAACTCCCAGAAGTACAAGCTGGATTCCGAAGGGGCAGAGGAACTAGAGACCACATTGCTAACATGTGCTGGATTATGGAGAAAGCCAGAGAGTTCCAGAAAAACAGCTATTATGCAAAAACCTTTGACTGTGTGGACCACAACAAACTATGGCAAGTCCTTAAAGAAATGGGAGGGCCTGACCACCTTATCTATCTCCTGAGAAACCTATATGTGGGACAGGAAGCAACAGTTAGAACTGGATATGGAACAAGTGATTGGTTCAAAATTGGGAAAGGAGTATGACAAGGCTGCATATTGTCTCCCTGCTTATTTAACTTATATGCACAATAAATCATGCGAAAGGCCAGACTGGAGGAATCCCAAGCCAGAATTAAGATTGCTGGAAGAAATATCAACAACCTCCGATATGCAGATCATACCACTCTGATGGCAGAAAGTGAGGAGGAATTAAAGAACCTCGTAATGAGGATGAAAGATGAGAGTGCAAAAAATGGTCTGAAACTCAACATCAAAAAAAAAATAAGATCATGGCCACTGGTCCCATCACCTCCTGGGAAATAGAAGGGGAAGATGTATGGAGGCAGTGACAGATTTTACTTTCTTGTGCTCCCTGATCACTGCAGATGGTGACAACATGTACAAAATTAAAAGACTCCTGTTTCTTGGGAGGAAAACTATGACAAACCTAGACAGCATCTTAAAAAGCAGAGACATCACCTTGCCAACAAAAGTCCGCATAGTCAAAGCTATGGTTTTTCCTGTAGTGATGTATGGAAGTGAGAGCTGGACCATAAAGAAATCTGACTGCTGAAGAATTGATGCCTTTGAATTGTGGTGCTGGTGGAGGCTCTTGAGAGTCCACTGGACTGCAAGGAGAACAAACTTATCAATTGTAAATGAAATCAACCCTGAGTGCTCACTGGAAGGACAGATCCTGAAGCTGAGGCTCCAGTACTTTGGCCATCTCATGAGAAGAGAAGACTCCTTGGAAAAGACCTTGATGTTGGGAAAGTGTGAAGGCAAGAGGAGAAAGGGATGACAGAGGACGAAATGGTTGGACAGTGTCATCGAAGCTATCAACATGAATTTTGACACAGCTCCGGGAGGCAGTGGAAGATAGGAGGGCCTGGCGTGCTCTGGTCCATGGGGTCACGAAGAGTCAGACACAACTAAACGACTAAAAAACAACAAACAACAGCCTGTCCTTTTCTGTTCTCTACATGCTGAGCCTCATATCGGAGGAAGAGGCATCAATATGATCCCAAAGAGAGTGGATATAGTGATCAAACAAAGCCTATCTTCCGCAAGAAGGCAAAAACCACAAAAAAGATTGTACTGAGGCTGGAATGTGTGGAGTCCAATTGCAGGTCCAAAAGAATGCTGGCCATCAAGAGATGCAAGCACTGTGAACTGTGAAGAGATAAGAAGAGAAAGGGCCAGATCGTTCAGCTTTCTATACTTACGTATGAAACCCATAAAATGCTATCAGAACACCCACTAATTTAAGAGTCGTGTTTAACCTTGAATCCTCTTATGTTATAAGACATAAGACATAGACATAAGAAATTTATTTGTCATTGCACTCACAAGTGGGTGCAACGAAATGAGGTGCTCTTCCCCAAGGTAAAACTGGACAACACCACTACAAAAAAAAGTTAAAATATACACAACATACAAATATAGATACCCCGTTTCTCCCAGCAATTAAAATTCCACCAAAAACTTATGACCCCACATTTAAACTCAATACTGCACTTGGGTAGAAGCTGTTCTTGAATCTGCTTGTCCTTGCTTTCAATACCCTGAATCTCCTTCTCGATGGTAATAGTTTAAAGAGCTGATGTCCCGGATGAGAGGAGTCTTTCAGTATGTTAGATATCTTCCTCTTACATCTGTTCTGATACAATTCTTCCAAAGAGAGGAGTGAACAGCCAATGATGTTTTGGGCCGTCTTAATCACCCTTTGAATTGCCTTTTTCTCTGCCACTGTGCAGCTCGTGAACCATACACAGAGACAGTAGGATAATATGCTCTCAATCAAACTCTGATAAAAGATGGTTAACAAACTCTCAGTCAATTGTTGTTTTCTAAGAATCCTTAGAAAATACAACCGTTGTTGCGCCTTCCTGATTAACGCAGCGGTGTTTGCACTCCAAGTCAGGTCATTTGTTATGATGGTCCCAAGAAACTTACATTCAGCCACCTGTTCCACACAAACTCCATCTATATACAGTGGCTGAATGTCTGCTTTTTTTTCCCTATAGTCCACTATAAATTCCTTGGTTTTTTTGGATGTTAAATAGAAGATTGTGTTTTTTTGCACAAACAAACAAACAAACAAACAAACAAACAAACGAACGAACGAACGAACGAACGAACGAACGAACGAATGAACGAGTCAGTCAGTCAGTCAGTCAGTCAGTCAGTCAGTCCAAGTTCATAGAAAGAATTACCAGGGTAAACAAAAGAGAAATAACAGAACACTATCATCCATCTCGTAGAAGTTAGTGTGCAATTGACATGTACAAAAGTAATTCTTGCTGTTGACTCTAACTATTGTTCTCTGAGATAATTAAAGAGGTGAAGTCAAGGGAGGGAAATAACAATTGGCCATGCCCTGTCCTAACCAGATAGCTGCTGAAAACATATGACTGTAATTTTCTGTCAGTGTGGCAACAGTGTGGCCAATCTGTATGACAATCTGTGTGAATTTTCTATGCACAGCTTTGGAATAGACAGCTGCTGATTAGTTATTTCTGTATACAACAAGCAGGTGTGGCATAATAAAGACTGCTTTCCTCCAAGCTCATAAAGATGCTGCTCACAAAAGAATCTGAGAAGGCAGAATAACATCGATATGGGCTTCCTTCTGAAAGGTCTGCTGAGTGTTTCTGTCCTCTTTACTTCTAAGTAGACATGCAACACCTTGGTGGTTAGGATGCTGCTTGAAAGTGCCTTCTAAGGATGGAAAAGAAAATTGCATTAACTGAGTTATTTTTCAAAATATATTTGAATAATTGTTCAGCAGAAGATTATACAGGAAAGTGTGCCTATATAATGTTTGATTTTCTGTCAAGAGAGAACTGAATCAGATTCCTTTTAGCTTCTTCATCTTTCTTTTCAAATTTATAGTAAAGTAGGTGTGGATAAAAGCAGTGTGGTGAATCAGACGTTGTGCCACACTAGGATTTTAGGAAATCTGGGATCAAATTCTTGCCTATGGACATATACTGGGGGATACCAATGCTAAACCACTTCTGAAACATCCATGTACCTCAAATATCCCCTTGTTGCTGTTGTTATTTGCCATCAAATCATCTCCAACCTACTGTAACCCTAAATTAATGATTGCCAATATGTCCTGTCCTCAACAGTCCTGCTCAACAATTGCAAACTCAAGTTTGTGGGTTCCCTTAGGGAGCTGATCCATCTCATATTTGGTCTTCCTCTTTCCCTGCTGTCTTCAACCTTTCCCAGCATTATTGGCTTTTCCAGAGAATCTTGCTTTCTCATGATGTCCCTGGAGCAGAACAGCATAAATTTCATCCTTTTTGACTCCAGAGATAGTTCAGATTTGTTTAAGTTTTAGGACTCCCCTGTTTGTTTTTCTGATACTCTAGAGCAGTGGTCCCCAACCTTTTCCAAACTGCAGACTGGTTGGGGGTGCAGGGTCTATGGGTGGGGGTGGGGCACACTCATGCACATGCATGGATGAGTGGGGTGCACTTGTGGGTAGGCGGGGAGCACTCTCACACATATACAAATGTGCAGGTGGGCAGGGTACCCGTGCGTGCATGTGGGAGGGCCATGTGTGTGTGTATGCGTGTGTGGGCGTGCGTGGGGGGAGTGTGTGTGGGGAGATGGGAAATCTGTCTCCATTGGGGGTTGGGGCCCCTGCTGTAGAGTATTCACAAAGCTGTCATCCAGCACCATATTTCAGACTATTTCAGGCATATAAAACTTTTTTGCAATTTCAGTTTCTTTGTTGCCAACATTAAAGATGTACAGCTCTTCTCTAACTGTGATTTTTTTACTTCATGTCCTGCTGCAGTCCTACTTTGGCACTTTGTTCTTTCACTTTCACCAAAAGCCATTGCAAGTCATTCCTGCTTTCTTCCAGTAAGATGTGGTCACTTCCATACATAAAATTACTGTTACATCCTCCATCAGTCTTCACATATCCTTCACCAGAATTTAATCCAGCTTTTCACATGACATAGTCTGTGTATAGACTGAACAGATAGGGATATAAAATGCACTTTTGTCCAAAACCATTCTGTTTCTCCATATTCTGTCCTAACAGTAGTTTCTTGTCCACAACAGGACAATCATGTGCTGTGGCATACCCAGTTCTTTCACGTTGAACACATAGTTTCTTATGATCCACAGAGTCAAAACATCATATACAGTAGTCTATAAATCATACACTGTTCTTCTTCTGAATTATTTTGTGAGGTCCAGTAACCGGCAAATAGTTGCAATATGAACTTGAGTATCTACAAAATCCCCTGCTTCTGCTGATAAACTTAATATGTGAATAGCTCCCCAAAAAAAGTAGATTTGCTGATGCTGCTACAGAAACATCATTGTGCTGTCTAATGGACATGAATCCAAATTTTTCTGCTGAATAAATGGCAACTTTAAATCCATAAAGAGAATGGGTATAGCTATCAGAGCTACCATTCCCAAGTCAGACAAAACAAGGCAATTAAATTCTTCATTTCATACTTCACTCTAACTTTGAAGAATTTAGTCTTTCTTTTTGGCAATCCCCCCATTTTTTTTTCTTTTTACTCTTCCTTGATAATATACCCTATACCCTTCTCTGAATTTTGCAATGATGTTCTTGGTCCAATATAACCAGTGGAGAGAAATCCTAGGTTGATTATTTATATAGACGACTGTCTTATTTTTTCACCTTGAGTATGAATAACTATATTAGATCACATTCATTATTTTTACTCCTTGGGATAACAACTTTGGTTGTTACTTTGAAATCAATATATCTTTTGGAAAGGGATAGGATGTCACTTCCACTGTGAAGTGTAAAGTCTGACGTTCATCAATGCATGAATAAATACGTCTGCTTTCGGAAGTGGGTTGGAAACAATTGTGAATATTTGCCTTTGACATTTGAAAAACATACAGAAATTGGTTTGAATATTGAGATTCCATTTTTGCTAGTAACTACAAAATAGACTGCGCTTCAGTAGGCTGCTGATGAACAACACTTAATTATCTTCATTTCTGATATTCTAATATCAAACAATGCATGTCTCCATGATATTATAGCATTTTGCTAAAGCACAGCCTATACATTTGTTGCACCAAACCACCTGCAATCGTTAGGATTTTAGCCCTTTGATAACCATCAAAGCCTTAGAATATTTAACTGCTTATAATCATTTACATTCTTGTGTAAAATGCAGCTGTGGAAATTGCTAGCAATGCAGTATGACGAGCTGAAAACGATGATACAGCGCAAATACAAAGTGTTTCTGCTCCAAATGATCCAAGGGTTTTATTAAAGAGTAGGATTGATAATAGTGTTCAGTTCATTTTGTCTCATGTGAGAATGATAACTGTCAGGCATGGTTATGAACCTAACTGCTTTTAGCATTGTTACAATAGTTTATGTACTTTTTGGGATGATAAACCTTGCCACCATTTCAACCATAAATTGACTTGATACAAAGCTAATACAAAATTCAGTTGGGACTAATTTCAAATTGGCTGCTGTATTTTCACATGGCAATACATCCCCAATATCAGGAAGGCAAACAGACAAGATCATTTGCCAACTGCATTGTACATATTTGCTGTTTATGAAAATTTGGGGTATACACTTTCATCAGCAATTTTTATTCTCCCTAAAATGTCTTTAGGGAACTACAGTAGCTATAAGACATGCTGTACATCAAGGAATGTAGTTCTGTAGTTCTGTATACTCCAAGGAGATAGTTGTTTCTCAAACTAATAATCTATCTCTTGATTTAACAAAAAAAGCTGTACTTGCCCAATATCTTTACCCCCCCCCCTTGAACTTAATTGAAGGGGGCTTTATAGCATTATTACTCTTTTGTTCTATTACTGGTAACATGAGTTTATCCTGTCAAAGTCTAGCTAGAACAAAGGAAATAAAAATGTAGTCTTAAGACAGCTCCTTGGAGGCTCATAGGGTCTGGTTAAGCTTTGCTGATGCCTTTTTTTTAGGAAATTGCCATTCCCTTTGACTCCCCAGAACAGCAAAGTGATGTTATGCACAAGAGTCTGCCTGTTGTGAATGAGTGGTGCGCCAAGACCTTAAAAACTATTTATCATGTTGGAAGAAGGAGAGGGAGGAAAAGAACAGGGGTGGGGGACAAACAGAAAGGAAGGAAGCTTGGGATGACAATCAGTTGATGTGGCACTTAGGAACCTATCATATTTAGGGAAATGATCAAGTGTCCTGTGTCATTGCATCCTCCCCTTGTTGGTCCAAATTACACATCTCCTTCTGTGCCTGGCTCAGAAAATATATGTGTGACTCCTAATTGGCAGGAAATGTTGTCTTTTTGTGAGGTTTCATTTTTCTCAACTGTTCTGTAGCATTTAGCGACCTTCCTAAAAGGCCAGTTCTGGAAACAGAATGTTGGCTTCCATTCCAGCAAAGTAAAATTATGTTCATAACTGAGAAGCCAGGCTCCCCTCAAAATGCAGGAAGGGAATTAGAAACATGGTTTTCTGTTTGTGAGATATGATTTCTCTTGATTGTTGGGCTCAGACCTGAGTTTGTAAACTGGATAGTTAGCAGCAACAACCGTTCATATTCATTTGCTGCATTCTATGCTATATCTGCTAGCACACACACACACACACACACACACACACACACAAACACACAGAGAGAGCGAGAGAGAGAGAGTATGAATGTGTGTCTGTGTGCTTGTCGTTGTTTAGTTGTTTAGTCATGTCCGACTCTTCATGACCCCATGGACCAGAGCACGCCAGGCCCTCCTGTCTTCCACTGCCTCCCGGAGCTGGGCCAAATTCATGTTGGTCGCTTCGATGACACTATCCAACCATCTCATCCTCTGTTGTCCCCTTCTCCTTTTGCCCTCACACTTTCCTACCATCAGGGTCTTTTCCAGGGAGTCTTCTCTTCTCATGAGATGGCCAAAGTACTGGAGCCTCAGCTTCAGGATCTGTCCTTCCAGTAAACACTCAGGGTTGATTTCCTTTAGAATGGATAGGTTTGTTCTTCTTGCAGTCCAGGGGACTCTCAAGAGCCTCCTCCAGCACCACAATTCAAAAGCATCAATTCTTCGGCGGTCAGCCTTCCTTATGGTCCAGCTCTCACTTCCGTACATAACTACTGGGAAAACCATAGCTTTGACTATTCAGACTTTTGTCAGCAAGGTGATGTCTCTGTTTTTTAAGATGCTGTCAAGGTTTGTCATCGCTTTCCTCCCAATAAGCAGGCGTCTTCTAATTTCGTGACTTCTGTCTCCATCTGCAGTGATCATGGAGCCCAAGAAAGTAAAATCTGTCACTACCTCCATATCTTCCCCTTCTATTTGCCAGGACGTGATGGGACCAGTGGCCATGATCTTAGTTTTTTGATGTTGAGCTTCAGACCATTTTTCGCGCTCTCCTCTTTCACCCTCATTACAAGGTTCCTTAATTTCTCCTCACTTTCTGCCATCAGAGTGGTATGATCTGCATATCGGAGGATGTTGATATTTCTTCCGGCAATCTTAATTCCGGCTTGGGATTTCTCCAGTCCTGCCTTTCGCATGATGTATTCTGCATATACGTTAAATAAGCAGGGGTACAATATACAGTCTTGTCGTACTCCTTTCCCAATTTTGAACCAATCAGTGTTTCCGTATCGAGTTCTAACTGTTGCTTCCTGTCCCACGTATAGGTTTCTGAAATTTACCCTGAAACTGATATTATATTTGCAAAGGAAATTATTTGCCCCCTCTGATATGAAATCTTTCAGTTTGAAATGTAAAGTATTCCTGAGTGCTGCAATATCAGTTTCAAAGAGGCGTTCACTTTCTCTTTAAAATAACGAGTTGATTAGCAGAGGCATACAGTAACGTATGTACTGCTGTATCTTGCTATTCTTGGCTGAAGGTGTGAAACAGCAGTATTGTGAATTTAGAAGGTGAGAAAAAACTGGGCAAAGTTTTTCCAGATGCATACATCACAAACTTACTCCTTCACAAAGGAGTAATTTTCCACAATTGTCCATAAACTGGCAGACAGTCTATGGACAATTTAACTATGATGTCTATTAGAGGGCATTGACTACTGCAGCCACACCTCCACAGAGCTTAGAGGTAACAATGTTGACAGGAAAACTAGGGCATAACAATGTTCCATTCATGAAAGACTACAACAATTGAGTTACATCATTACTTTGGTGAGGACAAAGTAATGAATAAGTTCCATGTGACATACTCAACCTTTGGGGTGGCGATTTTGGGGGGATTTGGGAATTTTTTAAATGTTTGGGTTTTGAAAACAATAAAAATAAAAATATAATTAAATCTTAACACATTACCATAGCAAGGTATAATAATAGCATATTATATTCTTTTTTTAAAAAATAATCCTAACATCGAGTAAGATCTTTTAAAAAATTAAGCCATGGTCATGAAATCAAAGAAGTCAGACAAAGGTACATTTTCTACCCTTACCTTTTCAGTCTGTACATAGAACATGTCATACAGAAAACCAGACTAGATTCAGATGAAGGAGGAAAACTGGCAAAACAAAAACAAACATACAAAAGCACAATGCAGCTGAGCATTAAAAAGGTCAAAATCAGGACTGCAGAAGAACTACAGAAATTTAACAGTGGAGAAATTGAAATCGCCAAAGATTTGGTATACGTTGGGTTCAGTTATCAATTCAAATTGAGATTGCAACCAAGGGATCAGAAGAAGACTGATATTTGGAAGGACAGCAGTGAAAGAACTAGAAAAGATCATCAAGTGTAAGGATGCGTCACTGGAGGCCAGGATTCCTCATTACTGTGTACAGACATGAACCCTGGACAATGAAAAATGCTAACAGAAAAATATCAATTTATTAAAAATATGGTGCTGTAGAAGAACTTTGTGATTTGAATGTTGAAATTCAGGATTGCCAGAAACAGGCGTGGGGCTTCTGTATTTTTTTCACTGCAGCTACCAGAATTTATAAGGACTTTCCCCAGCCAGAATTCTGTTAGCTATGGGCAAAAAATCCAAGTAGAGGAGTTTCAGAACAAACACCTGTGACTTGGCAAGTTTCTTCCAGGAGTGACAGTCATTAGGCTGAAGAAGAGGGAAATAGCTGGGGGTGGCTTAGCTCCATGGGAGCTACAAGGGATTGAAGGACTGCTAGTCTCTCTGCTCATTTGGCTCTGTATTGGGTGTATCTCAATAAACTAAGTCTCCATGGAGCTTAGCCACTTTCATCCATTCAGCCTAATGGTTGTCACTTCAGAAAAAGACTTGCCAAGGCACAAGGTGTGTTTTCTGAAACTCCTCTGTGGACTTGGATTCTTTGTCAAAAGTTAACAGATTTCTGGCTGTGGAAATTCTGAAAGCTAAAGTGCTAATCTCTCTCTCTCTCCATCCATCTCTCCATCCATCTGGATATGTAAGAAGTCTCATGCCTAGCTACAATGACAAACAAGTGAGTCCTAGACTAAACTCTCTCAAAGGAGAAATGATGTAATTGAGGTCATCATACTTTTGGCACATCATTAGAATACAAGATTTGCTGGAAAAAGCAATAAAGCTAGGAAAAGTTGAAGGCAAAGAAAAGAGAAAGTTCAAATACAACATGGATTGACTCAATAAAAGAAACCATGGCCTTGGTCTTTGAAGAGCTTTGAAGAGCAATAGGCCTGTTGATGATAGGACATCTTGGAGGCTACCCAATGTCAGTTTC
This sequence comes from Pogona vitticeps, assembly GCF_051106095.1. Taxonomy (NCBI): domain Eukaryota; kingdom Metazoa; phylum Chordata; class Lepidosauria; order Squamata; family Agamidae; genus Pogona; species Pogona vitticeps. The sequence continues at coordinate 92,574,218 of NC_135784.1, forward strand.
CAGAAATAGGTGCATGGATTGTTGCTATGGTCCTGGATGGTCTTCATTTATGAAAGTTGGAAATGTCTGCTAGGCTGAAGCAAACCTCTACAGATTGTAGATTTTACCTCCAAGATGAGTGTACATAGTGTAATTTTAGATGGGATGTATACCTATTTATTGGTACATGTATATAGCATAGCACTGACTGTGGCCTTTTCAATTAGCTGTCATTAAGTGGAAACTAAAAGCTCTCTAATATGTTTCACATTTTTGAAAATGGCACAATCATCTCAGACCTGACACCTGTCATGTTATTTGCATCATAACACTTACAGTATGTGCCACCATGTTGGTTCTGACCTACAACATCTCTCCCATGGTTTTCTAGCTATAAATTACTTAATCCCTCCTTTTCATGATAATCTGAGATGCTGTAACTTGCAAAGGTGACAAGGCATGTAATCTCATCAGCCACATATGTTCCTTCTGACTTTGCCTGGTTCCTTTTGCAGGAGACACAGTGAGGACTGAACTCCTAACCCCTGTGTCTCTAGCCATGGACTCCTACCTACTGAGCCATGCCATCTGCTAGATGCTAGATGAAAGAATTTGCTTTGGATGCTTCCATGCTGTATACCTGAAGGAATGACACAAGGTTGTCTGTCTGTCCATCTGTCTGCCTGCCTGCTTATCTGACTAGCTTATTGCCATTTCCTCAACATAAAATACTTAAGCAGGGCTTCAAACCTCCTATAAAATATTTAAGCAGGGCGTCAGATCTCATGTATATTGTTGCATATACTGTATGTGTGTGACTTTTCTTTCCCTTAGGATGTTAAAGTTAGAATACCCTCTGAATTAGAAGGACTGCAGGAAGCTAAAAGTAAGGAGGGGAACTAAATTTGGTGCGAGTTGGCAATAGCCCTCAGAATTGCCTAATATTTTGGGCCTCTCTAGAGACACTTGTACAAAATAAGGATTCTCAACTCCAAGAAGAAGATGGAACTTCTTTTCAAGCTGTGAGTGAAGCACTAATTTCCTCTTTGCCCATTTGTTTTAAATGGGTCCTTCTAATAAAAATCTACTGCTGGAGATAAAAACCAAATAAGCAAAATATAAAATCTATCACCTCTATAACCAAATGTTAGTGAGTGCTGCAAATCTCAAGGGCACTTTTGAGATTCATGTACCTAGATTCTGTTAGCAGCTCCTTGGTCCGCAGTTTATCCAGCTAAATGATTTGGAATCTCCTTATGTTTAAAAGGACAGTACAGTACAATAGTAAGAGTAATTAAACAAGGAGAGCTACAAAGTATAATAAATGGATCACAGTACATTCCAAAGGTGAAGTCCAATAGTGTGAAAAATAACACAGAAATTGAACTAGCCCATCTTCCCAGACTCAAGGAATTGAAGACTATGAGGGCAGGAAATTCAAATATGGCACAAACCACACATTAAACTGTAGCAAAGAACTATCCTTAGTCATCCAAGCTGCAAGGCAGCAATCACTTCTGGCTGGGCACAAGTAATCACATGAACACAGACACAAAATAGAAATAAAACAGACCACAACATTATTGATAACAATAGTACTGTCACTGGCATACAGGACAGGTCTGCTGATGACCCATTTCATAGAAATCATAGAAAAGTGAACGTGGAAAAACATGGAAGGGACCTATAAGGCCATCAGGTCCAACCTCCTGCTCAATGCAGGAATACTATCAAAGCATATCTGCCAGGTGATTATCTAAGTTTTTCTTGAAAGCCTCCAGTATTAGAGCACTCGCCAACTCCCGAGGTAACTGGTTACACTATCATCCTGCTCTAACAGTTAGGATGTTTTTCCTGATATTCAACCAAAATCTGGCTTCCTGTAACTTAAGCCCATTGTTGCATGTCCTGCACTCTGGAATGATGGAGAACAGGTCTTGCCCCTCCTCTGTATGACAGCCTTTCAAATAATTGAAAAGTGGTGTCCTATCACCCCTCAGCCTTCTTTTCTCAAGGTTAAACATGCCCAATTATTTCAGCCTTTCCTCATAAGGCTTGGTTTCCAGCCCCCTAATCATCCTTGTCACCCTCCTCTGAACTTCTTCCAATTTGTTAGCATCCTTCTTGAAGTGTGGTGTCCAGAACTGGACACAATACTCAAGGTGAGGCCGAACTAGTGCTGAGCAGAGGGGGACTAGCACCTCATGGGATTTCAAAACTATATTTCTATTAATGAAGCCTAAAACAGTATTTGCCTTTTTTGTGCCACATCATGCTATTTAGGTTCTTATCTACAACAATTCCAAGATCCTTCTTGCTCGTTGTTTTGCTGAGTCAGGTATCCCCCATCTTGTAACTTACAATTGGTTTCTTTTTCTGAGGTGCAGTACTTTGCACTTATCCCTATTGAATTTAATTCTGTTGCTTTTGGCCCAGCACTCCATCCTATCAAGGTCATTTTGAAATTTGTTTCTGTCTTCAAGGGTATTAGCTATTCCACCAATTTAATATCATCTGCAAATTTGGCGAGCAAATTTGCTGACTAATATTATAACCTAGGAACCTGGGGTTAACCATGTGGGTGTTCACCACTGTGTGGTCCCCTCTGGCACCTCTAGAGTGTTTGCAGTCTCCTGAGCCAAGCCCCTCAATGGCTCTCTCTACCACCTCTTGAAATGAAATACCAGGGACAGTCAAGAATGTGCCTGACCATACCCCACATCTCACTCATCCAGTCCATCCTCATACTTCACACTTCCTCCAGCAAAGCTATGACAGAGCACACCAGTAACCATCAATGCTTCCTTAACAAACAAAAAACAGAACTAAACAATGGGAGGGTGTGTGGGAGAGGATCCAAAGCAGAAAAGCTGCACCAGATGCTGTTCTCTCCTTTTATCCCAGAGGCAGATTAGATTGAAAAGCCCTTCTTTCCAATCTGCCTATGAGAGAAAACACCCACACCAGCCAACCTGATCAGCTGGACACTCCATTGTAGGTAAAGCCTGAAAAGCTATGCTGCCTCCTGAAAAGCAAACAGAATGCAGTCCCTCCAAAATGGCAGCCACCCTTCCCCCCTTCCCACTACCCCATTGGACAACAAATATAGCCTCACATTAAGTTGGGACGTTTACTTCTTATGCAGTCATCCTTCTATAATTTCCATGAAGAAGTTCTAGATCACATTCAGTTGTAGTTTAGTTGTTAAGTCATGTCTGACTCTTCATGACCCTATGGACCAGAGCATGCCAGGCCCACCTGTCTTCCACTGCCTCCTGGAGTTGGGTCAAATTCATGTTGGTAGCTTCGGTGACACTGTCCAACCATCTTGACCTCTGTCGTCCCTTCTCCTCTTGTCTTCACACTTTCCTACCATCAGGGTCTTTTCCAGGGAGTCCTCTTCTCATGAGATGGCCAAAATATTGGAGCCTCAGCTTCAGGATCTGTCCTTATAGTGAGCACTCAGGGTTGATTTCCTTTAGAATTGATAGGTTTGTTATCCTTGCAGTCCAGGGGACTGCCAAGAGTCTCCTCCAGCACCACAATTCAAAAGCATCAATTCTTTGGCATTCTTTATGGTCCAGTTCTCACTTCCATATATTGCTACTGGAAAAACCATAGCTTTGACTATGCGGACCTTTGTCGGCAAGGTGATGTCAATGGTTTCTCATCGCTTTCCTCCCAAGAAGCAGGCATCTTTTGATTTCATGGCTGCTGTCACCATCTGCAGTGATCATGGAGCCCAAGAAAGTAAAATCTGTCACTACCTCCATATCTTCCCCTTCTATTTGCCAGGAGGTCATGGGATTAGTGGCCATGATCTTAGTTTTTTGATGTTGAGCTTCAGACCATTTTGTGCACTCTCCTCTTTCACCCTCATTACCAGGTTCCTTAATTCCTCCTCACTTTCTGCCATCAGAGTCGTATCATCTGCATATCGGAGGTTGTTGATATTTCTTCCGGCAATCTTAATTCCACCTTGGGATTCCTCCAGTCCGGCCTTTCACATGACATATTCTGCATATAAGTTAAATAAGGAGGGAGACAATATACAGCCTTGTCATACTCCTTTCCCAATTTTGAACCAATCAGTTGTTCCATATCCAGTTCTAACTGTTGCTTCCTGTCCCACATATAGATTTCTCAGGAGATAGATAAGGTGGTCAGGCACTCCCATTTCTTTAAGGACTTGCCGTAGTTTGCTGTGGTCCACATAGTCAAAGGCTTCTGCGTAGTCAATGAAGCAGAAGCAGATGTTTTTCTGGAACTCTCTGGCTTTCTCCATAATCTAGTGCATGTTAGCAATTTTGTCAGTAGTTCCTCTGCTCCTTCGGAATCCAGCTTATACTTCTGGGAGTTCTTGTTCCACATACTGCTGAAGCCTACCTTGGAGGATTTTGAGCATAACATTGCTAGCGTGTGTAGTGAGTACCATTATACGGTAGTTGGAGCATTCTTTGGCACTGTCCTTCTTTGGGATTGCAATGTAGACCGATCTTTTCCAATCATCTGGCCACTGATGAGTTTTCCAAACTTGCTGGCATATTGAGTGTAGCACCTTAGCATCATCTTTTAAGATTTTAAATAGTCCAACTGGAATGCCATCATCTCCACTGGCCTTGTTGTTAGCCATGCTTTCTAAGCCCCACTTGACTTCACTCTTCAGGATGTCTGTCTGGCTCAAGGTCAGCAAGCACACTATCTGGGTTGTCTGGGACATCTTGAATAATTCCTCTGTGTATTCTCGCTGCCTCTTCTTGATGTCATCTGCTTCTGTTAGGCCCCTACCATTTTGTCCTTTATCATGTCCATCTTTGCACAAAATGTTCTTTTATATCAGCTTCCTGTACAATGTTATGAGTCTCCATCCATAGTTCTTCCTGCACTCTGTCCACTAAATCTAGTTCCTTAAATCTGTTCTTCACTTCCACTGTGTATTCATACGGGATTTAATTTAGATTATACCTGACTAGCCCAGTGATTTTCCGTATTTTTTAAAGTTTTCTCCTGCCCTCACTGTGAGATAGGACATATCTCTAAATGTGTGCTAAGTTGTAATTTGGATACGTGGCATCAACTTCATGCAGATAACAAAATTCAAGGAAACTAGCAATCTCTATGCAGTGGGGCTGGGAAGACTGCCTCTTCCGAATTCAAAGGTTCAGTTTTACAATAGGACCCTAATTTATCTTTATAACTTTCTGGATCATAAACAGAAGTAAACATTTTTTAAGTATGTCAGGAAACATACTTAGTTAGAGTGGCCTTTTAAGCCAGATGGGCAGGGTATAAATAAATAAATAAATAAATAAATAAATAAATAAATAAATAAATAAATAAATAAATAAATAAATAAATAAATAAATAAATAAATAAAACAAAACACCATATTGTTTTTGAATATATTTTTGTTACCTTAGATGTTGTCATTTTTTCTTATTGCAGGACATTGAAAGTTTTACTCTTGTGTAAACCACTCAGTGTAGTGCTTGCAGTAACGAGGCAGTATATAAATGAGAGAGAGAGAGAGAGAGAGAGAATCATTTTCAGCCCTTAGTAATCTGGGGTTGGTTGGCATCCTAGAATACTTTTGGTTTCACAAAAAGCTGCAGAAACTAGCATTTCATAAAATGAGTCTGGCAATTCATATTTATAAATCCAAAATGAAGTGCTGAAGTGTGCATTTCTATATGTACAGCAATATGTGCTACAATCTTTCTCACTTCAGGAAACAATGCAGTCTTCTACAGGTGCTGCTCGGTTTGCATGAACATTGGGATACAGTGGGCCCTCTACTTACAAACTTAATCCATTACGGAAGGAAGTTTGTAAGTCGAAAAGTTTGTAAGTCGAATCAGCATTTCCCGAAGGAATGCGTGGAAAACCATTTCATCCGTTCTGGCTGTTTTTGGTCCTTAAGTCGAGCAGTGGTTTGTAACTCGAATCATTAGTTTTCATAGGAACTAATGCAAAGCTGCTTAATCCATTCCTACCACTAGGGGTAGAATTTTTTTCTTATTTTTCTTTTCCCCCCTTTTAACCTAAGATGACTTAGGTTAAAAAAAAAAGGAAAAAAAAAAGAGGAAGGGAAGGAGGGAACAGACGCCTTTTCAACAGAACACCTTGAAAAGCACATTTTCAGCCGAGACAAGCCAAGACAAGCACCTTTTTTTTGGGGGGGGGACAGCAAATGAGAGAGGGAACAAACACCTTTCAGACAACAGAACACCTTGAAAAACACTCCTCAGCACAAAGAGAGACATAGCTCTGAACTCCATTTTTAACCTGCTTGCAAGCAAGCTTTCTTCCCAGCAGAATTCCTCAGCACAAACAGAGAAAAAAAGAATGTAAAAAATAAAAAATCCAAAAATCCAAAAAATTTTAGAAGTCCAAAAAATTAGAATACTGTACTATACTGTCTGTACAGCACTGTACCAGTACCAGGCAGTACCAGGCAGTCTGAAGACTGTCTCTCTATCCACTCTCTATCCATGCTGAGAAGAGCGAGGAAGCAGACAAGCACCCTCTTCGCTGGCCAGCAGTTAACTGAAAGTTCAAATTTCGTGTTTTCCCTGCCTCCCGCGCCTTTTTTGTTGTTGTTCATAACTCGAACACAAGTGCATAAGTAGGGCCCACTGTTTTCTATGAGATCGGGTTCGTAACTTGAAACATTCGTAACTAGGGCCGTTTGTAAGTCGAGGGCCCACTGTATTCTGGTTAGGGCCTGTGATCTTCAGAATTGTGATCTTCAGAACTGGACAGCAAACAAGACAAGAAAAAGTGGATAGGATGAAGAAGTGCAATTGCAGCCCTTCCAGATATTACTGGATTGTAACTAGAGATGGGCATAAATCAGTGGTTTGAGCTGGTTTGGTAGATAGACCAATAGGTGTTCCATAGTTTGGCTCCTCCCTCCAGAAGGTGCCCACTCAGAGGCAGCACCAGCAGCAGGCAAGGCAGAGAAGCCAAGATGCTGCTTCTGAGTGGGTGTCCACGAGGGGCAGGATGCTGAACCTTAAAACACCTGTTCAGCCATCTGCTGATTCAGCAGTTTGTGCCCATCTCTAATTGCAACTATTATACTTGTTCACCGTTGATTATGCTGATTAGGTCTGAGAAGGCTCAATATTGTGATGCAACAACATCTGGATGGCCACAGTTTGCTCATCACAGTTGTACATAGTAGGTGCCAATGATTTAGAAGAATTTACACACACACAAGCCACTAAAGTGCAAGGCTAGGAAGGCTGATAACAGACAAATAATATTAGATGGAATATTAACGAACGACATTAGCTCAGCAATCAGAATAAATTGTGCAGTTTGCACCAATATCTTCTATTTTCATTCATAGTATCACAGGATAATTAAACAATAATGGATTCAGATTGCAGCAGAAAGACCTTGAAATTGTGGATTAAATGCCAAGAAAGTTCTTGAGGTTGGGGACACTAAATGGTGAGGGCTACCACCCAGCAATCAAATCTGCCAAGATGGGACTGATGCTATGGTTAGTAAAAGAGATATGTATTTCATTACAGGAAGGGGTCTATCCTTCCTGTGTAGAAATCTTTATATAGAAATTTAGAGATTTCTATATAGAAATCTCTTATAACATCCTTCTTAAAGAAACCTGTTGTTGGCTCAGAAGTTCTGATTAGTTATATGCCAGACTCAACTTGCATTCAGAAGTGTACTCTGTCAACATTGAAAGAATGGAGGCTTTGCTTTCTTATTCTCACAGAAGATTATGAGTCAGTTCAGTTCAAATAAGTCGTGGCACAGTGGTTAAATCGCTGTACTGCAGCTAAAACTGTGCTCACGACCTGGGGTTCAAATCCCAGGTAGCCGGCTCAAGGTTGACTCAGCCTTCCATCCTTCCGAGGTCGGTAAAATGAGTACCCAGCTCGCTGGGGGGGGCAATGTGTAGCCTGCATAATTAAATTGTAAACTGCCCAGAGAGTGCTTGAAGCGCTATGGGGCGGTATATAAGCAGCACGCTTTGCTTTAATACAGGATATTTTCATGGGTGTCTGTGGAAATATTACCAGCCCAACGTATTCCAATATGTCTTCACATTAACAAAGTCCCAAAATTTGTTTCTGAAAACAACTCTAAAAATTTGTAGGCAATGGAATAAAAGATTGGCTCTGCCTATTTTCCCACTTACTCGCCCTCTGGAACATCTCTGATTCTCAAATCCAGACAGATACTTACAATTTAGGCCATGGACAAGGAAACCAATAGTAAGAATAAAACACTTGAGAAACAGAAGTAAACCTGTTTCAAATCCATCAATCCATCTCAGTGGATGAAAGATATATTGCAGGATCCACAGATGCCTTTAGTTCGCATTCTACAAATATATTTTTTCACATTAATCAATTAGGAAAGCAAATGAACCAGTAAATTAACTATATTTTTAAAAATAATATTTGTTTTCAAAAGTCAATCTTATTGGCATGGGAACCAATTAGGAGAGTGTGGGACACAAATATCAGAATGAGGAGAATTTACTACACTATGCAAGTGATATATTTAACGAACAAAGAATCAGTTCTTTAGAATCAGGTATATATGGGCAAATGGAGTTAGTTGATCGGACGGGATATAAGACACACTGAGTGGTAAGAAAATTGTAAGGTGCCACCATGTGGCATCACCAGGTTTCCATAGAGAGCCCAGGTAAGGAGACCATTAATAGCAGTTGTGAGCAATACAAGATATGCGACCATATCTTGATTGGGGGGCCCTCACTACTCTAGTCCATGCGCTCGTAATCTCGAGATTAGACCATTGTAATGCACTCTACGTGGGGCTGCCTTTGAGGCTGACGCGGAAACTTCAGATGGTCCAGAATGCAGCAGCCAGGCTCCTTAGTGGGGTGAGAAAAGACCAGCATATCTCCCCCACCCTGGCTGCTTTGCACTGGTTGCCCATCCATTTCCGCGTTGACTTCAAAGTGCTAATGATCACTTATAAAGCCCTAAACGGTTTGGGACCTCAATATTTGGCAGATCGTCTTCTCCCACCCAGATCTACCCGGATCACCCGATATAGCCAGCAGGGGCGGCTGAGGGGTCTGACGCCGAGAGAGGCCCGGAAGGAAAAAACAAGAAACCGGGCCTTCTCGGCGGTGGCGCCTCGGCTGTGGAATGCCCTCCCAACAGAAATTCGGCTGGCACCCTCACTGGGTGTTTTTAAAAGCCAGTTAAAAACTTGGTTATTCAAGAAGGCCTTCCCTCCAATCAATTAAGTCTCTCTCTCTCTCTTTCTCTCTCTCTCTCTCTCTCTCTTTTTTTTTTTTTGGCTATTCCATCTTGGTAATCCTCTCTTTAAATTAATTGTTTTAAATTGAAATTTGTAATTTTATGATTTTATATATTTTTATACTGTTTTGTTTTATTTTGTAAGCTGCCCCGAGTAGACATGGTCTAGAGGGGCAGGGTAAAAATCAAATAAATAAATAAATAAATAAATAAATAAATAAATAAATAAATAAATAAATAAATAAATAAATGCATAAGTATTTCTGGATCAGAGCCATGATATATTAAAGAACCATTAGGTTAGAGAAATCTGATGAGTTTGGCTCTATCAGTAGGTAGACTGTTGAACTTCCTAATAATTGCTTTAGAATAAAGAACTCAGGGCATAACGGTCATCTGTACTATGGACAGAATCTCATATGTGTAACTGGAAAGAGGAGCAAGTTCATATTTGTGACTATGTGTGCAAAACACCCTTCTTCCAAGCAAGCCTGGGACAGTTTGGCTTCCCTCAAAATCCCTTTCTTCCTTCCCACACCAGGCAGAAAAACTGAGCTCCCTCACACACAAAATCTAGTGGTACCCTGCATATTCTGCCAATAATTTTTGTCAAAACCTCTTTGATTTTTTTGGAAGGGTACAGGAGGAGGAGGGTTTTTTTTTTTTAAAGGGGTTTTGTCAAAATAGAAATATCCACTTTTTTCATTTAGGCTAGGAGAGAAAATGTTTCAACTCTGCTTGGGAAGGAATTCTAAGAGACCCTCTTCTAAGAAGGGCTAAATTCTCTAGAAGATGATATAAACCTGTCTGCGCTTGATAGAGGCAGGTGACTGGCGATGTTTAAATGACAGGCATTGCTTCAAAAGTAAAGAGGGGAGGGAAGAGGTGAGATAAATATGAAAGCTAAAATAAATTAGTACTTGAAAGAAATCAGCATCAAGGGAAAAAAGACATGGACAAGGAAATTAGTTTGACATTAAAAAAGAGAGAATAATAAGAAGAAAACAGGTGGCAGTTACTTGGCAGGAAGAAGCAATGGTCTCTCCGTGTCACACTCTCAGAGATGCAAATGATTTATGAAATAGTGAGAGAAGAAGAATAATCTCTTGCTAATCCCTTTTGAGATACTCTGACTTCAGTGGGAGGCAGCTGGCAAAAAAGAGTACATTTCCAAATTGCATAGCAGAGATGAGCAAGCAGCATAACAAGTCTGCAGACCCCCCCCCCCGTGTGCGCTCTGTTCCTCACTGGTATAAGGAACTTAGCCCAGTCCATTCGTTTGGCAAAGGAAACAGCTTTGCAATTCTGCAGGTGTGAAATAAATAGAAAAGAAGTGGGTGTGTGTGTGTCTGCCTTTCAACCAAGGAATATGTGATTCATTCCCAGTTGAGAAGCCCTTTGGTGAAGTGCTCCTCTTGATTCATACCTTGGAGCCATATAAAAGACATTATATTGCCCTAGGAGAAAGAATCTGGAAGATGGGATCACTCCTTTTTAGCCTGTTGGACAGTGTTTGAGCAGGCAAGGTTATGAGAATGGTTCATTGATTGCTTTTACTTTCATTTTTAAAAGAAAAAAGAAATCACCGTTTTAACTGAAAATGGTAAACAGCAGAACCTTTAGAGAAGATTAACAGCCATGCCAACCTGCCCTCCCTCGCCTCAAACAGGGCACTGTCTAGATTCAAGTAGCCAGCAACATTTAAAGTGTTAGTGCAAATGAACAGATTATTAGTTTCCTCAGACTTCTGTCATAAGGAGTGTTAGTGCTTACTTTTTGGTTCAAGTTAACTAGCAAGCACCTTCAGAAACATAGCAAAGTTTTAATTTTTCATTGGAAGTCAACTGGTTGTATCTTAGAAACTGCTAATGGAGCAATGGTAGTTGCAAACTAAAATCAATTCAAGTCTGTAGCTTCCAAATGGCCAATACAATGCCCATTGTAGTATGATAAAGTTTTTGTAAAAAATAGGATAAACCACTTTTCCAAACTATTTTACTATACTAGTTCAGTGTGACTAGTAACAAGGAGTGAAGGTTGAGCAAAGTAGAAGTGAAATACGAAAAAAAGATTCCTTGGAATTCTAAAACCACAGATGTCTAGGTACACAAGATAAACACAATGGCCTAAATCCAACATAACACTGGCAGAGCAAAAATTCATGCTAATACAGTTGCAGATGGTTGCAAAAGAAGTAGTACAACTTGTGCTGGATGCCAGCTTTGAGCTAACTCTAATGTGTGATGCATTTTGTCTGTTCACAGTGCCATAATTGGATATAAGCCAATATTAATAGTAATAATCAGTGATAAAACCATGGTTCCTAGCTCTGATTAAACCGCTATTATGAAAGAGAAAAGCTAGTGAACCTTCAACTGAATCCTAAACTAATAAAATCTAACTTGCTAATTAATTTTAGGAATTAATTAATTAATTAACTTAGGAAGCTGTCTTATACCAAATGAGACTATTAGGCCATCCTGACAGGCAGGGATGGACCTTTCATGTTTTGAGGAAATACCCCAAACACAAAACAGGTTCTCTTTCATGTAAAGTGTGTTCTTCTGACAATTGCTGAAAGACAGCCTTTTAAACACAATGATTCATTTTTACAAAAGAGGATTGCACATTTTATGTATTATGTTTTGTTCATGCTCTTTTATGTTATCGCTTTCATCTAAACTATCTTTTATATGTTAAACAACCTCAGAAATGTTTCATCTACTACAGCATTGTGAAGCTGTCAGCAACAATTAAAATATATGGGAGGGGGAGGGGTGAGTAGTAGTGTTGAGTCTGTAAAATGGCCTGGAAGCCAGTTGGAAATGCTCTTTTTCCTTCAGTCATTCTTTGTAGATGTGATTACTGTGTGCTGAGCTCCTGGTGCCCACCATCTTGCATTACTGCTTACCTGCTCACATGCCTCATCTTGAATATTTTCCTTTTTTGTCTTTTTTTCTCTTGATTTCTTGAGAGAATCTCCCCTCCCATTTCCTTAGATTATTTGTCCTGCTGCCAAATTCTTAAGGTTATTTCATTGGAAATCTCCCCCCTGCCATTTCTTCCCCACTTTGTATTTTTGTTTATGCATGTGTACATTTTGTTTTCATCTTCTTTTTTTGGTCAGTTTTTGATGTGTTTACCTGGTTTGCCTGCTAGATTCAAAGGAGAGGAGAGAAGGCTTCAATTGATAGGGGGAAAATGAAGCTCCCCATGTTTTCATAATTTTCTTTTCTGAAGGGGTCTTTCATAGTAGTTTGCTGCCTTTATTTGCTTGCTTGCTTGCTTCTCTTGAGTTTTGATGGGTGTGTGTGGTTAATTTTGATATCTTCCCCCTGTGTGTGTTTTCCCTGGTTTTTTAAAAAAATGTTAATTGGTTAATTTACACTTTATTTGTTCAGTTAAAGGTGCACATTTTTGTGTGGCTTTTTTTTTTGCACTTTTGTTTGTTTCTGAGGTGGGGTGTGAGCCAGGGGAGTAGACTTTGTGACTGTACCATCTGCTGCCGGACTGTTTGAGCATTTCTCTTGTTCTTGAGGTTGTGTTGTTCCTTGCTTTGGTGAGTGAGATGCCTTTGTGTGCCAGGCAGCCAGCATCAGGCTGACTGGTTATTTCCTTGACCCCCGTCCCCTCCTCATTCTGCCCAGTCCAGCAGTTCCACTCTGCCTAGGTCCAGAGTGTCTCTATTGTATTGAGTGGGCAGCACTGAACTCATATTGTTGTTTTCTGCTTTCTAATTTTTGGGTACTCTACTGATTTTTTGACTTAAATGCAAAGTCAAGGTATTTTTTTGAGTGACGTTTTTGTGTGTGTGTAGATCTGAGAATGATTTTTCTTTCTTATTTACTGTCCCTTGCTTTTGAATTAAACTGATTCTCTGTTACTTTGCCTCTGCTTTTTTGGAGTAGTTTTTAAGGGTTCTTTGAACTTTTGGAATGTCTGAAAACATGAATGGGGAAACACGAAATAAATAGTCTGAAAGAGTCTTTTTGTTTCGTATAAAAGTGAAAGGACTGACACGTACCCCCCCAAAAAAAAAACAATGAAAGAAAACTTTAAAAAAAACAGATTGAAAGAAATATGAAAATTTATTTTTATTTATTTATTTTATTTATTTACAATATTTTTTAGCCGCACCATTGCCAGTGGCTTCTGGGCGGCGTACAACATTAAAACCTAAAAACATTAAAAACATTTCAAGAGACCGTATAAAATACCATATATTAAAATATTTCTTAAAACATTAAAACATTAAAATTAATTAATTAAAATGCTGGGTGAACAGAAAGGTCTTTGCCTGGCGCCGAAAGGCCAAGAGTGTCGGAGCCAGGCGGATCTCTCTAGGGAGGGTGTTCCAAAGTTGGGGGGCAACAACCGAGAAGGCCCTATTCCGACATGCCATCCCCTTCACCTCTTTCAGGGATGGCACCTTCAGAAGGGCCTCCTGGCCTGATCTTAGAGGACGGGCAGGCACATATGGAAGAAGGCGGTCCTTTAGGTAACCAGGTCCTAAGCCGTTTAGGGCTTTATATGTCAAAGTAAGCACTTTGAATTGGGCCCGAGCAGCAACCGGCAGCCAGTGTAAATTTTTCAGAACCTGCGTGATATGAGTCCGTGCGGCGGCACCACCTACCAGCCGCGCAGCCCGGTTCTGTGCCAGTTGCAGTCGTCAGACCGTCTTCAAAGGCTGCCCCACGTATAGCGCATTGCAGTAATCCAGTCTGGTTGTTACCAGTGCATGAGTGACTGCTGCCAGGCTCCGCTCATCCAGGTAAGGGCGAAGTTGATATATTCTCCGCAGCTGTAAGAAGGCACCCCTGGACACCGAGTCCACCTGGGCTTCCAAGGTCAGACTAGGGTCAAGGAGCACCCCCAAGCTGCGGACCCTATCCTTTAGGGGGAGTGTGATCCCGTCTAAGGTAGGGAGATGGCCCTTTAACCTATCTGGCGGGGCACCTACCAGCAGCACTTCAGACTTGTCTGGATTGAGCCTCAGTTTATTGACCCTCATCCAGACCATTATCGAGTCCAGGCACGAGTTCAGAACGGTGACTGCCACACCTGGATTGGTAGAAAATGAGAGGTAGAGCTGGGTGTCGTCAGCATATTGCTGACTCCTCAGCCCAAACCTCCTAACGACCTCCCCCAGCGGTTTCATGTAGATATTGAACAGCATGGGGGACAGTATAGAGCCCTGAGGAACCCCATGACGCAACCGCCATGGGTCAGAGCTACTGTCCCCCAGCACCACCTTCTGGACTCGATCAGCCAGGTAGGAACGGAACCACTGTAAAACAGTGCCTCCAATTCCCATCCCAGCCAGTCTGTCCAGAAGGACACCATGGTCGATGGTGTCGAAAGCCGCTGAGAGATCCAGGAGAATCAACAGGGATGCATTACCCCTGTCTTTCTCCCGGCAAAGGTCGTCAAACAGGGCGACCAAGGCAGTTTCCGTCCCATAACCCGGCCTGAAACCCGATTGAAATGGATCTAGATAATCCGTTTCATCCAGGAGAGCCTGGAGCTGCTCAGCCACCACACGTTCCAACACCTTGCCCAGAAAAGGGAGGTTTGCTATTGGACGATAGTTGTTCACTAGACCTGGATCCAGATTAGGTTTTTTTAGGAGTGGGCGAATCACTGCCTCCTTTAATGGGGCAGGAACCACTCCCTCTCTTAACGAGGAGTTGATGACCTCCAGGATCCAGGTGCAAACTCCCCTGGCAGATTTCTTTATTAGCCATGATGGGCAAGGGTCGAGTTGTGTAGTGGTGGCACGAACCGATCCAAGCACCCTGTCCACATCCTCAGGTCGCAACAACTGAAACTCATCCAATAAATTATGACATAAGTCCGGAGCACTGGACACAACCATGGGCTCTGCATCAACAGTGGAGTCCAAATCTTTGCGAATCTGAGCAATTTTTCCCTCAAAGTGTGTAACAAATTCGTTACAGCGAGCCACTGAGGAGTCCAGGACCTCCACCGAACCATTAGGTTGAAGAAGGTCCCGGACCACTCGAAATAGCTCTGCTGGACGACACACCGAGGAAGCAATACGGCTGGAGAAATACTGGCGTTTCGCCAGCCGTATTGCCACAGAGTAGGCCCGATAATGGGCTCTAAGCTGTGTTTGGTCATAGTCGCAGCGATATTTCCTCCATCTGCGCTCAAGCCGTCTCCCCAACCGTTTCATGGCCAAAAGCTCCTCTGTGTACCATGGAGCCTTATAGGCTCTGGGGGCAGGGAGAGGGTGCCTAGGTGCGATCGTGTCAACCGCCCGGGCCATCTCCTTGTACCACAAGGCAACCTGGGCTTCGACAGGAGCGCCGACCATATCAGCTGGAAACTCCCCTAGAGCATTCAGGAATCCTTCAGGACCCATAAGTCTCCGGGGGCGGATCATTTTAATTGATCCCCCACCCCTGCAGAGGGTAGTAGTGGCTGAGAGTCTAAATTTTACCAGGAAATGGTCCGACCATGACAACGGAGTCAAAGATAAATCCTCCACATCCGGAACACCACCCCCCTGTCCCGTAGAGAATACTAGGTCAAGTGTATGGCCTTTCTCATGAGTCGGGCCGATGACATGTTGAGACAGCCCCATGGTTGTCATGGCGGCCATGAAGTCCTGAGCTGCCCCTGATAAAGTGGCCTCGGCATGGAGATTGAGGTCCCCCAGTACCAAAAGTCTGGGGGTCCTCAACACCAGATCCGAGATCACCTCCGTCAGCTCAGGTAGGGAGACTGTTGGTAAGCAGCAGGGTGGGCGGTACACCAGCAGAATCCCTAGTCTGTCTCGCAAGCCCAGCACACAATACAGGCCCTCTAGACCATTTCCCAAGGGGACAGGGAGTCTGGAAAAATGGAAGGAATCCTTGTAGACTATTGCCACACCTCCTCCCCGCCCCTCCGGGCGACCCTGGTGTTGGACCAAGTACCCAGGGGGACATAACTGAGATAGAGGAACTCCTCCTTCTTCTCCCACCCAGGTCTCAGTAATGCATGCCAGGTCGGCCCCCTCATCCAAAATTAAGTCATGGATGAGGGCAGTCTTGTTTTTTGCCGACCTGGCATTTACCAACAATACCATGTGGCCCATACCATGATATGGTCACCTAGTACCATTTGGCTAGGAGTAGAGCTAGAAAGGGGGATAGGTGTAAGGTATCTAACCTCCTTTCTCCTACTCGGACATGTTCTACTCCTACCACCATATCTTCCCTTGCCGTATATTGTCTCTATTGGTTGCCCCAGAGACCCCTCAGACCCCCCTGTTTCCCAGCTTGTTCCCCAGCCAGTTCCTTCAGGGAATCTGGCAGCAGGCGAGAGCCCAGCCATAGTCCCACCGTCTCTCACTCGGTGAGCTGCGGAAGGCAGATGAGATTCGGCTCCCCCGAGTGCAGGAGTGCTGGTCTGAAAGGGCCCCAGAAGCAGCTCCAACTTAAAGCCTTCTTTTCCCCTTGAGCCAGGTGGCTGATGTAGGGAAGGGGGAGGGGGCAGCCAAGAAGCGACAGGGCCCAATCCTGCAGAGCAAAGGGTGACCTAGCCAGTTCCCTTGTCAAAAGGCTAGCAGCCGGCCAACCACAAACCCACCGTCTCTCACTCGGTGAGCTGCGGAAGGCAGATGAGATTTGGCTCCCCCGAGTGCAGGAGTGCTGGTCTGAAAGGGCCCCAGAAGCAGCTCCAACTTAAAGCCTT
Source organism: Pogona vitticeps (assembly GCF_051106095.1). NCBI lineage: Eukaryota > Metazoa > Chordata > Lepidosauria > Squamata > Agamidae > Pogona > Pogona vitticeps. The sequence goes on from NC_135784.1 coordinate 92,591,167, forward strand.
CTTTTCCCCTTGAGCCAGGTGGCTGATGTAGGGAAGGGGGAGGAGGCAGCCAAGAAGCGACAGGGCCCAATCCTGCAGAGCAAAGGGTGACCTAGCCAGTTCCCTTGTCAAAAGGCTAGCAGCCGGCCAACCACAAACCCACCGTCTCTCACTCGGTGAGCTGCGGAAGGCAGATGAGATTCGGCTCCCCCGAGTGCAGGAGTGCTGGTCTGAAAAGGCCCCAGAAGCAGCTCCAACTTAAAGCCTTCTTTTCCCCTTGAGCCAGGTGGCTGATGTAGGGAAGGGGAGGAGGCAGCCAAGAAGCGACAGGGCCCAATCCTGCAGAGCAAAGGGTGACCTAGCCAGTTCCCTTGTCAAAAGGCTAGCGGCCGGCCAACCACAAACCCACCGTCTCTCACTCGGTGAGCTGCGGAAGGCAGATGAAATTCGGCTCCCCCGAGTGCAGGAATGCTGGTCTGAAAGGGCCCCAGAAGCAGCTCCGACTTAAAAGCCTTCTTTTTCTCCTTGAGCCAGGTGGCTGATGTAGGGAAGGGGAAGGAGGTAGCCAAGAAGCGACAGGAGTGCTGGTCTGAAAAGGCCCCAGAAGCAGCTCCAACTTAAAGCCTTCTTTTCCCCTTGAGCCAGGTGGCTGATGTAGGGAAGGGGAGGAGGCAGCCAAGAAGCGACAGGGCCCAATCCTGCAGAGCAAAGGGTGACCTAGCCAGTTCCCTTGTCAAAAGGCTAGCAGCCGGCCAACCACAAACCCACCGTCTCTCACTCGGTGAGCTGCGGAAGGCAGATGAAATTCGGCTCCCCCGAGTGCAGGAATGCTGGTCTGCACACCTGCTCACAGCCAATATCCAGAGTCATAGGCTAAGCTCTCCTAGCCCTTCCTGGAAATGCTGGGGATTGAACCTGGGAACTCTAAATGAAAAATATGGGCTTTTACTCATTCATGTGGAAACTGTAAAATAATGTCCATGTACCTATCAATTCTAAAGGAAATCAACCCCGAATGCTCATTGGAAGGACAGATCCTGAAGCTGAGGCTCCAGTACTTTGGTCATCTCATGAGAAGAGAAGACTCCTTGGAAAAGACTTTGATGTTGGGAAAGTGTGAAGGCAAGAGGAGAAGGGGACGACCGAGGATGAGATGGTTGGACAGTGTCATCGAAGCAACCAACATGAATTTGACACAACTCCGGGAGGCGGTGGAAGATAGGAGGGCCTGGCGTGCTCTGGTCCATGGGGTCACGAAGAGTCGGACACGACTAAACAACTGAACACACACACACACTCATTTATCATCCTTCAGACTGAAATATAGTCTATGCATATAATCAGACCGGGGAGACATAGTTTGACATCCCATGTTAGCTCCCTCCCTGGACAAGCGACACAGGGCTTTCAAGCAGAAACTGCATGGCATCTACCAGAGCATCCTACTCTAAACCCAATCAATTGCATTCTGTCAGAAAAAAATGCATTTCTTTCTAATGTATGGGGTGGAGAAGCAGGGGGCTGTGAATCAGTTTTCTACAAAAATTTCAAGCTGTGTCAATTGTAATTTCTAATCAATTCTGGTTGCATCATCCTGTTTTTCTTTTCATCAAATTTGCACCAACTTGGCTCCTTTCATTTAACGACAGAGGTGTTTTTAAAGTTATTTGTCCCCTTTCTGTGGGCAAAACTAAGATTTGCTCTCTGTGAGTTCATATATGACTACAAAGCAGATAGATGCCCAGTTTAGTGCCAATTCATTTTGTGAAATTTCAGGGCAGAGGCGTGGAAGCTGCTGTGATGTCAAAGAAGGACCCTCCAGAAATAAGTGCAAAATAGTGGATGTGTGTCAGAGAGGTGATGTAGAGTCTCAGTGACAAATTTAAAAGCTGATGTAAGAATTTTAGTAGCAATAGCAGATCTGCAGCATGCAAAACAATGGAACAGTATTGTGTGGTTCTGAGCATGTCTAAATGATGTGTCATGAATGAACGAGCGGGAATGAATCCCAACATTTAGGATTCTCAAGCTGACAGAATTCTGTCTCCTGAAATTCCAGTACCAAAGTCTGAGACACAAAAAGTGGACACCAAAACCCAAGCCACAGGGTAAAACCTGTGTCTTGTAAGCTTAAAAGCAGACTTTCAAACCTTGGATCCACTGTCTCAATGCATGTTGGCATTCATCTGATGCCAGTGTATGTTTATGTATGCCTGTGTTTACACACAGAGAGATTTCTATTAAATCCTCCCTGGACTTTTGGAAGGTTCTGGTAAGGTGCTTACCTGAGGCTTAGCATGAGTTCATTTGCCAGCACAAGAGTGTATTTCATCCTCTTAACAATATCAACTCCCCAAGCAACAGAAATCTTGCCATACTGCATTCATTCCCCCGTAAACAATAGCTTCACAATTTACCGTTTTCTTGCAGTTTCTTCACAGCAACCATAGCACTACATGTCATATCATGATATCTGATTGCTTCTCAAGCAATGGTACTGCCACTTCCTCTCCCTTGTTAGTCATTAGCTACCATGAAATCTGATCCAGAGCTTGTAGGGCAGAATTGGAGGGCAGTATGAGGGACCTCAGGATGGAAATCTGTTTCACTTGTGGATACTGTTCCACTAAAAGGAGGTACTGTGATAGGATTCATAGATGTAGCAACTAGCCTGAACATAATATGTTGCACATTTTATACTTCATTTTTATGTCTTCCAGAATGTCAGTAATTTGATCTAGATTCTGTTTGTGGATGCACAGACTTTCCCAATACAGTACTAGTGTCCCTATCTCTAAAAGCAGAGTCTTATGCAGAGATCTGGAAATAATTTTCTAAAAACCCCACGAGTCTTCTGCATTTGCCCTCAAAAAAGAATAGGGAAAGTGCTGACAGTGCCACTCCAAGAATTGCTGATGGGAAATCTTTCCTGATCATCAGTACTGGAAAAAAAAAGACTGATATTTGCTCAGTTACTCAGGACAGGTTTTTTTCTGGCATATTACATTCTGCTCCATTGCTGGGGGGTACAGGGAACTGACTCTATATCAGTGGCTGTTAAAGTGAGATGATCACACTCTGCTCAGCTTTTCTAACAGTTTCTGTCTTCAAATTAAGTATGTGGGCCAGCACCCACCCACCCCCAAGATGTTGCCAAGGGATCATTTGATGCCCCAAATATTTCATAAGACCTTAGGGCAATTAAATGTATCCTTCTTACTTAGAGTTTTTCAATCTGCAAAGGGATCTGGTTTCATCTTGTTAGGTTTCCTTTTACAATGGTTCAGCTGAGCCAGGGTCACTAAAATTCACTCTGAGTCAAAGATGTGAAAGTTAGCAGAGAAGGGTTAACAACAGTTTAATTTACTGTTAACAGCTTCATGTCAATCTCAGGAACAACTCACTGTTAGTTAACTGTTAACCTTTTTCTTAACAACATTTTTTAACACACATCAAAATTATATGAAGTTAAAAGCTGTAGTACCAAAGGGAGAGGCTTCCCTCCCATTTAAGCCTGCTTCTTAGGCTGTTATTTGATGGCCACCAGGCATGCTAATACCTCTTTTTCTCTCCCACCTGTATGGTGTCTGAAATTCAGTAGTCTAAACACCACAACTAGAATAGGCCTACTGAATCAGTAGAATGTGCACATCATTAAACCCCCACTGATTCAGTGGACCTACTCTGGTTGTAACTATAAAATAAATAAACAAAAATAAATAAACTACTGGATTTCAGTCATTAGATGGTAGAAAAACAGCGAGCCAAGCTCATTGATTCAAATATTTGCTCCTTTAATATTAGAGTTAAAGGAAAGGTTGCTATCTTCTCTGTTTTTACACATGCGACTGAGGGGAAGATTCTGAACTCTTGTGACTGCAGAGAGTGGAAGGTAAAATAATTAATATGTGGTGCACACCTGCTCTTCTGCTTACCATGTTTACATTATCATTGTACTGCTTCTGAGATAACATTTTCATGTGGGGAATTGTAGAAGGGCTAGCCATGTTATAAAAAGTTTAAAAAACAGAGGAAAAAATCATATTAAATGTCCACGAAAACTCATATTAAAAAAAATATGAACTTTAAGTTGCCATCATATTTTTGTCTTTTTTTTACTTTTAATTTCTGTTTTGCTTTTAGCTTTAATTGTCACGTCCCAAGCATCATGGGATGACTATTGTAATGTAGTTATTTTGGCACATAAGATTTAACATTCATATGGCCTATCAGATAAGAATATTATCATTTTTTTTAACAGCCTGCTTTTAAAAGGGTTCACGAGCAGCTTCTCTTTCCCTCTCATCCCCATCACCTCGTTTCCACTCGTACTTGACCTGAAGAATCAGGAGAGGCCAGCTATACCAGCACGTTATCACCAACCTGGAGTAAATTGAAACCAAAGGAGTAATCTTGATTTACATCCCACTTCACTGGCCCAGATTTGCCAGTCTCTGGTTTCTCATTCAAAGAGATTTCAGTGTGAAAATGTGAGCTCCAGTGCATGAAGTACTTATAAAACAATTCTAAAATATGGTCTGTGTTTTTGTGTGTGTCTCCGCATGTGTATATGTTAAAGAGAGATAGAGCATGTATTTCCAGCACTCCCATTTAAAGTTCTATGTGCACAACAAACATACAGACACCTTTTTGCACTGAGCCAGTGAGCCCTGGCACCACCTGGCCAAAGGAAAATGATGGGCACTCAGACCTTAAACCAGCTGCAAACAAAAAAATCAAACTTCCTTCTTCCTCAGAACCTCTTGCCCTGAGATTTCTCTCCCAGTCAGGAGACCTAGAGAAGTGTTGGGATTCCTTGAGACTGCAGCCAGTCCCTTGATATCTGACAAGTCTAGACAGTTGTGGAGATAACTCTGGGAAGGAAGACTAGACACCCTCTACATCACTCTACAGTTCCTTGTAGGAAGCCCATGACAGAAATGTAATATTAAATATTAATTAATTTATTAGTTTATAAAATATAACCAGTGGAAACTTGCCCTATCAAATCAAAAGTATGTTTGGTACAACAGAAATCAGAGATTGTATGTTAGTAAAAATAAAATTAATTGTTAATGAGCCAAAAAAATCTAACCTTTTTAACGTTTACATTAATTTTTAATTCCATTTTACATTTCTGTTAGTTATGTACCATCAAGTTGGAGTTTACTGATAGTGGCCCTAACAGGGCTTTCAAGGTAAGGGAGATATTTAAGGAGTAGTTTTATCAGTTCCTCTCCACCACATCACACTGTGTACCCATAAATGTATACTGTATTACTATACTAAAATTGATGTTACTATTGATGTTGCTATGTTTAAAACCATATCAGTCCAGAATGGTGGTTGAACATCTCATCTGTAATTTTACTCATCTTCTCCATCTTGTCCTTTTTTCAAGCTGTGGAGAGACAGGAGCAATGGAGTGAACTCCATTCTCACCTCTCCATTATAACGTATTGTCTTTATTTCCCCAACTAAAGAATAAATAAATAAATAAATAAATAAATAAATAAATAAATAAATAAATAAATAAATAAATAAATAAATAAATAAATAAATAAATAAATAAATATTAAAAAGCAGTTTTCCAAGGAAGGGAGATTAATAGGTTCTATATTATGCTCTTTAAGTCTTGTTTCCCATCTGACCCTCCTTGAGTCTTCTTATAGGAACCTCTGTTCAAGTCTATGTTTCTCACACACAGAACCGGTTTGCTCTGCCTCCGGTATTTTCATTCAGATTAGGGAGACATTTACAGTAAATTCCCCCTTTTCTGGAGCACACAGTTTTCTGAAGACCGAACAAACTGCCCTGGCAACATTCCACTGTTTCCTCTCTTCGGGCAGGACATTCCTGGAGGAAGTTGGAAGATTCCCCCCCCCCCATGCAGCTAACTCCATCTATATTCAGCTGCTGCCATTCTTGTTGCCTTGACAACAGGCTGTCTTTCCTGCACCTTACCTTCCTTGGCTAACACTAATCCAATGCATTGCTGAAGAAACATTCATGAAATTGAAGTCAAACATGCCCATTTTTAAAAGTCATTGCTATTTATGTGAGGGGACCAGGTAAAAGCTGGAATAAAACAGAACGGAATGGAATGGAACAGGGACTTCTTAATAAAAACTGATGCCAAAAAGAGTGGGATGCAGTGGACAAACATCTGAACAACATTTTAGACCTCAAATATTTTTTAAAAATCTTTCATTAACACTTTATTGCTAAGAAACATAATTAGTTGTAATATGTTAGCACCGACCTCTGGTGGGGGGAGGTTAAGCATGTTAGGTCTATTGAGAAAGTAACTGGCCACTTCAGCTAAATAATGCTTAGCAATGGAATATCATGCGGTATATCCAGCAGTGGTTCCTCCCTGGTCAGATATACTGTAACATATTATTTTTGTAAATGCGAACATGTTTGAAATTTGTAGACCTGTACGAATGTTTGTATTTCTGTGTCTTGCCAGTCTCTTCCTCTGGTGGTGCTCTGCAACTTCCCCAAGGCTGCACAGTCGGCATGCTTGCATGCTTAGGGTGGTCTCAGCTGGCTTGTTATCCAGGACTACAACCTATGATCTTCTAAATACCTATTTTAGTTAATTTAGTTACTTTAAACTCTGTTGCTGTTGTTTTCCTTTTTGGAGGAGCACATTATTTCCTCAGCTTGACTTACGCAGCTACTTTCCTTTCATATTCACTGGAAAACAGGTGCTTATTTTGTCCTCTCTTCCTCAGATAAATAGAACAGTCCTTCAAATATCTCTTTCCATTTCCCTGTTGTGTCATCCAATTTGATCCCCCAGAAGGGACAAATGCCACATCCTGTAGAGACTCTCTTTTTTTGCAAGCATTTTCATCTTACAGACTTGCTCTCTGACTGCAATTGCTTTGTGAACAATATCCCCATCAGATGATCAGCGAGCAGCAGGAAGCAATTTGAGTGGCATTGGGTAATGAAAAGCATATATACTCTAATCACAACATGAAAGCTGTGTTCTTCTTAGAGAATTTTTTTAAAATGATGAGTTGCATCTTATGCTGAGATCCCAGCTGCAGATGAGTTTTCTAAAGGACAAACAGATAAAGACAGATAATTCTTGCCATCAGCAGTTTTCTGTGGCACTCAGCTTTACTTTATCTACTTCTGCAGCTTGGTGCTTCTGCATATTAGCCCCATCCTTGCCTGTTCTGTAAAAGAACTCAATACTCCTTGAATAGAGATTATAGGGGGAAAATTAAAATAAATTAAAATATAAAAAAATTAAAAGACAAAAATGTGGTCGCACTTAAAAAACTGTTAGAGTTTAATGTAAGCTTTCATGGACAAGTCCAGTTCCTGAGACATAAGAGAGAGAGAGAGAGAGAGAGAGAGAGAGAGAATATGGCAAATGTTTATACACGACACACAGAGATTATACTTGGTTGGATTGTAAGAAAATCAATGGGCATTTAAAAGTGGGGTGATAGCCTCTTTGATAAACAGGTATGTTCCATTAAAGCTTGTGCTATAAAGCAGTGGTCCCCAACCTTGGGCCTCCAGATGTTCTTGGACTTCAACTCCCAAAAATCCTGCCCAGCAGAGGTGGTGGTGAAGGCTTCTGGGAGTTGTAGTCCAAGAACATCTGGAGGCCCAAAGTTGGGGACCACTGCTATAAAGGATGTAAGAATCTCTGAACAGAGAGTGGTAACTGATGTTCATATGGTTCATGCTAATAGATTCACAGTGTACAGTTTGCAGTTGTGATGAAGAAGATGTAGTGGGATGATGGGTAGGGTCTATTTTTTATAGAAAGGAAAAAAAGCTTACAGTTAGCTTACTTTTTTAAAGGATCAGCCAACATGCCAGAAATAAAGGACCAAGCTTTTGGATTATACAGAATTTTTCATCAGGCTAAACTAGGGGATGTAGGAAGAAATAGCGAAACTGCTAATTAAACTGGGTGTTGTAGCCAACAGATCTGTAAATTAGAATCACTCCCAAGATACAGATGTTGGACAGAATGAATTATGAGTAAATGATCAAGTGTCTGGGCAGACCTTGCTAGGCGTACTGGGATGAAGGGTGTTGACAAAATTAAAGAGAGAGAAAGGAGGGGAAAGAGAGCAAAGATGAAGAAGAAAAATACTGTATCACTTTAAAAGCGAATGAATTTATTTCAGTATGATATTGTGTATTATAGGAAGGCCTGCCAAGATTTTGGATTAACAATCAGCCTGAAGAAAACACAAGTCATGGGCCAGGGCGTGGTTTCACCTCCCTCTATTACCATCTCCACGCAAGAATTGGAGGTTTTTCATGACTTCGTGTACCTTGGCTCAACCATCTCTGACACCCTCTCTCTGGATGTCGAGCTGGATAAACGCATTGGGAAAGCAGCTACCATGTTCTCTAGGCTCACAAAGAGAGTATGGCTTAATCAGAAGCTGATGGCATATACCAAGATCCAGGTCTATAGAGCCTGTGTCCTGAGCACACTCCTGTACTGCAGTGAGTCCTGAACACTTTGTGCATGGCAGGAGAGGAAGCTGAACACATTCCATATGCATTGTCTTTGATGAATTATTGGCATCATCTGGCAGGACAAAGTTCCAAATATATATTACTGAAACAATGATGTCTACATTGGCTTGTGCCTCTCGTGAGAATGGCTGACTGTCAGATTTCAAAAAAAGGACTATACCATCACATTCCCTGTGAAGAGAGAACTTGCCCATGTGGCTCCATGGAAGCAGAAGATCTAATTCACTACGTAATTAATTGCCCCACATACAAAGACCTAAGAGCAAACTTGTTCAGAGAGATAGGCCTCGTAACCAACAGGTAAATGTAAAGCTTCCCCTTGACAATTTGTCCAGTCATGTCCGATTCTAGGGGGTGGTGCTCATTCCCATTTCCAAGCTGTAGAGCCAGCGTTTGTCTGCAGGCAGTTTCCATGGTCATGTGGCCAGCGAGACCAACAGACCAGGTGCTTATCTGATAATTTTTTATGAGATAGAGTACCACGTATAACAGAAAAAGTAACCTGCTTCAGAGTGTCAATTTTAAGAAGGAAATACTGTAGTGATAAGAACCTGATTGATTAACTGGATTTAACTTACTTTTAATATTAGTTTTGATTTGTATTTAGATGATTAATGCTTCTGTTTTAATTTATTTGTAATGTGTGCTTGTAATGGCTAAGGCCACACAAATAAACTTGCATTTGGTTTGATTCCAAAAGATTTCCTGTATGGAGAATTAGTGCAGGGAAAGCGCCCCAGAGGGAGACCACAGCTGTGATACAAGGACATCTGCAAGTGGGATCTGAAGGCCTTAGTAATGGACATCAACAGATGGGAAACCTTGACATCTGAGCATTCAGCCTGCAGGCGTGCAGCATGGCTTCTCTCAATTTGAAGAAATACTCATTCAGCAGGCCGAGGCAAAGAGGCAGTCCCAAAACCAGCAAAATCAGGGAGCTGGACAGATTCTATTTGTCTTCATTGTGGAAGGGATTGTGACTCTCGAATTGGCCTTCTTAGCCACACTAGACACTGTTCCAAGACCTCTATTCAGAGCACATTGCCATAGTCTCTTGAGACTGAAGAATGCCTACACTATTGTGGATATCATAACACGATTCATCAAATAACATTTATGAAGATAGAAAGGCTATGTGGAACAGAGAACAGAGTCTGATTCTCTGTTGCAACACCATGGCCTACAGAATCACAAATTCCAACCACTTGAAACAAATAAATGAATAATAATTTGGAATCCAAAACATTGTTACCTGAACAATTACAAGTCACCCGCCATGTACAGGTTTATCTGTCTCTTAATATAGCTATGGCTATACAAACACAGAACCCTGAGACACTGCTGATCTGTTTCAAATGTCAAGTTCTCCTGCATGGCTAGGACAAGAAGGCTTTCTAGCATCCCCCCATGGTCCAGCTTTAAAAAGTTTCTCATATTATATATTCTTATGCCAGTTCCCAGCTTCCCATGAATCTGCCGTGCACCGACCAGTACAAGTATTAAAAAAAAAAAAAAAGGAAGAAGAAAATTACTGGGGAGGTGAAAAGATAGTCCCTGTCACTACTTTCACATTAAGCAATCAAAATCCACATCAAGGATTCACACGCATACTCTATTGTAAGTGTAATAAAAACTCAGTATAGCTACCTAAAAGAAAAAAAATCTAGAATGCAGCTACATAGCACCCTCCCTTTACTGTACCTGGGTGCAAAATAGTAGCACAGTTGAAATATATAGGCTGGTGAGGTTGATGAGAGATCTCCCAGGGGCTCAGGAGTGGGAGTTTTCAGTGAAGGTTTGAGCTTTGGACTGGGGCTTCAGAGATCAAACGATTACAGTGGTGTTTCCTTCTTCTGCTAGAGCAACTGGCACCAAGTTTTTTCTTTCTTTCCAGATTTTATCCTTCTAACCCCAATTCCCAAACTTCAGCATAAACTTTACTAATTTGTAGAGGTACAGGAGATGATCCATGAGGACTGGGGGCTTTTGGAACCATCTTTGTTCTGCTTCAGACGTGCACCAGTATTCTTACTGCACCCCATTTGAACATTTTGATCTGGAGCTGTTGCACATCCCTGCTTCTAACATACAGTAGAGACACTCAAATCATGTTGCTGGAGTAGGAGAATTCATGCCAGGTTGTCCTGCAGGGTCAAGGTAGGTTTTCCTGATGAGAACAGAGATATTTGTGACATTTCTTCATACCCCTGGTTTTGACATAAAAGGTACGCAGAAAGAGCTTCTGCTGTGTATCCTGACATATTTCTTTGCAATAAATTTAAGCACACAAAACCCCTCCCAACATTCTTTTTTTTTCCTTTTCAACATTCTTCTAATACTAGAAATAGGGTTAAAGGAAACCAGACATGTCTTGTGGCACTTTGTAAAGTGGGAGATGTATATCTGCGTATATAATTGCCAAAGTAGGGAAAGAGGATTTTTGTTTTATTAATGGAAGTAAATAAATTAATTGCTGTTAAATTTGAACACATCCTCCACAGAGATTCAAGGAATCATCTACAAACCTCATTGTACACAGTCACAAAATAAACTGAACCATATTTAACACAGATATGATAAACAAGGGCAATTAAAACTTGGACTCCCTCACACACTCATGCATAACTTTATTCAGAAATGGAAACAGCTTTTTAAAAAAAAATCTTAAAGGGTAAATGAAATATCACTACATATATCAGCTGGATTTCATTATGATTGCAATTTTATTGCTGCGCTTCAAGAGGGAGATTTAATCTTTTGCTTCAATATGCACCACTCTATATGACAAACAAATAAAATTGAACGATGAGACGGATGTGCAGCAGTGTTTGCACTAAAGCATACACTTGCCAAGTAATTGTACTAATCTTGACAATGCATATTTGGTGCTGTGTTCAGAATGTTAAATGGAATTATAATATCCAGAAGGACAAGTTATTTATGAAGATTTCAAGGGCCTGCAGCCTGACTCTAGCCAATGCCTTCAGTAGATATACTTCGAGAAGAATTCATACCCCACCAACTAAATTTCTTTATGGCCTAGGCAAGCTATCAGCTCTGCCTCACTTTTATTTAACCCTCTTATTTAAAAAAAGAAAGACCTTTCATTTTACTACCCCAGGAGTCACTTTTTTGCTAAAACATTGTTACCTGAATAATTACAAGTCACTTGTCATGAAGAGGTTTATCTATCTATAATATAACCATAGATATACAGACACAAAAACACACACAGAGATGGCATAAAGTGGCTGAAATCCTGTTGTGTGTGACTAAAGATAAAACAGATAATGCCTGTGGAGATTTCTTAACTTAAACCAATCCACCACTAAAAGTTATACTGTATTTTTCACTCCATAAGACGCACCAATTTTTTAGGAGACGAAAACAGGAAAATATAATCTGTTTTCTTCGTTCCATAAGACGCACAGACTTTCCACCCCCCTGTTTTGTGGGGGAAAAGTGTGTTTTATGGTGCGAAAAATACAGTACCTTCTGTGTAACTGCATAACAGGATATTGACCTGTATATCACTGACAGTCAGTGTTAAAAGAGAAGTATGTAAGCTTGTATTATTTTTTCCAGCAGAAGGTAAGTTTTCTTCCACAAACAGTTTATTACTCATAAAGGTAATGGAGTCTTCTGTTTGTGGCATGAAAACATTCAGTCAGTTGCAACATGATCCTGGATGAGTTATTGCTCGCTGGAGAAGAAGTCCATGGACATATTCATCAACTATGTGTTTGTATGGATTTGCAAATTATTTGCAGCCTGTATGAGGTGGGTAGGAACAGAAAATATAACCCACATGACAGTTGCTTTGTGGTGGAAGCAAGGATAGGGAAAACTAGCAAATCAGTACACCATATACATAGGTATAATACACATAATACACATGGCATAGAATTGCTCTAGCTTATTTTTGCATTTTGTACTATGCAATGTATCCAGGGATTTCCCCCCTTTCCATATAGAATTTATTTATTATGATCAGGTGACCAGCTCATAAAACATAATTATGATTAAAATATACAAAATACAGTTTACAAATGTACAACCAATTCATACAACATATTATGTGGCTAAAATATACAAAATGCAGTTTAAAAATATAAAGTCAGTTCATAAAACATAGTATGTGGTTAAAATACACAAAATGCAATTAAAAAAGTGTACAGCCAGTTCATAAAACATAGAAATATTTCCTCCCTTCGGTTGGGGCCACAACATTTCTCTACGCTTGACAGTAAACCACCCTCATGTTAGACCCATCAAACTGTGAACTCAGGAAACTATAAGAGAGCGTTGTGCCATACTATGCAATGTAGAAGTGTAATGAAATGAAAACATTACACTTTAAAAGAAGTTCTGTAATGAATCTGTCTGCAAGTAAGAGGGTGATAATATAGGAGTCTCATGGCACAGTGGATAAAGTGCAGTACTTCAGTGAAGACTCTGCTCCTGAATTGAATTTGATCCTGGGCTCAGGTAGCTGGCTCGAGGTTGACTCAGCCTTCCATCCTTCCAAGGTTGGTAAACTGAGTACCCAGTTCACTGCAAAGGGAATATGTAGCCTGTATAATCAAATTGTAAACTGCCCAGAGAGTGCTTTAAGCACTACGGGGCAGTATATGCTGTATTTGCTGGCATACAAGATGACTTTTTGGCCCTGAAAAACATGCCTCCAAGTGGGGGGGTCGTCTTGTACACCGGGTGCATGTCCAGCAAACCCTCCCTCTCTCCCAGCGAAGTCACTTATCTGGTAGTAAGACTGAGTAGAGCCCCGCTGCTAGCCTGGGAACAGCCTGACTCTAGCGCTGAACAGCTGACTGCTGGGAACAGCAGAGAGGTGGCAGCCATTTTGAGATGCGACCACATGGCTGCTGCCTCTCAAAATGGCTGCTACCTCTCTGCTGTTCCTTCTTCCAGCAAACCCTGGCTCTCTCCGAAAAGGAACCAAAAGGGGAAAAAGGAACTCTCCCCATGATGCAGACAAAGCAGAATCACGCATGCGAAAGAGGGGGTAGTCTTATACAGCAAGTATATAACAAACTCTACATTCTGAGTGGGAATGTTGGGGGTGGTCTTATACACCCAGTCGCCTTATACACCGGCAAATACGGTAAGCAGCACACTTTGTTTTGCTTTGTTTTACCTTTAGAGCTGTTTCCTCATAAAGTACATTTGGAGCAGGTTAGTACTTTACCATGGTCTTAAAGGAGTTGTAGTCCACGAACATCTGGGGACCCAAGGTTGGGAACCACTGCTTTAATGTGTCAAGTTACTTACTTTGTGAGGAAATGTTATTTCATAATGACCTTTCCCTGTGATGACTTTAATGGAGTGCTGGCTAATGGTTTTGCAGTGACTTTTAGTTTATTAGTGGTCAGACCTTATTTTGTGAAGCACAATGCACATTTTCAGGATTGTATTTTTATACTACCCTTAATTATGTATGCAAACAAAATTTCAAACATTGACAGCCTCTCTCCAAGTGTCATATGAGCTGATTCAGAAGGATTCTTCTCAAAATTTTCTCAGCAATATTTAGAAGTGAAATGGTTAAGCGGTTGTCAGAAAGTCGATGGTTTCTTTTCTTTTATGCAGGTGGACATTTTTGCATCTTTGAAGTCCTGGATGATTTTGCCTTGTATCTACTTTTCACAAAACAGGTGAATCCATTGTTAGAGAAATTTATCACCACCTTTTTTCCCCATTTGAATTGCATCTGCCCTGGGACTTTCCCCCTGGAGTGTTGGCTAATGGTGTTTTGTGTTTCTTCCAGAGATGGGAGGAGATCTACTGAAGTATTGATCATCAGTTGTGCAGCCTACTAATCACTTCTTCACTAATTTCATATGATCTGCTCAACAAATTCTGAATGCTCATCTCTGCAAAATCTGTGACTTTCTCTGATGAGTACTGAGTTGTCAGAGCTGGGGGGGAGGGCAACATTCCCACAAATTGGGGCCATAGATGGTTTTTACTGAGTCAAAGCATTTCTTAGATCCACAAAGTCCTAAATCTGCCCTCCCTTCCTGCCAAGTGATGAGTTCTGCATCTTTTGTAGTTTAGACTGTAACTTGTGATGAATTTTGCAGAAAGCAGCTTTATTGGAAAATGATTTGTTGAGCTGATATATTTCATGTGGTTGATGTTTTTGTTCAAAAGGTTTTGCAATTTCCTCATTATTCTCCTCAAACCAATCCTGAGGAACATAAGTCCAAGAATTCTCATGGCAGTTGTAGATACAGTATTGTGGAAAGTTGTCCGCCAATCGTCAATGCTTCTATTTCCAGCTGGATTTTTTTCTGTATTTGCATTTAATTCTGTCTCCATCATCAAGCTGGATTTCCTTGTGACTTAGCTTTTTTGATGCTCACTTTCATTTTTGGGCATGGTGGCAGTTCTATCTGTATGTTCATTTTGGAGATGGTCTCTTTTTTTGTTCAACACTTCTGAAGGTGTACATTTAAGTGATGCATTCATTTTGACCATCTCTACATCGACCAATGACAAAGCTTTAAAATGCTAGTATTAGGACCCTGGATGCACCCAGGTTGTTTTGTTCTGGTTTGTGAGTAAAAAATGTATTTGTGATTTAAAAATTGTATTAATTGCAATTTTCAAATCCTCGAGAGAAGCGAATCATTGCTGTTACAGTTTCCAGTGACATGCTTTCCAGGGACTCCATTCTACATTTGATTATTGGAGCCAACTTGGGCATTAAAGTCACCAAGAATGATCAGCTTGTCTGATCTTGACAAGCTATCAAAGGCAGAATGAAGTTCATTGTAAAAATTCTCTTTGTGTCATCACAATTCAATTTATCTTTGACATCATAACATTAGATTATAGGGTTTGGCACAACACTAGTATAAAACTTGTGATATAAACTACCAGAAGGATGTGTGGAACTATATCCCAGGATAGATCTTTGTCAAAAAATATCTCATTTTAAATAGTCTATTTTAACTTAATACAGACCTCATCTTCTCCTGGTCACTTCTTAGTATAGACAATCCTAGCTTCTGTTTTTTCATTGCATATTTGCTTTAAAGGAGTTATTTCTAGACATTTAGTCCATTCTATTAATATAACTTTTTAATGGACAATATGATGATACACATATTCAACTTCACTACCACATCTCTACTTCACCAAAAAGGTTATTCATAAAGAAAAGCATACAATTATCAGAAACACTGACTGTTATGTGGAAAATAATGCAGAAGCAATGTACTGCATTATATAAATGGATATTTATCTGTGGTTTGCACATTATCACACTACCCTGTTTCCCTGAAAATAAGACCTAACCTGAAAATAAGTCCTAATATGATTTTTCAGGATGCTCATAATATAAGGCCTACCACCAAAATAAGCCCCACTTAAGTGAAACCCCGTCCTCCACCATTGTGCAGCCACCAGAAGAAGATGACATGACTGTATTTGAATAAATATAGATTGTTGTACATGAAAAAAAATCCCCTGAAAATAAGCCCTAATGCGTTTTTTTGGAGCAAAAATTAATATAAGACCCTGTCTTATTTTCAGGAAAATATGGTACTATCTAAAAATATCTCTTCACTTCTGCAGTTAGTGTCAAACTTCATCCAGGTAGAATAATCCAATCATAATTTGAACAGAATTTCCAGGATGTTACCAGCCTTGAAATTCAGTTGCTAAAATCCTGTTGATTAGCATATTAAATCATACTAGAATAGGCCAATTGAAGCACTGGGGATTTGGTCAGTCAACTCTTCCTGAAGTTTCATTGATTTAAATGGTCCTGTGACTTGCTGTTATAAAATGTGTTGCAACTAGAGTAGGTCTCTTTGATTCGATGGGACTTCTGGAGCAGTTTACTCACCAAATCTGCATTGGCTCACTGAGCCTACTGTAGTATTTATTTATTTATTTATTTATTTATTTATTTATTTATTTATTTATTTATTTATTTATTTAAATTTATATCCCACCCATCTGGTATATTCTACCACTCTGGGCAGCTTACAGAATATCAAAACAATTAAAAAACATAAAAACATTAGCATACAACAATAACAAATAGTGCAGGAATAAATAAATAATAAATAGCAAAGCAAAAGAAATCAGTAGTTGACAGGAGGGAAGGCCTGGATGTACATCCATGTTTTCAGCTGGCATTTGAAAGTACCCAGTGTAGGGGCCTCGCGAATCTCCGGAGGAAGGTTGTTCCAAAGGCAAGGAGCCACCGCTGAGAAGGCTCGGCTTCGAGTCTTTTCCCTCCGGGCCTCCTTCCGCGTCAGGCTCCTCAGCCTCACTTCCTGGCTTGCACGGGTGATCCGAGTAGATCTTGGTGGGAGCAGGTGCTCCGCCAAGTATCGAGGTCCTAAAGCGTTTAGGGCCTTATAAGTAAGCATTAGAACTTTGAATTCAATGCGGAAACGGATGGGCAGCCAGTGCAGCATGGCCAGAACAGGAGAAATATGTTGGTGTTTTCTCACTCCAGTAAGAAGTCTGGCCGCTGCATTCTGCACCACTTGAAGTTTCCGCATAAGCCTCAAAGGCAGCGCGTTACAGTGGTCTAATCTTGAGATTATGAGCGCATGTACCAAGGTAGTGATCGCCCCCATGTCAAGGTAGGGTAGCAGCCGGGTAATCCGCCAAAGGTGGAAAAAGGCGGTGCGAACTACCGACGCCACCTGGGTTTCCATGGTGACATGTAGTATAATTTACTACACTAAACAACAGGATTTTAAGCAGCATATTCCCCACTTCCTGACTTACAATGTTCATGTAAATTGATTTATTTTGAAATGGACTTACTTGTGGCAAGACAGCATTCTACTGGCATTTGTGCTTCCACTATTACAATAGATTTTGGATTGTCATAATACTATCAGTGTATTGACATTGTACAATTAATTACCTGGAAGATACTGGAACTCATGACAAAGCTAAGTGCACTAACAGATGTTCAACAAGGAAGAGAAATGGTCCAAATAGTCTAGTGTTTCTAATGTGTGAACTAGAAGACATGCTTATGAACACAAATAAACAGAGACAGTGGCATCTGTGAGTCATTCTATTCCAGTGAAAAGAATGAAGGACCCGGTCATTCAGAATTCCTTTCTCTTTTTTTAAAAGCAGTTTTTCTGTCCTACTGAAAAATACTGTTTGCTCCTCTACGTTCTGAGTTGCTGCATTCATTTTGTTGAAGGTCTACCATCCATCTGCAATTGATGTTAAACTGTGAGCAACATACCAAGGATAGTTGTAGGTAACCTACAACGACTATCGGATCCCATGAAAGCCTTCCAGAATGTACTAAGGATACTTTTTTTCTGTTTGCTAGTGCCATTTCTTTTTCAAGCAGTTATTTCGCTAAATAATGGCAGAAAACTTTGAGTGAATTTGACCAAACACAGGCTAGGGCCCACCAGAAGGTCTATTGGGGGCAAAAAAAGAAAAAAAGAAAAAGAAAAAACAAGGAAAGAAAACTTTCTTCTCTGCCACCATTGAGTCTGCACAAAATTGTCCAGTGGAGCTCATTTGAGTGCCTCGGAACCTTTGGGGGGGGACATAAGAAGGGACTGTGGAGCACTCAATGATTTGGATTTTATTGTATTTCAATAAAGCTACCAGAATTCTAACTGGAATTCTTGTAGTAAAAACAACCTCCAAAATCTCATGCCTATTAGGGTACAAATTTATTGTGATTTAAGATATATGTATTTTTAGTTGTTTATGCCACCTTGTATTGCTTCACAGGGAGAAAGATGTGAGCGATAGGTAGGTAGGTAGGTAGGTAGGTAGGTAGGTAGGTAGGTAGGTAGGTAGGTAGGTAGGTAGGTAGGTAGATAGATAGATAGATAGATAGATAGATAGATAGATAGATAGATAGATAGATAGATAGATAGATAGATAGATAGATAGATAGATAGATAGAATGAATGAATGAATGAATGAATGAATGAATGAATGAATGAATGAATGAATGAATGCTGGAAATCTTTCACCTCTTCTGGCCGCTGGGGAGATTCTCATGAGTTTGTTTTTGAAAAGAATAATGCTAACTAAAATAAAACAAGTAAAAAAACTTGCTAGATGTTTCATTCTTTGGACTCCTGATGTTGGTAGGCAAGTTGCAATCTCCCACCACTACTAACAGTAAGTAGATGATGAATTATGTGGAAGCAGGAAGCTAGTATTAAAAGTTGTTCCAGTTTAGTTGCCCTACTGAAGAATACTAACTTAATTCCCCCACTTTTTTTTAGTTTAAAGAAGCTCTTCATATGGAATTATCATTTTGTTTAACCCACACAATTAATCACTGCAGCTAATTATAATTTCTTGCATTTGAGTGCTTCCATCTACTGAACACTAAGCATATTTCCAAACTTTCAAAATACAGGTCTGTTGATTTTAATGGACTTACTCCCAACCTCAGAAAGAGATGCATTTACAACAAGCCTTTGCTATCTGCAGATCTAACTTCTTGTTTTCTTGTGTGTTACATAGTTTGCATAACTGTATACAGATTTCATAACATCCTTCAATTTTTTTACAATTTACCTTTTCAGTGGCATTGGTAAGTCATGCAAAGGATTTTGTTAAACAGAGAAATGAAATAAATCATGTTTCATCCCACAGCAATGCTAAACAATAGATGCGGGAACATTTATGTTAGAAGGTCATTTCCTGAATTGTGTTGCTATTTCCTTTAAAATGCCAAGGTACCCAGCATATACATGATGGCAATACTATTAAGTTCAATAATTTAGGATTATAAAACCTTGCCAGAAATAACATGCATAGAATTTTCTTGAAATATTTCCATTCTTCAAGTTTTAGCATATGTGAGAGTAGAATCTCTGTGGTCTTGAGCTGGCATTCCACCCCCATTGCATCACCCTGGCAATAAAGCCATTAACTGGGAAAAGAAACCCTGCAGCACATTAGTGTTAAGTGGCTATGATTTAATTAGTGCTTAAGTGCTAATTGATTTCTAGACAGTAATAAATGGCCCCTTATTAAAAGGTGGCATAGATGTCAATTTAAAAACAACTTATAACGTATGCTGCCAAAACGGGAACTCAATCTGACACTCTTTGGTGCAAGAGTGGAGAAATAAATTAATGTCTAAAGCCCCCTCTCTCAGATGCAAACAATTTAGCAAAAAGGCAGCCAGCAGCTATTAGCCTAATCTACCCTTGTGACATAAGGGCAAACTAAGAAATCACCACCAGAACTACAAAATCCTTCACAGTTCAGTCTTTTCATGCCTGAATAGAAGTAATTCCATTTGGTTCAACAGGAACTATTCTGGGGTAATTGTACACAGGATTACAGTTTTACACTCTAAAAATCTAATATTTTATGTCATTTCAAAGCTCATTTGATATAGTTCTCAGGCATTTGTTGAGTTGTTCCAGGAAGAGGGTAGGCAAGGTCAGCTTGAAGAATCCTATCAAATTTGCAAATATTGAGCCATCAGAAAATATTTTGCAATAGAAAAAGCTGGATACCATTCTTGTGGGATAGTTTATTTTAAAAGTAAATACATTCTGCTTATATAAATTGAGGAATTCTACTACTAAGGGATACTTATTTTGGGCATGGCTCCAGTGTTTTGAACTTGGTGATGTTTCCAAACACTTTCCAAAGGCAGACCCCCCCCCGCCCCATGGAGCATGTTATAGTAATCCAGCTGGGATATAACTAAGGCATGTATAGAGGCTTTCTCATTTGATTGTCATTCTTTGCCACCAGCTTCTAGTAATGGCAAAAAAAAACCCCACCTAGATCATTGACAAAAATATTACTAATAATACATGCACTGTCAATTTTGATTTGCGGTAACTCTTTCTAGGATTTTCTAGGTAAAGAGTACTCAGAAATATTTTATCATTCCCTTCATTTGCGGACACCCTAAGACTGTGCAGCTTGCCCAGGGCCACACAGGCTGGCTGTGATCACAAGAGGTACAATGGGGAATCAAACTCCCAAGTTCTGGTTCTGCAGACAGATATTTGAACCACTGAACTATTCAGCCAGCTTTAAAAAAACAAACAAACCAAAAATACTTCTATTGTTTACTTCCAGTTTTCCTCACTGTAAATCCTTTCTACATTCGAGGACCAGCAACATCTGTTTCATTTTGCAGCTATGAGATACGCTGTAGCAGAGAATGACTGTAGACAGAAGAAAATACCCAAGGATCCTTCAAAAAGCTAGTTTTGAAGGACTACACTTTGTAAAGTTTCATACCCAAAGATGTAATTCTTGATTCCCAATAAAAAATAGTATGTCAATCTCTTGTGAACACTGATTCTGGAGTAAGACACTATTTGACATAGCAAGACCTCTGTCTAAGTAAAACAAGACAAGTACAAGGAAAATTAGTCCCTTTGAAGAATGTTGTCAATGAAACCTCTTTCCAAAAAGCTAAGATTCACAGTAAGCATAAGCTCAGCAGTTTTTTGTCTTTTCCGTCCTCTCATTTTCCCTAGTTCCTCTTTTCATCAGGCTAAAGACTAGAGAAAATCCTAAGTGTTTATGGAAGATAAAATGGGACTTCAGTTTTTTCTTTATTTCTGGAAAACCAATCGGATACATGACATGAAGGCATGGGGAGGGTCCTACTGGACTACAGTCCCCAGAATCCTTCAGGAAGTTTTGCTGTTGTAAACGAAGAAACCAATTTTAGCAAGGTATGTATAATATTTTTGTCTGTTGTGGAAAAAATTGCTGAGTCCATACCACCTTAAATGCTGTGAGGTACTGTAGCGATCGCCCACATCACTCATGCCATTCATATTCATGAGCTGATTTGCATTAACCTATGAGAGGGCTGGAGAGGCGGAATCAGCAGCTACATGAGGCTTGGCAGGAGAAGGAGGAGTCAGATAGAGCCGGTTAGTCAGAGAGAGGGGAAACAGATACTGAGATAGATAGGGTTAATCAGAGAGATAGAGCTGATTAGGAAAATAGGTAGAGAAGGTGGTAATGATATTGCAAGAGAAAAGAAGTGTGTACTGAGAGAACTGTTGATGAATTGCTTATCTATGATGTATAGCTGAAGGATTTCTGTTATTTAATCTGCTTCACTTCAATAAATGAGTTCTGTTTCTTTTCACAAGGCAAGTGTTCTGACATACGTTATTTATATTGTGGATTGAAGTAATCCACTGGTGGCAGCAAGAAAAAAATGTGACGTGAACTTTTGTGAGGAAAAACAAGCACGGGCCACGAGGGTAAACGCCACAATTGGTGTCCAGCGGTGGTGTCATGGATCAGAATATGTGGTTTAAATCATGTACTGAAGATGGGATATGTAGTTGTGGACAATGTAAAATGGATTCCATAATGGTTCTATGTACTAATGATTTTGTATGATGGGAATGTATTTCCAGAGGGCTTTGGGAATGTTTTTCCTTTAGGCCAGTACAAGCCAATACAAGATAAGAAGACCAGACACATGTTATGGTGGAGAAGACAATAGACTGAAAAAAAAAACACCTGTTTCTCATGAGAAGAGAAGGAGGGGACTGCTTCTATCACCTTACACCGTGATTGGATAACAGCGTGGGAGACCAAGAAGACAGGAGGAGCCAAGAAGATATAAAAAGGAACTTTTGCCATGTGCAGTGTTCCATCTTGTTTCTATTTTTCCTTTTTGGATGGAACCATAGATTTTTCTAGGTCTTTTTGCCTGCTGCCCTGTGCAGGAAAAGGACTAGGAAAGATGTAAGGAGTTAAGGAAGAAGAGAAGGGGGGTTTTAAGCCTTTTGCCTACCATAAGGAAGCTTTTAGAGATTTTTTAGAGCTTTTGTAATTAAAAAGGAATTATTTGCCTTAATTGTAATTTGTAACAAGCCTTGAAAACGCTTATTGCTTTATTCTGTAAATCTATATTTTTTTCAATAAAAGATCAATTATAAAATCTTTTGGTCTCTTGAACAGTGAAGCTGTCTTAGCTATACCCTGAGGGGGAAAGCAAGGCCACATTAAGCTGCTGAGTCCTACCTAATTGAGCCAGGTAGATCTTTGGACTACAAAGCTCATGTGTAAACTTCCTGCTGAACTTTGTTAAGGGTCAGCAAGTATCTTTTTAGGACAGACTTGTAAGAAGAAGTTTGTTGTATGCCCTGGCTGAAGTCACCAGGACTCAGGACTCAACTCAGCTGGGCTTCACTCACCTTGACTAAGGACTGTACTCTAATACAACTTCTTCTCTGGAAACTTTGAAAAAGTCATGACTTCCCAAGATCGAGCAGTGGCTCTGAGACAATGTGCATGATAAAATTCTGAAATTTGACCAAAAAAAAAAAAAGCAAAAAGTCAGATTGACTGTGGGAGGTCTACAAATCTACTCTGTTAATAAAACAGAGAACATTTATGTGTCTGTTGACAACAAACCTCTCCACAAAGGATAATGCATGGTATAATAACAGCAGCAATTGTTTAAGCAAGTAAGTTGCTGAGGAACTATGTTTGAGGAGGGGGACTGGGGTTAGAGCAGCCTTTTTGCGCATCTGTAGAACTCAGCTTCACAGCTTGAATTGTATTCATGGATTCATCTCTGAACCTGGATGACCAAGAGTGCTTTAGCATGGTTAAAATTAATATGTCAGCTGCTCCATTCCTTCAGATGTTTGATTTGGCTACAGTGACACACATGTCTTAGTTGCATCTCTCCTGAGTTACTGCATGGGGCTGCCTTTGAAGATGATTCTGAAACTTTAGCTGGTGCATAATTCAGCAACTGACTGGGGCCAGTTATAGGAAGCACATAATGCTTCTGTTGCAACAACTGCACTGGCTACCAGTCTGTTTCTGGGGTCAATTCAAAGTGCTGGTCATTACCTATAAAGCCCTATACAACTTGCAACAGGCAATCTGAAGGCCCGTATCTTCCCATATGAATCTTCTCAGCATTTAAGATCCTCAGAGGAGGCTCTCCTCTTGGTCCCATTGCCAGCACAGGAACAGCAGGCAAGGATACGGGAGAGGGCCTTCTTCATGGCAGCTCCCAGGTTATGGAATGCTCAAGATACTTTTTATCCTTCCACTGAGAGCTAAAGACACTTATCAGGAGAAAGGCAGTATATAAATCAACCAACCAAACAAACAAATGAATAGGACAATGTGCCCTCCATTTGGTCTACTTTCATAAAATAATTAGGCTTTGAACAGGGAGCCTTCAATGCTATAGCACCATTATATTCAATTACAGCAAGCAGGTAATAGTTTCAAGAGTCTTATAATCCTCATCCCTCCAAGGCAGTTGAATAGAGGGCACTTACAAGTCTTTCATCACAGGATGTCTCAGATAGTGAACAGGGACTATCGTTCTAGGATGCATCTAGGATGCAAATAGACTCACCTGTATTGGGTTGAAGCTTCTACTTGTCTGATGTGAATAGGTTCAAGATACAGTCACTTTGACTTGGATCTAGTGTTGGGTGGAGTGGATGTCTGGATTTCCATCCAATCTGTCCTTGTGGTGAAAATCTTCAATTCATTTGCTTCAGTGGGGAAACCCCAAGAGATCTCAATTTATTCCACCAACACCAGGAATTTTCCTGTGTATAAGGTTCAATCCCACTCTATATGTGCAATCCTAAACATGTTTACCAAGCAGAAGCTAATTGAGCTCAATGGGCCTATTCCATAGTAAGCATATGTAGTGTTTCATTTTTACTCTTCTATTAGATCACACTCTAACAATAAGTATCTACTTACGTAAGGGTACCCAGTGGCCTGCATAGAGTGATGGACTATGACTCAGGAAGCCTGGGTTCAAGTCTCTGCTCAGCCATGGAAAATCACAGGGTGAGTAAAAGTCATTCCTTAAATATCTCACTTATCTTGGAAGCTGTATTACGATCATTATAAGTTGGTTTTGACTTAACAGCATATAACATAATATAACTAGTGATAAGACAGGCAACATGATTTGTGAATCTGCAAACCACTTCTCTGAATATATTTACAATCTGGTCGATAAAAATGATCTTTCATTATGAAACATTTAAAAAATCTTTGTGGGCACTTACAGCATTGCTACTATTTGAATTAACATCCTGTGATCATGTTGGCTGTCACAATTACTTCCATCTTTCATTAAAGGCTGTTTACTTCTGCAACATCCTTGAATAATATTTCCTACTACAGACATAGTCTGGAGGTTTCAGTGATGACAATGATGGCCTCTGCAAAAGTTAAGACGTACTTCTGCATTTCAAGTACAATATAATAAATTTCTGTGACTGGCCTGATGATGTCCTTTCTCCAATCAATATGCTTTCAATGCGATCTAATTTTATGCTGGACTGTCATGTGGAAATTGTAATGGCAATTTTCAGAGAATAAAATATTATCTGGCAGCAGAAGATAAGGGGACAAACCTGTGGCCTCAAGAACTACTGCAGACGTTGACATCACTTTGGGGTTTCGTGCCAAGAAGAAGAAAGAATGACTAGAGTTCAGAAAAGCGTACTATCATGCAAAATTAAATTACACAGTCCTTAGCTGTTAGTCGTGCTATGTCAGTCATCTTCAGCATTGTAGGCAGAGTACCATCTGCTTACAATCAGAGTTGAGCAACAGCCAGTGCTTAGCTTTCACACCAGTTTCCAGTTGTCAAGGAACAAATGAATGACATCCAGTGTGTTGAGCTGGTGCCGCACAATTACAGCAGTTGACCTTGCCCACAATTTCTGTATCTGTGCCTATACTGCTTTCAGGGTCATTCTATTCACTGGTTCAAAAAAACTCATAACAGCCTCACCCAACCTTGTTCTCTGGAAGCAGAAATTCAGTGGAAGTAATGACCAATGTGTTGCTCTTTTGGAAGAATCTAAATCTGCTACCCAAAGCCCCTACTTCACTCCACTAGAGGTACAGTTGTGTTCAAAATTATTCAGCCCCCACTGAAATTGAATGTTTTGGCCATTTTGACATTGATTTTGATCATTCAGTCATCTTGCTTACATTTACATGAAAGAGGCACTTGTAGGTCAGAGAAATATAACCTTAAGTTTATAATGAAATAACCACAAATGTCTTTTCTGTGCTCACATCATTATTAGTTTTTATTCAACCCCCAAGTGACATTCAATCTTAGTACTTAGTACAACATCCTTTTACAGTTATAACAGCTTTTAAACGTGAAGCATAGCTTGACACAAGTGTCTTGCAGCGATCTACAGGTATCTTCGCCCATTCTTCATGGGCAAAAGCCTCCAGTTCAGTCAAATTCTTAGGCTTGCGCACTGCAGCTGCTTTCTTTAAGTCCCACCAGAGGTTCTCAATCGGATTTAAGTCTGGTGATTGCGATGGCCACTCCAAAATGTTCCAGCCTTTCCTCTGCAACCATGCTCTAGTGGACTTGGAGGTATGCTTGGGATCATTGTCCTGTTGAAAGGTCCAACGTCTCCCAAGCCTCAGGTGTGTGACGGACTGCATCACATTTTCATCCAATATCTCCTGGTACTGAAGAGAATTCATGGTACCTTGTACATGCTGAAGCTTCCCTGTACCTGCAGAAGCAAAACAGCCCCAAAGCATTATTGACCCTCCGCCATGCTTCACAGTAGGCAAGGTGTTCTTTTCGTCATATGCCTTGTTCTTCCTCCTCCAAACATAGCGTTGATCCATGGGCCCAAACAGTTCTAATTTTGTTTCATCAGTCCACAGAACACTATCCCACAACTTTTGTGGTTTGCCCACATGACTTTTGGCATACTGCAGTCGACTCTTCTTATTCTTGGGAGACAGCAAGGGGGTGTGCCTGGGGGTTCTGGCATGGAGACCTTCATTACGCAGTGTGCACCTTATTGTCTGAGCTGAAACTTCTATACCCACATCTGACAAATCTTTTTTCAGTTCCTCAGCAGTCACACGGGGACTTTTCACCATTCTATGCTTCAGGTAGCGAACAGCAGTCGAAGTCAGCATCTTCTTTCTTCCACGACCAGGTAGCATTTCAACAGTGCCCTTTGCTTTGAATTTGCGAATGATGCTTCCTATGGTGTCTCTTGGTATGTTTAACTTCTTTGCAATCTTCTTATAGCCATTGCCCTTCCTGTGAAGACAAATCACCTCTTCTCTTGTCTTCCTGGACCATTCTCTTGACTTCACCATGTTTGTAACCACACCAGTAAATGTCTAGAAGGAGCTGAGTATCACAGTCATTTTAAAGCTGCCTAATTGGTGCTTATTATGCTTGATTGGTGCTCGGTGACATCCACAGGTGTTTTCAATACCTGATCGAAAACACCTGAATGAACCTCTCTTCTTCAGAGTGGTAGTCTTTAAGGGGTTGAATAATTGTGGCAATGAAGAAACCACAAAAGAAACATTTACTACTGTATTACATAAACAATTGATGTTATTTTAGTTGCATTTGGTTCTTTAAAACGTCCTTGTAGGATTTCATTCTGAATACAATTCCAAATGTACACTATAGTCCCTAAACCCCTTTACAGCATTGGGGGCTGAATAATTTTGAACACAACTGTATATAATAACTAATTACAACCAACATAGGTAAAGGTAAAGGTTCCCCTTGACTTTTTTTTTTGTCCAGTCGTGTCCGACTCTAGGCGGTGCTCATCCCATTTTCAAGCCGTAGAGCCAGTGTTTGTCCAAAGACAGTTTCCACTGCCACGTGGCCAGCGTGACTAGGGAACACTGTTTTACCTTCCCACCGAGGTGGTACCTATTTATCTACTCGCATTTGCATGCTTTCGAACTGCTAGGTTGGCGAGGAGCTGGGACAAAGTGACGGGAGCTCACTCTCACGTGGATTCCATCTTACGACTGCTGGTCTTCTGACCCTGCAGCACAGGCTTCTGTGGTTTAGCCCACAGTGCCACCATATCAGTTCAACTAACATATACTTATCCATAACTAGTATCTTTTGGGTACTGAATGTGTAACTAATAGTTACTAAAAAGTACAGTAACAAATGACTACTTCTTAACACCTAAAAAGTAGGTGTTGTTTACTTTTTAATTATTTAGATATAAGAAACACTTCACTACTTTCAAATTTTCTTTTTAAAAGAAATTAAAGAAACTTTTAGAGGATTTTTGGTAGGATCTTTTCTAGGTTATCTGCCAATCTATCAATCCTAAGTAGCAACAAAATTATGCTTCCATTTTGTCCTTTGCATTATGATAAACATTTCCAGGGTGTAATATCAGAATTGGCCACTACAAAGAACCACAGAGAATTTCTCTGTATTTTTGTATCTTGTAAGTATCTAAAGCAAAATGAATCAATAATGTAAGCTGTTCTACAAAGAGTTAAATACTTAGAAGAGGGGCTGTGCAAATCATCCCAGCATCGTCTTTCAACTGAAAAGTCATATTCTTGTTTTGTTCCATATGCAAATATCTGAATGCATTCCTCATATTAAACTTTCAAACAACAAACATGCTTGACTAAAAAGAAATTTTAAAAGTAGCTTGGTGTTATTATACATGGAAGCTGAGGTATTTCCTTCAACATCGTGCTTTCAGCAATAGCTTGTACACTATTGCTCTGAAGAATTTTTGTTAAAGTGCATAGTCTACTTTTATTATTATTATTATTAAGCTGGAATTTACAGTCTCAGTAACTAAGACATTATTAGGAGAAAGAATATTTAAAAGGCTTTATTACTTACAATTGAACAGATCAAACATCAAACTGACAAACACAACTACTTTCAGCAAACAGACTTCCACAGACTCGTAGCTTCCAGCAGACAAAAGAATAGGGGAAAGGCTCTGAACATAAAGGCAGGACTTTCTTTGAATTCAGAGGCAGAGAATGAAGGGTTGGTTAGCGCTGGATAGATTGACTGTCACACCAGCTCAGAAAGCCCCCCCCCAGCCTCACCTTCTCCATGTGAGGTTGTGAAAAGTTCAATAGCAATTACTAATGAAAATATTCACTATCCAGTTAAGTTCACCATTTCATATTTCTAATACAATCAGGTTTGTTTTATCAAGCTGCCTTTTGACATCTATTATCAAAAGGAACTTGCTGGGATCATTTCCAAAACATATGCACTTAGCATGGTCCAGTCACAGTGCTCATAATAACTACAAGAAAAGATGTCCATTTTTCCATTGCTTCCTAGTAAGGATCTGTTTAATCTCTCTCTCTCTCTCTCTCTCTCTCTCCAAATATCCTCTTGCATCTGAGGACTGATTTTTTCAACAAACCTTGCAAATTTTTTCTATCTCAGCTCAGAGGCTCAAAGAACTCAAAGGTTAAAAACATTCCTGTTCTAATGATAATTTCTGCTGAAAAACACATGATAGTTCTTTAGAGCAAGAAATAAAATCATTTTCTCTTTAAACTACATGCACACTATTCTTTTTGACAAAGAATATTATAGTCTTATAAAGCATGAATTTTTTATTTTCCTAGTGTTTACATTGCTTCTATTCTGTTTCCTACAATCTGAGGATTGTTTGGCAGTAAAATTTATGGCCTGCCTAGAAAACAGTGGTGCTGCTGTGGATTAAACCGCAGAGGCCTCTGTGCTGCAAGATCAGAAGACCAGCAGTTGTAAGATCGAATCCACACGACGGAGTGAGCTCCCATCGCTTGTCCCAGCTCCTGCCAACCTAGCAGTTCAAAAGCATGTAAAAATGCAAAAAGATAAATAGGTACCACCTTGGTGGGAAGGTAATGGTATTCTGTGTCTAGTCGAGCTGGCCACGTGACGACGGAAATGGTTTATGGACAAAAATGCTGGCTCAACGGCTTGGAGACAGTGATGAGCACCACCCTCTAGAGTCAGACACGACTGGACTAAATGTCAAGGGGAATCTAGAAAACAGTGCCAGATAGGAAAAGGCAATTCAATGAACTAAACAGTTTCAGATTTCAATATTAAATAGCAATAAATAAATAAATCTTCCAGGTTCTAATGTTTCTAACAATAGGGGCACCTATCCTCTCATAGTTTGTGTACAGGTTCATTTCTGAAAGTGCTTATTTATTTTATTTTATTATTTATTTTATTTATTTTATTTATACCTCACCCATCTGGTCTAAAAGGCCACTCTAGGCGGCTTGTATTGTGTCACATAATATATATGGTGCACAAAGACAGATTGAGACAAATGACTTTGGATGAGGCCACATTCGAAAGCTGAATCAGAATGAGCAATTTGATTTGCATATATTATGTCTGAAATCACCATCAGTGCTCAGTCATGTGCTGTGGATTGATTTAGGAAGTCACCATTTATACTGGTTGTGATGCAAGCTGCATTCCATCCCACAACACCCTCTTCCTTCCTTCCTTCCTTCCTTCCTTCCTTCCTTCCTTCCTTCCTTCCTTCCTTCCTTCCTTCCTTCCTTCCTTCCTTCCTTCCTTCCTTCCTTCCTTCCTTCCTTCCTTCCTTCCTTCCTTCCTTCCTTCCTTCCTTCCTTCCTTCCTTCCTTCCTTCCTTCCTTCCTTCCTTCCTTCCTTCCTTCCTTCCTTCCTTCCTTCCTTCCTTCCTTCCTTCCTTCCTTCCTTCCTTCCTTCCTTCCTTCCTTCCTTCCTTCCTTCCTTCCTTCCTTCCTTCCTTCCTTCCTTCCTTCCTTCCTTCCTTCCTTCCTTCCTTCCTTCCTTCCTTCCTTCCTTCCTTCCTTCCTTCCTTCCTTCCTTCCTTCCTTCCTTCCTTCCTTCCTTCCTTCCTTCCTTCCTTCCTTCCTTCCTTCCTTCCTTCCTTCCTTCCTTCCTTCCTTCCTTCCTTCCTTCCTTCCTTTGCTGATTGTTTAATGGTTTGCATCCCAGAAGAGTCCTCTACCTCAGAGAATGAGGGAAAGGAGCGGAGGTGCACCTGAGAGCCAAGGAAAATGTTGCCTCCACGGGGATGCCTGCACAGTACAGTGAGACTTTGTCCAAGGGTAATGGTAAAGCAGCTGAAATGCCAACTAAACTGTCTCAGAAATCCCCAGATGGACTAGAATTCTGATATATGCAGCCAGGAAAGTGCCACAGGAAGGGTTGGAAGATACCAGGATATTGGGGGGGGGGGAGCAGGAGAGAAGAGTTGGACATGTCCTCTGATATAGTTTAGGAGGAGCCAGAGAGGGGGCGTTTGCCAGCGTAAACATACCAGGTGTTGCTTGCAGACTAGTCAGGTAGGAATTTCCCTGGCTCTTGGCCAAGTATCCTCTCTGGGGACCTTCCCCTCTCAAGCTTCAGACTACTATATTTCTGAAAAATGTTTATACAGGAAAATAGCATGGAAAGATAATTAATAATCTCAGAATATAGTAAAAAAGTCTGAACAGTAATTTTCTGAAATGCATCATGGTTCACAACTCAGAATGATTCCCTACGGAATCACCAATTCCCATCACCCATCTGTTACTTTTCAAGTAATATATGCAAGAGTGACATAAACTACTTTAAACTAGTTTAAAACTATGTGTCACCAGAAATCAGTTTTTATTACTTACTTACTTACTTACTTACTTACTTACTTACTTACTTACTTACTTACTTACTTACTCACTCACTCACTCACTCACTCACTCACTCACTCACTCATTTCACCCCACTAATGCACAAACACTATTCTGGGTGGTTTACAGAAAGTTAAAACAAACTATACAAAAGTAAATATAACATAAACAACATTTTGTCTTACAAACAGCAAACCCAGTGACCTAGCCAATTTGAACCAGATTAAAACTGTATGTCACAAAGAATCAGTAACTCATGCATATGTTACTCATAAGGGCCAGATATTTGCATCATTCAGCTGTTGCATCATGTGGTTAGTAAAAAAAAAAACTTCAAATTCACCTGTTTTATAAGTGGAGCCAATCCCACAGGATTTGACTATGTAAGTGCACTCTTACTGCACTCTTAAAACACTTCAGAAGCAATGATTCATATACTGTTTCTGGACCCCTGTATTTCAAAGGTGTCTTCCAGAGGTCCAATCCATACCTTATCTCTCTTTGAAACTTCATTTTCTTTTGAATAAGCCCTAAACCACCTTCCTTATGTTCCAGAAATGTTCAGTAAAGATGGGGCCAGCCTGTGGAGCAGGAAGGAAAGAAGGAAACTTGTGAGGCCAAGAATAGTTGATGACATGGAATTTCATTCCTCATCCTAGATCACAGCCTTTTATTTTCCCTATTTATTTTCCCTGTTTTCATGTTTTATTTTTATCAGTACATATTAATATTTCCCATACAAACCAAAATAGATGACCTGCAAAATGAGTAGGCTGTTGCTTGAAAGACAAATAATTCAATTGAAAGGTATGTGTACACCACTGTCACCACCACCACCAAGAGCAACAACAATAATAATATAGTGGTACTAGCAATAGTCATGATCATCCTCATCCTCGTCATCTTTCTATGCCTATTGCTTTGTACCAAACTTCTGTTTCTTTTAAATCAATGCTTCTACTGCAAAGCACAGTATTTAAGTATGACAAAGTCCTTTTGAGAGAATGTCTAAAATCTTGATGCTCAGCTTAGTAAGAATAGACTTGTCGTTGTTTAGTCATTTAGTCTTGACCGACTCTTCTCCTACTATTCAACGTATCTTATGGAGGAATTGGCTCACCAAATTTCTACTGATTCAATGTGCCTGCTCTAATATGACTCACCCTAAGCCTCAGGATTTCAGCCAATGAGTAATGGAAAGTTAAAATTATTACATGCTGTTCCAAAAATACCATAATTTCATCCGGGTGAGGGAAAGACCTCTTAAAATGCAGAGAGCAGCAGGCTGCAAATTGCAGAGATAAACAACAGATGTACTTTGTTCGCTGTACTTCTTTCCCCCAATTATTATTTTCCTTTCCTTTTACAAAGCATATTCCGAAGACTGGGAGAGAAACAATTTCTCATTCACAAAGGATGCCCAATTGACAGCAAACATGTGGTTCTGGATCCATAAATTTCCCTTTGTAAGCCCTTGGAAAGTTGAGCAGAAAGAAGGTAAAGAAGTTGATGCAATGAAAATTGCAGAAGCAGCTGTGTTTCTGGAAGCAACACCAAGATAAAACTAACAGTTTCAAAATAAATTAAAAAGAAATGTTTTGCTACATTCAGTCCCACTATGTAAAAGAACACAGAAGAGTCTGAAGGTGCTTTCAAAGAAACGGGTCCACCCACATCTCATGTGTACTGTACACCACCCCACACAACCCCTTGGGATCCGGAAGTGGAAAATTATTTTGAGAAAATTACAGGCACCAGAATCCTTCAACTAGAATGACCAATTGTTGTGCAGGCTGGAGAATTTTGGGACACAGATTCCAAAAAAAAATGAAGTCTTCAGATCATTGCCCAGGACTGTTTTGCACTTGACACTGGTCCAAAGGACTGGAAAAAGTCAGAAGCACTAGAGATTTTGTGCAATGAGCAACATCCAGGCAATTTGAAAGCAATGTACTTTGGCTGGGAAATTACTTTCATTTCTGTCCCCTTTGTGTGATTCTGAAATGTATTTCACACTATTAATAAAAAGCCAATCTCATGCCCTGATCACTTTCTTATATACCGTGTTTCCCTGAAAATAAGACAGGGTCTTATATTAATTTTTGCTCCAAAAAAACGCATTAGGGCTTATTTTCAGGGGATTTTTTTTCATGTACAACAATCTATATTTATTCAAATACAGTCCTGTCATCTTCTTCTGGTTGGTGCACAATGGTGGAGGGTGGGGTTTCACTCAACTGGGGCTTATTTTTGTGATAGGGCTTATATTACGAGCATCCTGAAAAATCATACTAGGGCTTATTTTCAGGTTAGGTCTTATTTTCAGGGAAACAGGGTAGTCCTTTGATATTGGTGGTAATTCTGATGAACAATCCCTGCACGGGCTCCTGTTCTCTTCTGTTTTAAGTTCTTCCCTATGACTGCCCTGCCTGCCTTTAATGATTTTGCCCCCATCTCTCTGGTCCTTATTAGAATCCTGCAGTATTTCTGCCTATTGTTTTTTATTCAGCCTCATTCTTCCTCTGGGTGTGCTCTTGACTCCAGAGACCACCTTTTATAATGAAAACTCTCCTGACTTTTCCTTTTTCTGTTCAGTCCTATATCTCTAGCTCACTCATCACTGTTATCTCTTTAATGTCCGACTGCCTTGGAACATGCTGAAGATGAAGAATCTCGTCCCTTTCCTTCACATTAACCCCACATCCCTCTCAATATCAAGACCATGGGGTACTGAGAACAGAATGACCTAAAGAAACAAAAGAGATACATTTCACACATGCCTGTTCGAAGAAGAATACATTTTGGAGTGGCTTAAAAAGGAAATTTGATTTTTCCAGAGGCAACTTTCACACAGCATTTGGGTTGCTAGACGGGCAGCATCACCCCCTCCACACAGGAGGAGGAGATGAAGAAGAAGCTTCCAAGTTTGTGATGCTGTATAAAAACAACTCATATGAATCATACTCAATACAAAAGAAGAGAATACAAAGACTGCGATCCGAAGCCACTTACATATGGGAAAGTTCTAAGCAACTCAGTTGAATTTACTTGGTCACAATCAGTACAGGTTTTGACTGAGATTTGATTTTTAGAAACAATTGACGTAACATATTTGATAGTTTCTTATGGCCTGGACTGCAAGGTAGTTTGCTGATTTATGCATGATAATTACTCACTGACATAATGCAGAAAATATAAAAAACATATGAAAAAGGGATTGTTATGCTCCCTGTTTTCTCCTTCCCTGTCCACTAGATGTGTGTTTCCATTTGAAACATAATTTAGATTTTTCTCATTTTCAGTCTTTTTAGTGTTCTCAGAAAGCCTGCAATTTTACAACTTAATAAGTGGGTCAGAAAGTTTGAATCTCCTCCATGCAAAACAGAACTTTACACTGGTTAATTAAATTGCTATTTTTGTTAATAGCTTACCACATAGCCTTGAACAAAAGGCCATTCTATTGAAGACAGAGGCCATACAAGGAAGGGATGCAAAAAGGGAAATCATATCCACTTGGGGGATTGGCTGTTGTACAACACACATTTTCAAGAGATACTGACTGTGTAGCATGAGGGTGATGCTCTCAAGGTGCACACTGGACTGTGTAGAATAGATTATCATACACCTTGGGAGCTGCATTGTTTTCCTATTTCCTCCAAATTATAAAGCTGTGTAATTTTTGCAGTCTTAGATTAAATATTACTAGTACCAAATAACATCATCTGGTTTTCACATTGGACTTTACACAAGAGGATTTTGCCCCAAATGACTTGTTTCTCTATGGATACAGAATCCTATGAGTAATCCTATGTGAAGGACACAGAATGTCACTGCACATAGCCATAAATAAATTGTAGATTAGTTACATTTTTCTCCAGCTCTAAACCAAACAGGCCAAATTAATTCAGAGAGAGAGAGAGAGAGAGAGAGAGAGAGAGAAGACAAAAGTCATCATAGATGTGTATAAAATTTAAATATTTTAATTTGGTGGTGGCGGTGGTTGTTATATGCTGCCAAGTCTCTTCTGACTTTTGGCAGCCCTCTGAATCAGTGGTCTCCAAAAATGTCTTGTCCTAAGCTGCCCTGCTCAGCTCCTGTAAACTCAAACCTATGGCTTCCTTTAGGGAATCAATCCATCTCATAAATGGTTTTCCACTTTTCCTGCTGCTTTCCATCTTTTCCAGCATTATTGTCTTTTTCAAGGAATCCTGTCGTTTCATGATGTCCCCAAAGCAGGACAACCTCAGTTTCATCTTCTTTTTTTTTTTTGGCCTCCAGATATAGTTCAGGCTTGATTTGATCTAGGACATGTTTGTCTTGGCAGTCCAAGGTATCGAAAGGGTTACCACAAAGCATTCCTCTAGCACAGTTTGGAGGCATTGATGCATATTTAGAAATGATTGGTATATTTTAAACAGAAACACCTTTTTTTTTAATATAAGGTGCCATTGCATTTACCTCTTGCTTATTGAGAATCCCATTAGCAATTGGCTGGCTGCTGTACGAAGAAACGCCTGGTTTGGATCCGCTTTTGATCTGACCAAGCGTGGCTCTCCTTGTATCCTATGTTCATAACAGTCAGGAAAATGTGACCAGGCCGCCTGAATGTGTTCTGTCCTGCTATTAATTGTCGAAGGCCCACTTCAAGGCCCCTGCTCTGCCTTCCTACCTTGCATTCATTGGACAGGATTTGTAACAGAAGCTGTGTTCCTGCAGACAATTGTCCTCTCCAAAATAGGACACTTGCCCCTTCTATTCCGTTCTTTCCCAATATCGGAACAAGGCTTTTGGCATTGTCCTTTACAATTTGTTAGGCAACAGCTCCTCTATGCCTTTCATCATCTCCAAGGAATCTTCTCTTACTTCTGTTGAGTTCCCTTGCACTGTGTTTTTTTTAAGCAGCAGCTTTATCTAGACTCTTACAATCACTTCCATACCCTCCTTGGTTAAGAGCCAGTTCTTCTCTCTGCTCCTCTCATTTTCTGTGTGTGGAGGTTATAAGAGTCTCATTGCCATCTGTCTCCCGGTCAACAACTATCTATTGCTTCTCAATCTTAATGAAGTGTACTCTAGGGAGGTTTTCTGTTTGGTTGGCAGTAAACACACTCCGTTTTCTCTCTTTTGTCTTTTTCAGCTCCTTTGGAAGTTTATGACTAGTGAATGGATTTAGCTTTTGCCTCGTTAAAAGCCACTGCATTGCCTTCTCTTTTCTCGCCTCCCTCAATTATTTTATTTGCTCTGGCCTTCTTTTCTCTCATACATTCAGCCTGTTTAAATAATGATTTGTTTTTATTTGGAAGAGGTAGCCATGTTAGTCTGTGTAAACATATCAGGCAAAATCCAAGGAAACAAATGTGTGGCATTTTAAAGACTAACCATGATATTTTCATGTCAGCTTTTGAGGCCACATTCCCTTCGTCAGACATGAAGAAACAGAAGGGAATGAAATGAAATGTATATAAAATATTCGTTTCACATTCTAAATGTTCATTGGTTACATGCAGTGATTAGGCCTATGTTTCTTTTACAGTCATGTTGCAAAAACTTCAGGAAAACAGAAAATAGACACCAGGTCTAAGCAGAGATGAGAGGTGGGAGGGGGAGGGAAAAAGCGAAAGAAGAAAGAGAGAGGTTGGGGAGCTGAAAATGCAGTAAACCTCAAAAGAGGAAAGAAAGAATGAAAGATGTTAGCAGACGAATCACGTGTGTTAATGTAGAGGATATAGACAGTTTTTACCTTTGAGCCTTGTGATGAGAAATGGACCCACTATCCCCTAATAGTGAACAAAATGGCAGTGGCAGTGGATAAGTGTAGAAGTGTTACATTTAATAATGGCTTAAAAAACCTAGACTTATATTCAATCCATTTTTATGGGTGTCCATCATGCATACAAATTTTATTTCAGCTGTTTCCCACTGCATTCTTGATTTGTAATCAAGATTCTGTTCTAAAGCAATGACTTTTAAATCTTTCACAGAGTGACCTGGTAGACTGAAATGGTTGGAGACAGGTTTCTGTGTATTGTGGTTTCTGATGTCAGATTTGTGGCCATTTATCCATTTCTGTAGATCCCCCTGACCACCTAGAGACACCATATTCACATGGAAGCTTCTCCTGACTCTCTTCTACAAGCTCTCCCAGTCTGGTGGTTTTCAAAGCCAGAGTTATACACTTACAAGGAGGACCCCCCAGGGAAACAACCCCCAGGAATAGAGTGACACTAACATTATGGAGAAGCTTCTACTGACTCTCTTCTACAATCCTTCCCAATTTGGAAAAGATTGGGTTTCAGACATCCAAGTTATACACCCAGAAAATGTATCCCCCCAAGAAAGTGCCCTTTAGCACTTGAGGAAACCCAGTCTTCATCAGACTTGGAAGGATTGACCCTAATGTTTAGGGTTAAAAAAAAAAGTACAAAAGCAAGATTGCAGTTGAATATTGGTAAGACAAAACCATCACTACAAAAAAGTTACATATGTAAATCTGGACAATAAAGAAAGCTAACAAGAAAAGAAACGGTTCATTTGAAATGTGGTTTTGAAAGAGAGCTTTATTGATACCACTGATAGCCAAAGAGACAAATAAATGAATTCTAGGTTCATTACCCCCCTACCCCAGAATAAAGACAAGAGACAAATTTGTGGAATGAACATGGGCCACGTTTTATTTAAATAACCATTAATTCCTTTGATAAAAGGGGGGGGGGGGGTCCTGCTGTAGTGTGGAATCAGGTTCTGCAGAGGGGTCTCAACAGACCCCTAACCGAGCCCCAAGTTCCTGTGGTCGTAAAGACAGCCAGAACCTGGCCGGCCCAAATTTGACCACCCCTGGACCTCAGGCCCCCTCCTCATTGTTGACTGTTGGTCCAGGAGCAGCCCCAGTGCATCCCCCCAAGCACTGTAATTGCACAATCCACAGCGCTGGGAGATTCGATGCGCCAGGCGTTACCTATGATTGCTATGGGACTGACCAAAACCTGCTCTATCTGGATTATCCACCTGTTGGCCAATTAGCTAACCAATATGCCCTAACCCCCTACCAGTGTGCGATAGGCGAAAAATCCCCGCTTCCAACAGCCAATCAGGATGTGGGTCAAAAATTCCTACCCGGTCCCAAAAAGGCGACCAATATAACTCACACTAGTAAATAAAGGGCGGGTGGGTGGGGTCCAAGAAGAAACAAGACCAGGAGATGGAGCTTTTCTGTGCTCTGGCTCTAAAGCATGATGTGCTGGGATGTTATCCCTCTTACAAACAGAACATTCATATCTGAAACAGGGTTGAACCACTTGCCCCGTGATACTATGGGAATTTATTTATTTATTTATTTATTTATTTATTTATTTTATTTATATGCCGCCCACTCTACCCAGAGGTCTCTGGGCGGCTTACAATAATTAAAATTCAATACAATAAGATGATTAAAATACAATTATAATACAATTAAAATACAATTAAAATTGCCATCATCAGGACCCACAGTTGTTTTGAACTGGTTTTTTATTACGGTGCCCACTATTGAACCTATCACCGAGGTTCGGTCTGGCAGGCATCATGAACTGCATCCAGAGGCCAGACAACGGCTCATCCCAGAGTAGATTCAGATGAATCGTGCTCCGCATATGGAATGATTCATCATACAAAAGCCACGCCTGCCCTGCAAAATCTATGTACACATATTCTATAGATTAAGTCAAAATATTGGAATAATGACAGTGTCCTACTTGGCTGTGCTTTTACAACTACACCGGCATAGATAAGAAAACCCAGCAACCAGTTTGCCCAGGTCCTCTTGGGCTTGTGCCTCCTGTGTTTTTCCTTCTCCCGATCATCCTCTTTATCCAAATCATTTTTACTTTCTATTAAGTAGGTAAAATAAATCAGTGTAGCTATCCTTCCAAATCTAATAAGGAGCAACCCAATTGCCAACTGGCGTACTAAAACCTTATTTGTCAGATGATGTCTGAAATGGCCAGCTAATCTGACTACTGCCCTGCCAAGGCCAAACTGGAACTGCATTGGTTGTATCAGGTATTGCCATCAACCCACGTGCCAAAATAGGTGGTGGTGCTTCCTGCTCCTCCCTGCCAAACCGATCACCGGATGTCGACTCATCATTGCCAACCTGACAATCTCGCCTTCCAGCAGTGGACCTTTTGACCTCTATCACACTCACGCTATGTTCCTCTTCCTCGTTGAGACACTGAAGAGTTGTCATTGGAGCACTCATCTCCCTTCTGGTTGGGCAAGTGGCCTGACGCTCATCGTCTAAGGCGGCAAAGCGTAACATTAAATTTTCGGTCATAGCCTTGAGCTTAGTCTTCTTATGACTCTTGGAATCCCTACCAGAATGGCGTGGCTAAGGTTCATTATGTTTTGCTCCCCTTTCAGAAGCTCTTTCACCCTCAAAGGCTGAATTTTTTTCTTGAAGCTGTTGCCATATGGGCCAGGCCTTCTTGTTGGAGGATGATTGACGGGGTGAAAGTTGAGGAGCAGCACGCTTTTTAGCTGGCTGTTTACCCTTTTTGTTACCCTGGTTTTTCTTTGGGGCCATTGCAGCTGTTCAATGCCAAATTTGCCGCTCAAAAACAGAGGCAAGTGTTTAAATCTGAATCTGTACTCACACTCGCGGACTCTCCACCTGGAGGCTTTGGGGGGTATTGATTTCTGACTTTTGCCTCCCCAATAGGTACAAAAATCCCTGAGCTATCATCATCATCATCATCATCATCATCATCATCATCATCATCATCATCATCATTATTATTATTATTAATCAACCACAATCTCAACTTCCCAGTGTTTAGGACTGTATTGTGTAATCAATAAGGATTTCTTAATCTTAATTTTTCATTGTATTTTACCTTTGTTTTATTTATTTATTTATTTATTTATTTATTTATTTATTTATTTATTTATTTATTTATTTATTTATTTATTTATTTATTTATTTATACAGTGGGGTCTTGACTTGAGAACTTAATCCGTATTGGAAGGCGGTTCTCAAGTCAAAAAGTCTGTAAGTCAAGTCTCCATTGACCTACAGTGCATTGGAAACCGATTAATCCCGTAACAGGCCGTTTTTGTTCCATTTTGGTTTTTTTCTGGTCTGTAAGTCAAATCTCAGTCTGCAAGTCAAACCTAAATTTTGTGGCCAGAGAAGTCTGTAATGCAAAAAGTCTGTAAGTCAAGTCGTCTGTAAGTCAAGGGTCCACTGTAGTTATGTATATTAATTTATTATCTATTATTAATTCATATTACTGTGAATGTAAAATTACTGAGATTGAGACAATTAATTAATCTTAATATTGAGTATTGGGTATAATCTTAATATTGAGTATAATTATAATTATTATTTATTAAATAATCCCTTCAGTTAGAGAATTAACCCCCAAGACTTGAAATATTTTATCTGTTAAGGCAATTCCCAAGCAATCCCCCCAATTATAAAAACCAAGAATTAATTCTATAGTAGTGCATCCTTTTAGAAGAAGACTTGCTGGAAAAGATGATGATGCTGGGGAAACGGTAGCAGCAGTTTAAAAAGGAAGACTAAATATAAGATGGATTCATTCTATAAGGAAAGTCACAGCCTTGAATTCACAAGAGCTGCGCAGGACTGTTAGTGGCAGGACATTTTGGAGGCTACTCATTCATAGGGTCACTGTAATTCAGGGCAACTTGATGGCAACTGAAAGCTGGAGGAAAAGAGGAGGACCTCTTGGGATGAACTGACTCATTAAAGGAAGTAAGTGGACAAGATATATTGATTCAATAAAGGAAGCCATGGCATTTAGCTTGGAAGACCTGAGTAGGGCTGTTAATGACAATACCATTTGGAGGTTATTAATTCGTAGGGTTCACATCAGTTGGAAGGGACTAGCTGACATATAAAAGCATTTAAAAAAAAAAAAATGAAACAACCACATGATGTGTGTCCTCTGTTTCTTTATACTATGTAACACAAATTTCAGGTCCCTGGATTTTACAGTCTGTGACCTATGAGAAAGACAAACAGAAAGACAGGGTACTGCTTTTGTAACTTTAGAGAACATCCACTCCTACCCATCAAATGAAAGGTTCTCCTGCATTCTTTTTCTTGTCTGATTTTTCTCCCTGTTGCTCAGCATGTCCTTTCACCCAGAGGCAGTTCATGTTGTTCTGGAACTAGTTGTATTGGACGTCGCTGGAACTAGTTGTATTGGTTCTTGCCTTTCCATTGGACTATTTCAACGATGTGGAGATATCTTTGTCTAAGTTTCTCTTCCTGGGCTCCACATTTCTTTTCAAAATAACCTATCTAGATATATCCTCTACAGTAATCATAGGCATCCTTCAGTCTCGAGAGACTATGGTAATGTGCTCTGTATGGAGGACTTTGATGCTGTATGCGAAGCTGGCGTGCACTCTCCAGTGCACGAAGCCTGAGTAAAATAATACGGAGGATAGGCTGCTACCCAAGCAGCAAATCCCCCCTCTCCACATCGCTGAAATAGTCCAATGGAAAGGCAGGAGCCAATACACCTGGTTCCAGCGACGTCACAGGAGTTGCCAGAATGACACGAACTGCCTCTGGGTCTCCAGTTTTGGATTTTGCCTCGAGGTTAACTCCTGAAGCCTTTTCCATCAGTGGATATAGCCACAAGGCAGTGGAGGTTTGAAATCGGAGTTTTCCTTCTCCAAGATGGGCTGCCTTCCCAGGCTAATGAGTCCCACCTACCTGGCCTGCTCCCTTGCTGCATGGGTGATGGTGGCGCCTCCCCCTTCTCCTCACGGCATGGGGGTTTGGGATCAGAGTTTTCCTTCTTCTACATGGGCTGCCCCCAGACTGACGAGTCCCACCTACCCACCTCTACAATAATCTTATTATAAAATAAAAATTACTGTATATACTCTATAATAATCTACACACATACACACTCACAAACAAGATACTCAAGATACACTATATGTATATAGTGTATACATACTTCTGTTCTGGAATAAAACATGCACGGCCCATCTCCTTATTCTTCAACCTATGCCACTTATTTCTCAAGTTAGAATATCCTGCTTCATCATTTCCTCTTGCCTGCATATTATTTATCTCAAATGATGGTGACCAACTACTGACCCCAATCTATCTTTAGTTGTTGCTATTGTTACTGTGGCTGTTGTTGCTGTTTTGTACCTTAGTGGAGAGGTCTTCATCAGCTTATGTCTTTCTATCACGTTTTTTTCTTGGGTTTCAAAAACATAAAGATTGATTTTTGAAAATACAGTGTTTATACAGTCCACCTTCTTTTCCCTTTCTTCCGTCATGGTCTCATGGGTATGTGGAATTTGACTGACAGGTTCCTTATTTTTTGAAAAGATGTGACTTGCTCATAATGGTTCAGTAGGATACACTTTTCCAAGAAAATCCATAACCTTCTGCTGTGTTCCTCTTGAGTCTTCTAGACCTTCTGTTGCAGCTTTTTAAAGACCTCTATTCTCTTTTTTCATTTGTTGAAAGGACTGAAAATGCTGTTGAAAAAAATCCAAATGCACTCTCGTCCCCTGTGCCCTATTCTACAGTTAATACTCACAAAAAATGCTCAGGGTATTTTGTCTCCAGCTTCTAAGCTAGGGACAATGATGCTGTGGAGGTGGATTACAGGATGGCCCAGCTCTGGGGCTCTTTTCAGTGAAAGAACAGTGGTGCTTTGTTTCCTCACTCACATGTCCATGGAAACTCACCAGTGTATACGTGTGTTTGAGAAATTTGGATATACAGATCTCCTTCTACTGCCCCAGATACTGATGTCAATATATAGCCATCCTAAGTAGTTGCCACTGATGGCATTAAATGCTATGAATTTATCTAGACTCTCCTTAAAGCCTTCCTTGATGAAAGTCATCACAACATCTTGTGGCAGTAAATTCCACAGTTTAAGAATGTGCTGTGCAAAACTGATGCAATGAAAGTAAACACCACTGAATTCCATGGACTGGAAACTAATGCATCAGTTTGCCGCTGTGGTGATGTTACTGCCTGGGTGTTAACTCAATATTTGTAGAGTTATTGTTGCTTTGACTTATACAGCACCCCATAGTGCTAGAGCACTCTCTGGATGGTTTAAAACATAGCTATGGAAGGAACATTTTGTGCCCCCCCCCCCGAGATGGATACTGTGTACTGCTTTGTGCGTTTGTACATCTGTAAACACCTTCAGAATTTGTTAATACATTTTACTGAACTGCCTGGCAATAAAAGAATATCGGACAAAGAATCACCTTTCTACGGATACAAGCCATTCAAAATTGAATCCAAGGACTGGGAGGGCAAAAGTCTCACTAAAAGTACTGTATTTTGAAGAGGCCTCTGTGATGCTATAGCTACAGATCCCATGGAAGTGTATAAATCATATCAGGCCTTGTTCCTCCAAAGCTATATTTACCTCTTTGGTCACCAGTGTTGTGACAAGTGCTGGTTTCTGGCTGGGACAGAAATGATTATTTCTGCTTAGCTACATGGAAGTGGCAGAATTCCAGATGGAAGAGAGCCTAGAAGGTGGCTATGGTCTGCAGCACCTGGGACTAAGGCACAGAGGCCAAAAGATGGTAGCAGCAACTGAGAAATTATGAAGGAAACTAGCAGGCTTATTACTTAATTACTAAACTCTTTTAAGAAGAGGTCTCTCTCTCTCTGCCTCTGCCTCTCTCTCTTTTTTCATCTTCATTTTTAAATATACCTTGTCATTATGTTCATTGATATATCTTATCTTTTCTTTTCAGTTGTCTACCTACGCCACGGGGTGGCGCTGTGGGCTAAACTGCAGAAGCCTGTGCTGCAGGGTCAGAAGACCAAGCAGTCGTAAGATCGAATCCACGCAACGGAATGAGCACCCGTCGCTTGTCCCAGCTTCTGCCAACCTAGCGGTTCGAAAGCATGCAAATGCGAGTAGATAAATAGGTACCATCTCCGTGGGAAGGTAAACAGCGTTCCGTGTCTAAATCACACTGGCCATGTGACCACGGAAAGATTGTCTTCGGACAAACACTGGCTCTATGGCTTGAAGTGCGGGATGAGCACCGCCCCCTAGAGTCGGACACGACTGGACAAAAATTGTCAAGGGGAACCTTTACCTTTACCTTACCTCCTTAAATTTTATCTCTTAATAAAAGGGTGGGTTCTCATATTGAAATAACATGGTGTTACCACATCTTTCTCCAAAATAAATTCCCTGTATGTTTTGGCACTGCAGAACTGCAACTGACATGTCAGTTCCCACCCCCTTTTTTCCACTGGTACTCGTCGTCGTTTAGTCGTGT
Source organism: Pogona vitticeps (assembly GCF_051106095.1). Lineage (NCBI taxonomy): Eukaryota > Metazoa > Chordata > Lepidosauria > Squamata > Agamidae > Pogona > Pogona vitticeps. The sequence goes on from NC_135784.1 coordinate 92,635,423, forward strand.
CCGACTCTTCGTGACCCCATGGACCAGAGCACGCCAGGCCCTCCTTGTTACATACAGCACTGATGTTACCTGTCTGTCATGGGTTTGGAGGGAAAGTTCCATCCTATGGGGAGTGGAAGGCGGGACATCAAGAGGAGGGGCTGTACTGTATATATATGTGGAGCGTGTGTGGAGAAGCTGGAGGAGAAGCTGGAGAAGAGCTGAGAGAAGAAGCTTGAGTGGGAGTCTGTGTGTCAGACAGGGTACTACTGTGTGTCAGTCAGTACCAACCTGATAGGTTCAGGTGTCTGTATGGTTAGCCAGAACTGATAGGTTCAGGGTCTGTGCTTCAAGTTAAGTGTTCTGTGTGAACCAAACTGTGTGTATGTATGATTGAGACTAAGCCACGTTACTGTATCTTATTCACTTGATCCTTTTATTTTTCCCTGTGTGTTATTTAATAAACCTTGTTCTTTTATTTGTTAAAAATCCATCCCTGGTCTGTGTGACTTCTTATAGGGAATGGTTGGTGGCAGCTTAGTGAAACTGTGGCATATCCCAGTAGGTCTGGGTTTGTCACATTGATTGGTGGCAGCGGTGGGATACGACTGGTCCAGTTGTCCAGTGGTACAGCAAAGCCTTGGCAAGTGTGCCCAGAGCAAGGGGGGTCTAGTCAGGGACAATCTGAGAGCATGTAGGTAATCTTCTAGGTGTACCTCACGGGGAGGTGCGCTAGTAGAAGAACGTGTAACCTCAGATTGGGGACTAGATTAGGGAGCTCTGAGGCAGCCTGTTTTGGCGGGAAAAAAGCTGAGGCAAAACTGTGTAGTAGCAGTGATCTAGCCTGCCTGCTGAGAGGCCTAGCAGAGGGGGGTAGACTCTGGCTCGCAACTGTTGCAAGTTAGTGCTGAAGAACAGCAGCAATCTATAGAAAGCTGGTTCTGAGGCAAAAGAGAAAAAAAAAGTGGTCGCTTTATTTTGAGGCTTGACTTTTGAAAGCAGCCTGTTCTGGGGGGGGGATTATGCCCTTGACTCGAAGCCAAATGGCAGAAATGGGTGAAGTGAAAGACCCTCAGGTTGACCAAGGTTCTGAGGATGAATTTGGCTCAGTGCAGGGTGACAGCACGGGAGAACAGAACCCAGAACTCAGGAAAATGCTCATAGCCCAACAGCATGAACTGAGGATGAGGCAATTTGAAGTGGAGGAAAGATTAGAGAGAGAAAGAAGGGAGGAAAGGGAAAGGCAATTTGAAATGGAGCAAAGGGAAAGAGAGAAACAAAGACAATTTGAATTGGAATTGCAGAGAGAGAAAATGGCGTTTGAGTTAAGAAAATTGGAACTGATGAATCAGAACAATAATAATAATAGGGATTCTGAGGGAGGCCAATTGTCTAAAGCTGACCTGAAGAAATTCCCTGTGTACCACAAGGGAGATTGTCCTGAAGTGTTCTTTTCCCTAGTGGAAAGAGCGTTTGTGGACTTCTCAGTAAGGGAAACTGAGAAGATGACCATCATGCGATCTTTAATCAGTGGCAGCCTTGCAGAAGTCTATGCAGAGATGCCAGAGGAACTGATGAAAGATTTTGCAGAGTTTAAAAAACTGGTGTTTGCCAGACATGGGATAAATGCGGAACAGCTGAGGCAAAGATTCAGGTCAATCACCAAGAAACCAGAGCAGACTTTTACCCAAGTGGGGGCCCAATTGGTGAGGCTGCTAGAGAAATGGCTATCTCAGGAGGGGACAGAGACCTTTCAGCAGCTCAAAGACTTGATAGCGCTGGAACAGTTCTATTCAGTCCTGCATGGGGAACTGAAATTCCAGGTGAGGGAAAGGAAACCTAAATCTGTGGCAGAAGCAGCCGAGATCGCAGATTTTATTTACCAGATAAGAAAGCCCTTAGGTGAGGAGAAATCTGTAGGAAAACCCAAAGAAACCTACAGCAAGTACTCTCAGGGACCAGGAAAAAACCAGCAAGGGGGAGGGGCCCATGGTGAAGGGAAGCCCTCAGACATGAAACCAAGACCTCAGATTTTGGAGGGAAAACCAAAACAAGATGAGAAAGACTCAAAATATAGCAGAAAATGTTATTTCTGTCAGGGAAAGGGCCATCTAATCTCAGAGTGTGAGAAATTAAAGCAGCTAAAAGGAATTGTGCCTCAGGATTCGAGTGGAACCAAGCCAAAAGCTGTGTTCTGTGTCCAGAAAGAGCAAAGCTCCTTGTCACTGAGGGAGCCTGTTGCCATGGCTACTCAATCTGGAACAGTTACATCTGCTGATCAGGCTGAGGAAAATGGTCCTCTTGTGGAGGTCAAGCGCTGCTTGCTCGTGAGAACAGATTCTCAGTTGTTTGAAACCGCAGGGGTGGACGTAGGAATACTTGACCATCAGTATAGGGGGCTGAGGGACACTTGTTCCCAGGTGACCCTGTGCCATCCAGATATTATTCCTAGGGAATATATAATCCCAAATGAGAGCATGAAGGTGGCAGGGATTGAGGGGCAGGTGATCTCACTGCCAGTAGCGGAGGTACCTGTGAACTTTCAAGGCTGGAGGGGAGTTTGGCGGCTAGCGATTTCATCGACTCTGCCAGCAGCCGTGCTCGTGGGAAATGACCTGGCTGAACATGTGAAACGGGTGCTAGTGATTACACGTTCACAAGCCACCACGGGGACAGTTCAGGGGGGTACTGATGAGCCAGAGACGGAAGCAGAGGGGAGTTCAGAAGCTGTGGTGGAAACCTTAACCACAGACAGCCGATTTGGCCAAGAGCAAAAGGCAGACGCCACTCTCCAAAAGTGTTTTGAACAGGTGACTGACACCCAGCTAACACCTGAAACCCCAGTGAGATTTCTAGAGAAAAAGGGGATTTTGTATAGAGAGACCCTGAGGAATATCTCAAAAGGGGGAGATGGGATCCGAAGTCAGCTAGTGGTACCTGAAAAGTATCGCCCCATGATCTTACAAAGGGGGCACTCTGACATGTTTGCTGCACACTTAGGGGTGAACAAAACACAGCAGAGAATCACACAGAATTTTTACTGGCCTGACATAGGGAAGCAGATCAGGGAGTTCTGTAAACAATGTGATGTGTGTCAGCGGCAGGGGAATAATCATGACAGGACCAAAGCAAAGTTGTGCCCTTTGCCTGTGATTGACACTCCGTTCAAATGCATAGGGGTGGATATTGTGGGACCTTTGCCCAAGGCCACAAAGAGGGGGAACAGGTTCATTCTCACCATTGTGGACCATGCCACGAGGTACCCTGAAGCCATACCCTTGACTAACATTGAAACTAACACAGTGGCAGATGCCTTGGTGGGGTATATGTCCAGGATGGGATTTGCCTCAGAAATAATCACAGATTTGGGCGCATCGTTCACATCGAAGCTCATGAAACGCTTATGGCAAATCTGTGGAATTAAGCACAAGGAAACCACTGCCTATCATCCTGAAAGTAATGGGTTAACTGAGAAGTTCAATGGGACTCTAATGCGTATGATTAGGGCTTACTTGGCAGAGAATCCAAACAATTGGGACCAGAAGCTGCAATCCCTTTTGTTTGCTTATCGATCAGTGCCACAAGCCAGTACCGGGTTCAGTCCGTTTGAACTTTTATTTGGGAGAAGGGTGAAAGGGCCCCTTGATTTGATCAAACAAAATTGGGAGCAGATCACCCAGGATGACCCACAAGATGTTGTGACATATATAGACTCTTTGAGGAATGACCTAAAGAGAAACCTAGAGCTAGCAGCAGAGACCCTGCAAGCTCAAAAGGTCAGAAAGAAAGCTTGGGATGACCAGGAAGGCAGGGAGAGGCGCTTTGGCCCAGGGGAGGAAGTGCTTTGGCCTAGGCCCTGCAAAGAGAACAAACTGCAGCTGGGTAGCCCAGAAATAAAAGACTTGGGTCACATAGTAGGGGGAGGAGTGATAAAACCCCTAGAGGCCAAGATAGAAGCAGTTCATGATTGGCCCAGACCCAACACCAAGAAAAAAGTCAAATCATTTCTTGGGTTGGTGGGCTACTACAGAAAGTTCATCCCGAGGTTTAGCGAGATTGCGGCTCCGCTGACCGATCTGACGAGGAAGAAGGCTGATGACCGCATCCCGTGGACCAGCAACTGTGAGGAGGCGTTCCAGAGGTTGAAGCAGGCGCTCATCAACTATCCAGTGCTGCGTGCTCCAGACTTCGACCGGGAGTTCATCATCTACACCGATGCGTCTAACAGCGGGGTAGGAGCAGTTCTTTGCCAGGAGGATGAGAATGGTGACCAGCATCCAGTGTCCTACCTGAGTAGGAAACTCCAGAAAGGTGAGAGACATTTGGCAACCGTGGAAAAGGAGTGCCTGGCCATAGTCTACGCGATCCAGAAGGCCAAGCCTTACATCTGGGGAAGACATTTTATTCTGTGCACTGACCATTCACCACTGCAATGGTTAAAGACAATGAAAACCCACAATAGTAAACTTATGAGGTGGGCTTTAAATCTGCAAGACTATGACTTTGAAGTGAAGGTGGTCAGAGGGTCAGTGAACTGTGTTGCTGACGCCTTGTCAAGAAGACCTGAAGAATGAAGACGGCGAAAGAAACATGGACTATGTATATATTTTGATGACAAAAAGTCAAATGTGTCTGTTTATTAAACATGTTGGTTTGTATGAATAAAGGTAACTTGATGTATTGTTAATGGTAAATGTTTAAATGCCTAATAGAGTGTAAGTATAAGTAAGTATGGTATTGTATGTTATTATATGACTGTTTTGTTTGTTTTGGGTCCAGGTTGTTTTTTGGTGAAAAGCACCTTAGCTTTCCCCCTACAAAACAACTTATAAAGAGGGGAGGTGTTACATACAGCACTGATGTTACCTGTCTGTCATGGGTTTGGAGGGAAAGTTCCATCCTATGGGGAGTGGAAGGCGGGACATCAAGAGGAGGGGCTGTACTGTATATATATGTGGAGCGTGTGTGGAGAAGCTGGAGGAGAAGCTGGAGAAGAGCTGAGAGAAGAAGCTTGAGTGGGAGTCTGTGTGTCAGACAGGGTACTACTGTGTGTCAGTCAGTACCAACCTGATAGGTTCAGGTGTCTGTATGGTTAGCCAGAACTGATAGGTTCAGGGTCTGTGCTTCAAGTTAAGTGTTCTGTGTGAACCAAACTGTGTGTATGTATGATTGAGACTAAGCCACGTTACTGTATCTTATTCACTTGATCCTTTTATTTTTCCCTGTGTGTTATTTAATAAACCTTGTTCTTTTATTTGTTAAAAATCCATCCCTGGTCTGTGTGACTTCTTATAGGGAATGGTTGGTGGCAGCTTAGTGAAACTGTGGCATATCCCAGTAGGTCTGGGTTTGTCACACTCCTATCTTCCACTGCTTCCCGGAGTTGTGTCAAATTCATGTTGGTTGCTTCGCAGACACTGTCCAGCCATCTCATCCTCTGTCGTCCCCTTCTCCTCTTTCCTTCACACTTTCCCAACATCAAGGTCTTCTCCAAGGAGTCTTCTCTTCTCATGAGATGGCCAAAGTACTGGAGCCTCAGCTTCAGGATCTGTCCTTCCAGTGAGCACTCAGGGTTGATTTCCTTTAGAATGGATAGGTTTGTTCTCCTTGCAGTCCAGGGGACTCTCAAGAGCCTCCACTGATACTACTGCTATGTAAAACTCCATTGTAACTCCATATCATTTTAAAGGGAATAGAATGGGTCATTCCAAAACCATGAACAAGGAATCTCCATGCACACAGAAAATGAATGCATCAGGGACAGAGCCAAACTCATTTTCTAAACTTCTGAAGGTCAGTTAAATTGTTCTACACATAGGGGCATTTAAAACTGTGATCCTACAGTCCTGGAAAAGTGATCCAGCAGTCATAGGATGGAACATAAGATGGACCCAATACAAGGTCTAATGAAGCTCCAGGTTTGGGAGGACACTCTGAATCATACATGCCTTCATCACTTCAAGCCTTCTAGTCACCACAAGCAGAGGAACCCCAATCTCATAATGGCTCATGGACTAAGACAAGGGAACGGGGTTCATCTTGAGCTTGGGAGGCTCCTCCAGGCCTGATCACACCATCTGCTAGAAGCATGACAGTGTGCACTGAGGGGGAAAATGTGAATCCAGTGGATCCATGGTCCTCCGAGTTATCCACCCATATACTCACCCAAGAGGAGACAGCACTCTTTAAAAACAAAACAAAACCCCACAACCTAATTTAGAGATGAAGAGGCAGAAATTGGCCCCATGTTTACTTCAATTTGCTAGCAAAGGCCCAGCAGGGTTCTAGACAGCTCAGAATGCTAAGAAGGATGAGTTCAATTCATCAGCTTTCTTACCTTTAAAATTGTTCTCCAAAGATCTTGCCTTATTGTGCAAATATTATTGTTGAGGCCTTTATCTCTGAGGGGATGACATGGAATGAAGTGAAATGGTCTACCAACAAGGGATACAGTATGCACATTCCTGAGCATCTAGTCTGACCCTCAGTTTGGAAGGCATACAGTCAAATCAGTCAATTTTTAAAACAAAGAAATAAATCTTCCACACAAAGCAAGTCTGGAGTTGGAACCTATTGCAGTCCCAGTGTTTTTACTGTAAACAAGAGTATGGAAGCATCTTTATTACTAAGTCCAAATCTCAGCAACTGCTTTCTTTACAGAGGTAGCAGCATTCAGGAAAAACATGGAGTTCTTCCTCCATGAGGAAGCATCCTTTTACTCTCAAGAGACTATAGTGCTCTGAATAGAGGTCTTGGAACAGCATCTAGTGTGGCTGAGAAGGCCAATTCGAGAATGACAATCCCTTCTACACTGAAGACAAATACAATCTGTCCCCTGACTAGCTCCCTGGTTTTGCTTGTTCGGGACTGCCTCTTTGCCTCGGCCTGCTGGACAAGGGTCTCTTCAATATGGGAGAGGCCATGCTGCATCACCTGCCTCCAGGCTGAATGTTCAGATGTCAAGGTTTCCCATCTGTTGAGATCCATTCCTAAGGCCTTCAGATCCCGCTTGTAGAGATCCTTGTATTGCAACTGTGGTCTCCCTCTGGGGCACTTTCCCTGTACTAATTCTCCATATAAGAGATCTTTTGGAATCCGACTGCCAGCCATTCTCACAACATGCCGGAGCCAATGTAGACATCATTGTTTCAGAAGTGTATACATGCTAACAATTCTAGCTTGTTCCAGACTACACTGTTTGGAACTTTGTCCTACTAGGTGATGCCAAAAATGCGTCGGAGACCATGCATATGGAATGTGTTCAACTTGCTGTCCTGTTGTGCACAAAGGGTCTAGGACTCACTGCAGTACAGGATTGTATTCAGGACACAGGTTCTATAGACCTGGATCTTGGTATATGCGATCAGATTTTTGTTGCGTTTATCCAGCTCGATATCTAAAGAGAGTGTGTCAGAGATTATTGAGCCAAGATACATGAAATCATGAACAACCTCCAATTCTTGTGTAGAGATGGTAATAGAGAGATGTGAGTCCATGCCCTGGCCCATGACTTGTGTTGATAATCCAAAATATTGGCTGGCCTTGCTAAAAGAACCCGTGTGTTGTTGTCCTCATGAAAGGACCTGATGATGTTAAGGAGCCGAGGCGGACATCCAATCGTGGGAAGTATTTTAAAAAGGCTGTCCCTGCTAACCAAATCAATGATTTGAAAACCACAAAGAGTGGCTGTCATTGTTTGTTTGTTTGTTTGTTTGTTTGTTTGGTCATTCATTCGATTTTTACCTCGCCCCTCTAGACAACATCTACTCGGGGCGGCTTACATAGGTTAAAACATATTAAAACAGCATATAAATAACATATGTAGTGCAATTATTATAATTACCATTATCCAAGATGGCAAAACTCAAAAAACAGAAGAAAAGAAAAAAGAAAAGATCACTTAGTTGACTGGAGGGAAGACCTGTTTGAATAACCAGGTTTTTAGTTGGCTTTTGAAAACACCCAGCGAGGGTGCCAGCCGAATTTCAGTGGGGAGTGTGTTCCACAGCTGAGGGGTGACCACCGAGAAGGCCCGGTTTCTTGTTTTCTCCTTCCGGGCCTCCCTCGGCGTCAGTCCCCTCAGCCGCCCCTGTTGGCTATGTCGGGTGATTCGGGTAGATCTAGGTGGGAGGAGGTGATCTGCCAAATATTGAGGTCCCAAACCGTTTAGGGCTTTGTAATGTAATCATTAACACTTTGAAGTCGATGCGGAAATGAATAAGTAACCAGTGCAGTGCAACCAGAGTGGGGGAGATACGCTGAAATTTTCTCATCCCACTAATAAGCCTGGCTGCTGCATTCTGGACCATTTGAAGTTTCCGCATGACCCTCAAAGGCAGCCCCACGTAGAGTGCATTACAATGGTCTAATCTCGAGATTACGAGCGCATGGACTAGAGTAGTGAGGGCCCCCCGATCCAGATATGGCCGCAGCTGGGCAATCCGCCATAGATGAAAATAGGCGGAACGGACCATGGACGCCACCTGGGTTTCCATGGTGAGCACCGGGTCCAGATGTATCCCCAAGCTGCGGACCTCGCTCTTTGCGGCAAGGGTCGTCCCTCCGAAAGAGAGGGAGTCACCTATGCCGCTGACAGGAGGGCCATCCACCCTCAAGACCTCCGTCTTGTCCAGGTTCAGCTTCAATCCATTTGACTGCATCCATTCCAGTACAGTCTCTAGGCAGTGCTGGAGGGACCGCACGACATCCACTGAATTGTTCCCTACATTTCTCCTGCAACTGTCTGAGGGAAAATACCATGTTAATGGTGGAACTATTAGCTCAAAATCCACACTATGATTATGGATAGACTCTGTCTGCAAGCACCTGGAGCCTCTTCAGCACGGCACAGGTAAGCAGCTTCCCTACAACGCTGAGAAGAGAGATGCCATGGTAGTTATTGCAGTTGCCCCTGTCGCCTTTGTTCTTACACAATGTGCCAATGTTTGCATCCTTCATGTCCTGTGGTACTCCACCTTCCCTCTAGTAAAGCCAGAAGATTTCATACAGCTCGGTGGTGATGATTTCTTTACAGCACTTATTTATTTTATTTATTTTATTTATATCCCGCCTATCTGGTCAGGTCAGGACCACTCTAGGCGGCTAGAGTGGTCCTTCAGCACTTCAGCAGGGATGTTATTTTTCCTAGGTGCCATAATAATAGCAAAACTCCAGCAAGCGTTGGCCATTTTCGTTCATCTTCCCAATGCCAAAACAGCCTAGAGAAGTGATCAACACCAACTCTAGCATTATAATCCCTCTGAATCAACAGCGGCTCTTTCTTGAAGATATTCTTGCTAGTAGCTGCCATATCGTCATAGAATTTGTCTTTGACTTCTGCTGTAGACAACAGTGTTGGTGCATATGCACTAATTAGGGTGACTGGTCCTGTTGATGAGGTGCAGAGACAGGATTCTTTCACTCCCCATAATAAATGGAACAATGGATCTCAGCAGAGTGTTTCTAACTGCAAAGCCCAAACCATATTCCCTGGTCTCATTCAATGGTTTTCCCTGCCAGAAGAAGGAATTTTTTTCTTTGACATATCCTGAGTCTGGCAATCTTGTCTCTTGCAGGGCAGCAATGTCCATCTGCAGTCTACTCAATCCCATGTCGATGACAGCTGTCTTGCGCGCATCATCTATTTCCTGCATCTATTTCATTCCATGAATGAATGGCTTTTGAAAAAGGTAGGTTAGCTCTTTATGACAAGTATAATGTAACATATAGCTGGTTTATATGAAGTAGTATCAAACAGTATAGGCTGCATATCCTAACTCGCAATCTCATGTCCACAAAGAGTCCTTATGAATCCAAGACCAGAAAAAAATTGTACCACTCAAACCTTGGTCCCTTCTTTGGTGCAAACACTGTAAAATTCCATCAAAGATTCACTGGACCTTACCCTGCTTGTGCAACATAACCTGCTCAGGGACAGCAATGCACCTGCATTAAGAAAAAGGTGAAATCACTGTTTAATCTGGTCCCTGGAAGGTGAGATTTCACTTGTATCTCCAACCAGATTATGTTCTCATTTCCCCTCGCTCTCCTCCTCCTCCTCCTCCTCTGTCTTCAGTTTCAGTGGAGGTCAGTTGTTTCCTTGCTTTTCCTGACCACACTCTTTTCAGTACTGATTTTCATCTGGACTAACAACTTCTAGAACAGACTCACAGCCTTGTTCTGTTGATACTGATTAGACAAGGATGTTCATGCACAACGTGACACTTAGGCAGTATAGTTTGGAAGCTTCCAAGTCTGTTCTATAGATAGCACTGGGAGCCTCCAGGCACCCTTATCTGGCAAGTATACATGCAACAGAACAGGCAGTTACACAGAGGGGACAAATGCCAGCTGAAGAACGCTTCCAACTCTAGCTATTCCTGTGGGGTTTTCAAAGCTTACAAAGTGCACTGCACATACACAAAGAGTTTCCTTCCAACCATTAACTATCCCTACAAAGTACTGGATTATTATCAGCTTTATCCAGATGTGAGAGTGTGTTGAGAACCATATTTTTAAATATATTGATTGTTAAAGGAGACACTATACAGGCAGTGTGATGTAGTGGGCAGAGTGATGGATTCAGGAGATATGAGTTCAAATCCCTGCTCAGCCAGGGAAAATCACTTGGGCGTATGACATCAGAAACCCCAGTAGGACTGCCATGAATCAGAAATGACTTGATGGCATATAATATATGTATTTACATGTATACAGTAGCTCAGGAATATGGAAATAATATCGTAGCAAGAGTGGAAAAATGGGAATAATAAACAGAATAATGATATTGGGAGAAGTCAAAAATGGGTTTAACGAACTGAGTCCACTTGAACATTTTAGTTTCCTCTAACTCTTTGAAGTTAATACGCTTTCCTCCTCAGTGAAATAATTGATTAAGGAGTTTTTTTGTTATTTGGGCATTATTCACTTTGTGAGCAGCATGGGGCATTTCATACATAGAAGCTCTGCAAATATAATCTGATTTTCCATCCCATGAGACAGAGCCACTTGAAACATGATCTTCCAATCATCTCATTTCAAGGCATGACTGCTCTGGCTGGGAGGCACGGGGGCTCGACAATTGAACGGTGAGCTCACAAAACAATTTAAGCCAAGGTGCTAAAAGAGTTGGTAAGGATGATAATCGTAGAAAGAACACTTCTCCCTTTATTTGTGTCAGAAGCATCGCAGGACTGGGAATAGAATGCAATATCAAATTAGTCAATAGCCCATATATAAATGCCAATAAAATGCACAATGGTCTGCAAAAGTAAAATAGTAAAGCTTAGATATATATAAGATATTTGTCATCCAATGTCAACAGCATTTGAAGCAGCTAACATAGAATGCATTGCATAGTTCATACTCAGGAGCACAAGTACAGTGACATAAGTGTCATGTTGCCTGTTCTCTTTACGTGCAGAGAACTGTGTTGGTGCAAAAGTCCTCATTTTCTCAATTTCTCCTTGCCAACTCTTTCATAGCCTACTGAGAGACTTCCAAGTAACATAGTTTTCCATGTGGCCAGAGGCTAGACTTTCCTGGAGTTCCATTCATTTTAAGAGGTAGGTAGTCCCTTTATTCCACATTATAGTCCTGTCAGTCTCTACCCTTTCTTCAGGATTCACAGGTGTTCTGAGAAAGACATTTTCTTGACTTGGATCTTGGAGAGGCAGGATGGTAGTCAAAGCTCAGATGTGCATTTGATGCAGATGATTTGAGTCCTTCAGTATGAGCAGTTGTGTCTTTCCTTATGTCACTAGGAGCACTATGATCATTGTGTCACTATAATTCAAGGAACATGCCTTTTTAATTAAGATTCAGTGTGTGAAATATTCATGGATTAAGACTTTCACATGAAGCCTTCTACTTTAAATAGGGTAGAACCAAATCAATGGACACTTCAGGTGGAACATAAATGTTTTAAACTATTTTGCACATTAATTCTCCCTTCCCTGAGTCAGTCCAAAGTCTCCTGGACTGGAATTGTGAGATCGGCAGATTTGGAATCCATGTGAACATACCAAGTCAGGCCAATGGTCCACATTTAGCCTAGCTTTGTGACTGACAACAAGCCTTCAAGGTTTCTGGAAGGCTTCTTTGCTAGTGTTACCTAAATATGCTAGGGATTCAGCACAGGAATTTCTATATAAAAATATACTTTCTGCTGCTGCCAGCAAAGAGTCCTGTGGCACCTTTAAGATGAACAAAGCTGTATTCCAAATAAGCTTTTATGGACACCACCACCACCACCCCTTTGTCAGGTTTCTAAGGCTTGAGACACTATCTAAGGTATATTTAATTTCTTAACCAAAGATGGGGTGCTAACTTTCCAAAAACTGGCAAATTTCTTCATGAAATGTGGTTTTAAAAATGAAGGGGAAAAAAAGAATGTGAAATAAGGCAGGCAGAGAACTGGTAGTGCTTAATTCTTTTTTTAAAATTACCTTTAAATCTCTGTATATTCAACTACAGTATTTATGTAACAGAGAATTAGGGTTGCCATCCTTTTCCCCCTCCTTCTGTCAGACCCATCATCCTTGACAGTTAGATGGTAGGCAAGTACCACATGACCCTTTCTGTGCTGGGAATCACTGTACAGATTGAATTTGGCCTACCAGAAAGATGGCTGAGACTATTTTTCACTTTCTTTTTTATAAGAACATAGCAAAATCCACAGATTTCTTTATAACTAGGATGGACTTCACGCACACACACACACACACACACACACACACAGAGAGAGAGAGAGAGAGAGAGAGACAAAACCAGAAATCCAAAGTTAGATAGTACAAACTGGCAAACTCATCCATCTCTGTTTCCAACTACAACTGAGCAGAACCAGGTGCCTCCACACTTTGAGCTAGTCAGGAGCTTCCTCATATGCATCCTTACCTGTACGCGGAGCTGTCAATATTAAAAAAATCTGGGGGGCTTGCTTCTTCCCTATGCTTGCCAGCAGAACAGAAGTGAAAGGGACACCACTTCCCACTTGTTCCCTATTTCTTACCTCTATTGTGTTTTCCATTGGGGGAGACATACACACATTGCAGGAAATGGATCATTTTGACCAGATCCATATTTTTTGCTGGTGGAGATGTGCTAGGGACGTAGAAGGTTCACAGACCCACCACAGGGCTATCCATCCCATCCAATACAGTTTGGCATGTTTCTTTTCCTCTTTCTCCTGCTAGGATTATGTACCATAAAATGGAGGAGCACAGGAAAACAGGAAATGACCTCAGAAAAATGAGGAAGGGAAGCCAAGGATCCAAATGCCAATCTCAAGATGGCAGCAGAGGAGAACACCAAGGCTATATATCTCCATTTTGTTTTCTCCAGAACATATGCTACATGTTTGGTTGCTCTGTTCTAAAATGGGCAGGTTCTGAGTGCTGACCTCAAAAAGGGAGATATCATTAAAGTCCTTGTGGTGACTGGAAAGAGCTGAGAGACCTTATGCAAGATTGTTTCTCGCTGTTCAAGAGTAGGTCATTTTCTGTCCTCTCAGAGGAAGAAATCCACTATTTCTCATGAAACCAGAACACACATCTGGGGAAATTTGTTGTTGTTCAGTCATTAAGTTGTGTCAGACTCTAGGGCTGCCCTATAATTTATTTGTTTATTTTATTTATTTAAAGTATTTTATCTGGCTTACTTAAGTACTCCTACAACCACAAATGGCATACTCTAAACATAAGCACAGTAAACCCAAGAGCCAAAAGCTTTGGTTAAGTTTCTGGTCAGCACCAGAAAAGTGGACAGTTCTGCTGGTGTTTTGACATGGGATCCCCCTACTTCTCGTTTCATAAGGAGACATCATGAGTTTAAGCATGTGGGACTTCTGGTTCTGTGAGAAAATACTGGACAGCTCATTGTGGGATTTGAATTTTAAATTTAAACAGTTGTGTTCCCAGGCTCTAGGTACCAATTGGATACTGCAACTCTCATTCTTCCTTCCTGCTTCAAGTCCTATTGTGAGGTACTTGTACAACCTGGCAGCAATGAGCTTTGGTAACCAAAGCTATTGACTGCTCTTGCTTCTTACTTAACAAATATTCCTCTATCTTCTTCATCAAATTAAGAACTTGGGCGATTGTTCAAAGACAAAGACACACACACACACACACACACACATTAAAGTAACATGCAAAAGAGTGCCTTAATTTAAGTGAGAAATTTCAGAATGTTCCTATTGTGGCTTATCAGGTGCATAGAAAATATCTCATTCTTGCCACAAGAGAAGCCACAAGACTATGAGAATTTTTGTTTTCACTGAAAAACAAGAGAGGGCCCAGAATCATTACAGACACTTTTAAAAAATCAGAATGAGCACATTAATCCAGTTGATACTTCAGCTTTAAATATCTATGTATTTAAAACTGACTGACAGGCAAAGGCTGTGGCCTAACCTTCCATATTCTAGGCATGATTTATGTGTTCCTTTCCTCTCTTATCTCTTCTTTTTGTCGTCAATGTATAACCAGGTGAGCTTCTCTTTTCTTTCTTTCCTGTCTCTCCCTCCCCCTACATACAATTTATTACAGCAGGATGCCCTCCATGCCCTGTGCACAGTAATTCTGTCAAAAACAAACAGGAATTAACAAGGTTTGCGTGTAGCTTTGACCTTGGTGGTGTTCGGCTCTTTGGTTCACTGGGCTATGGCATCTGAACACTCTTCTAATCCTACCCATATGCTTCAGCAAGTTTTGAAGCAAGCAGTGAATCAACAATGTCAGCGAGTTCAAAATATAACTACTTCTTCCCTTTCAAGTCTAGTTGGGCCAGTTAGCTCAAGGTTAACCCATAAAGTTATGCAGCCAAAAAGGCAGAATGGGGACAGGCAGATTAGGGCTGTCATAACATTTTACGGGGCTATTTGCTTACTTAGGTATCTATTGATAAACCTTGCAAATACAATTTCACAAAATGTGTCTTTTCTTATTCACAGTTACATAACAGACAACTTGAGCAATTATAACAACAAAATGCTACAATTTGTGCACCCTAGGTCTAGGCAACAGCACCAATACAGAAGTTGCTTGTAGAATTGCAAAATTCAAGTGTTCCTTTTAATTTAAATTCAAATAAAAATCTAGACATCTTCCTCAACTGGACTGGCTTTCCACTACTGAGAAGAATCAGCTCTGTATGTAGAATATTAAAAACCTTAGGGAAAAATCACTTCAATTATAAATGCATGAATTCACTATGTAGATTCACCCCTGCAACACAAAATATAGGAATTATACTTAAACCAAGTTGGGAAGGACCTCAGAAGTCTAAGTGGCAACAGAAGCTTAGGCTTTTTCAACTCTCCTGCTCTTTCTGATTCAAATATCTTACTCACAGCCCTGCTCTTTCTGAGTGCCACCCCAATATTTCATTGTCATTAAGGAAGGACAGATTTCTGTACTATTGGTATAACTATTACTATAAGAAAGTACAGTAAATAGAATTCAGTCTATGAAATGCCATCTTTCATGTTTCAGAGAGTATAGAAATAGCAACAGATCTGTGAACATGTTGGGTCAAGTACTCACAGTGATGTTCTTCAGACCGGGATAGTGCTGCATGTAGAATACTGGAAAAGAAGAAAGAAAATCTATGTAGAACAGCTAATTCCAGACAAGCAAAGCAACAGATGAGGAAAACTAGAGCCAGTGCTTGGCTGAACATGTTGAAAACCTCCCTAGCCCGATTCAAGTGTTCTACTGCCCATTTAAATTTGGCACAAAGGGAGGAAAGCATGCTAGCCCCAAAACTTCTGTTGTTGCTGTGATGACCAAATCTCCCTAAGGAGCATATGGTGTTTGGGCAGGGAGTTCCGCAGGCCACAAATCTACCATTTTATGCTGAGTCAAGTCCTCAACCTCCAGCAGTGTATAGAATCTGTGCCTTGAACAAGCCTGACTTTTAAAGAACACTTCATTTTTGTTAGCACTCTTCAAATACAGCAACATGGGCTTTGTGATTCCTTAGAACTCACAACAGCTCAGTTAAATAGGACTTCTCTATGGCAGCTAGTTAATGGCCTTTACACTCCTCTGGATTTAGCCAAACCCTGCTGATCCAAGAGACTAGTCCTCAGTAAGGATTTTTATAATTATTTTTTATTAGGAAAATATAGTTTCATAGAAACAGTTTGTTTTTGCTTGAGCATTAGCCTAAAAACATGTTCAAAGGATTACCATAGTTAAATACAACAACTAATTTCCATTAACATAATAAATACTAAAAACTGGGCTAAGGTGGGCTATCCCCACCTCCTTCCTTCTTACCTACATTCTTTTCCTCCAAGCTACATAACACAAACCATCAAGAACTTCTCTCAAGCAAAAGTTGTCTTCCACACAATAGTCTCTCTCCAGCATAACCTATCTTCCATTTTTCTACATTCCTCAGACCTCCTTCTTCATGCCTGTAAACCAATTAACTCAAAAGAGGTGTAACTGTCCACACCACCTACAATTCTAATGGAGATGCAGGTGGGTTATCTTCATTCCAATTAGACAGGAATTTGTTGGGTCTTCCCACTGGAGCCTCTTTGTCCATGCATCCTTATAAGGTGTCACGTTCCCGGGGGTTACAACAGCCGAAGTCCAATAAGCCAGTCCAGGGTCAAGAATACCAAGAATGCAAAGCCAATGTCCATAAATCAACTCACAGAAGGAAGTCCAGCGTCAAAGTCCAGAGTCAGATACACAGCATAGTCCAGGGTCAGAGTCCAAAGTCCAATACCAGCGTAGTCCAGAGTTCAGAATCAGGAACACAGTTCAAGAAGTGTGGATGCAAGCCAAGGTTTTGACTCTTTGCTTCCACAGAATTTCTGGCTTCACTGGGAGCTGTTTTATAGTAAAACAGCTCCTTGAGCTGCTGGAAAGCTTTCTATCCTGCTAATACTCAGGACTAGATGAACATAGGTTTCTGTGGACAGCCTTTGAGCGATCCTCTGATCTTCTTGTCCTAAGTTTTTCCTGAAGCCTGGCCCGAAGCTTGTCTGCTGTGGAAGGAGAATCTGGAGGCGGTTCAGGTGTTTCTGATCTCACAGCATTCTCTTCAACCTCAGTTAACCCTTCTGGTTCCAGGTCTTCGGATGCACTCATGACATAAGGTTTCACTCTGTACAAGCCTGGCTGTAAATTAAGAAAAACAGCCTCTCTGCCTTTTTCACATTCCCATATCTTCAACTCTTTTCGCTTTGAAAACCAAACAGACTCCATTTTCTTTCATGCTCATTCTCCTTCAATCTCATGGCAGTTGCTGTTGAAGAGGAGTGTTTCCATCCTCCCTTCAGACTGTGTCTCTCGATTTGAGGATAACACAAGAAGTTAGTGGGGGTTTATGTGTTTCCCTTCTTATGTATCAATTCACAATTTCCAAAAACCCTGGGATAAAGTTCCTCACCAAAGGCTTCTGAATAAATTTAGCTGACACACACACAAAAAACCCCCATAAAAACCAGTGGTAGCCATGTTGATCCCTATGGAAAACAACAGTCCCCACTTTTGGTCCCTGCTTTGGGAAAAAGCTGGGATGTAAATGAGATTTTAAAAATATTCAGAGTTTCTATTTATTTAGTTAGTTCATTAGTTAGTTTATATCTTGCCTTTCTCCCTTGTAGGACCCTAAGGCAGTTTACAATGTGAATTTAAAAGCAGATAACAGTTTTTTTAAAAAATGCCTTTGTAAGTTACAATATTTGAAACATGATCAAATAAGTTGTCATGTTAAAACAAAGATAAAATGCCCTGTCCTCAACAGCTCTGCTCAGCTCTTGCAAACTCAAGCCTGTAGGATTCTTTTGGGAGTCAGTACATCTCATAATTGGTCTTCCTCTTTTCCTGCTTCCCACCTTTCCCAGCATTATTGTCTTTTCCAGAAAATCCTGCCTCCTCATGACGTGCCCAAGGTAAGATAGCCTCAACTTCATCATTTTTGCCTCCAGAGCTAGTTCAGGCTTTATTTGATCTAGGACTCACGGGGTCATCTTTCTAGGGCTCGCATTTCCAATGAATCTGTTGTTGTTTTCCCTGTCAGCATTCTGAACTATCCAACTTTCATACCCATACACGGTGAATGAAATACAAGAGTATGGATGATCTTCGTCTTGATCCCCAGTGACACTTCCTTACACTTGGTGATCTTTTCTAGTTTCTGTATTGCTCCCCTTCCAAGTCACAATCTTCCTATTTCTTAGCTGCACTCTTCATTTGGATTGGTGACTGAACCCAAGGTGAACCCGAGGAAAACAAAATCTTTAACAATTTCAGTTTCTTCATTGTCAGTATTAAAGTTGTGTAGTTCTTCTGTAGTTATGATTTTTGCCTTCTTAATGTTCAACTACAGTCCTGCTTTGGCACTTTGGATATACTGTTCTAGCCATTTCTCACAATTTTTGGACCTGGTTGGGACATACAGAACAGCCAAAAATGAGCTGGCCTTAAAAAGGGATCAGACAAATTCAGGGAGGAAAGAGCTATCAGTTGCCACTGCTCATGATGGCAGCAGCTGTAGGATCACAGGGAGTTTGTCTCTGAACACCATTTACTGGGAACACAACCAAAAGACTGCTAGTTCCCCAGGTCCTGCTTCTAAGTTTTGAACAGCTGTTTGGTTTCCTGCAGTTGGAAGGAGGGTAGACTACATAGCTCACTCAGCAGAGCGCTTGGTCTGATTCAGCAGACTTAACGACCTTCTTAATTCTGAACTGAAGACTTCTGAAATAATGCTTCATTTTCAGGTGCATCACAGATGGTTTGTGATATTAACATTGGCAGAGATATCAGTCAGACCAGCACAACAGTGATTTACCTAAGAAATAATCTACGATTTTCCACCAGGAAGGTTTCCAGGGGTTTTTTTTTAAGTCTAGTATATTACTCACTTGCTTGATGAGAATATTGCTTATGGCATTTTTATACTATCATAGCATCAGGGCTATTTATCTTCCAAAACTCTAGGATGATAACGTTTTCATTTCACTGCCCTGTATGGTAGAGTGAGTTTGCTTCTCTCCTTCATAAAGAATGATGGACAAAGAGAGGGTGGATTTTTTCTCCTCACAAGAGCAATTTCCAAAAGGCTGCTTCATGGTGTGTGTGTGTGTGTGTGTGTGTGTGTGTGTGTGTGTGTGTGTGTGTGTGTGTGTGTGTGTGTGTGTGTGTGTGTGTTTGTAATAGCACAATCATAAACATGTTCATTCCAAACTATATCCTACTTTGTTTAGTGAGGCTTATCTGGGTGGTATTTTAACCTACATTTTTCACTGAAGCTACTGAGCTGCATCAGTGGAAAAGCTAGAACTGTCCATAGGCAAGTGAAGTTGCCCTCCTCTCTCTCTGCTCATCACACCAACCTGAAGTTTTTCTTGTGTTTAATTTTGTAACACCTTGGAGGCACACTGTTTAAATATATTTTATAATAACAGTGCATACAATTTGTGCCCTACCATGTGTACAACATAAGGTCTAGCAAATGGCAGAGATAACTCTATTGAAATAGCCTGCTTCTGGTCAAAAATAGTCTAATTACCTTTTTTTCATGTATAAGATGTCCCCATGTATAAGACGGTACTTTAATTTTACCTATATTTCATACAAGTCTATAATTTTCAATTGAATATGATACAAATAAAGAAAAAAAGGCAATAACAGTAATGTGTTGTCAAGTCAATTTTGACTGAAGGCAATCTCCCTGGAATCTTCTAGGTATAAAATAGTAGAAAAAATTTACCAGTCCCTCCTTCTGATGGTGACCCAGGACCATGCAGCCTGCCCAAGGCTGCATAGGCGGCAGAGTATGTACTACATCACCCACCTAAACTCCAGTTAATTTTTGCTGCCCCTCTCCTGGGAGACACAGTGATAATTTAAACACATGACTTCTGGTTATGCAGTCATATGCTCCAACCCACTGAGTTATGCTAGGTCTTTACTATCTTTTCGTGTGTGATACTTTGGACCAATATGAATTGACTTCATATCCCCTTTGTACTGATCTTTAATATACGTTAGACTTGATCTGAGAGCTTGATTCATCCAAATTTTGTTTGTGATTCAGTTGATTCAATTGCACAATAGTAGTAACTAAGTAATCTGTTAACCAGTTGGGAT
The DNA here is from genome assembly GCF_051106095.1 of Pogona vitticeps. Classification (NCBI taxonomy): domain Eukaryota; kingdom Metazoa; phylum Chordata; class Lepidosauria; order Squamata; family Agamidae; genus Pogona; species Pogona vitticeps. The sequence goes on from NC_135784.1 coordinate 92,655,516, forward strand.
GAATGGGGAAGCCATTAAACCATTAAAGTGTGGCTCAGGTAGACATAAATGTGGCCTCAAATTGGTTGGGTATTCCCTCCTTTTCTACCTTGTAATCATAATAACTCTCATCTAAGACTCCTCTGTTTCTGATTCATGGCTAGAGATGGGCACGAATCAGAAAAATGGTGACTCATTTTGATTTCTGATTCATCAAGTTTGATAAATCCTGAATTATAAATTTATACATTTATAATTTATACATTTTTCATTGTTTTACTTTAAAATCCACTGACTCTCCTCTACAATTTCTCCCAGTTTGATGAAGTCTGGGTTTTGGACATCCAAGTTAGAGTGGGCGGCATATAAATTAAATAAATAAATTAAATAAATAAATAAATAAATAAATAAATAAAGGAGCCCACCCAGGGAAGTCACACACCCTGGTACCTAGAGACACTAGAAGCATATAGAAGCTTCTACTGTCTCTCCTGGACAATCTCATCAAGTTTGGTGAATCTCAGATATCCAAGTTATACACTCACAAAATGCTCCGCTAGGAAATTGCACTTTAGCAGCTGGCTTGGAGAAATCCAATCTTCACCAAACTCAGAGGGATTATAGAAGCTTCTCTGTGATTTTGATATCTCTCTCTCTCTCTCTCTCTCTCTCTCTCTCTGTGTGTGTGTGTGTGTGTGTGTGTGTGTGTGTGTGTGAAAAACTTTTCTTGTGGGGGGGGTCTTTGTAGGTATATAACTCAGACATCTGAGTTATAATCTTCACTAAACATGAAGGAATTGTAAAGAAGAGTCAGGGGAAACCTCACTGAAAATTCACTCCTTTCCAATTAGAGGAAAAGTTACTTTTTAAACTATAATTCCCAAAATATCCTAGTCATTATGGCCACTGGCTGTGCTGGACGGGATATCGGAAAAGTACAGTCTCTCATTTATTTATTTATTTTTAATTTTTTTTGCCAGGTCTAGCAGTGTATTATCATGGCTAGTTTTCATTAATGTCTCCTTTGGCTTTTTAATATAGGCTGCTATGATATGATGCTTTCTAAGTTTTTATCATTGAAGCTGCAATCCAATATGCACCAAATACAGTTTTTAAAATATATAGTTTTGTGTGGCATTTTAAATTCTTTCTACTGTCAGTTGGACTGTTGTGAGTTGCCTTGGGTCCCCTATAGGGAGAAAGGCAGCATGTAAAACAAAGAACCCCAACCAATCAACAAACAGGCTGAAGTATGTGTGAGTTTTATTGTAATTGTTCCTATTTTATTCTTTATTCTTGTGTAGCTGAAATTCTATTACTTTGTTCTGTATGCAGAAGACAATTGGGGCAACATTCAGTAACCTAGCTGGCAATTAATGAGCTGACCCTCGGGTTCCTGGGGGGCATGTGTGCCTGTTTGCTTGGCACACACTTGAAAATCTGTGGCCAGGGACTCATTACAGTGGTACCTCACTAGACGACAACCTCGTAAAATGACGAATCTGCATGACGATGAGGTTTTGCGATCGCTATAGCGATTCACAAAACAGTGATTCCAATGGGCCATTTTTGCTGGACGATGTTTGGGTCCCCGCTTCGCAAACCGTTTCTTGCAAGATGATGATTTTAACACTGATTGGCGCTTCGCAAAATGGGTATTTTCGGGATCGATGCTTCGCAGGGCAGCCATTTTAAAAGCTGATCGGCGCTTCGCAAAATGGCTTCCCTATGGGTGATCTTCACAGAACGATGACTATTTTCCCCATTGGAACACATTAACCGGGTTTCGATGCATTCCAATGGGGAAACGGTTTTCGCAAGACGATGTTTTTGCTAAACAGTGATTTCTGTAGAACGGATTATCGTCATCATGCAGTGCACCACTGTAATTGCAAACCAGAATGAAAGAATGTTGTGCTTTCTCACAAATTACAAAGTAACAGGATTTCAGCCAGAGTCTTTCAGTAAACTGGAGGATGGTGTTTCAGTATTCTTGCCCAATAAATAAACATTGAAGTCTTCTCATCTCCTCACATAACATACTTCGTGTATGTCTAGGAAGGTGCATTTCATTTATTTCCTTATTTATTTTGTTGAGACTTTCTGTTACACAATTCCACATGACATTACTGACTGTATTGTTGGGAACAAAAGGGATGGCATAGAAGATAGTGTGCCTTTTTTGTACCCACAAAGAAAGCAGAAGAGGGGAGATGAAGTTGTTTATGTTATATCTGTCATTTCCCGTATTTTCATTATATCCTCTCATTACAGCAATTGCAGTGTTGACGTTAGATTTTCCTGTCTTACGAGTTCTATGCAGACTGGAAATTTAATGAACACTCTGCCTAAAACCAAATGGCTGAAGTGAAAGGTGAAATTATTGCTGGAATATATATATATATTTGAGAAGTAAAATGTGTGAGGTCAAGGGGCTAGGCAGAAGAGATAATTACTAATTAGGATTCAGGAGGACAGGCAAGCAGGCGGGGGGGATATCTCTTGTGTTCCATTGGGTGATCAATTGATTACCAGCTCTGGTTCTTGATTAAAACTTCAGGAGTGATTAACTGATTAATATATATACCTTTTTCTGGTTTGGGCAACCAATGGAGAATTCAGAAATGAAGCTCCTCTACTTTTAAGGTAATGTTCAAAGCTTAAAATCCTGACATTTCTGCAACTTTTTTTTCTTTAGCTTTAGTTTCTTGAGCACTGTGTACAGAATAAAAACTAGGTCCAAGGGATCAAATACTGAATTGGGACAGTAGGCTATTATTCTTGACTCAGTTACAGAGCTTTTTTGACCTGGGATTAGTCTTTTATCTCATCATTCTTGATTCTCCCTATATGATTCCCTTTTTTTATTTTTAAAATATATATAGATGTTTAGATCGCTCAGATTGTTTCCTTGCTGCCATCAACTGGCTGAAATCCTGTTTCTTAGCATAATGACTCATCCTAGAGTAGACCCATTTAATGAGTAGAGATTTTGGAATCAAATTTTCCATAGGATCCATTGATTCAAATGGGCTGAATCTAGTTGTGAATTACTTTAGTGTAAAATGGGGAAAAATCATTTTGACTTTATTTTTCGGTTCTTTCATGTTCATGTTTCTGTGTATTGTCCATTTCCTTTAATATATCAGGTAATATTCTTTCATCCTCTCCCCACATGTCTTCTGCTGCAGGTCAAAAAAGGGCCTAAAGAACTCATAACAGGGGCAAAGCAACAGAGAATCTATTCAGAAAGTAGGCAGGAAACAACCAACAACAGTAAAATAATCCCCCCTGATCCACCAAAATTGTGTTTCCTCCCTTTTCATTAAAATAGGCCCATCCCTAGTTCATAATGTCTCTAAAGTTGTCCTTAAAACCACATTTCAAGTGAACTGATTTTTTCCCTTTGTCCTTCTCTTCATTGCCCAGCTTTCATACTGTTCATAGTAATCAGGACTACTATAGCATAAATTATCTTGTTCTCCAGTGACAAAAACTAATTTTCTTCTTAAATTCTTTGGTATGCTCCATCAATCAACACATATTTGGAACATAATCTTTAATGTCTCTCCCTTTACTGAATCCATCTTGAACAATTGGCATTTCTTGCTCCAGATATGGAAAAAGTCTTTGCCTCAAAATTTTGAGAAAGTAATGATGAGAAAGTAACACAATCCTATAGTTATTGCACTATTTGTTCTCTCCTTTTGTTGGGATTGGAGGCATGTTGAATGTTTCCTGTTTTGAGGCCATTGTTTTGTTTTCTGTATGTGTTGGCATATTCTTGTTAGGATTGTGACACATTTGCTTTCTGTGGTCTGAAATAGCCCTTTCTATGGTTTGAAATAGCTTGTTCTGGACATGAAATTCTATTTCAAAATACTGAAGTGCTGGACAACACCAGCAATCATTATGTTAGACTGAAGAGGGAAGTCATTGAAATCCACAAACACCAGCAGAGCTTCAACAAAACAAGAAAGTTTAAAACTTAACAAAGCCTGACTCCCAGCACTCAAAAATACAGCCTGCAAAAGGTCAATGACCAGCTAATGACACCCATCAATCACAGTGACAGATCATCTCTCCCTCTTATCACCCACAACAAAAAACAGGCTGACCACCACAATCACCCATCACCTGAAAAGGGCAAAAGCTAATCCCACAGCTATAAATATTCAACTATCCAAACAAACTGCACCAGAGCACAGAGAGAGTTCTGACTCCTGTCCTCTGAAGATGCTGGCTACAGAGACTGGCAAAATGTTAGGAACAACAACCTTCAGAATATGGCCAAAGAACCCAAAAAACCCCACAACAACCATCAGATCCTGACTGTGAAAGCCTTTGAGAATACATCACATGTTTGTTTCCCATAACAATGTTGTGCAATTTCACAACATTCCTCTAGGAAAAGAGTGCATTTCTTATTTTGTATGAACAAGCACATTCAAGCAACAAATGCAAGAGGAGAGGTGATTATTCAGAATGATGCAGACAATCCATCAAAGGCTATTACTTTTAATATTGTATGCAACAAGGCAAAGGTTAGCATAGTTTTAAATGTTGTGCATTTACTGAAATCCTAAAAAAAATATTGAAACAATCTCTCTGAGATCAAGAAAAAAAAACCTTGCTATTTGACCAAGAGGAAAAAGCGCATTGTGTTTCCTCTTTTACTACACAATAAAGAATGCAATCAGGATTTACATCCTTCGCTGCTGGGCACCCTAGCTCCCATTTTCCTTCTCTCGAACACATAGTGAGAAAAGACTGATTTCGTCACATAGAACAAACTCACAATCACTCTAGCCAGTTTCCCAAATTGTTCTGACACCCTTGAGTAGGCTCTTGAATGTGCTATTTCAACTTCAACATGGGAGTTGCCAGTGTGTTCCACCACTCCCACAAGTGACTTTGGCACAGCTGTGAATCCCAAAGCCTGTATGTCAGTGCCAGCACAGTTACATTTCTCTTGGCTCCTCCAGCTGGTTTAGATAAGACAGGAACTTCTCTACAGGCCAAAAAACAACATGGCTGCAGAAACTGCCATCTGTTAGATTTCTCCCCCTCTGTATGCTATCTTGATTTGTTTCCTTAGTATTAAAAATATACCCATTGTCAGTGCAGAATCAAAATTCATCTCACACTTTCTTTTCTGTCTCTCCCCCCTCAAGACATTTACTCTCTCTGTTTTGCAATCTTCCCTTTGGTAGAAAACTTGTTTATATCTTCTTTCTTGTAACAGATACCACATGAAAAGCATCTTATTTCACGTCCATCCCCGGCTTTGGGCTGCCTTGAGCACAGTGACAGAGAGGTAAAGACAGAAGAAGAGAGCACTCAGGTGAAAGGGGAGAGGAACATGCTTATTTTCTAAAAGAAACCTTGACATTTAAAAAAAAAAAACTGGGAATGTCAGAGAATGGAGAATTAGTGAGAGCTTTCTCCTTGAGTAGGAGAGGGTGACAGGAGAGGAAGTAGAATACACACTTCACAGCATGTGTGGGATGTTCTGTGGATGAAGTAAATTTTATTTCCACTCTGAAATGAATGGATTGTACTATTTCAGATTTCAGAAGGTGGACTGCCTGTTTGAAAAGAACAAACAAAAGCAACACACACACACACACACACACACACACACACACACAGAGAGAGAGAGAGAGAGAGAGAGAGAGAGCTACTAATCTGTATAAACACAAACTAGCACTTCAGGGTAAAGGGCTTTCTCCTATTTATTTATTTATTTATTTATTTATTTATTTATCTATCTATCTATCTATCTATCTATCTATCTATCTATCTATCTATCTATCTATCTATCTATCTATCTATCTATCTATTTATTTATTTATTTATTTATACCCCGTCCCTCTAGACCATGTCTATTTGGATTTACAGGATTAAATGCAAGAACATTCAAACATCATACCCCTCAGTCCGAGGTTGTGCAACCTGGAAATGGTATCGAAATCTGAAATTACCTGAGCCATTATATGAACTATTCCGACTGATGTGGCTTGACTGTATTACAAGATGAGATGCAGTTCTTGGCACCAAAGGAGATAAAAATTCTCCCTGTCTAGAAGTTTGACATGAAATCCTATGCCTGCCAACGTCTGCACTCAATTGATCAGTCACTCAAACAGCAACGTTGGGGCAGAGTCAGCCCTGCCATAAGCAATGTGAAACATCTGCCTCAGGTAAGCAGATCTGGAGTGTCAATGACAGGACTGCAAAAGCCATGTCATTTCTCTTCTTGGTACATTTTTTTTACCAGCAATGAGTGGGAGAAGGTTTTGCGTGATTTTCAGCCTCATATGCCAAAGTAGCTTGATTGGCGTTGGGTATTAAGCCCACTGGCTTGCCTTGGGGAGGGACATTTGTGATTTTGTCTCAGATATCAGAATTCCTGGGGGCTGGTCCTGCATAGTGGAAGCTAAGCTTGCATGGTTAAAGCACCAGGATTTCTGATTGGCAGAACTCATTTACTTCCTTGTTCTCTCTGAGCTCAGCTGCAGTCCTCAGCATATCAAGAAGGAGAGGAAGGGATTTCAATAGCATCAGTAGATGGCTGCAAGCTACCCCAGTTCTAATGCAAATTATTATGGTATGGCTTTTTCTTGAACAAGCAAACCTATTAGCTTTACAGAAGATATTCTGCTCGTGGTAAAAACTTCCAAAACTGATTTGTTGACTTTGAGATGAAGTCTCATAATACTGTGGGAAAATCTCCCGAAAAGGCTGAAGCTTATGCTCTCTGGAAATGTCTTACGTGCCTCTCTTTCAGTTTCTTATGTAAGCAAAAGTTCACTCAGATATTGAATGTTAAGCATTACACTGCCCTTTGCCAATCACAAGGACTATCAGATGATTCTAATAAGTTGAAAATTGTGCTATGTTCTGCTTCAGTTTTTGGTGTGGCTCTGGGTCCATCAGCTCTTCCCATCTGATGCACTATGAAAGTAATGCACTACAATTCCCATAAACCCTAACTCACATGATGAATAGGCAGAGATTGTGGGAGTCATAGTCAATAACATCTTTCAGGCACACAGATCTGACCAGTGGACCAAGTCACCATTCTGATGATGTTAAGTCTATGCCCACCCAAACTTCCAAAGTTTCGGCATCCAAAGTTTAACCTGATTTTTATTTTTTAAAAATTATCTATCTTTCTGGCAGAGCAATAACATGGATTTCTGGGAATGGTGCTGGTCAGCTTCACCAAGAACTGTGGTTTGAATGTTGGGAAACGGAGCTGACGACATCAAGGACTGGTAAGATAACCTACAAATAAAATAGTAGAAGAGCTGTTCCTTCCACTTGTCTGTTTCAGCGGCTTTGGGCTGGATGGAAAGATGTGTCTTATTGAACATTTTTTTAAAAAAACATGTCTTTGTATGTCATTACTTATAAGGATATTGCTTGCAGGTTATCTAGAAGAAACTGGGGAAAGGGAAAGAGAACTAGGATAAGTAACCAAGAATCTCATTAAAAAGGAAGCCTGTGAAATGGAGGCATAGAAACTGAGAGCATCTGAGGGTGAAGGTGTCTTCTCTTGGTGGGCTGATAAGATATTCACAAGGAAACTGGAGAATTGCCAACTGCCTCAAAGTATATCAAACCCCATCCCAATTAGTGTACTTTAAGGAGGGAGTATTTACAGGATGGGGCTATTTTCTCAGTTCCAATTGTTATATATTTTTTAAAGATGGTTGAAACTTTGGCAGATATATAACAGGGCATTTAAAAAGTTAGGAACTTTACATCACTTTATAGTATAGAAACAAAAAGAACCCTTGTGGATTAGAGGCCGCTATCTGATGAAGGGGGTTCTAGGCCATAAATGTTTATGTCGTAATAAATTGTTTTAAGTTTTTAAGATGCCATAAGACTTCTTCCTGGTTTTCCTACAGCGGGTTAAGATGGCTAGAATGTCATCAACTGCTTCGCATAAAAAAAAAACTTCGAATAAAACGCATCATAATTTTCTCCACTACTAACAGTGATGGCCACATCTTCACATCAAGTAAATGAATGCAATAGAAGGGTATTTTTTTTTCATACAAAACTTGATAAAGGACTAACCATTGCTAGTCACTTGCTGTTATTCACTTTGCTACATGATCGCTCCTCAGCTTTTGGAAGGAAAAAGTATATATGGAATCTGCACGCTGTATCATGTCATTAAATTAACTTTGAAATCTCCAATCCTTGGTAGCAACAGGGCATCTAGTTTCTCTCATAAACAACTGTAACCAATGAAGGATCCAATTAGGGTCTGCACTGGAGCAAGAAGAAATTTCATCTTTACCATTGTTGTGAATCACAAGAAAACGGGAAGATATGGGAACGTGATTCCTTTTTTTCAAATTAAATGAATCCACATAAGCCGTTGTGAGATGGTAACAATAGGAAGAGGGGCAGGAAAGGTCATTGATTTAAACTGATTTTTTTTCACATTAAAGGTGCTTTGGTTCTTACTCTTCTGTCCTGAATAAGATATCAGGGCAACTGAGAAAGGAAATGGAACCATTCACTCCTGCAGTATCATTCTGGTGATAGTGGCATCTTGTTTTCATCCATCCAAAAGTCTGAAAGAATGCCCAAAGCACCACCAAGAAAAGAAACTAACAAAATACAGACGTGGGCATGGACAAGGACACCATTCCTGTTAAAATTAAGCCAATATTCCCATCATGCATATTTTCCCGAAGAGTTGCACTCTTTTTCTCAGTGGTCCTTTGCCCCTACCTTGTTCTGTCAAAATGATTGTCAAACTGGGCTACTCAGTAGTGGAGCGTTACTGAAAAGCTCAGCCATTATTTTTTAGCTCTCATTCCGCAAAGCCTGGAATCTCAGGACCAAACTATGCAGTACATATTGTTTCTGAAATGGTATGTGTTCCAGAGATGTGATTCAGGCAGACTGTCGGGTCTGAGAAATGAGAGTTTTAAACAAGAAAGATACTTTTGTCTTGAAATCGACCACAAAGCAACACAAGCTAATTGGCAGGCTATGAAAAGTGGAAAAGTTCCTGCTATGGCAAACAAAAGCAACACTTAAGGAATTGTTTCTTTTAATCATGAGTTATCTGTAATGTATAATTTATTCTTAAATTGTTTTTACTTGAGGAGCCCCAAGGTCCCTTTTAGCTCTGGCTCCAGCAGGTTCATCAATTTTTGGCAGGCCTGCATGATCAGAACAAAGCTGCTCTTGGTAGAATCCACATATTCACTCTATTTTCCCAAGGCCCACATAGATTTTGAACTAAAATCAATTAGCAAACATCATCAAGCTGCAATTAAGGTTATTATAAACCCTGGCAAGCAACCATCACTCCCACTGAGATCTGTCAATTGTCTCCCTTATCAGACTGGCCAGTAGCCTAGTAAAACTTGCACCCCAATCTGCAAAAAATTGAAGGTGAATACAGACAACCCTTTGATGAAGTAGCAATTTTCCAAAGCAGCTATATTGCCAAGACTGGGGGCAGAGGGGAGGAGAGAAAAGCAGGCAATGCATACTGTGTAAAAGAAGTATAAGCACATTTATGTTGCATTAAACCGATATCTGCTCCCATGCTCAAGTAAGAATCTGCAGTTCCTCATTAATGGTTGTATGTTAGTTGAGGATCATTCAAATTATATCATGTCACACATAGTGATGGAGGAGGAGGAACAAAGATTCAGAAGAAAGAATAGCTTTAGCAGAAAAAAAATTCTTGTTGCATAAAAGAAACACACTTAGGAACTTGATGAATGCATTTTTTAACATTTCTTTTTTATTCAGAAATGGCTTATTTTTTCCCCAGAAGAAAAATCTCTACCACATAAAAGGTATGATGCAAGAGCATAAAACATTAATGCTGAAGCGTAGATTGATACAGGTATAGCCATTATTTTGCAGATTGCTGTAAATCATGCAAACCTTGTTCTAAAGCTATCATATATTTATATTCAATATATATTTAACAAATGGCTCCAATATGCTCTGCTGCATAAAAAAAGAAATTTAGATAAATAGTTCAGGATGTGGTATTGCTCCACTGACATCTCTTTCAATGACTGCAAATTCCTTAGCTGTTAAAGGCAGAAAAGTTTTCCTAATTGGGTGGTGTCAGGGAGAAGATACATAGGATGATGTGTCACATTTGTCCTATATGAGATGGATTAATAATGCCTGTTTGGAACTACATGAAGCAACATCAAGGTTTTTATAAGACTTCTGTCTGATATCAGGCACAGTACATACCTAATCTATGAGCAGCTGCATCTCAAACAATCGCATACAATATGGATATACACACTCTCTTCATGAAGATGCCGTCTATCATACAAGTCTAATAATAATAATCATGTGCTGACATTTCTGACTTAGGTGACCCCTTCCAAGGTTTTCTAGGTAGAAGCAGTTTACCATTCAGTCCATACAAGGTCAATAATCCTGCAGTGATGTAGTTGGCACTGGACTGGAGCCCTCTATTTGTTTTGCATTCTAACTTAGGTTTGCAAATCCAGATGCGGCTGATCTATTTATTTATTTGACTTATTTATTTAACATTTTTATAGCCCACTCTATATCCCAAGATCTATATGTGGGTTGTTTTAAAATCTATACAAGCCAAGATCCTCAACTCACAAATAAATTATAGAATTATAGAATATTAAAATTCATCATAGATATTCTTGGCAATGGTAGACAACTTCCGGCCTCTTCCCACACATCATATTCTTCCAATATTAGTCCCTTCCAGTTCTGCTCTTTTATTTCACTTGCCCCTGCCTCCTCCAGCTGTTTCTCATCAGGACACAGTCTCTCTTGCAGCTTCAGGGACTCCCTCCAGACAGCCTGATCCTGAGGCAACTCACCCTTTTCCCAGCTTCTTGCTACCTGTGGGCCACAACCAGACAGCTCACTAGGGGTGCATGTCTGCATCTCCTCACACTCTATTCATTCCTTTTGTTCCTCTTCAGTGGGAAGGATCTAGATGGCCATGGCATACTCTAGGCCTATCCCATATGTATCCCAAACCTAAACTGACTCAGCTCTTGGACAGACATGGGGGCTTCATATTCATATATGGATATGAAAGGGCTGCCCAGCACAAGTGGCCGCCCTGATTTTCTTCCCCCTCAACAGACCCCACTGGACCACTTTTCTGGCATCACACACTTTGCTGTCTATCATACAAGTCTAATAATAATAACCATGTGCTGACATTCCAGTCACAACAGTAGTTTGGCTGCCACAGCCCATCCTCCCTGCTTGCCCAGCCACTCTGCGGCTGAGCAGGGAGACTCCTGTCCCCTTGCCTGGAGTGGCTAGGTGAGCAGGGAGGCTGGGCTGCAGCAGCCAAGGTACTGCCACAATTGGTGTGATGACGGTGTCAATGACCATGCATGACACATGGTAAGTGGTCCAGTGGGGTCTGAGGGTGGAAGATAATCAGGACTCCCATCTGTGCCTGGGGCTTCATATTTGTATACAATCTCTCTCTCTCTCTCATTTCCCAATGCTTTCTGCCTGATACCTTCCCATTTTTCCCCCCACATCCTGTTCTCCTCTTGGTTGTCACACAGAGTCACTGGTTCATGTATCTCCCTTGCCCTGTTCTCACCCATCAGAGTTTTGTCCCTTTCTGTCTTAAAAAAGCCCTGTGTTAAAAAAAGACACCCCTCTATTTGAATTGCAGTCATCAGAAAGTCTGCAGTTTGAAGGCATCCCTTTTCTGAAGGGCTGGCCATCCCATATCTGGTTCAGATAAAAAGCAGAAGAAGAGAGAGTAAGGGCCTGAAGATTTTCCACCTAAAGCTGGCATCTGGGCAGCTGACTGAGCAGGTACATAGGTTGTCTGTTCACAGTTCTCCCCATTATGGTGAGATGTTAGGATATCCTTCAGGTTTGGAAATTATTGCAGAGTGAAACGAGGTGTGGGTATTTGTCAGTTTCCAAATTGATTGAAGGAGAAGTGAGGAAACTCAATGCTGTGCTTGAATCAAATTGTGGTTCTTTCAAATGCCAAATATGGCTTTGGTGATTTGCTCATTTAAAAAGTTGTGTGTGTGTTTTTTTTAAATACTGAGTAAAGAAAAGTAATGTTATAACTGAAGAACCAAGAGGGCCAATACAGAAGGATATCGACAAATCAAGTGCCAGTGAAAAGCCTGGTCTCTATTGAAAATCCCAAACATGAAGCCCCAAGGTGGGGAGATTCTCTGTCCATGTTCTTCTTCTTTGTTGATGATGTAGGAAGCACTTCTGAACTGGAAGGATGAGCTGACAAGGTGCTGTAATTGCCCACAGGATGCTGAATGTGTTCATAGTCCTCACATTCTTCTGGAAGGCTCCTTTATTCCATACCCCCTTCCCCCACCCGCTATGGCAGTGATTGGTAGACATTTTGCAAAGGAGGCATGTTGAAGTATATATAGAGAGACTGTTCTTTGAAACTCATTAATTTTCAGGACATTGTGTATTAGATTTTTCTTCTTCCTCCTTTTAGGCAGCCTCAGATCTCAGTCCATTTGACTAGAGATGGGGGTATTTGTATCCGTATATGGAATCTGATCTCCCTGCACAGCTGGACTTAATGAGGGTTCGGCCATTGGAGCCAAACTGTCCGCTCATGTATCCACCGGCAGCAGCCCCTCTCATCTTTCAAATCGCTCCTGGAGCGCCAGTCTCTTCCCACTCGGATGGCCACCCAGCAGCCATGCAGGGAGACTCATCCTTGCTCCCCCTCCCCCTGCCTCGAATACAAATACCCATAACTCTACATTTGACTGAATGCCTGTCTGCAAAATGTGTGACATTATGCTGGATTTGAATAGGAATAGTGACGTTTAAAATAAGACCTAAGGTGTTCCAGCATTCCATTTTGTACATTCCTTTAATTTTTGCAGCACTTTACTTTTTGTAGGGGGGAGGCTGTATATCCCTGTGCTGGAGACAGGGTGGGTGCCAAATGTAATATATGAGGCAGCAATCACATATGCTACCCACTGTGACAACAAAACATTCTAGCTAGGTGTATTCTTTCCCCTTTCATGAAATGATTTCCTTGAATAAATTGGATAAATCTATGTATGGCTTCCAATGCAGGTTGTAGAAGGAAAGAGGGAAGGAAGTGAAAAAGGAAACTGGTGAGAGCTTTGGAATCAAACTAGATGTCGAGCAGGAGTTGATGGCCCTCAATTTCAATCTTCATCCCAGGGCATAACCCATTATTTTTTTTCCAGTTTAATTATCTCACCACCACCACCATTCAGACAATGCAAATACATACAAATTGCTCAAACTATTCAGATACTAATCAAATCAAATGAGCTTGAAGGGCATCAATTGTGATTGGCAAGACAAATAATCTGTGCCAAATCAAAGTGAGTGGTATCACACACCCTGGGAAAATGTATTTCTCCCCCTTCTGGTGCTACTGAAATTATTTCAAAATTAAGATCGATATAAATCAGCATCTGCCAGTTATATGCCCATCTGTACCCCCTTTTTGGTGATGCATTTCCCCTTTTTTGGTAATCCAGTATGGACCATGTCTACTCTGTTTAATGTTAAAGTCAGCATAGCTGCTGAAGACTGCCTTTTCAGTCCTCAGGTTGCTGCCCTATAGCCCTGCCTTCTTTCTTGGATGCTGGCTAAAGGGCAGATCTTCAAAACTAATGATGACTGAGTCCTCTTATCTCTTTGTTGGCAAACACTTGAGGTTGTTGGTTCCTCCACCACCAGGAATTCAGGTCTTGACAATAGGGATGGCTTGGTAAAGGGGAACAGTACTTTGCTTTCTGCAAGTTTGAGATATGTAGTTGTCCCTTCCTTTAGCTCATCAAAGGCAGCCACCATATCCTTGAAAGTTGGCACCCTGGGGCATAGCTCCAGTCTTCCTGTCGTAATTCAGGCCAATTCAAAACTCTCTACATGCTTCTTACTGATAAGTACTTTCAGTTAGGCATCCTTCAGTCTCGAAAGACTATGGTAGCGTGCTCTGTGTGGAGGACTTGGAACAGCGTCTAGTGTGGCTGAGGAGGCCAATTCGAGAGTGACAATCCCTTCCACACTGAAGACAAATCCAATCTGTCCCCTGTCCAGCTCCCTGGTTTTGCTGCTTTTGTGATTTCCTCTTTGCCTCGGCCTGCTGGGCAAGGGTCGCTTCAAATTGGGAGAGGCCACGATGCAGTGCCTGCCTCCAGGCTGAACGCTCAGATGTCAGGGTTTCCCATCTGTTGAGGTCTATTCCTAAGGCCTTCAGATCTCGCTTGCAGACGTCCTTGTATCGCAGCTGTGGTCTCCCTCTGGGGCGATTTCCCTGCACTAATTCTCCATACAGGAGGTCCTTTGGAATCCGACCATCAGCCATTCTCACGACGTGCCCAAGCCAACGTAGACGTCGCTGTTTCAGCAATGTATTCATGCTGAAAATTCCAGCTCGTTCTAGGACTACTCTGTTTGGGACTTTGTCCTGCCAGGTGATGCCAAAAATCCGTCGGAGGCAACGCATATGGAACGTGTTCAGCTTCCTCTCCTGCCGTGCACAAAGGGTCCAGGACTCGCTGCAGTACAGGAGTGTGCTTAGGACACAGGCTCTATAGACTTGGATCTTTGTATGTGTCGTCAGCTTCTTATTGAGCCATACTCTCTTTGTGAGTCTAGAGAACATGGTGGCTGCTTTGCCAATGCGTTTATCCAGCTCGACATCCAGAGAGAGGGTGTCAGAGATGGTTGAGCCAAGGTACACAAAGTCATGAACAACCTCCAATTCTTGTGTAGAGATGGTAATGGAAGGAGGTGAGTCCACGCCCTGGCCCATGACTTGTGTTTTCTTCAGGCTGATTGTTAGTCCAAAGTCTTGGCAGGCCTTGCTGAAACGATTCATGAGTTGTTGGAGGTCTTCAGCAGAGTGGGCAACGATGGCTGCATCATCTGCGAAGAGGAAGTCCCGCATGCATTTCAGTTGGACTTTGGTCTTCGCTCTCAATCTGGAGAGATTAAAGAGCTTTCCGTCTGATCTAGTCCGGAGATAGACACCCTCGGTTGCAGTTCCAAAGGCATGCTTCAGCATGACAGCAAAAAAGATCCCAAAAAGTGTTGGTGCGAGGACACAGCCCTGTTTCACTCCGCTTTGGATGTCAAAGGGGTCTGATGTTGAGCCGTCAAAAACTACAGTGCCTTTCATTCCCTCATGGAAAGATCTGATGATGTTAAGGAGACGAGGTGGACATCCAATCTTGGGAAGTATTTTAAAAAGGCCATCCCTGCTAACCAGATCAAATGCTTTTGTAAGGTCTATGAAGGCCACTAAGAGCGGCTGTTGTTGTTCCCTGCATTTCTCCTGCAGCTGTCGGAGGGAGAATACCATGTCAGTGGTGGATCTATTAGCTCGAAATCCGCACTGTGATTCTGGATAGACTCTGTCTGCAAGCACCTGGAGCCTCTTCAGAACAACACGGGCAAGCAGCTTCCCTACAACGCTAAGAAGAGAGATGCCACGGTAGTTATTGCAGTCACCCCTGTCTCCTTTGTTCTTGTACAATGTGACAATGTTTGCATCCTTCATGTCCTGTGGTACTCCACCTTCCCTCCAGCAGAGACAAAAGATTTCGTACAGTTCAGTGGTGATGATCTCCTTACAGCATTTCAGCACTTCAGCAGGGATGTTATCCTTTCCAGGTGCCTTGCCGGAGGCGAGGGAGTCCAAGGCCGCTTTTATTTCTGCTAGGGTTGGTTCGCTGTCCAGCTCTTCCAAGACAGGTAGGCACTCAATGTTATTTAATGCTTCTTCGGTTACTACATTCTCTCTGGAATATAGCTCAGAGTAGTGCTGTACCCAGCGTTCCATCTGCTGTGCTCGGTCCTGGATGAGCACACCTGTAGCAGACTTCAAGGGAGCAGATTTCTTCTGTATTGGACCTAAGGCCTGCTTGATACCGTCATACATTCCTTTGATGTTACCTGTGTCCGCTGCTAACTGTATATGAGAGCTGAGCTGGAGCCAATAGTCGTTGGAGCATCTCCTGGCAGCCTGTTGGACTTGGCTGCGAGCAGCTCGAAGAGCTTGCAAGTTGTACTCGCTAGGACAGGCTTTGTATGCTGCTAGTGCTCTTCTCTTAACCTCGATGGCTGGCATTAACTCCTCTGAATGGGCTTCGAACCAGTCAGCCACCTTTTGGGTCTTCTTGCCAAAGGTGGACAAGGCGGTGTTATAGACAGTGTTCTTGAAGTGTTCCCATCGTTCAGGTGCATTTGCAGTAGCCGGACCTGGAAGGGCTTCCTCAAGTGCTTGGGCAAATTCTTTCACTTTTCTTTGACTAAAGTACTAAAGTACTTATTCAAAGAAATAAGTACTTTAGTATGTAGTTATTACAATGTACAGTATCAATGTGATGTTCCATTTTTTAAATATATATTCAGTTTTTAACATTCTTTAGCACTATTTGCATGAGAGTCACTGTATTCAGCCAGGAAAAGTAACATTTCACTAATCTGTTCTCATAGCACAAAAGCATTTTTATAACTTGCATGAAAATTGCAGTAGTACCTCCAGGATGCTAACTGGACGTAGCATAATGTCATAGCAGTTTTACACTTTGAATGAAGAATGCTTTAGCCATCATCTGATGACTGACAAGATATGAGCCTGATTCAAAGGCTGATCTGGAAATTGTTAAATCATTGTAGCCTCAATGGTCAGTTAAATATTAACATGATGTGCTTTCCCTATGATTAATGCATTTTCTCCTCTATTGGAATGTCTGGAGAGGTATATGCTTTAAATTCAGATTTAAAAAATAAGCTAACATTTACCTTCCAATTACCAAATACAGTATGAAACAAAGAGCACTAAGTGCAAAATGAAGAAAATCATGGGCCATGAAAAACAAATATATTTCACCACTTAAGGGAGCATTTCTTCAGAAAGCTTACCAAATACAGTACAGTATATCATCTAGGTTGACCCAATTGTGGAATATAGGGGAGTTTTAATATATGCTAATCATTGTAATTTGAATTGTGGTGCTGGAGGAGACTCTTGAGAATCCCCTGGACTGCAAGGAGATCAAACCTATCTGTTCTGAAGGAAATCAACCCTGAGTGCTCACTGGAAGGACAGATCCTGAAGCTGAGGTTACAATATATTCGAGAAGGCTTTCACGGCCGGGATCTAATGGTTGTTGTGGGTTTTTCGGGCTCTTTGGCCATGTTCTGAAGGTTGTTCTTCCTAACGTTTCACCAGTCTCTGTGGTCGGCATCTTCAGAGGACAGCACTCTGTGCTCTGGCACAGGGAAGAAGCACAGAGTGCTGTCTTCTGAAGATGCCAGCCACAGAGACTGGCGAAACTGCAAGAAAAGGGAAAAAAGGTGGAAAGGGGTGGGGGCTATGAGCACCCTCAGTCATCTTGCAAAGACAGTCTAAAGCAGTGGCCCCCAACCTTTTCTGAACTGTGGAAAGGTTGGGGGTGTTGGGTCCATGTGCGGAGGCACCCCCCACCATGCTCACAGGAGGGTGAGACTTGCTCGTGGATGGGTGGGGTTCGCTCATGCGCATGCACAGATGGAGGGCTGCTTGCGGGTGGATGGAGAGCGCTGACAGTTGGGTGGGGCACCCGTGTGTGCAGGTGGGCAGGCTGTGCATGTGTATGGGGTGCATGGGGAGGAGTGTGTGTGGAGGGGTAGGAGATCTGTCTCCACAGCCTGGTCCTGCCAAGGCCATGGACTGGGGGTTGGGGACCCCTAATCTAAAGGACTTTGCCACTGAGGCAGAATAAGGGAAAGCTCCTTCATGGGCTAAGCAAATGTTGGGAAAATTGGCAGGGGGGGGATTTTATGTCACAGCATTAACTTCACCGCTTTCCTAGAATGCTGCTGTTTCTCATATAGAGATTTTTTTACAGTACTCACAGGAAAGAAGCTATTTACATGCATTTTCACCAGAGATGCACATTGTTTTTGGACAAATGGGAAAAATCAGAGGTATTTCTGTGACTATATAAGCAAGGGGTCTCTGTTTGTCCACAACACATAGCAACATGACCTCCAAATCCTTCATGTTCATCCAGTATATGTGTGATTACAATATTTTAGCTGAAAATGCTCAGTGATTTGAACTGAGACAATGGAAACTGATGAGACTGCTGACATCAAAAGAGAAGGCAACTGACAGATGAACCTCTTATGAAACCCCAAATCTTCCCAGGTTGAGGCACCAGAGGTGGGCTCAGAGTGAGTTTGTTCCATACTATGCATCACCTTGCAGCTACCCTGCTGGCCATTTCACTCAGGTGTAGAGTGAAGTGGAAGACTTATATCATTGTTGCTTGCTAGCATTGTCATCTTAGAATTTCTTTCTTGTCTACCTTAGTTAGTTTACTAAACACTTTATTACGAGAATTGAGTATATGTGAGACAGACTGTGGATGAATGCTTCTTTTCTTCGTTTCAGAATTAGTGTGTTAGAGACTGTTTTCCTTCCCTCCCACTTTTCCCTTTCTTCTTCTGTGGGATGGTACACATCCCACTGCTTGTGACCTTTATGTAATTGCTAGAAGGGTGACTGGGGGGAGGAGGAAAATCACACCGTCTTTCATCTTCTCCAAACTGATGGCATTGTATAGCCCTACCCCCACAGCTATTTAAGATTTCCTCATTCGTGGGACTTCCCAAATGTGGGACATTTTCTCCTGTATCACTAAAAGGACATAGGTTAGGTCAGCTTCAATTTATGTACCCTTCATTCAGACACAGACCACATTCCATTCATCCTTAATCTGCAATATATACAGAGAATATGTATCTGCAATAAGCCTTCAAAAATGAAACATCAAGAGATCTTGGGATAAGTTGTTGTTATGTGCCGTCCAGTCAAAACCAGTTTATTGGGTCACTACTGGCTTGTCACCAGCAATGCTGGGTAAGTAGAAGACAATACTGTACAAAGGAAGCAAAATGGTGATTTGGTTTCCAACGTTGTTGGAGTTGTGGCCACCCACAATGGCGGTGCAAAACAAACAGAGAATAAGGCAAACATACTTTAGGAATAAGGGGCCAAACGACACTATAAGCAATGCTGATGGTGAGCCTGACTTTTGAGAAATTGTTGGAGAATCTCTCCATCCCTGGAGAAACTAAGTGAAACTGTCCCTTCCAGTTCCTTTTCTCCCACTGTGGGGTGGAGAATTTTGAGAGTCCATTTATGCACAGCTACAACCTTTTTTAATTTCAGTGTTCTCAAAATCCTTTTGATTGCCAGGTGCATTCTTAATTCCTGTGAGCCCATTATTGTGCCCAAGGACAAATTCATTGTAATATAATATTGTATAATTGCTTGTAATGTCTAGCAACCTAAGACACAACAGAACTTTCTTCTTTTTAAAGTAAAATATCCTTTTAAAAGGCTTGAAAAGCTTTTGTGGCCTCAGGGGGAGTACTAATGTGAAAGAGATTCCAACACCAAGGGTAACCCAATTGTCCAAGAAATTATGAGGGAAGTGAAGGAGAAGCAAATAATTCTCTCCACCTCCAGCTGGAAAATTTTAAATTTCCCTTCCCCATGAACCACTGCAGCTGTTCTTCTGCAACATTGCAGATACAGTATGTAGGTCTACCTGTGTGCTGTCTTTTTCACATCAATGGTCTCGACAAGGAAACTATGGAGATGAAGTGAGTCCTTTTGGACTCTTTCTAACGGAAGGTATGGTCTTGCACAATGCCCACTGTTTGTCCAAAGCTGGCTAAGGAGAGAAAGAATGTTTGAAGAATTTCTTGTCAATTTAGGATGTTTCAACATGGCAGAGTACCCAGACAAAGATGTTCAGGCTCCATGAGATTCCCCACCTTCAGTATGTACATTTTTCCTTGTTAAGAGTACTTTTATGCAAAATGCCTCTGTCAACACACAACAAAGTGTCCTCTTTTTTCAATAAACAAAGCATACACAGAGAGACATACACAAAGCATAAAAGGACTAGCTGATTGTTAAGGAAGATGCAGAGGATGGAGAACCCACCCTATGCTTCCAGAAGAGCATATGAAATAAAACAGCAGCACAGTTATGCAACTTGCACAGATTAGGAAATTTGTGCAGGTCACATCACACCATTTACATAAAGCCATTCAGGTAACAGCATCAAAGAATGTCTTGCTGTCTCACTGTATGAGGAGAGAGAACAAAGTCACAGTTCCTTATTTCTTCTTATGAGGAAGAAACAAGCAAAGCTTTATACCCTATAATCTGGCATGCTTAATGCACACAGAAGGTGTACAAAACAAAATTAAAGGTGTAGAATACATGGCATCTGTGTTGAGTAATAGAGTAATTATAGGAGTAATGGAGATTGCTAGGAAGGGGAAGACTGACGTAACACAAATGAAGATTGTTGTTGTTTACTCATTTAGTCACGTTCGACTCTTCATGACCCCATGGACCAGAGCACGCCAGGCCCTCCTGTCTTCCACTGCCTCCCGGAGTTGGGTCAAATTCATGTTGGTAGCTTTGATGACACTGTCTAACCATCTTGTCCTCTATCGTCCCCTTCTCCTCTTTCCTTCACACTTTCCCAACATCAGGGTCTTTTCCAAGGAGCCTTCTCTTCTCATGAGATGACCAAAGTATTGGAGCCTTGGCTTCAGGATCTGTCATTCCAGTGAGCACTCAGGGTTGATTTCCTGCAAAATGGATATGATTGTTCTCTTTGCATTCCAGGGGACCCTCAAGAGCCTCCTCCAGCACCACAATTCAAAAGCATCAATTCTTTGGCGGTTAGCCTTCTTTATGGTCCAGCTCTCACTTCCGTATATCGCTACAGGGAAAACCATAGCTTTGACTATGCGGACTTTTGTTGGCAAGGTGATGTCTCTGCTTTTTAAGATGCTGTCCAGGTTTGTCATCGCTTTCCTCCCAAGAAGCAGGCATCTTTTAATTTCGTGGCTGCTGCCACAAAATTAAATGAAGATAGGCTAGCACAAACACAGGTGCAAGGAACAAACCTGTGGTCCATTTTACAGATGGTGGTACAATGGAGTGGGGACAGGTGAGTACCTTCCTCCCCAGCACTTGGCTGGCCTCTGCAGAGCCCCTGCATCATTCCTTGGCCAATCAGAAAGCAATCTTTTCTTCAGTTGGACTCTGACAAACATAAGCATGTCCTTGCCGCATCACACCAGCTACTTTTGGTCTGAATGTTATAGGTAATACAAAAACTAAAATATTGATTGTTAACCATACTGGCTTGGGATGGTGGGAGTCCTGATGGTGGCCAGGTTGTAGAGGGCCGATTTCAACAATTGACAAGGAAACACTTGAACATAAACCTCACCATTATTATTATTATTATTATTATTATTATTATTATTATTATTATTATTATTATTATTATTATTATTATTATTATTATTATTATTATTATTATTATTATTATTATTATTATTATTAAAAGCTTCACTTACTTAATCAGTGGCATCTTGTAGCATAGCACATATATCAGGTATCTTAGAGGAACACAAATCAATGTAGTGCATTGAGAGACAGCATTCTCAATGCAGGTGCAAACAGATGAGATACAATTTACAATTCCTGGGTTGAAATTTCACCGTGCATTGGAAAACCAAAGCCACTTTCTTTCTGGGTTTCTGTGGGAACACTAAACCTTCATTAATCGTATACTAGTCCTTGGCTAATCCTTTGCAACTGCATCCCAGTCATAATGACAAACAGTCACGATAATGAAGCATGAAATTCATGCTAGCTCATGATCTCTGTTCTTCTGTAGCCCTGTCCTTAGTTGCCCAGGCTGGACCATTGAAGATGCCTCATGCTAGATGTCTAAGCCTTCTCTGTGAGTCAGCAGAGTTACTCCACTTCCAGCTACTGCCTTCTCCTGCCCTTCCTCCACACCCACATACACATTCCCCTTTGTTTCGTTGCCTCCAGTCTGTTGTTGCCTAGCAACAAGTCTCTGCAATCTCCTCATAGACAAAAGCTCTTATTTCTGTCCTATAGCTTTATTTTTTGTTGTTGTTATTGTTTAGTTGTTAAGTCATGTCTGACTCTTTGTGACCCCATGGACTAGAGTAGACATGGTCTAGAGGGGCGGGGTAAAAATCAAATAAATCAAATAAATAAATAAATATAGAGCACGCCAGGCCCTCCTGTCTTCCACTGCCTCCTGGTATTGGGTTAAATTCATGTTGGCAGGTTTGATGACACTGTCCAACCATCTTGAACTCTGTCGTCCCCTTCTCCTCTTGTCTTCACACGTCAGGGTCTTTTCCAGGGAGTCTTCTCTTCTCATGAGATGGCCAAAGTATTGGAGCTGTTCTTTCAGTGAGCACTCAGAGTTGATTTCCTTCAAGATGGATAGGTTTGTTCTCCTTGCAGTCCAGGGGACTCTCAAGAGTCTCCTCCAGCACCACAATTCAAAACCATCAATTCTTCGGCAGTCAGCCTTCTTTATGGTCCAGGTCTCACTTCCATACATCACTACTGGAAAAACCATAGCTTTGACTATGTGGACCTTTGTCAGCAAGGTGATGTCTCTGCTTTTTAAAGTGCTGTCTAGATTTGTCATCACTTTCCTCCCAAGAAGCAGGCATCTTTTAATTTGTGGCTGCTGTCACCATCTGCAGTGATCATGGAGCCCAAGAAGGTAAAATCTGTCACTGCCTCCATATCTTCCCCTTCTATTTCCCAGGAGGTGATAGGACCAGAGGCCACCATCTTAGTTTTTTTGATGTTGAGTTTCAGGCCATTTTTGGCTGCTCTCCTCTTTCACCCTCATTAAGAGGTTCTTTAAGTTCTCCTCACTTTCTGCCACTGGAGTGGTATCATTTTCACATCTGAGGTTGTTGATATTTCTTATGGCAATCTTAATTCTGGTTTGGGATTCATCCAGTCCAGCCTTTCATGTGATGTATTCTGCAAATAAGTTAAATAAGCAGGGGGACAGTATACAGCCTTGTCGTACTCTTTTCCCAATTTTGAACCAATCAGTTGTTCTAATCCAATTCTAACTGTTGCTTCCTGTCTCACATATAGATTTCTCAGGCAATAAGATAAGGTGGTCATGCACTCCCATTTCTTTAAGGACTTGCCATAGCTTGCTGTGGTCCACACAGTCAGAGGCTGTACCGTGTTGCCTCGCTAGACGATGATAATCCATTCCACTGAAATTGCTGTTTAGGGAAATCATTGTCTAGCAAAAAGCATTTCCCCATTGGAATGTACTGAAACCTATTTAATGCATTCCAATGGGGAAGAATCGTCGTTGTCTAGTGAAGATTGGTCATAGGAAAGCCGCTTTGTGAACCGCCAATCAGCTGTTTAAATAGCTGTCTTGCGAAGTGTAGGTCCCGAAAACACCTGTTTTGCGAGTGTGGAGGGAGCTGTCAAAATTGTCATCTAGCGAAAATCGGTTTGTGAAGCAGGGACCAAACATTCTCCAGAGAAATTCCCCCATGGGAATCACTGTTTTGCGAATCGCTATAGCGATCACAAAAAGTCAATGTCTAGCGGAAAAACTGTCATGCGGGGTAACTGTCTAGGGAGGCACCACTGTACTAATCTGGTTATTTGAAGGGGATTGGATCTCATTTTGAGCACTTGCAGGGGCAAAAAAATGTCAAGAGGATGGCAAAAGTAGCTTGGGTATAAAAGCAAGTGGCTCCCCCTCCCCATTCTGTGCATGGGAGGACTCCAGCTTTTGTGAATAACTGCAGTCATGAGGAAGAAACAATAGTCTTAGAACTGCAGAGCTGGAAGGGACCCTATGAAGTTTTGCTATGGATCATTGAGTCCAGACCCTGTCTAAATGACAGATAAAGGACAGGTAGCTGTCCACATGATGTCCTGCAACATTGACCCTTCTCACTGTTTGTTTGTTTGTTTGTTTAAAATGTTTTCCATAAAAAACCCAGTAATTTGTTCAAATATTAAAGAAGGATCAATAATATTATATTAAAATGTTAGGTAAAAGCATTGTGGAAACAGATTTAAAAGCAACAAAATATAAACCATTCCTTTTATTGTCTCCTAGACCGTCAGCCACTAAGGACAAGCCTGCCTGAAGAGAAAGGGCCTCACCTGCTTACGAAAGGACAACAAAGATGGGGCCAGCCTAACTTCTCATGGGAGGGAGTTACAAAGTCTGGGAGCAGTGACAGAGAAGGCGCTCTCTCATGTCTCCATCAGACGCACCTGTGAAAATGGCAGGACCAAGAGGAAGGCCTTTGCTGATAATCTTAATGCTTGAGCAGGCCCACAAAGGGAGATGCAGATATCCTTTGATTTGTATTCCTTCATCAAGCAGGTGATTGGACTTGATGACCTTATAGACCTCTTCCAACTTCACTGTTCTGTGATTATATGATCAAAAGATACAAAAACATATGAAATCTGGATCTAGAGGTCAACAGTGATTTCTTGGATAGAGAGGGTGACCAATGAAGAAGTACTAATTCAGATGAATAAAGATCAAGAAATAATAGAAAGCATACAAAACAGAAAGTAAGAATATTTTGGCCATGTAATGCAAATGAAGAGCATAAATTGTCATAGCTAATCATTCATGTTAAAATAAAGACACTATTAGTTTGCAAGATCTGAGCAGAGTTATTAATGATAGGACATTTTGGAAGTCAGTGACTCATATGGTCACTATACACCAGAAGTGATTTGATGGCATGTAACATCTTTGGAGATTTCCCCCCTCCCCAATTACTAAACAATTGTACAGTGATGAGATAGGTAGGATGAGTGAGACTGTGACAAGATATAGGCAAGAAAAGTCTGCTAACATTAAGTAAGGCCATCCCCAGAACCAAAACAACAACAACAAAAAACAAACCAGTGATTTCACAGCTTAAATGAATGAGTTTCTTAATATTTAGCACATTTAAGTAAGATCGACCGAGGATGAGATGGCTGGACAGTGTCTGCGAAGCAACCAACATGAACCTGACACAACTCCGGGAGGCAGTAGAAGACAGGAGGGCCTGGCGTGCTCTGGTCCATGGGGTCACGAAGAGTCGGACACGACTAAACGACTAAACACACACACATAATAATATACAATTCACAGTAGAATTAGAAAGAGATAGAAAATGCTGGCATACAGAAATAAATTGAATATACTGGCGTACAGGAATAAATATGGTTCTTTGTGTAGAAGTTTATATAGAAAACCAACTCATACAATCTCTATTTGAGCAGTGCTAGTCATCATTATCCATCGCAAAAACATTCAGCAATGTGTACACTAATACACAGAGCAAGAACCATATCAAATCGATATCATATAGAAAAATAATTGGGGTTTTTGAGGTAAACATTTCAGCCGAGTGGTACAATCAGAAAGTGCTCCAAGGTGGGAGGGGGAGAAATTAAAAGACAAGGAAATCCTGATAAGAGGTGTTGCCATTTTGCTCTACTGCAGCACCGTAGATATTTGCCTTGAAAGATAGTTACAGAAGGTTGGGATTAAAACTGTTTTAGATCCTTTAAAAAGATCAGTCAGTGTATGCAGTCTGGGAAGGATTTTTTTTTTTTTTAAGTTTGGGGCTCCCTGGTGTTTATGAGATTCCATGTTCATGTGGTTTGGCAAGGCTGGACAAGGAGAAGCACTGAAATCCAATGCAAAGAACATCGGCACTATCTTAGCAATACATGTCCGGGAATCTGGGCATAGTATCTGCTTTAATGAAGCAAAAAAGCTATTTCAGTCATGCTCTTGGAACTTGAGACTGATAAGAGAGTCATTAGAGATATGTGTGAGAAATAATGTGGTTAACTGGGAGGAAGGGCAAAGACTTAGTGATGAGGCTTCCTATAATTGATGTCATCAGAACAGCAAAAAAGTTGATTAAGCAATTAGTACACCTGGAATGTTTTGTGTTGTAATCACATTGAGTAGATATCACCATATGCCATGTAGTTAGTATGCTGTTTGTAATCCTGAAGATGACAGACATGTTTTCCTTGTCAAAACCTTGATCTTTTATTGTTTAATTAAAGTTTTTACTTGGAAGCTAAACCTGTGAAGTTTTTTTGAGTCAATTCAGTCTGTTTGGCTGGGATCGGTTTTCTTTTTCTATGATACTCCAAGAAAGCAGAAAGGTTTTCATTCTGAATATTTGTTTTCTATTTTAAAAAAATATCTTTTACAATATTTGTACAAAAAGACACAGATAAACTTTGCAAGCACAGATCCCTGTTTGGATAGGAAAGAGTTAAGATTGAGTCCTGATTAATATAATCAAAAGTTCAGGTTGCCCCAGACTTGGACTTGATTTCCCCTTTGAAGACATGTATCAGGAGTCTGGGCTCAGAAATCTCAAAGTAAAGTTTACTGAAAGCACTCAGGGCTGGACAAATACAATGGCTCTGTGGTTTTGTAATGCAGAAATACTTTGAATATGCCTTACAGTGCTGCCTCACAAAATTCCCGCTGATTAAAAACTTCTTTTTCAATTTAAGGTGTCCATAGTTCAAATATAATAGGACAAAGTCTCTTGCATCTCAAAACTGAAAGTCTTTAATCAGTAGCAGTATCTTGCTGACAATGATATCATTCCCATCAAACAGGTGGAATGCACTCAACAGGATTTCAGTGAATAGATGTGAAGCTTTCTGAAAACAAGATAAATGCTCAATTATCTTATCTGCAATAAGTGCTGACAGGATCACATTCGGAATTCACACTTCCCAGAAAGCTAAATTGCAACATGTGGCTTAGAGAAACTGCTTCACACTTTCAAAGTAACGATAATAGATTAAATGAAATGTGGTTTTCTTCCACCTTTTATTGAACCTACTTGAAAACAAGCTGTTTTACATGCAATGTCGACTTTTATTCAAAACATGCAATAACTTCTTACTTTCACTTCCACATTTTTTTGCTTCTTTGCATCAACACCACTTTACTAATTTATTCCTAAGCACTGAAATGATATTCCGCTTGGTGGAACATATGTGATTTTGGAATACCTTTTCTGAGGAAAAGAATAGATTAGCACACCAGTACATATAACAGCTGATTTACAGATTTATAAGTTATAGGCTGAAATCCAGTAGCATAATGTATGCCACACAAGGCTGGTAATGTCTCATGTTAAAGGAGCTTTGTGGTGCAGTGGTTAAATTGCTGTATTGCAGCCCAAACTGTGTTGACAGCCTGGCGCTCAATCCCGGGTAGGCGGCTCAAGGCTGACTCAGCCTTCTATCCTTCTGAGGTCGGTAAAAGGAGTTCCCAGCTTGTGGGGGGCAGGGGTGGAGGCAGTGTGTGGCCTGCATAATTAACTTGTAAACCGCCCAGAGAGTGCTTTAAGTGGTATGGGGTGGTATATAAGCAGCTCGCTTTTAATGTCTTCAGCTGCAGTGTTTTGTTTTTGGTTTCTTTTTGAAATCAAACTTTTCTGAAAGTCTTGAGGTTCCCTTTGGAGCTTTTGGCCATGGGGAAGACATTGGGGACTGTAGTTTAACAGGATGAGTATTTGATTTCCAAATATTGTCACATCTCAGGTGATTTTAACATCACTCTGGTTTTTAGGAATTAAATACTTCCTTCAACACACAACATCCTCAACAGCTTTCCTGCAATGAAAATTATCCTACGGGACCTGGTGTGTGTGTGTGTGTGTGTGGCAATTTTCACCTTCTGAGAAACTACCTTGGCAGATGGCATCATCAAGCTTATACAGCAAAGATTGGATCAGGCAGCAGGTGAGGCAGTACTGGGGCCATTCTCTCAATTCCCAAAAATGAGACAAAACTTTACCTTGTGATTGCCAACAAACTTCACAATATAGCAAAAGCTGGTGGTGTTTGCTGTAAATATCTTTGAAAGCTGTTCAAAAGTTTTGAATTCATTATAAAACACAATTTTGACTGATTTATTTAAGGTCTGCTTTAGTTTTTCTATTCTTAGCAAATAGAGCTTTCTTATGTATGCAGTAATGGTACCAAGTCATCATCAGTATGATGGCCGCCTAGAGTAGTCCACCGTGACTAGATAGGCGGGATATAAATTAAATAAATAAATAAATAAATAAATAAATAAATAAATAAATAAATTCATCCATGCTACAAGACCCGTAAGCTTTCCAGACATTGCTCATGACCCATCTGTGCTAGTTCCAACATATTTCAACCAATCAATTTCATGAGAGGTTATATACTCATTTGAGTTGTTAAATACTTCTTCAGCTGTGCTGTGTAGCAATGAGGAGAGGAACAGTATGTCTTCAAAAACATTTCTCTCATTCTCATATCTGATTAAGCACAGTTAGGTTGCTTTGTTTGTTGTGCCTGTGCTTTTGTTCAATTGCAATGCAAAGTAGGGGTGATGTAAATTCTTTCTAATAGATTTAGATTAGGCATCCTTCAGTCTCAAGAGACTATGGTAACATGCTCTGTATGGAGGACTTGGAACGGCACCTAGTATGACTGAGAAGGCCAATTTGAGTGACAATCCCTTTCACACTGAAGACAAATACAGTCTGTCCCCTGTCCAGCTCCCTGATTTTGCTGGTTTCAGTAATGTATACATGCTAAACATTCCAGCTCATTCTAGGACTACTCTATTTGGAACTTTGTCCTGCCGGGTGATACCAAAAATGCATCAGAGGCAATGCATATGGAAGGTGTTCAGCTTCCTCTCCTGCTGTGCACAAAGGGTCCAGGACTCACTGCAGTACAGGAGTCTGCTCAGGACACAGGCTCTATAGACCTGGATCTTGGTGTATGTCATCAGCCTCTTTCTAATAGCTGTTCCTTGATATTGACTGACAGACCATTGATTCATTTCTTAACTGTGTCATATGACAAAGGTATTAAGGTAAGGTCTTTGAAAGGTTTTTTTGTTGATCAGTGCAGAAACCATGATTTCTGTAGAAGGTAATATAAGTTCTTCAGTTATTGTATATGGTTTTCCAATTTTTGCTCTTCACTAAGAAACTTCAAATGAGGCCCTCACTGTATTTTCATTGTTACAACCAGTTGTAGTCTTTTAAATCATTTTTTACATTCTCAAAGCTTCTTACTTTTGAAAAAAAAATTGATGCTCTTTGTAGCATGTTCTTTCTTTCTCTTTTAACTGCAAAATATAATATTCCTTCAAGCCTTTGCAGACCCCCTGTGGGAACACTGTGTCCCCCAGAGATCCATGGACCACAGTTTAAGAACCTCTAGTATGGTCCATTGGTCAGTCTCAATTTTTCCATTTTGGGGCATGATCATGGAATGCGTTGTAGCATCTCAGCTCCTGAGGTTCCTGGATGAAACAGATTATTTAGCTTCAGTTATGGAACAGACAGCTTAGGTCACCTTTGTTGATGACCTATACTGGGAACTGGACAAGGGGAATATGTCCCTTTTGGTTCTCCTGGACCTCTCAGAGGCTTTTGATATCTTTCTGGGGCACTTTTCTGGAAGAAGTATTGGAGGCATTGTTTTACAGTGGTTCCAATCCTTCAAGAACACAGAATTTGGTGTTGGTGGAACCCTGTTCTACACTGTGGTCATTGGTCATTGGTGTCTTTAAGGGCTCCATCATGTCCTCTATGTTATTCAACATCTACATGAAACTGCTGGGAAAACTCGTTCAGGGTTTGGGAGTTCAGTGCCATCAGTATGCTAATGTCACCCAACTCTTATCTTTCTCAACTGATTCCAAGGAAGCTGTTCTGTGCTTAGACCAGTGTCTGTTGTGAATGATGGACTGGATGAGGGCTAACAACTGGAACTTACTCCAAACAAAACAGAGGGGCTCCTGGTCAGTCACAAGACAAATCAGAGGATTAGGGATCCAGACTATACTGGATGGGTTTATGCTCCCCCTGAAAAATCAGGTCGACAGCTGAGTTGTGGTCCTGGACTCAACCCTCAACATGTCTTACTTGCATCCCATTTGAATTACTGCAACATGTTATATGTGGGGTTGCCTTTGAAGAGTGCTTGGAATTTTCAGGTGATTCAAAATGCTGCAGCCGGACTGCTGACTGGTGCTGGTTATAGGGAGCATGTGACTCCCTTATTGCAACAGTACAACCAGTTGCCAGTCTGTTTCAGCGCCAAGTTCAAAGTGCTGATTATTTGCCTACAAAGCCAAATACAGCTTGGGTCCAGGCTATTTGAAGGATCACATCACAGGAAAAAAAAAAGATACATTTGAAATGTGGTGCTGGAGGACAGCTTTGTGGATACCCTGGAGTGCCAGAGATGAACAATTGGGTTCTAGATGAAATCAAGCCTGAACTGGAGGCAAAAATGTTGAAACTGAGGCTGTCCATACTTTGGGAACATCATGAGAAGGCAGGATTTTCTTAAAAAGGCAATAATGCATGAAAAGGTGGAAAGCACCACAAAAAGAGGAAGACGAAATACGAAATGGATTGACTCCCAAAAGGAAACCACAGGCTTGAGTTCACAAGAGCTGAGCGGGGCAGCTGAACCCTTAGGAAATCACTCATTCATAGGGTCATCATGAGTTGGTGACGACTTGACAGCTCACACCAGCAACAAACCATATGAACCTTCTCAGCTTTTAAGATCTTCCGGGGAGGCCCTCCTCTTGGTTCTAACACCTTCTCGGGCTCCTTTGGTGAGGAAATGAGAAAGGGCCTTCTCAGTGGCTGATCCCAGGCTTTGGAATGAGAATCCAGGTTGGTCCCCCCTCCCTCTTATCTTTTGGTCATCAGGCAAAGACCTTCCTTTTCAGGTAGGATTTTAGACAGTAAAAACCTGGTTTTTAACTTACATAGTTTTTAATGTTTTAAAATTGTTTTTAAACTTGGTTTTTAATCTTAATATATGTTTCATTGTTTTTTTATATCTTTATATAGTGTTTCTAAATCGTTTGTTTGTTTTAAAGGTTTTATCTGTTGTGAGCTTCCTCAGGTCCCCTATGGCAGAGGTTGTCAACCCCTGGTCCGTGGCCCAGTGCCGGTCCATGGCCTGAGGCGGACTGGGCCGCAGAGACAGACCTCCTGCCCCTCTCCACAGCTTCTTTGCACATACATGCACATGCCAGCACCAGCATAAGTGCTTCCCCTTTCATGCATGTGCCCAAGCACTCAAGCGCCCGCACGAAGGGGTGGGTGCGCATGTGCATGGGTGTGCAGGCATGCAGGAGCATGCACATGTGTGAAGGGGTGAGGTAGCACTCACGCCAGTGCTAGTGGGCAGGCATGCACTCCCCCACTGCTTCACACATGCACCTGAGAGCGCACAAGTGCCCGCATGCATCCACACAAGCATGGGGGGTGCCCACCTTCTTCAGAGGCTCAGCTGGTCCATGGTCCCAAAAAGGTTGGGGACCTCTGCCCTATGGGAAGAAAGGGGGCATATAAATAAGAAAGGGAGAGAGAGAGAGAGAGAGGCATAAAGCTGTGTACTACATTCATGATACTAATTTTATAACACTTTCCCTCTGCTGCGCAGTCTTTGAAGAGATTCTTCTCAGCTTAACTTCATGTTTGCCTTACGACTGGAAGTCCCACCACAGTGAGAATAACATAATCATTTTCTCTTGTGTACTTACAATCAATCTTTATTGTGGACTGATTTCCTCTGGTGCTTGTATGCAGATACAGGTTTGGGTAGAGGAAGAGGAATTTTTAAAAAGGAGCTTCTTCTCCACTTGCAGAAGAGTAACAATTGTGCCAGCGGAAGTTCTTTATAAGAAAAGGGCAAGTAGGTGATGTTCTCTTAGAAACAGTGACAGCTGGGGCTGCTGAAGCTTCCCAAAAAGCTGTAGCAGCAAATGGTCTAATTAAGGCAAATGATGGGGAGCTCAGCCAGCTTTGCTATCTAACACATTATAACAGAAAATCAATTATTCTCATCTGCCTGGTGTATGTTGGGTGTATTTTAAGTAACTTCTGACATGGCAACCCTAATGCGGTTTAGGAGGTAGTGAAATGCTCAAGGACTGGCTTTACCCTTCACTCCAGTGGATGTCCATGGTCAAGTGAGGATTTGAATCCAGGTCTTCTGTGTCTTAGCCTGACACAATATTCACTACACCACACCTTGTGCAAGGTTTCTTAACTCTACAGGGTGGAAATTAGTGTGCTGTTGTGTGGTCCTTGGTTACTGGAAGATAAACATGAATTGTGCTTGTGTGCTGATTGTGCAAACAAGGCAGTTCAGGAGGACTGCTTCTTTGGAAGGGTTTTAGACAAAGAAGATTTTGTTTGCAAT
Organism: Pogona vitticeps; assembly: GCF_051106095.1. Taxonomy (NCBI): domain Eukaryota; kingdom Metazoa; phylum Chordata; class Lepidosauria; order Squamata; family Agamidae; genus Pogona; species Pogona vitticeps. The sequence goes on from NC_135784.1 coordinate 92,687,698, forward strand.
CACAAAAATAGAACAAGAATAAAATCAATGTGATACGCTGTTGAGACTAACAAATGCATTTCAGTCTGAAGTCAAGGGTAGGTGATACCTCTATGGCACCACAAAAAATCATGAACAAATGCTAGTTTTCGGTCCATATGAATCTTCATCAGAGTGGGCACCATCCCTCTGTGGACAATCATGAGTAGCTATCTATTTCAGGCCTCTAAATGAAGGCTGCAAAGTCAAGCCAGGAGTGTTGGCTTTAAAGGACAACTCTGACAATGTTGATTTAATTGCCCCAATTTCATCAGACAGAAGACTGACAGCCATTCAGCTTTCTCTCCCCTCTCCTAGCCTTACATTGAAACAAAAAATTCCTTTCTTCATTGGGGGTTGGGATGACACAGAACTTTTTACCAGAGAAGTTTGGATAAAATATAGTTTCCACACCAGGTGAGCCAGTTATAGTCAAATTAATCCAATTACCTACTGACTAAAGGAAAATGTTGTCCTCAGCCATCAGCTCTGCTTGATTCCAGTGTTAAGTGTTTATGCCTGGTTGCAGATGGTGTCCTGGGCAACCGTTCAGGATTGTTTCTATAGTCCAACAACAGGGGAAAAGGCCACGTGGTCCTTGTACCCAGTCCACAGCCAAGGGGTGATGTATTCCAGTGTGAACTTTCATGGATACCACCCTCTTCTTCAGTTGCACAAAATGCATGCATTTTTGGAAGGACCATATTTGGAAGCTGTATCCTTGGAAGGACAACTTTTTAATACTTTCTAAATATGACACCAGCATCTTGTCTAGGACAGCCTTCACTCACCAGAGTAATAGGCTGAATCAACTGCACTGGTGTGCCAATAAACCAAGGCACTTCTCCCAATTTTAAAAGGTTTCAGAGGTGTACTTTGCCTCTGCAGTTTCACAGCTGATGTGCAGGATAGCTTAAGGGGAGAGCATGTCTGGGACAAGACTAAGCATACTGCAGCTGGATGTAGGCAAGGTGATATTTAGTTAAAACAAGGGGCTCACTGGTGGTCATCTGAAACAAGAGGGGCTGTTTTCTTGAAGTGGGCTTTACAGGTAAAGCTGGGCTTTCATTTTAAGACATAGAAGTGGGAACAAAATTGTTCACCTCCCTTAAAGTCAAGCTCTTGCCTTGGGAGGAGACAATCTCCAGCTGAATCAGCATTCCTCCCTATCTCGTATGTTATCTAAGTGCTCTTTAAAGGACTCCTTTTGAATGAAATTCTGCCCTGCACACACCACCTTTGTTTCCACTCAACAGGGAGATATTTAGCAAGATAATGATAATTATGTGCTGTCGGGTCAATTCTGACTTATGGAGACCCTTTTCAGGATTTCTAGGTATGGAGGACTTGGAAGTGGCTTTTTTCTGTGTAGCTTACCCAGGGCTACTTAGGCTCTCTGTTCCCCTGGGAGACCCAGTGTGGAATCTAACTCCCAACCTCTGGCTCCATAACCAAGATACCTAAGTGGCTGAGCTAGCCAGCCAACAAGCAACAGAAAAAGAAAAGCATACATATTGCTCATTAGGAGGAATAAACAGATTGAAGTGGGCATATTGGTAGAACAAGTAGTGGGGAAAATTCCCAAACATCTGGAAAGCACCAGGCTGGGGTACACTGGTCTAATGCAGATTGGTCACAATTCTCTAGGACTTCAGGCAAGAGCCTTTCTCAGCTTCCCTGAAGATGCTGAAGAGTAAACGTGGGTCTTCTGCCAGCAAAGCAGATGCAGCGCCACTGAGTCATGGTCCTTCTCCGAAACAATTTGGTCATCAATGGCAACATTCTCTACTATGAAGGAAGTTTAATATGATATTTATTTTATTAGGCATCCTTCAGTCTCAAGAGACTATGGTAACGTGCTCTGAATAGAGGTCTTGGAACAGCGTCTAGTGTGGCTGAGAAGGCCAATTCATGGGTGACAATCCCTTTCACACTGATGACAAATACAATCCGTCCCCTCTCCAGCTCCCTGATTTTGTTGCTTTCATCACTGCCTCTTTGCCTTGGTCTGCTGGACAACAGCCTCTTCAAATTGGAAGAGGTCGTGATGCACCACCTGCCTCCAGGCTGAACACTCAGATGTCAAGGTTTCCCATATGTTGAGGCCCATTCCTAAGGCCTTCAGATCTCACTTGCAGATATCCTTGTATTGCAGCTGGTGGTCTCCCTCTGGGGTGATTTCCCTGCACTAATTCTCCATACAGGAGATCTTCTGGAATCTGACCATCAGCCATTTTCATGACATGCCCAAGCCAATGTAGACATTGCTGTTTCAGTAATGTATACATGCGAAAAATTCCAGCTCGATCTAGAATTACTCTGTTTGGAACTTTGTCCTGCCAGGTGATACCAAAAATGCATCGCAGGCAATGCATATGGAAGGTGTTCAGCTTCCTCTCCTGCCGTGCACAAAGGGTCCAGGACTCACTGCAGTACAGGAGTGTGCTCAGGACACAGGCTCTATAGACCTGGATTGGCATATGCCATCAGCTTCTTACTGAGCCATACTCTCTACCAGAACATGGTAGCTTCTATTTCCTGCAGGTCATCAGAAAAACTGTCATCAGAAAAGCCAGGGGTCATTGTCGGAACAATCCAGGTGCCCAACTTTAGGGCCAAAGTTTTCTTACGATTGTTGCATGGTGCAGGGTTATCAATCTGCTTGTCACCTTTCACCCTAAACCTCACGCACCCCATGAGGTTAACAGACTGTGATGAGGTAGCACCTTACTGGCTGGGGACTGCCCAGCTTAAGGCGGGCGATAGCTACATGGTGAGGTGCAATGACCTCTCCTGCCATCAGAAGTAGCCCCTGGCATCATGCAGTATGCCAATCGAGCAAAGACTTATAACTGGTAACTGCTACTGTTCTTTTGATGCTGTATGCGAAGCTGGAGTGTCCTCTCTATAGCACGAAGCCTAGGTAAAATAATATGGAGGATAGGCTGTTATCCAAGCATCAAATCCCCCCTCTACACATTGCTGAAATAGTCCAATGGAAAGGCGACGTCACAGGAGTTGCCAGAACGACATGAACTGCCTCTGGAACTCTGTCTCTGGATTTTGCCTTGAGGTTGACTCCTGAAGCCTTTTCCATAAGTGGATATAGCCACAAGTCAGTGGAGGTTTGAAATTTGAGTTTTTCTTCTCCTAATATGAGATAGAGTAGAAGGATAACACTCTGCCTGTCTGGGATTTTCTCCTCACTCCCTTGGTGGAAATGCCATATTTATAACCACTGACAATGGATCGTATTGCACAGTTCTCATTTTCTGTTTTTCATTTTGTTCTGTCTCGTCTCCATAACCATAAAAGATTGTCCACAAATAAAATTGAGGGAAAGGGAAATCCATATTGGTACACTGTATTTCATTTTGTTCTGTCTCATCTCCATAAGTGTGCACATAAGCCTGTAGCTTGGGTACGGTGCTCCATGCATGCTAAAAGAGTGGGCTTTGTTCAAAAAGCTCATGCCAAATTAAAACTTGTTAGTCCTGAAGTGGCCACTGGGGTCTTTGTTGCATAAACAGTCGTGTGATCTTTGAGCTATTACAGCTCAATTGGATTAAAATTAGGCAATTTCTGCAGCCTAATGTTGGGAGTATATCCAACCAATATTTTGCTGTGAGCACCTCCTAACTCATCCTAGCTATGTGTTTTGTCCTTTATCTTCACAGACTATGTATGTTGTTTGTGATCTGAGTTCCTTGCAGCCTTTATCACAGCCATCTTCATTGCAGCTTAATAATTAAATTTTCAACTCATCCCCCATGGTCCAATTTTCACGGGGCACATTCCTTCTAAACCTTTCCATTTATAAATCTTTTCCAATAGATGTATCTCAGCCATGGAGCTGAAACAGATTTCAACAGAAAGTATCATATTAAACAGATTTATATTCCTAATTTGCACACCATCAGGACGCTGAAAACGCTGCATTTTGCAATGTGATGTTTGGATGTCATTTGACTATCAAGTGACATCTTCCTAATATGTCACATTATTCAGCAGATGTCAGCTGCTGATGAAATACAGTTTCCTGATATTTTAGACCCTGGGCTCAGAAAGAAAAATAAATAAACGAGTAGCAGAGAGAACCTCCTAGAATTCCACATAGTTTAAATTTATTTTTATTTATACTATGTGTCTGTGAGCTGCTGCTACCCTAGCAAGGAAAATGGCTGTTTTTCAAATGCTTTCTGTTGTTAAGGGAAGCAATAATAGACATTAGAATCTACCGAAAAAATAACAGTTGACAAAAAAATATAAGAAAGACGTTGAAATGCGTGCCCATAACAGTTACGCATTTTGGACTCAATTCAGAGAGTGTTAATAAGCCCCACCAAATCAATAACAACTGCATAGTTGAGTGTTTAAGTCTCATTGATTTACATTGTAATTAAGTGTGCTTAATTTTCTCTTGATTTACCTTCATTTTCTAGGCAAGCATGGCGCTTTCAGTAGGATGCAATAAAGCTAGGAATGATGGGAGATTCAGGGCAGATGAAAATAAGTATATCTTGAGATACAACAGTTAAACTGTGGAATTAATAACCAAAATATGTAGTTGTGGCTACTACAAGGTGATTTTGTAAAAGCAGAAGACCGGTGGGCCAGATAGGTGGGGTATAAATTAAATGAATGAATGAATGAATGAATGAATGAATGAATGAATGAATGAATAAATAAATAAATAAATAAATAAATAAATAAATAAATAAATAAATAAATAAATAAATATTTGTGGATTATAAGGTTGTCAACGACTATGATTCATCAAGGGTATTACCTCCAGTATTAGAGCTAGTTGGACACCAAATGTAAGTTACTGAAAAGCAGAAACAGGATTTACTGTTGCACTCATATTCTGTGGCTTCCCCACAGGAATTTGGTTCGCCATTATAAAAAGAGGCAGTTGAATTAGATATGGTTTGCTAATCCACAAAGGCTCTTCTTGGGTTCTTAATTATATGTACCCACTCTGACTCACTCTGTACCTCAGTATTGGATCTACAGGTTGGGACAGACCTACCCTGAACCCATTATGAGACATTCCAGCAACTGGGACACTGTTCATCTGTTTCTTGCACTCTGTCAAAACATGCACACACATAATATTGAAATGTGTAGGGGAGAGTGTGGAAAAAACATGGCCAGGGAGGAGGAGTGCCATCAAGTTCAAGGACCTGGTAGACCTTAACTTTGTGGTCAGAATTTCTGCAGGTAGTGCCTGTTATTTCCACCACTACCCCCCCCCAAAAGGGTGGGAGGAGAAGAAATACTGTTGGAGGTAAGGAAAGACAGGCCCTATGGCCCTATCTGTGTAACTGAAAACTCTCCTGCAAATCCCAGACAACAGTTGTCTCTCCAGAACCACTCACACACGCAGTCCTAATAGTGCGATCATATTTCAGAGAAGTTTAGTAAAATGAGCTGAGTTAAGAGAAGAAGCAGCAGCAGAAGAAGACTGTTTTAATGGTTAAAACCAGCGCAATTATTTTACTTTTCAGCTCCACAAAATGGCTGGAATAGCAGCCCTTCCTAACATTTCTGTGGTTAGAGCGTCCAAGGAGATGTTGGGGAATGTCAACTATCACTCATCTTTCTTCAGTTTTGTCACTGTACCAATATGGATTTACCTTTCCCTCAATTTTATTTGTGGACAATCTTTTAAACTCTACACATGCAAAATAGAAGGAGGGGGATCCTCAGGGCTGAACGACTTGTTCTTTGCTCTGCCCAGTAGTCACTCTAAACGTGAACAAATACCCCTCATTCATTCCAGTTTTGGTTATTTGCTCAAAGACAGGGACTTATTTTTCAACACAAATGACAAGAAATTCAGATTTAAGAAGCTACAAAGAAAGGTAAGTTGTTGCATGAGACGAGGAACAAGTTCATGAATAACTCTGGGAGCATCACTGTCATTTCCCTGCTTGTCACATCCCATACTATGGTAGTTTGTGAATAGAACCTCATTTACATGATATGGATTTCTTTCCACCCAGTTGTCACTCATATTCACCTATGAGATTGTGGATTCATGGGTATTTAGAGCACAGTTGCATAAACCCTAGCCTTAAAAAGCACTCTTTGATTGGGCAAATTGATTCTGGACTAAATTCTATTCATTTCAAAAGCAAAACAAAACAAAACAAAACAAAAACAAATGCTGCACTTTCTGTTTATGTTCCTGTCACAATTTTTGTCTGTAACATTTATATTGGCTTTCCCCAACTGCAAACATTCAATAAAATGTAAATGCAGAGACTGTGTAATACCCAAGTCAGCATGGGCTTGCTTTAGTCACTGAATTTTTTTAAACAATGTTCTTTCTACAGGCATGTCTGTCTTAAATTATTCAGTTCCTTGTTCAGAAGTAAGCTGTGACAACAGTAAACCATTTACCATAGCGCAATTACTATTGATTAGAAATTCCCATCTGCCCTTCTGTGAAATTGTTAAAAACAAATTAACAGGCCCTTGTATTTAATTTAGATTCTGACAGCTGTCAGTCACCTAAGTAATGGTCTCTTCTCCTTCAATGGGAAGAACTGATGAGGTCCTTTAGCTGACGCATGTACTTCTACTAGGGGAATTGTGAAGTGGCAACTTGCCTGACTTCTGCAGCTACCATATATGCTCAAGAACTCCTTGCTGTAGAGAAATCCTCCAGATCCCTTCAAATTAGAGATACAGCGGTGCCTCGCTTAATGAGCGCTTCGTTTAACAATGAAATCGCTTAGTGATGACTTTTTCAGAGCGATCTTGCGCTCTGTTTAACGATGGTTCCTATGGGCGATTTTCACATAGCGATGTTTGGAACCATGCTTCGCATAGCGATGACAGTTTGGGTCCCCCTGTTTCTCTTAACGATGGTTTTGACAGCCTCATGTTGGCTGTTTTTAAAATGTTTAAAAATGTTTACAAATGTTTAGAATGCTTGAAATCATGTGCACTTAATAAACTCTTTGCTATACTAATTTGACTTTGATCCAACTCTTTTTAAATCTGTTGTATTTTTTTTCCCCATTGAGATGCATTGAATAGGTTTCAATGCATTTCAATTGGGGAACCGTGTTTCGCTTAGCGATGTTTCCTTTGGTGATTTTCGCTTGAGGATGGCAATCCGTTCCCATTGGAACGGATTATCCGGTTTTCAATGCATTTCTATGGGAAACCGTGTTTCGCTTAGCGATGAAATCGCTTAACCAATTTTTTTGGGAACCAATTATCATCGTTAAGTGAGGCACCACTGTATAAACTGCTCTCCCAAATTGGTCCATTCCCAAATAAGGGCAGACTGTTAGAGCAGTACGACAATGGAACCAGTTACCTTGAGAGTTGGCAAGCATTCCAGTGCTAGAGGCATTCAAGAGAAAATTGGGCAACCATCTGTCAGATCTGCTTTGATTTGGATTCCTGCATTGAGCAGGGGGTTGGACGTGATAGGTAACTCAATTATTCTATGATTCTATAGTACTATGAACTTTTTCAATGACACCACCACAGAAACAAACGAAGAGAAACTAAGTGGGATGGAATTTGAAAGATCCTAGCATCTTAAAATGAAGCACTTGAAATCCATACAGGAATACAAGGTATTCATCTATGTGCATGAACATGTGTGTGTGTGCATGCACCCACACAGTTCTAGTACTATGCAGTAGGACACACACACACACATCCCTAGTTCATGGGATCAATATTTGCTGATTCATTTCGCTGATGCCTGAAAATATTAAGTAAAAAAACCTTCAGAAACATGTATTTCCAAGGTGTATTAGCCACCAGAGGGAGCCACTAGAGGGAGCAAGAGAACATGCAATTTGATACTTCCATGTTTTTCGACATCTGTGGGGGGGAGGGCTTGGAACCTGTTGAATAGTGGAATTTGATGCCTAATAAGAGCCACGACACAGTAGTAGTTCCACACGATTTACTGAAGACACTTAACATGCACACACACACACATATATATGTATAAAAACCCCACCTCTCATTTAGAGGTTTCCACCCCTCCCTAATTACTCAGTGTCTATGCTAATTGGGGGGAGGGAAAGTTATACACAACAGCTGCTGTCCCATCCACCAGGCTGCTACCAAAACCTGGAAGGGACAACAGTGAAGTTGATCTTAGGACACAACAGAACCGATCCCCTACAGATACTATGATCCTACTGTAACTAAGTGTTTAAAAAGAAAAGGGGAAAATTCTGTCTTGACTATTGGAGCAGTAGCTTAACCTTAACATAATTGAACACACAGGAATCAAAACCCATACTTTTAAGAATCAAGCACTCAAAGCCCTCTTAATAAATATGTTCATTTCCATTTCTCTCCTTTTCATTTAAAATCTTCCCATTTCAGTTGTGAACACGTTTTTTAAAAATTAGGTTAATTTTATTTTCATCACTGATCTGACAGCTTTTCTACAAGATACCATTACTATCCTTCAGAAAATGAAAATACAATTTGTAACATTTACATGTATGGAAGTAGGCAGGAGGCTGAATGAAATCAATCATACATATTAGTTATGACTACCTAAATTCCATTGGTTTCATGGGATCTACTGTAAACTTGACTAGATCTGGTCCGTGTACAAAGCATTTTATACTACTGTACATATGAAAACAAGAAATGATCTTCATTTCAGCAGAAGATTTTATGCCACATTTTCTGTATTAACATCCTGGTTCTTTATTCACCACCTAGAAAGTCCTTGGTCACTATGGGGCACAATAAAAATAAAATGAAATACAATGAAATATAATGAAATAATATAATGAAAGGTTTTGGCCCTATAAAGAGGATGTAATCTCAGGAGTGGGTCTGCATGTAAACCAATACTTTATTTTTCAGAAGTAATATGCAATCTGAAACAACATCATGGAGGACTAGTCTGTTCAAGTTGGACATTTGTCAAATTGAAATGTGTAAAATTAAAGGTTCCCCTTGACAATTTTCGTCCAGTCATGTTTGACTCTAGGGGGCGGTGCTCATCCCCGTTTCCAAGCCATAGAGCCAGCATTTTGTCTGAAGACAATCTTCTGTGGTCACGTGGCCAGTGCGACTTAGACATGGAACGCTGTTACCTTCCCACCGAGGTGGTCCCTATTAATCTACTTGCATTTGCATGCTTTTGAACCGCTAGGTTGGCGGGAGCTGGGACAAGCGACGGGCGCTCACTCCGTCGCGTGGATTTGATCTTACGACTGCTTGGTCTTCTGACCCTGCAGCACAGGCTTCTGCGGTTTAGCCCGCAGCGCCACCACGTCCCATGCTTGAAATGTGAGGAACTGGTAAATATTAAACTAGTTACATCTTCTTATGGATTGACCAGCTCGACTGCTAAAGCAACAAGTTAGTTTAAAACCAAAGCAAATAACAACTGATTTCCATGCATCAATGTAATGTCCTGTAGAAAAGCTGTCAGAAAGTCAGTGACATCCCATCGTACTGGATCAAAAGTGTGCTGGCAAAAAAAAAAAAAGAAAAAGAAAAAAAAAGTTGCTATTAAGGCTGACAAATAGATGACCAGCTCCAGCTGGAAAAAATGGCAGGTAGCATTTAACCAGCCATAGCAGTGCAGAAGGACAATGACCTCTTTATTTCCCTTCTAGCAGGAATAATTACCAGGTTCCACTCCACAAGTTTGATTCCTATCAACCACACATTGCTTTGACTTGACAGAGGAGAGGCAACCCAACTCTGCTTCATAAAGTGAAATGGAGGGAGACTAATGAAGAGATGAACCAAGGCAAAGAGAAAGCATCTGTTCTTTACCAGGATCCGTCATACTGTCTGAGGATATAGACAATAAACTTTGGTAATCCTCTCTGGACCTGCTTCTTTGTGCTCATGGCTGCTGTTTCAGGTGAAATCCAATTATTATTTTTTTCCATTGATAGGAGTTATACTGCAAATATCACTGGGAGAGGGTCATGCCTCCTTATTCCAAACCAGCTACTGAGAATTTGGACCCTCCAGAATAAACTTTTGTGAAGGAGGGGAAAAATATAGTCTCATTGTTTAGTGGTCTTCCTTTTGTACAATGCAGCGCCCAGAGACACCACACATCTGGCTTAGAAAGAATATGAGCAAAAATTAATACGATGCCCCTTTAAGGAAAGGGGCAAAATACAAAGAGTATATTTAAACTTTGTGAATGTCACAGGTGCAGTTTATAGGACAGTGTAAGGTATATACTTATGTATCATCAAATTGCTTCCAACTTATGATGATCTTAATATGTTTTCACGGCATGGGCCATGTTCAACCAAGCCAGAATTTGAGCACCAGGCCTCTTGAGTCCTAGCTTGACATTCTTCTTATTCACTAAACTATGCTGGCTCTCAGGACAAATATTAATCTATCAGTGATCTTTTAAGTCTTCCTTTCTGAAAGATGGGGGAGGGGGGCATTCTCCAGTGTTGAAAGAATGATGAAAGGATATGTTATTACTTAGCATCTCCACAGAAAAGAAGATGAAAAAATGGTGTAAAAGTCCTTGCAGTTTCACAGCACAGACGTTCACAGAACTGACACCACCAAGTGCTGTGGAGGCAGATTTACATTTTAAATGAAGCTACTCCAGCCTTTGGGCAATCTTGTGTATTAATAGCTGTATCTGTGAAACATATGCCCTTCAAACAGAGATAGACAGGCAGACGCATCGTAAGCATTAGAGTCCTGTATAAGTCAGAACAGCTTGACGCATATGTAGAATCCAGATAACACCATTTAAATTGCTGCTCTGGGTATTCTCATCTTTCAAGTCTCTCTCTCTCTCTCTCTCTCTCTCTCTCTCTCTCTCTCTCTCTCTCTCTGTGTGTGTGTGTGTGCATGTGCGTGTGCATGCACATGTGCTGTCCTGGCACACAACAGGCTAAATACCGTGGGAAAGAATCACATTTCACTTATACGTTACCAAGACAGGAAAGAATTGGTTGATAGGTGGACTAAAAACCCAATCATTTCCAAAGCCATTTACAGGAACAAGTTTTACAGGCACAAAAGAAAACACTGCAATTAGTGTGAGTGTAGTTCGGAGGTTGCGCCATGTAATCAGGGCTTCAGCCTGAGGTGTTTTTTTTCCAGTTTCTCTTTTGAAAGGAATAGGTTTTCACAGTATGAGATATCCAGATACATTGGGTAAACTGGATAATGGGAGGGTTACAAGATGGCCTTTACTGACCATCTTAAGATACACCCCTTGTGCGAATGGATGTTGGAGAAATGAACTAAAGCTTTTTGGCAATGTATTGTGCCATGGATGGAAAAAAACGTGTCTTTCAGGTCCCATGAGAGCATGTCAACATCACCAAAAGGGGAACCTTATGGGTGGCTTCAGAAGCAGAACTAAAATGCCAGAGGCACTGCAGAGAGCCTCTGGCAAATTCTGAAAGAAAAAGCTCAAGCCCATCTGTCTTTTCCTTGCACTCTGAAAAAAACAAACTGCATGCTGGAATAAAATAGTATTTGTGAGGAAGAGGAGCAAAAATACTATAAAAAATAAGGCTTTGGGCGAAATACCCATTTCTGAGGAAGCAAAGTCTTGTCATACATGGGTTTGTGTTAAACAGAAGCTGAAGGTAGATGATGATGATGATCATCATCATCATCATCATCATCATCACTCCATAAGAGTGCAGTGATGTATTGTGTAGCAGAGCAATCAAAATTCTACAGGGAAATTCTAAAAATTGGGTAACCCCCCCCCAAAAAAAATAACAACTTAGAAACTAGACTTTAGATAAGCACCAGATTCAGTACAGATATAGCAGACAGTCTGTGCTTACTCTCTGGGGATGTTTTGGCAAAGGGTTTTAGTTCTGATTTTTAAAAAAAGGGTAGAAGTAAAACTGTTTTAATGCCTATGCAGAAACAAGCAGCCTGAAATATCCTCAGATTTAAAGCAAATCAAATAAATTGAAAATACCAGTTTTGCTTATCTTGAGGAGAATGATTGACCTACTTTTTATTTGGGAAGTATCCAAGTTTCAGGGACTGAAATACTGATCTTCAAAAAAACACCTTTCAAAAGGGGGGAAAAGTGGAAAATGTGACCTTGTTACACAGCCTTACCTGCAAGACCATTCCAAAGTAGATACATTGTTACAGCTCTCTGTAGGGAATGTTTTTGGGCAATGAAAGATTTTTTGGGAAGAGTAAAAAAAGACTTGTTTTAAAGAAAAGAAAGAAAGTCATTAGCATTCATCACTTGAACTACTTACTGGTTGCATCCCAGATGAAGCTCAAAATTCTGATGCTCACTTATGAAACCCTCCACAGTTTTTATTTATTTATTTATTTATTTACAATATTTTTAGCCGCACCATTGCCAGTGGCTTCTGGGCGGCGTACAACATTAAAACCTAAAAACATTAAAAACATTTTAAGAAACAGTATAAAATACCATATATTAAAATATTTCTTTAAACAATTAAAACATTAAAAGTAATTAATTAAAATGCTGGGTGAACAGAAAGGTCTTTGCCTGGCGCCGAAAGGCCAAGAGTGTCGGAGCCAGGCGGATCTCTCTAGGAAGGGTGTTCCAAAGTTGGGGGGCAACAACCGAGAAGGCCCTATTCCGACATGCCATCCCCTTCACCTCTTTCAGGGATGGCACCTTCAGAAGGGCCTCCTGGCCTGATCTTAGAGGACGGGCAGGCACATATGGAAGAAGGCGGTCCTTTAGGTAACCAGGTCCTAAGCCGTTTAGGGCTTTATATGTCAAAGTAAGCACTTTGAATTGGGCCCGAGCAGCAACCGGCAGCCAGTGTAAATTTTTCAGAACCGGCGTGATATGAGTCCGTGCGGCGGCACCACTTACCAGCCGCGCAGCCCGGTTCTGTGCCAGTTGCAGTCGTCGGACCGTCTTCAAAGGCTGCCCCACGTATAGCGCATTGCAGTAATCCAGTCTGGTTGTTACCAGTGCATGAGTGACTGCTGCCAGGCTCCGCTCATCCAGGTAAGGGCGAAGTTGATATATTCTCCGCAGCTGTAAGAAGGCACCCCTGGACACCGAGTCCACCTGGGCTTCCAAGGTCAGACTGGGGTCAAGGAGCACCCCCAAGCTGCGGACCCTATCCTTTAGGGGGAGTGTGATCCCGTCTAAGGTAGGGAGATGGCCCTTTAACCTATCTGGCGGGGCACCTACCAGCAGCACTTCAGACTTGTCTGGATTGAGCCTCAGTTTATTGACCCTCATCCAGACCATTATCGAGTCCAGGCACGAGTTCAGAACGGTGACTGCCACACCTGGATTGGTAGAAAATGAGAGGTAGAGCTGGGTGTCGTCAGCATATTGCTGACTCCTCAGCCCAAACCTCCTAACGACCTCCCCCAGCGGTTTCATGTAGATGTTGAACAGCATGGGGGACAGTATAGAGCCCTGAGGAACCCCATGACGCAACCGCCATGGGTCAGAGCTACTGTCCCCCAGCACCACCTTCTGGACTCGATCAGCCAGGTAGGAACGGAACCACTGTAAAACAGTGCCTCCAATTCCCATCCCAGCCAGTCTGTCCAGAAGGACACCATGGTCGATGGTGTCGAAAGCCGCTGAGAGGTCCAGGAGAATCAACAGGGATGCATTACCCCTGTCTTTCTCCCGGCAAAGGTCGTCATACAGGGCGACCAAGGCAGTTTCCGTCCCATAACCCGGCCTGAAACCCGATTGAAATGGATCTAGATAATCCGTTTCATCCAGGAGAGCCTGGAGCTGTTCAGCCACCACACGTTCCAACACCTTGCACAGAAAAGGGAGGTTTGCTATTGGACGATAGTTGTTCACTAGACCTGGATCCAGATTAGGTTTTTTTAGGAGCGGGCGAATCACTGCCTCCTTTAATGGGGCAGGAACCACTCCCTCTCTTAACGAGGAGTTGATGACCTCCAGGATCCAGGTGCAAACTCCCCTGGCAGATTTCTTTATTAGCCATGATGGGCAAGGGTCGAGTTGTGTAGTGGTGGCACGAACCGATCCAAGCACCCTGTCCACATCCTCAGGTCGCAACAACTGAAACTCATCCAATAAATTATGACATAAGTCCGGAGCACTGGACACAACCATGGGCTCTGCATCAACAGTGGAGTCCAAATCTTTGCGAATCTGAGCAAATTTTCCCTCAAAGTGCGTAACAAATTCGTTACAGCGAGCCATTGAGGAGTCCAGGACCTCCACCGAACCATTAGGTTGAAGAAGGTCCCGGACCACTCGAAATAGCTCTGCTGGACGACACACCGAGGAAGCGATACGGCTGGAGAAATACTGGCGTTTCGCCAGCCGTATTGCCACAGAGTAGGCCCGATAATGGGCTCTAAGCTGTGTTTGGTCATAGTCGCAGCGATATTTCCTCCATCTGCGCTCAAGCCGTCTCCCCAACCGTTTCATGGCCAAAAGTTTCAAACCATGTTACTTGTACCATTTCTTACCTGTGCCACAATATCCTCCCAAGCACTGCTCCTCTGGAGGAGGCCAGAAAATCTTCTCAGCTGTGGTTCCAGCTCCTGGTTGAGTCAGGCCTGGCTCCCTCCCTCTCAAGTTTTAGGAGGCTGCTGAAGACATAGCTTTTCAAAGAGGCCTTTCAATGTAACACTGCTTGATTTCTTTGGCCTTTTGCTCTGCCTTTTATATGGAAATATTATACCTTCTTGGTTGTATGATTTAGATTAATCTTCCTGCATTACTTGTTTTGTTTAATTTTATTATGTTACTGTTGTTTGTTTATGGTTTGTTTCATTTCACTTTGTTGTACAATGCCCAGAGTAGTGTGTCACACTAATGAGGCAGTACATTCATTCATTCATTCATTCATTCATTCATTCATTCATTCATTCATTCATTCATTCATTCATTCATTCATCACACTTGTCAAAAAGCACCCCTGACAATTTCTTTGTATTTCAGTGTGAAGTGGTGAACTAATTAAAAAAAATGAGTCAGCTTCTAGGATTTTCCCTTGCTTGCTGTCACTTTGTGAATGGTAGTTAGCACAAGAAAGTATCCTGTAGGTGATCTTGACTGCTGCCACTGGTATCATCGATATTTAGGATTCCCTTTGCTATGTAAAGCTGAGCATCCTTTTTTTTCTGTTGGTAATCTGAGCACAATATTCTGCCGCAATATTGGGCCACTTCCTAGCATTTTGAATCATGGATATAGAATCACAATATCCCACATTTATAAACCAGAAGGATTTCGTTTGTTTTTATACAATTGAATTATTTTGTATGTCTGTCTGTCTGTTTGTTGGTTTGATTGATTGATTGATTGATTGATTGACTGACTGAATGAATGAATGAATGAATGAATGAATGAATGAATGATCCTCACCTTTGGAACAATCTGCCCCCAGAGATCTGTCTGGCTTCCTCGCTGGGTGCTTTCTAGAGCAAACTTAAGACTCTTTAGGCAGGCTTTCCTTCCTGTCATCACTTGAATATTTTTCCCCATCTTGAGCTACTATTGTTGTTTTTTATTTTATTACATTGTTTTTATTTTGTCTATTGTATATTGTCTATTATCTATTATTGCCCAGAGTAGACTTAAGTCTAGGCAGGCAGGCAGGCAGGCAGGCAGGCAGGCAGGCAGGCAGGCAGGCAGGTAGGTAGGTAGGTAGGTTGGTTGGTTGGTTGGTTGGTTGGTTGGTTGGTTGGTTGGTTGGTTGGTTGGTTGGTTGGTTGGTTGGTTGGTTGGTTGGTTGGTTGGTTGGTTGGTTGGTTTTTATGCCACCCATCTGGCTACCAAGGCCACTCTGGGTGGTTTACAAATACAATATACAATATATTATACAAAGTCCACCAAGTGTTGGTAGGATTTAATTTCTTGACTATTGGGTCATTCCCAAGTACCTATGATATTCATAACTATCTCCTAAATGTAAGCTTTTCCAAGTAAGACAGCCTTCTGCAGTTCATGTAGTGTGATCCCATTTACACCCAAAATAGAAAGATGGTTTTCTAGGACTTTTGGTATAGCACCTAAAGCATCAAAGTTTGGGTTTCTGGCCATAATAATTCCATCTTAATGTGTAGGTCTTTGTACTTGGCAGTTTTCCCCAAAATTCCTTCTCTTTGATTTTAGCAACCCCAGGTATTGCCACATCTGCTATTCAGACCTTCTTCCTTTCAACAACTATCAAATCAGCTGTATTGTGAGGCAAATGTTTGTCAGTTTGAATCTGGAAGTTCCATAATTTTTTGACTTCTCTCTTTTATAAAGATGATTATGAGATTTTAATAAACAGTTGCATTCCTACTTATAATATATGATTCCTTCACTGATGAAAAATGGGCAGTAGTTGCAGGGCTTGATATACAGATATGCAAGAATAACTTTGGAGAAAGGTGTAAGAATGCCTCATCAACTTGTAACCAACTAGACAACACAATGTGACAAATCCTGTTTAAATGTTATCTCTACCAGTTAGCCAAGACTTTTGCAAATCTGCACCAAACAAGCACCTCCATGCCTGTATATTCAGAGTGAATATCTGCATGGTGCAAGCTTTCTCACATCCACCTGTATTGGCAGAAGCTTCCATGCAATTCACAGTCCCAAGGCAAAGGGTCTATGCAAGGGCATTGTCAAGGGATTATAGGAGGCATGGAGTTGCTTGGCACAGCTGTGGTCCTTGTTCATTTCTTAAAATGTCAACTTGGGAACCTGTGGCATTCCAGGTATTGCTGAACTCCCATTCTGAGCAGTAATAGCCATCCTGGTCAATGGCATGGATTGGTGGGAGTAGAAGATCAACGTCTGAAGAATCAAAGGACCCTTTCCCCTGACTAACTGGAAGAGATAATATCTCAGATCTTCATCCCCCCTCCCTCTCCTACTGGAGGATAGATATATTCATGGCTATACTGACTGTGGATGCAGTATCTCTAAGGAATGATGTTGTGTTCAAAGGATGTTAAATAATTCTCACATACTGTATGTTCTTATTCTCCCTCTTCTCCCTCTCCCGCTCCCTCTCCCTCTCCCTCTCCCGCTCCCTCTCCCTCTCCCTCCCTCTCTGGCAGCAGAATATTAGCAAAAAACAAACAAACAACCAAACAAACCCCAAACTTTTAATTGTGCAATAATGCCTTGTATTTTGTGCAAAGCCTTTTTGAAAAACAAAAGCCTTTGGATAAATCACAGAAAATTCCTAAAAAGCCAACAATGCAAAAAAAAAAAAAAAAAAAAAACCTCTTGTAATCTCACTCAACAGCGGAAATTTCTCTCCCTCCCTTTTCTTTGAGTTCACATGTCTTGTTGTTCACACTTGGGAGATTTACATGCCCATTATGTTGCCTCCAAGCCAGTCTCCAGGTTTGTCAGCCATGAGGAGTGCTCTTGGAAGAGAGAATGTGTTTGCTTTCCAGCAGCTTTCCATCTGTCAGTGCTACTGCCAGCTGTGATTGCTATTGTCCTGCCCACCGTTTTCTGTAGTAAATTTCCACTGGCATCTTTTGCTTTTGGCTTATGGTTTCTGCTGCCCAAAGTCAGGTGGAGTTTAGAAGCAATTTGATTTCTCAAGGCTTCAGAAGCCTGCTGGTCAAGCTCCTCTGCCTGAGCCACTGGCTTTCCATGGGTTGGCTTAATTCACCACCATCCTGATAAGTGGCATAGTTAAGCTACAGGGTGACACTATGGAGGAAAGTCAATCCACAAGTCAACATTTGTATGGTCAACACCTGAAGAGGGCTCTAGATACTTGATTAGCTCCCCATTCTTCTTATCACTCAAAAATTCTTTTGGCTCAGATTACCCATTTGAAAAATCCTCAGGCTGACTAACTTAATCTTTCACTTTTGAATCAATGCAAGGCTTCTGCAAATCCTTTCCTAAGAAATGAGAGGCATCTGGCATGATAACCAGACAAGGGCCACAACATTTATGTAAACAGCCTTATCAAAGAGAACTGAGGGTTACCAGGTAGGAAGAAGCCAGAAGCCAGTTGCTAGCTCTTTGAATCTATTATAGAACAGTCATTAAATGAATGTAAGTGAACTATGTACCCACAGTTGCTGGTGCAGCCCTTTAGTCCTATTATTGTCATCTGTCTAAATGACACAGCCTCTAAATGCCTCTATTGACATATTAGGCAAAAACAAAAGAAAAAGAAAAAAGAGAGATACAAGTGTTCTGGTGATTTATTTATGTTTTAAATGTTTTTTAAATTGTTTTTAATTGCCATCAATTAAGAAGAGACCCACAGCGGATCTAATGGAACAGGAAGGGGGGAGGGCGTTGGAGGGGGCAGCCATTGAGGTGGTGCTGGGTAGGGGAAGGAATGGCGGTGGGGGTAGAACATGCCCGCGTAGGAGAAGAGAGGTTAGATATCTTACATCTATCCCCTCTTCTAGTCCTACTCCCAACCAGATGGTATCAGGTGACCATATCAGCAAACCCTCGAGCCACATGGTGCTGTTGATGAACGCCAGGTCAGTACAAAATAAAACTGCCCTCATCCATGATGTAATTCTGGATGAGGGGGCTGACCTGGCGTGCATTACTGAGACCTGGGTGGGAGAGGAGGGTGGTGTTCCCCTCTCCCAGCTGTGTCCGCCTGGGTACTCGGTCCAGCACCAAGGTCGCTCGGAGGGTCGGGGAGGGGGAGTTGCTATAGTCTATAGGAGTTCTATCTCCTTGACCAGGCTTCCTATCCCTTTGAGAGGAGGTCTCGAGGGCCTGTATTGTGTGTTGGGCTCGCGAGACAGGTTAGGGATTCTGTTGGTGTACCGCCCGCCCTGCTGCGTACCAACAGTCTCCCTACCTGAGCTGACGGAGGCAGTCTCGGACCTGGTGTTGAGGACTCCCAGGCTGTTGGTGCTGGGGGACCTCAACATTCACGCCGAGGCTCCCTTGACTGGGGCGGCTCAGGACTTCATGGCCACCATGACAACCATGGGGCTGTCTCAATGTGTCATCAGCCCAACACATGAGAAGGGCCATACCTTGGACCTGGTTTTCTCAACGGGACTGGAAGATGGTGGTTTGGATGTGGAGGGGTTGGTTGTGACCCCATTGTCATGGTCAGACCACTTCCTGGTCAAGTTTAGTCTATTAGCTTCTTCTTCCCTCTGCAAGGGTGGGGGATCTATTAAGATGATCCGCCCTCGGAGACTAATGGATCCAGATGGATTCCTGAATGCTCTGGGGGATTATCCGTCTGATATGGTCGGCGCTCCTGT
Source organism: Pogona vitticeps (assembly GCF_051106095.1). NCBI lineage: Eukaryota > Metazoa > Chordata > Lepidosauria > Squamata > Agamidae > Pogona > Pogona vitticeps. The sequence goes on from NC_135784.1 coordinate 92,706,907, forward strand.
CGAAGCTCAGGTCACCCTATGGAATAAGGAGATGACCCGGGCTGTTGACACGATTGCGCCTAAGCGCCCTCTCCCTGCTCGCCGAGCCCAGACAGCCCCTTGGTATACTTCTGAACTGCGGGCGATGAAGCGAGAGGGGAGACGGCTGGAGCGCAGGTGGAGGAAATCCCGCTGGGAGTCCGACCGAACACGACTTAGAGCCCATTATCGGGCCTATTTCGTGGCAATACGGCTGGCGAAACGGCAATATTTCTCCAGCCGTATTGCTTCCTCAGAATGTCGTCCAGCTGAGCTGTTTCGGGTGGTCCAGGATCTTCTTCAACCGGGAAATCCGGTGGAGGTCCTGGACTGCTCATCAGCTCGCTGTGATGAGTTTGCCATCCATTTTGAGGAAAAAATCGCTCAGATTCGCAGTGGGTTGGACTCCACAGTTACTGCAGAATCAGAGGATGTGTCCAGCACACCGTGCTTTGGTCAGGTATTAATGGATGAGTTTCAATTGTTGAGACCTGAGGATGTGGACAGGGTGCTTGGATCTGTCCGTTCTACCACAACTCCGCTCGACCCTTGCCCATCCTGGCTAATTAGAAGATCAGCCAGGGGGGTTCGCACCTGGGTCCAGGAGGCCGTGAACGCCTCTTTGAGAGAGGGAGTGGTCCCTACCACCTTGAAAGAGGCGGTAATTCAACCACTCCTTAAAAAGCCAAACCTGGACCCAAGGCTGGTGGCTAACTACCGACCAGTAGCAAACCTCCCTTATTTGGGCAAAGTGTTGGAGCGGGTTGTGGCTGGGCAACTCCAGGCGCTGCTGGATGAAACGGATTTTCTGGATCCATTTCAATCGGGTTTCAGGCCGGGTTTTGGTACAGAGACTGCCTTGGTCGCCCTGTATGATGACCTTTGCCAGGAGAGAGACAGGGGGAGTGTGACCCTGTTGATACTCCTGGACCTCTCAGCGGCTTTCGACACCATCGACCATGGTGTCCTTCTGGATAGGCTGGCTGGGTTGGGAGTTGGGGGCACTGTTTTACGGTGGTCCCGCTCCTTCCTGGCTGACCGTGTCCAGAGGGTGGTGCTGGGGGACAGTTGCTGTGCCCCATGGCATTCATGTCATGGGGTTCCTCAGGGCTCGATACTGTCCCCCATGCTGTTTAACATCTACATGAAACCGCTGGGAGAGGTCATCAGGAGGTTTGGGCTGAGGAGTCAGCAATATGCTGACGACACTCAGCTCTACCTCTCGTTTTCCACCAATCCAGGTGAGGCGGTTTCTGTCCTGAACTCGTGTCTGGACCTGATAATGGACTGGATGAGGGTCAATAAATTGAAACTCAATCCAGACAAGACGGAAGTGCTGTTAGTGGGTGCTTCGCCAGACAGGCTGGAGGGCCATCTCCCTGCCCTGAATGGGGTTACACTCCCCCTAAGGGACAGGGTCCGCAGCTTGGGGGTGCTCCTGGACCCCAGTCTAACACTGGAAGCCCAGGTGGACTCGGTGGCCAGGGGCGCCTTCCTCCAGCTGCGGAAACTATACCAGCTACGGCCCTACCTGGACGAGTGGAGTCTCATGACAGTTACACATGCACTGGTAACATCCCGTATAGATTACTGCAATGCGCTTTACGTGGGGCTGCCTTTGAAGACGGTCCGGCGACTGCAACTGGTTCAGAATCGAGCGGCGCGGCTGGTGAGTGGTGTGGCCGCCAGGGAACATATCAAGCCAATTCTGTACAAGTTACATTGGCTACCAGTTGCTGCCCGGGCCCAATTCAAAGTGCTTGTTTTGACATATAAAGCCCTAAACGGCTTGGGCCCTGGATACCTGAAGGACCGCCTCCTTCCATATGAGCCTACCCGGCAGTTAAGATCTAGCCAGGGGGCCTTTTTGAAAGAGCCATCCCTCAAGGAGGTAAGAGGGATGGCTTGCAGACAAAGGGCCTTTTCGGCAGCTGCCCCCAGACTATGGAATGCCCTCCTGACTGAGATTCGTCTGGCGCCGACACTGATGACATTTCGGCGCCAGGTCAAAACCTTCCTGTTCCAGAAGGCTTTTAAGTGAAATAATATTAACTGTGGGTCTGATGGCAGTTTTATTTATATTTTAATTGTATTTTAATTGTACATATCTTTATTGCATTTTAAATGCTGTAAGCCGCCCAGAGACCTTTGGGTAGTGTGGGCGGCATATAAATTAAATAAATAAATAAATAAATAAATAAATAAATAAATAAATAAATAATAATAATAATAATAATAATAATAATAATAATAATAATAATAATAATAATAATAATAATAATAATAATAATAATAATAATAATAATAATAATAATAATAATAAAAGAAACAACAGGAACAATGTGTATTAATATAGAGAATGACAGACTATACCATTGAGTCTTGTAATGAATTATGGGTCTGATAGTTGTGAAGGAAAACTGTAGACATATTCTACTATTGACATATTCACCATCACAAAGGATTCTCTTCAATTGCCTTCACGTGGATTGCATTAAGGGCTTCTAATTTGCCTTTTTTAGGAGTCAGTACCCTAAACTTGCTCCCAACTCTTTTTTTGGAGTGTGTGTGTGTAAATGTGTGAAAAGGAGTGTCATTTTTCAGTGGACTAGTCTACACATTCTACAGGTGTCCCAAGCAAATTGTGGCACAAGAGGAAGAAGGTGGAGGCAAGCCATTGTTCATCCTGAAAAATTAAATTGCCTCTTTTGTCACTCCAATGAGGAATATAAGTACCTCACAATTTGGGTATGCAAGGTGTTGCTGAGCTCTTGCAACAAATACAGTGCCCTTTCTTTTCTCCTGCCCCAAGTATATGCTGCTGAAGTGCTCTCATAAATATTGTTCCCACATGATGACATTTCGGCGCCAGGTCAAAACCTTCCTGTTCCAAATGGCTTTTAACTGAAATAATATCAGCTGTAGGTCTGATGGCAATTTTTAGAATATATATTTTAATTGCATTTTAATTATTTTGCCCTTTTATTTTGCCTTTTTATTGTATTTTAAATGCTGTAAGCCGCCCAGAGACCTTCGGGTAGTGTGGGCGGCATAAAAGTTAAATAAATAAATAAATAGATAGATAGATAGATAGATAGATAGATAGATAGATAGATAGATAGATAGATAGATAGATAGATAGATAGATAGATAGATAGATAGATAGATAGATAGATAGATAGATAGATAGATAGATAGATAGATAGATAGATAGATAGATAGATAGATAGATAAATAAATAAATAAATAAATAAATAAATAAATATTTCAGGCATTCAAACTAGTGTGCTCTAAGTTTCAGGAACAAGGAGGAACCAAAGAGATTGTGTGGATTGCATTTCTTCAGTCCTGAGTTACCAGGATACATGTACAAAAAGAAAATAAGTTGACTTTTCATAGTGTTCGGAGAAGAGACAAGAACAAATTTCTGAAGAAAGAAGCGATATGGGAAAATCCTCTTCTCTTTCCCTTTGATTCCCCAGCCATCAATTTGCAAGTTATAAAGCAAGAGGGATTTGCCAGCACACGGCACAGAAGCTTTGTAAGTTAAAACCAACGGATTGTGTTGCTTTTTCTTTTTCTCAGTAGCCCTGTCTTTCTGATTCTCTCTCTTGATCCTAGTAGTCAAAGATGGAAATTAAAGATAGGATTTCTATTAAGAAGAAGGATTGATCCCCATGCAAAAGGTTTTGGGCAAATCTAAATGGGAGGTAATGTCCTTGTAGTCCTGAGTGAGATAAAAGTGCAGTGAGACAAAGAGATAACTGGACATAACTAGAACCGAACAAATACAAGTAGCAGATTTAAGAAAAGAAACAATAATTGAAAAACATGTGATAAATAAGTTGTTGGGAAATGAACTGATTTACAGCTTCATTGCTGCTTTAGCTCCTATAGTTATGCTAGTAACTGCATTTTTGCAAGATACATTTTAAAACGGGGGAAATTATACAAGTATGTGAATGATATGCCTTTATTCCTGCTATGTAATTTTGTCAATATGCATTCTTATGATGGCCATATTTCAGGAGGCTGTGATAGCCTCCTAAGTATAAAAAAAATGAAAATCGTATTTCACAAAGGTTCATCTACAAAACCACATCTGTAGCCTACCAGAACATTTGTCTGAAATTCCTGTAATTCTGGAGACGTCCATTTGAAAAAAACATGAATGCATCATGTTCTAAATATTGCCTTATCTGTTTTCTAATATATGATTATGTCACTCATGTAAGCTCTTTTACAACAAGGCACTTCCACAAGCAATACCATCTGGCTGATTGATATGGAAAAATATCACAATCAGCAATACAGCTTTTCTCACAAGACAGGAAGTATTGCTCTAAGTAGCACTGTTGGAGTGAACAGTTTTCCTGTTATACGAATGGATGGAGTAGGCACTGAGGAGAATGAAGGCCATAGAAAATGCTCTTCAGAAACAGGAAAGTGCCTTTTCTGTACTCAGCACTTAGAGATTGTCTTCAGAAGAAAATGTCCAGGTCAAAGTGAAAATATGATTCCCCCCCCCCCCCCAGTTTCTTGAAGAAAGAATTGTGTTTAGGGAGACAAGAACTCAGCTTTCCAGCATAGAATCTGCGTCTGTTCCCTTTTCCTCCAAGCAACTTTCTTTTTTTAAACTGGAGACCAAGATCATCCACACTTGAATTTTCAATCATCATGTATGGGTGTGAAAGCTGGACAGTTAAGAAAGCTGACAGGAAAAAATTGATTCATTCAAAATGTGGTCCTGGAGAAGAGCCTTGCAGGTACCCTGGATTAGCAGAAAGACAAACAAGTGCATCGTAGATCAAACAAAGACTAAACTATCTCTGGAGGCAAAAATAAAAAAAACCAATAATGCTGGGAAAGGTTGAAGGCAGCAGGAAAAGGGAAAGATCATATATGAGATAGACTGACCCCACAGGCATGAATTTGCATGAGGAGGGAGATTAGAGGAGGAAAGAAAAAGATACCATCTTGAATTTGGTCCTGGATGTTGAACTACTCTATACTGTGAATCCACAAGCCTCCAGATCTCACAAGATGAGTGACGTCATGGCTCACAAGTTTTTGGTCAAAAGATTCTGCATGACAGTAAGCTACATAAGCTTTGGCATCTTTATAGGCCATGAAGAGGGAGGAAGATGCTGAACTAGATTGGCCCCTTAACCCTGACAGAGATGGGGTGGGGAGGAAGGCAGGGTTACATACGTAAGCATACAGCTCCCCAAATGTCAGACCTGGGTGCTGAGCAGCAGAGCCAGGGGCATGTTTAGGTGAATGGCCACCTGGCTCCATACGGTAAAAGCTCCACCATTTTATCAGTACCTTACCTGGAGCGAGTCAATTCAGGCATAGAAAGCTTGTCCTTCCTTCTCCACTTTATTTTCCCAATAATTGGATTGGAAGAAATGTCCTGTTTTAATATGATTATGATGATGACAATGATGGCAACAATCATAACTGGATAATCAGAACTGCAGGGCTGGAAGGGATCCTATGGATCATCAAGTCCAGCCCCTGTTGAGGAGGTATAATGGGGAATCCAACTCCCAGCCTCTGGATCTGCAGCCAGATGCCTAAACCATCAAGTTATAAGCAGATCTGCCAGCCTCCATTGCTACTTTAACCATGCTTCTTCTCTTGTCAAGTTACTGGAGAAATGGGATTAGCTGAGCAAAGCAGTGTTAAACTGTGTTACATTAAGAATATGTATTTGCAGCGCTCAGGTGGAGCTGTGTATCCTGCGGGCTTTCTATGTTGTCGCCTGTTAACACACATAAGGAGGTTAACCTTAATAGCACATCAACGTATTTTATACAATGCCTCCAGTGCTAACAAACTATGTCTGTGGCGGGTGAACTTTGCAAGTGCCATTTATTAGGGCCTTCAGTTGCAGCAATTTCAGTTCCCACATTTGAGGGGAAAGGTCATATATTGTCACCATAACAGGAACTTAGCATAATGTATGTACCTGAAGAAATGGAGTGGTTAAAGGAGGGCTTGTATTCTAAGGCATCACAGGGTGTACCTGGGTCATGTAGTTATAGCAATTTGATAACATTTTAACTGCCAGGGCTCAATCCTGTGGAATCCCGTCGTTTGTAGTCTTGTGAAATGCTTAGAGTTCTCTGTCAAAGAGCGGTCCTGCACTCCTCAGTGGAAGTGGTGTTAGGCGGTTAAAATTGCAGAGCCTAGAAAAATTCTCTATTTACCACCACCATGCAGCATTTAGGAATCACTGGAAGAAAAGTGGGCCTTGGGTCACAAATGTTAGATGTCATGCACTGCCAGCAGAATTCAAAAGTTAAGGCATTCAGTGGCATTGCAAAATTGGCAGGATTTTTCAGCTGGAGGGATGTTAAGAGCCTGCAAAGGCAGCTACTGCTATTATGACATTTGGGTATGTAAGTGCCCATAAGTGCCCCGTTAGAGAGAGGAGGCAACAAGCTTTCTCCTTACCATGTGTTGTGCTCTATTTGGCATAAAAAGAAAGAGGTAGATCCTTGTTTCTGACCCATTGCTTTTAAAGTGGTTCTGTGATGAACACGTTAGGAAGATTAAAGTGGTCAGCTGCTCTGGAATATCACACTGAATTAACATGCTGAAGCAAACAGCTATAGCAGCCTGCCCCTCAAATATCCAGCTTCATTGTGTTGAACAGGAAAGTCTTGTCAAGAGTTTTGTCAAGAGAACAAGCTGGTCATCACAAACACTCTTTTCCAACAACACAAGAGGCGACTCTATACATGGAAATCACCAGATGGGCAATATCGAAATCAGATTGATTATATTCTCTGCAGCCAAAGATGGAGAAGCTCTATACAGTCAGCAAAAACAAGACCTCGAGCTGATTGTGGCTCTGATCATCAGCTTCTCATAGCAAAATTCAACCTTAAACTGAAGAGAGTAGGAAAAACCACTAGACTCCTCAGGTATAATCTAAACCAAAACTTAGTGGCAACCAATAAGAGGCAGTGTAGACCAAAGGGACACTCATAGTTATCCAGATGGCTGGATGATTGAATAAAAGGTACTCCTCAGAAAAAAGGGGGTTGAACTGGACTAGCTCTAATAAGGGGGAAGGGGAAAAACAAACCTGTTTCTTCTACCAAGGAATGTTGAAAAGATAAGATATTGGTACTGACTGCTGTATTTTAGGGTAAATATTGTTTTAGAATGTCCTTGGTGCTTAACAGATTTTAGCAAGCATGTTCTTGAATTAGTCAAGAGAAAGCTGGTGACAAGAATAGCACGTGCAGGTGCTCTACAATTTTCTCCCACACAACTCTTCTCCATGTTGATGGGCTCCAGCAGTTCCAGCTCGAGATTCCAGGTATACACAGTGTCATCTAGTGCAGAAAATGAGGAAACACACACAATGAAACTACCAACAAGAGAAAGAATCAGAAAAGACAGGGCTACTGAGGAAAAGAGAAAATAATAAAATCCTTTTTTAAAAACTAAAACCAAGTTACATCTCTGGCAATGTACATACGGCTTGTAGGAGACATGTATAGCAGCTAGGCAGAAGGCTTGATTCAAATGTTTTGAGAAATATCATTTTCATTCATCATTTTCATTGATTCACATCATTTTAGTTCATGTCTCCGAACATAAGACGTGCGAAAGGGCTAGGCCCAGAACCAGAGGTGGATTGTGACCAAAGATCAAAAGATCAGGGTGGATATCCCCTATTTGGGCCATAAGTCATCTGAGTCCAAAGCCATGTACAGCTGCTGGTTCATTCCATGCATCCAGGAAGTCCCATTAAGGACATAAGGGAAGACCATGCTTTGTACACCATTCAGTTTGTCATGCTCTTGCAACCCACAGTTTCACATGTGAATTTCTATTTGCTCAGTCACACACAATCAGGATCATTCGAGTATAAAGAGCATATATGCACTGATATATTTTGGTACCTTTTGAGAACTAATGTTGCAATGTATTATTTCTTTATGGTAACTTTTTCTGAATTGAGACGTCTTCAGAAGTTTCCCATTAAACTGAGAAGTGAGAACAATTTTTTTAGTTAAGTAAATGATTAAAATATCCTTGAGAAAGTGAAGAATTTAAAAAATCTGACATACTTGTATCAGTGCTTTGCACTTGCCTCTAATATATGTCTGAATAATGGTAAACATGTCAGGACTGCTTTCAATCCAAGCCCTCTGGGAGATTCTGCTGTCTAGTCTGTCTCTGCCTCTGCACTGATACTTGTGTATTTCTAATTCTCTGCCCTGCGTTCTTTGCTCAAATGGAGAAGCACAAACGACCATACCTTGGGACCGGTATTTGAGTTTTGCCTAATAAGTTTAAAAAAGAGAGAATCTGAGAAAGCAGTAGATTGGGCCTTGGTACCACTGTCATCCCTCACCTAGCAGCTAATTTCATTGCCACCGAAAGTGGCTGCATGTGAATGTACAGCCTAGCGACTTCACTCAGAGACTTTCAGAGTGATTGGACTGTGCATGGAAGATCCTTGGGCTTCATTGGCAGGGGATGAAGCTGTCAATCATCTTTGTTGTTGTTATCATCTCAGGCTACATCTGCATCATCCTTATAAGGTATTGCTTTTTATTCCTCTGCTTTTTATCATGTTTATGTTTGAAAACTTTGGACTCCTGGATTAATTTAGAGCAGTTTATAAAGCTGCAGATCCTCACTGTGACCAGCCCAGGGCTCTTTGCTTTGATCAGTGGCAGACCTGGACTGGTGCAATTAGCCCTTTCTCACTTGTCTGATTCAGGCATCCAACCCTAATCTGTATTCTATGTGCTTCCAAGAATCTTACAGTGGTATGCATGCAAAAGATTAATGAATCTTATAAAATCACATGATGAAATTTAGGCTTAAAAGTGACTATCCTGTGAAAACCCAGTGAGCTTTAAGCAAAGGTGACCACATCAAACCTTCTTCCCACTACAATAGCTATCCTACAGTTTGATGGTGATTCATATTAGTGTGACCAGGTTTGTTTAGTTTCATGCACAATGAAGTATAATTCAAACAGGCAAAGATAAGAAGTTATTGATGGACTCATTATTGGGTGTTCTATCTTAATCCTAAAGGTTGGATATAACATTCTGCAAGGTCTCCTTCCCAATGCTAAATAAGAATTCCATGGGCTAAATAATTTCCATTTAGGCAGAAAAGAAAGGCGTGCTAAAATTGACCACTTCATAGTTTGCCTTCTATGCTTAAATTTCTCAAAAGCACATATACTCTTTCAATGCATCTGTTTGATAGTTGTATAAATATCTAACCCAAATTATCTCTTCATAGCAATAGATGAAAGGCAGTGGGTGGTAGAACAAAGACAGTTAATAGTTCTTCTAAGCTCTGCTCGAAGTCATAATGTCTCTTTCCTGGTAAAATGTCAAAATATTCAAAATTTTCATCCTTTAGTGTCCTGGAAGAGTGTGGGGCTTTGTATAGATATAGTTCAAATGTTTGGCTTCTATAACACCCTCCCTTTAAAAATAATGGGACACAATGCTATATTTTTCTGAAGAATCAGAAGATATGTCTGAGCAGTAATCTGAAAGCTAACTGTTCAAGTCCATGAAGCCTAGGAAGTATGAATTTACGGACCGGAATCCTTCAGATTACTCACCTCTAAATGTTATGGTGAAGTTTTCAGATAAAACACTGCATATAAAAATGTACACATTAGGGAAATGTGTATAAAATCTATATACCAAGTTAAGTTGCATGAATGCCTACAAATGTGTGACATGGTGTAGAAAATGTATATGTTCACATAGGTTATGATTGGCTGAATGTAACACTGTGGGAAACTGACTGATTCATTCATCCCTGGTCAAAATATGACAACATTTATAGGTAACACTTTAAGGAAAGACATATATTTGGATATAATCTTCCCTTATTTCATTATTGCCACTAAAGGTGAAATATTTAGTGAGATCCCAAGGGATTTTTTACATATTTAGCATTTGGGCACTCTTTTTGAGGAAAAACAGGTAGAAATGTTTTTTTTTAGCAAAACCCCTTGCATTTTGCCCAGAGCATTTTGGATTTTTCACAAAGCAACATTTTAAATACAAATTACTAGGTGTTTGTGCAACACCATGCAAGTTTTTTTGCATTGCATTTTGAAAATTTTAAAAGCATTTTTCCTTGTGAATGGTCACTAATGAAGAAATTTTTGTTGATATTTTTTATTTTATGTAGAAGCAATAATAATAATAATAAATTTCTTGTGTATTTAATCTGAGGAGAAATCTCCAAGATGACTTTGAGAATGTGAACACCCCTGGGAAATAGATCACAGTTTGGACCACTTTTGGAGTGGTCTGGTACAATCTATTTCCCAATGAACACCTGGCATATAGAGAAATACACTTAAAGTTGACCCCAGTCCATGCCCACACTGGATCTTTTTGGTCCAGCTGTAAGACTCCTACTTTGGAAGGCTGGTCTGGAGCAATTCCATGACAGAGAGAATGATCACTTTTGTTAAAATGATCCTTTCAGTGCGATCAGTTGCGTGCCTTTGCAGCCATCTGATTGCACTGAATTGTAGTTGGAATGAAAGAGAGAATGAGAGATCAGAGAAATGTTCAAATTAACGCTTTCCCCTCCAAATGAAATTCAATTACTCTGAATGAAGTGAGTCAACATAGATGTAATTCTAAAAGGATTGTGGGAGTAGTAATGCAATATCCCCCACTAGAGTGTTCTTAACTGACCAGATAGGCGGGATATTAAATAAATAAATAAATAAATAAATAAATAAATAAATAAATAAATAAATAAATAAATAAATAGTTTTTAAGAAAATGGTTATAGCCTTGAAAATACAATCACAGAGATCTTCTGAGAGATCCATAAAGATATCTACAAGAAATGAAATGACCAGTGAGGTGAAAATCAGAAAAAAATTGTTTGTCAAAAATCATAGTAAGACTATGCAAAGGTCTCTTATTCGGTTCAGAATGTGATTCAGAGACTCAAATTCAGTTTGGTTCTTGCACATCTATCCAAATACGGTATGTTGTCAAGTTGCATTTGACTTCTGTCAACCATAAAAGGTTTGGGGGATATTTACCCCAGTGAGCTTGTGCAGTCCAGCAAGGTTTTAACCCAGGCCTCCTGATTCCTAGCCCATCACTTGAGCCACTACAACATACTGTCAAACAAAGGACAGTGTAGATGCCTGACTTCCAGAGATAGGAAATGGGAAAAAAGAAGTTTGAAATCTCCAAATGAAGATTCAGAGTCAGACCTAAATTGACTAGGTAGACTATGTTCCAAATGTCCAGATCAGGGTAGGAACTAAATCCTGTACTCTGAGTGCTGTCTTCTTTGCTATCATGAGTTTGTGTCACCACGGGTGAAATCCTGTTGCTTAGTGTAGTAGGTTGCAACTGGAGTAGGCCCATTGAATCCATGGGAATTTGGGGAGTCAATTCTTCTATAATTTCCATTTCTTCATTGGGCCTACTCTAGTTTTGACTTACACAATGCAAAGCAACAGAATTTCAGCCATTGTATGATATGTTTGGTGAATCAGGGGCTTCTTGTATGCATGTCAGTCTCAGCTTTGCAAATCCATGTTATGGGACAATGAAACACAATCTAACTTTCAGACTCCGTGAGTTTGATTTTAGTTGGCTGTTTGCAAGAGTTCCCCCCCCCCCCAACACATATTCACCAGGCATTATATGCATCATGCAAACTCTTCTGTGAACTTTGTATTTTAAAATATTCTAAATCCACAATTTTATGTACTATTTCTGTAGTGCTAACTCCATTGAACAAGTGAAATTTATTTCTACATAAAAATATGCAAGACTGGATTATAACAGTCCTTCAAATATGGTCTATTTTCTATGCTCAGGTAGCAAAATCTTCTAGTGGATACAATACAATCAATATTCATTAGTTTTTTCCCTTAGATTGTCTAGTTATCTCAAATTTGGTTTCTTGGACTCAAGCCTGATACATATTTTTTTCTGATGTTTGAGCAAATGGCATGTGGCAGTGGATAACAATGTTCATACCATGCTGTTTATGCCACATAGACACATTTCTCTTGGTAATATTGGCTAACTATTTGAAACTATTGTTTGAAAGTGAGAGAATTTTAATAGTGCAATAACTCGTAATACTTCCTCTCTGTTTTAATATTTAAAACATACCTTCATGAATAATCATTAAATATTCAAGGCATTAGCATTTCTATCCATCCATATTTAATACTGCTTCTGTTTGTATTCTTTTTTTAAAAAAAGAAAATCTTAAGGACATTTAGATTTCTAAAATTCTATTCTTCTTTCTCTGTATCAGATGAGAAATTATTTTTTTTTTGGCTAATAGTGCTTGTTCAATCTTCCATATACCTCTATAATCAATATTTCATCTTCTCTCTCTCAATATCAAAACAACAAACATTCTGCTCCTAGAAATGAGTGGAACACGAATTTGATTTCCAGCTACCTACAGGGGACATCAGTACTATTATTTCCATATCCTGTTTTGGGGTTTCACAGTATCATACATTGGGCCACTCCACAAAGAGAATGATGGACTATACAGCTCTTTAGTATTACCTAGTGGGGCTTTCCTTATGTTCTTATGGCTCAAATGATTCTTCTGCATCTCAAAAGCAGGAATATAACTCATAATGCCAAGTTAGGTCTTTAATATAGGTCTTGAATCATAATCAGTTACATTTAGGTAAGTATGAAATATTTGAGATATGAATCAGGTCCTCATTCATTCATTCATTCATTCATTCATTCATTCATTCATTCATTCATTCATTCATTCAATATATATACCACTCATCTAGCCAAAGGTCAGTCTGGATTATTCATAACACAGAACAATAAACAAATCATAAAAATCATAAGAACAACACATCCATTAAAATACACTATAACAATGGTCAGACAATTAAAGTACTTTCTACAATACATCTAGCACATACTTACAATTCTAAGCAAAACCCCATGCTAATGCAAGGGATTTGAGGACAAAATGGACCTGATCTAATAAGAAGAAGCTTGAGACCTTGGAAATAGAAATGACAGGGAAGTGCTTTAAAATGAATTGCCATTTTTTTTTATCTTTTCTTCAACCTCTTCATTTTTCAAAAGGAAGATGCTTTTGTTTTAATATGTATCAAAACAAGAACAATAAAGCACTATAAGTGCTTTATTTAGCATGCGTACATTACTGAAACATTGTCTTGGGCATGATGTGAGAATGGTTGACAGTCGCATTCCAAAAGATCTCCTGTATGGAGAATTAGTGCAGGGAAATTGCCCCAGAGGGAGACCACAGCTGCAATACAAGGATATCTGCAAGCGGGATCTGAAGGCCTTAGGAATGGACTTCAACAGATGGGAAACGGAAGCAGGCAGTGCAGCATGGCCTCTCCCAATTTGAAGAGACCCTTGTTCAACAGGACAAGGTAAAGAGGCAGTCCCAAAACCAGCAAAATCAGGGAGCTGGATAGGCAGTGGTGGGACTCAGCAGGTTCACACCAGTTCTACAGAACCGGTAGCTAATGTATTATTGGTTCTGCAGAACCGTTTGTTGGCCTACTGAATCCCACCACTGATCCTGGCCGGTGGTGGGATTCAGCAGGTTCGCACCAGTTCTACAGAACCGGTTGCTAATGTATTATTGGTTCTGCAGAAACGTTTGTTGGCCTGCTGAATCCCATCACTGTGGATAGGGGACAGATTGTATTTGTCCTCAGTGTGGAAGGGATTGTCACTCTTGAATTGGCCTCTTCAGCCACACTAGATGTAGCCACACTAGATGTACTGCCTACAACAAAGCACTATACTAAACATACAAATCCACCAACCCACACACCCACAGAAAGAGAAATATTCTAGTTCTTATGAGATTCCCTAGCCAATTTTAAAGCTGAGAAAATGTCCAAAAAAGGGGAGGGGCATATAAAAGATCACTAAAATATTTGATCATATTTCTTAAAGCTGTAGAGTCATTTACTGGCATAGTCATTGCCCACCTTTTAAGTGGAGCATAAAACAGGCAAAGCATTAAGTTCATTAAATTTGATTCTTTCTGTTGTTCCCTGTTATCTTTCCTTATATGTGATAAAAATCTGTTATCAATTTCATGTGTGCTGGTTATACCTGATTATCTATAGATCACAAAGGATGTAAATCTTAGATCTTAGAACTGCAGAGCTGGAAGGGGTCCTAAGGATAATCAAGTCCAGCCCCTGTCAAGGAGACAAAGTGGAGAATCTGACGCCTGACCTCTGGTTCTGAAGCCAGAGACCTAAACCTGCTAAATCCTGACTTGATTCATTCTTTTCTGATAAATGTCATTGCTGCCTGCCATAACATACTGAATCTTTTTAATAATGGTTTCAAAGTTGGGTTTTTTTTGTGGTGTTGTTGTTTTGTTTTTATTGTCATCAAAGGCTTTTGCACATTACTATACAACATGCAGCACTAAAAAATGAATAATTGTTGCCTTGCAGTAAAAAGTAGTATTACTGAATGGGTTGTTCTTATCACACAGCCATCTACTCTTTGTGCTTACTCTGGGTGTTCATGACTTTCAAAAAGAGGGAAAATGCACCAGTTTCACATAGGGACAGGGGATTCATACAAAGTTTGTTTTAGAAAAATTGCAGAAACAAAAGGAGCTGGCGGTATTTGCTGTTGCAAACAACTGAAACAAAAACAAAAATGTGAGAAAAAGAGAAGTCACAGTCAATAATACTAGTGGTTAAACTGAAGTACTGCAGTCAGGATGTTGCTCGTGACTTGAATTCAATAATGACAGGCTTAGGTAGCTGGTTTGAGGTTGACTCAGCCTTCCATCCTTCTGAACTCCAAATTGTAAGGATGAGCTCCACAAGGTTGCCAGCACATTTTGTATGGTATCAGCTTCTCACTATTGGAAGGTAGAACACACACAAATTCTTTCAGAATGGCAGCTGACAATCCAAAACCTCACTGCCATTTAAAGATCTTCCTTTACTCCCAGAGTGGTGGGGAAAGAATTAATGGCCTTGTAAAATATAGAAGTAATGAATCTACAAGGATTTCAAAAGAAAAGCAAATACCTGGTGAATAAATTCAAAATTGAGATGTAAAGGGGAAAGATAATTCCTTTGCTCTCTGTAAGCAATAAAGAAAAGAAGGATGAAGATTTAATGTATGAAACAACTCTAATAAACTCAATAAAATAATACTGAGAAGAAATTTACCTCTAATCCACTGGGAAAAACAAAATCTGTGATATTAAAGGGAGAGCTGCTTAATCTCTAAACAACAAATTACTGTATATACAAATGAGAATGAAAGATTTCAAAAGTTCTCCCTAGTGGGCAAGATGACAAAGGTTTTTGTGCATTTTTCATATTTTCCTCCCCAGCAAAACTGTGGAATGACTTCTAACATTACAAACTTTTTTAAAAACAGAAAATATGATAGTTATGAAACAAACACTTTTTAATACAGTCCTCCCCAGGTAGGTAGGTAGGTAGGTAGGTAGGTAGGTAGGTAGGTAGGTAGGTAGGTAGGTAGGTAGGTAGGTAGGTAGGTAGGTAGGTAGGTAGGTAGGTAGGTAGGTAGGTAAAGACTCAAGATCTGATTTATCTGTCTATAAAGAGAGAGAGACAGACCTGTGAACATAGTTTTTTTCAGACCCATGCAGGAGAAAAAGAAATCTCACATTTTATTCTCAATTCTTTTTTTAAAAAACTGAGGATGACAAAATTTGATAAGTGTTCGTTGTGTTGTTACTCCTAGATAAATGAACATAAAATGTGACCTCATTGACTGGAAGAGACCAAAGTGATGATGAGACTGGAGCATGTAGAACTGTCCAAGGTGCTGGATGAAACATAGGCTTTGCTCACTGTATCTTGTATGTTTTTATGCCACTTTCAATGGTACAGATTTCTTTTCTCCAGGAGGACTCCCACAGTCAGCTCTTATTAGAAACTATCAATCTGTATATTGACTCACTATCTAGCAGCAAGAGTTAGTATGTAGTGGACTTAAGAAACAAAAGCATTGCAGAGATGATAAGACGTCTTTTGTAGTCCAGTAATCATGTTCACTTGCACGTTTTATTATGTAATCTTCTAAACTATGTAGCCTTTAGTCTTGTCTGTACTATTTCTTAATGTGACAACTGGAAAAGACAAAATCTCTCTCTCCCACATTCTTTCTTGCTCTCTCCCTTTCTCTGAAAAACATACATTCTTTTTCAAGCTAGTTGATTCTAACAAAGACTTTAAATCAGATCTTGATTCTTCACCATCTAAAGTTTCACTAGAGATAAAACAGCTTATTAATGAGAAGAATGGAATAAAGTGAGCAATTTAACAAATGCAGAGATTTCTAGTGAAAGAAAGCAAGGCACTATTACTGCACCTATTTAATCCAGTGGCATTTAGCTGTCTTGAACAGATATAGTCAGAGCATATTGCACTGGATACAGAATTTTATTGAAATGCCACAACCAGTCCCCACTTTTTTTTTCTATTTGCAGGTCATAACCACCTGCTCCCATCTCAATTGTGGTGTGGTGCTTTCTTCCATCTTCATTGTTAGGATTCTTTGTTGCAGCATTAAAACGCCCGCCCGCACACACATACAGAGATAGAGCTTGAAATGTGAAAAGCCTGTTCATTCATGAAAGATGTCATGATGACATCCCATCCCAGTGGTGAATCATAGGAGTAGCGGACATAAACGGTTAGCGACAGTGGGCTTGTACAGTGTTATTAGTTGGTGTTTTATCATCTTTATTTTAAAAGTATGTAAACCATGATGACAGAGTGGGAATTGATTTAACATACACATTTTCACAGACACAGGATATATCTGAATTTTTTAAAAAAGCAAAGGATGAAAAACACCAAATGAAATCTCTCCTGAATTCTCAGCTTTCACTGATAACAATATTTTCATTAGAAAATGTCCATTGATAATAAATGCTTTAGCCATTAAAGATAATACAATGCAAATACTGAGAGAGTAAGCATATATTTATACATGTGTCTGTCTCTGTCTGTCTGCCTGCCTGCCTGCCTGCCTGCCTGTCTGTTTATCTATCTGATAAACTCCAAAGCACCACTGCATCCCATATGTCATTGTGATCAGTAGCTCTGTCTGAGACCATATGATGTCTACGATGGGACTGAGTTGTTATCCCTCTTGCCCAGCTCTCCAGGGATTCAGTGATATCACAGTAGACTTGATGATATCACTGATGATTCAGTGATATCACAGAAGACTATGAAGGGGAAAGAAATTAAAGTAAAACAAAGTCTTGGACCATCATGAACCAGAATCATTCCTGACATTTCACAAAGAAGCATCTGTAGGAAGCATACCCCTGTTCGGGGTAGGTTGTGTTCCACCTTCATCCTTCTAGTTAGAGACTTAGTTCGTTCGTTTAAATTATCTTCCTATCTCTTTGATAGATTTTTTCATCTTTCTTGCCCGTGTTTTTTTACCCATGATTAAGATTATCATTAAATGAACAGTTTCTACAAATCTTGCTTTTCCAGTCACAGCATTGAAATGAAATCCTGGTGTTTTTTAGCCTCAAAATCTCCCTTATTTGCAAGACTCCATACTTACTGTCAAAAACTTTAACAAGTCATTCATATGGGCCATATACTCTCACCAGTCAAGCTTGCCTCTTAGTTTTTATTTTCTTTGACACCATACCTACACCATTCATTTCCTTTCACCGCTCATTGCTGTTCCTAAGCCAGCTCTTGCTCACTCCCACCATTCTGTATGCTTCCTGCACTTACAGAATTTCAGTGCCCATTTTTCCTTACCGAGAGGTCAGATGCGCTGTTGGCTTAGCATAATTATCAAAGGGACACACCGAGACAACCAGTTTTCCCCTGCGCTACCCGCCAGTATGACCGAGAATAACCACCAAACAAATGCCAACAACCCTTCTCCAGTGTGGGATAGGTGAAAAATCCCTCTATCCAATGGCCAATCAGGATAAAGGTCAAAAATTCCTAAACGGCCCCATAAAGGCGACCAAAATCACACTAGAAAGAGGGCAGGCAGGTGGGTGCCCGAACAAGAAAGAGGACGCATTGGGGGCACATGTTCATTTAAGTAGCCGCTCATCCCCTCCTTCTTTTCCACGTGACCGGAGCTTGCCTCGCATCCTCTGGATCCGAGGAGGGCAAACCCGGTCCTGCAGTTCAAGGATGTTGAAATGTCCTTCTTGCAGCTGGAACTTTTGTTTACTTCTCAGGAGCCAGAGTATTTGCAAGGTTCTGTTGATAATCTAATTTGTTCACTTATTCATAGCCTCCTAGAATTTAGTCAAGCTGTGCCAGTAGCTTTACAGAGCTTCTTAAGCACAGGACAAATGTAGATACAACTATGTTAACTATTATAACTGCCTTCCTCTGGCTGAAAACAGCCAAAACACAGTGTGATTTAGTTGTTTAGTTGTTAAGTATAATCACAACTTAAATTTAGAAAAAAAAAATATTTTACTGTGTGTGTGTGTGTGTGTGTGTGTGTGTGTGTGTGTGTGTGTGTGTGTGTGTGTGTGTGTGTGTGTGTGTGTGTATACACACACAGTAAAATAATATATATAAGCAAAGATTTGTATCCACACCTAGAATGCCCTCTCCTTGAATGTAGTAGAGCTTGCTACAGAGTAGACATTTTATAATTGCAAGATTGCACTGCGACAGTTGGTTCTTACTATATATTTTCTACTTGGATATTCAGCTTTATGCAAAGTATATTATTCTGTCTCCCCTCCCCCCCTCACCATGGTGAAGACTGAATGTATGCCAAGTATGTCTTTGAAGAATGTACAGCAATCCAAAGAGGATGTTGCATTCTCAATAGCACAAGTAATGCACGTTTCATATGAGACTATAAGATTATTGAATACTCAGTGAAATAGTCACTGGAAAATTTGACTGAATCAGCCACAGAGACATGCACAGCAAAGACCTGATCAGAGTATCTTGTATATGTTGTCCCTAATAGAATGTTGTATTCTTTGCTTCTGATTCTCTTTAAAAATGCAGTAATATCAAAGGACAGTGGAAACATGAGCAGAATATCTTAGCTCTGTAAATGTTGTGGATGTTTTAGAAAAATTGCTTTCAGAATGTCTGCAAAGATAGTAAAGTGAATTATTGAAGGCTTTCAAGGTTGTTCTTCCTAATGTTTCACCAGTCTCTGTGGCCAACATCTTCAGAGGACAGGAGTCAGAACTCTGTCTGTGCTCTGGTGCAGTTTCTTTGGATAGTTGAGTATTTATGGTTCAGCCGCCGGACGGGCGCTTGTGCCCTGGAATGGCATGGCAGTTCTTTGCCCCCAATGTCCCTGGATGTTGGGAGGGGGAGTGAGCTTATTTAAGCAAGCGCTCCCCTCCATTCGCCCTCTTTCCTGTTCGGGCACCCACCCGCCCTCCCTAATTCTAGTGTGACTTTTATGTTCACCTTTTAGGGGCCGGATAGGAATTTTTGACCTTCAGTCTGATTGGCTTTTGGCTGGGGAGATTTTTCGCCTATCCCACACTAGTGAAAGGGTTGTTGGCATTTTGGTGGTTTATTGGTCACACTGGCGGGTAGTGCGGAAAAACAGGTTGTCTCGTTTGTAATTCAAGCTAGCCAACAGTGCATCTGACCTCTCGGCTCTGCGGATCGTGTGATTACAGGGCCGGTGCGGGGAAGATGCGCTGGGCCACTTCTGGAGCAACAGTCATCAATTAAAGATGTCTGGAGGTCTGGGGGTGTTTGTTAGCGGCCTGCCGGGTTCTTGCTGTCGGTAAGACAGCGGGAACCTGGGGCTGGGGACTCGCCCAATGGCGTCCTTAGGGGGTATTTCAATACCCCCCGACTTCTCCTGTTTCCGCACTACAGCAGGCCCCCCTCTTTTTATAATAATTGGCAATAATTGATTGAATTAATTAAATAAAGTGTGGCCCATATTAAGTCCATATTGTTGTCTCACGTCATTATTCCGGGGCTGGGGGGGGGCAATAGCTGTGGGATCAGCTTTTGTCCTTTTCAGGAGATGGGTGATTATGGTGATTCACGTGTTTTTTGTTGTGGGTGCATTGTTGTGATAAAGGGGAGGGATTATCTGTCACTGTGATTAATGGGTGCTGTTAGCTGGTCTTATCACTGCGCACAAAAGACCAGCTAAGGATACCCAGGATTTTTATCAGCCTTATCTTTCCTCTTTGACATAGAGAAGAATAATTAGTAGTGAATATTGTTGTTGCGAGCTTTTCATTAGAAGCAGGGCTCTAAAGAATCTCTAGCAGCTTATCAGACCCAAAAGTGAAAGTAGTATTCAACTTTAAATCAAAAGTCTTTAGAGGATTTAACTAGATTCCTTATCTTTCCCTTCAAAGGCTTATGCAGATAAAAGCAGTCTTCAAAAGGAAGAAATTCATTTTAAAAGTTGTTTGCCATGTCGGTGATGCGAAGGTTCAGTTCTCAGCTGCTCATCCCTCCTGAGAGGAAGTGACATACGTCCCTGAGCGTTCTGACCCCTGTGCTCTGAAGATGCCGGCCACTGAGACTGGTGAAACGTTAGGAAGAACAACCTTCAGAACAAGGCCAAACAGCCCGAAAAACCCACAACAACCAATAGTAAAGTTATTTGATCCCTATTTAGGCATTGTGGCCGTGAATTTGCCCTACCTTATCACCTGAATATTGCCAACCTTGTCTGATTTTGGAAGCTAAACAGAGTTAGACGTTGTCTAGAGAGGCAGGGTAAAAATCGAATAAATAAATAAAAATAAATAAATAAATTAGGGTGTGTTAGTATTTGGATGGAGGGCAACCAGAGAATACCAGAAATCTCCATACAATTCTAAATCTACATAAGGCAACTCCTCATGTTCACACAAGCAGCTGACAGCAGTAAGAAAGCTTGTGAGGTCATGCCTTTAGCAGTCCCATCCCACAATGACAGTATTAGCAGTTATTGCCAATTGCTTTAAATAAGTAACTAAAGAAACTGAAATACCTCCAGTGGCTGTAATTATTGAAACAAGATGTGTATTTATAATAATAATAAAAAAACTAATCATAATCCTCAAAGCTGAATTCTTCCTCATGCATTCCAGCATCAATCTGATCTTGCTTCCATATTCTTTTGAGAATTTTTTCCTTAATTCTTGGTACTTTTCAATTTTTGTACTTTCTGTGCTTTTGAAGTTGCTTGTTGATGGAATACTGACTTCTACGAGGCATCTTTTTATGTTACTTATCCAGAAGTATATCTGCCTTATTAAAATCAATTTCTTCATCTGTGATAACTTGCTTGTACCAGTATAGCATTGTAACTTCATTTTCTAAATCTGGAGGTGGTTGAAATGTATAGTATGGAGGAGAAGATATGAGTAATCTGTCAGATTGAGCCAACTGCTGAAAAATAATCTTTGCAATTTGCCTGCATGTATAATCCGTTGATGCTATTTTAGGGTATCCAGCTATGGCATGTTGATCTTTTTCTTTAGTTTCCTGACAAGCCCTCTGCATATCACTTACACCTTGCTTCATAATTATTTCCTGCTAGTACCTAGTACAAATAATGTGGTAGAGGATTGCACATATGTAACCCATAGTTTCAGCCTAAAGATTGCCTAATTTAAATTACAGGTTTGACTGTTTCTTTTTTTAAAAATCCTTTTAAAAAGCCCTTCCCAAAAATATTCCGCTTTAGGGGCGCATCCAAGTCTCAGTTTGTTGAAAGTCTCAATGTAAAGGAAAGACTAATTACAAAGGGAAAGATCGCTACCCATTTCCACTTTCCTTGATTTTTTTTTGCATTGATTACCACCTAAAATTAACGTTGAGCTTCTTTGCTTCACTTCTGCTTTTGTCCTTATAAGACAACGGAATGTTTTGCTTTGTGTTTGGAGGCAGTTTTCGATTACTGCTGGATTTAATATAAAAGGAGAAAATCTATCCTTCTCTAAATGAGCAGCTCTTGTTATAACCTGAAATCTATGGATATTAGGGCTGTGCATTGAAGGACTAGGTTTTTTTTCAGATGCCTATTTGTCTCCCCTAAACTGGACGAAATATTCATAGCAATATACAGGTTTCCAAATACTCAGACTACTCCTATTTGCTTAAAAGGGGAAACATAAGGAACTATTACTATTGGATGGTTTTACACAAGACTATCACACTAAACAACATGGCAGATATGAAAAGAAGGAACCATTGTGCCCAACTGCAGCTTTTCAGGTATAGCAGCCAACCATGTTAAAAGTGGGCTTGTTTTCTCCTGTTCCCAACTCCATTCATTGCAGCTGCTATCGTTCACTGCCCATTGCAGGAATGGTCATCCTTTCAGATGGAGTTTGGATCTCTTTTCATGCATAATCAGATGGAAAGGAATGGACTGCAGTGCAGCTACATTCAATGCCCTACACTTTCTCTCTGTCCTAGTCATGGGATTTATCTTATTTTATTTTATTTATATACTGTCCAGTAATGCAAACACTACTCTGGGGTGGTTTACAGGGTAAAACTTAAAAACCCTTAAGACCCTGCATAATAACATGCAGTCAAAAACAATATGGTGGTACACAATGGTAATTACAGCATAAATATTAATAAACCTATAAACTCTAAAATTTTATAAATAAATGAATAAATAAGTAAATAGCATCCAGGAGATTCAGTTGTTAAAGGAGCCTTTAAGCAATTCCATCTTTACCAGTTTCCTGAACATTAGAATAGAAGGAGTCTGGCATATCTTTCTTGGTAACGTATTCCAGAGTTTTTGGGCCACCACTGAAAAAGCATGATTCCTTGTGGTCACCTTTTTTGCCCTCAGTGTGGTCACTTTTGACAACATGGATTGTTGTATTGGTTCTTTTATCCAATTTTGTGTCAGCCACAGATCTGACAAGCATCCCTTCATCCAAGTTATGAATACAAATTCTGTAGAACCTTGAATTTTAGAGCCATGGCAGAACACGTTTGTTGCCTCATATGTCAGTTGATTTTCATCGGTTGTAGGAATTATTATTATTATTATTTATTTAATTTATATCCCGCCTATCTAGTCGTGGTGAACTAGATCTTTTTTTTTTTTAAGAACGAGGTCTTTTGACTTACATGTATGGATGAAAGTAGTATTTGTTGCACTCTCAGATAAAAAAAGATGTCTTGGACTAGCCCTGGTATCACTTTGAAATGATTTGCCATGTTCCATTTTGCTGACAAGAGAGAAAACATCAATGTGACCCCAAACCTAGGGGGGAAATTCCAGTTGCAAGGAAGCACAAAAAAAGAGATTATCATCTCTCTTCATCCATGCACTTCCAATAGATTCATCCCATTTTTTAAAATGTAGCTCATTACAGAATATTAGTTTTCTGTGTTACAAAATATGGTAAGTAAAGTTGGGTACATAATTTGAGGCTTGTTTGAAGTCATGTAGCTAATTCACACACAAGTCTTGCCACACAGGAAGCTGTTTTAAATGCAAACACATGGAAGCTGGTTGCCTGTCCAGCTTCTTTCATGTCTAGGGTGATTAAAATTATGAAGTGAGAAACTTCCAAATTATACTTTTCTTTTCCATTTTTTAAAAAAAATAGTAATCATGAAACATTCTCACATGGAGTAAATATATTTTCCCTTTCTAAGTGGATTCATCATTTTTATAACCATTTTGCTTCCTCCCTGTCATCAAATGATTGAATGACTGACCTGTAATTTTAATCATTTGTTCCCTTGGAGCAAAATATTTGTTCTCCTGCTATGCGGTATTAGGCTTTCAACAGCATTGCAGTGACACCCACTGGCTGGTTTAAAGATTTACAACCGTAATTGCACAATGTCTGAAATCCTGTTGCTTAGTGTGTTAAGTTCTGTTAGGGTTTTAAGTCCCCAAATATATGGAACTTATGAAAGAGTTGACTCAAAAACTCTCCACCGTTTCAATGGGCTTATTCTAATGAAATTTACTACACAAAGCAACAGGTTTTCAGCCAATGTTTGAATCATCGACAACATGGACTTGGAGGACAGCAAGCGTTCATCTTGATCCATTAGAGTGAGTCATATTAAGGGAAGATAATGGATTCAATAGACAAATATACATGTATATATTAAATCATATAAACTCATCACTGGGCTTAAAGATGACAGTGTTTGGAAGATTTAACACAAGAGCACACTGTGATGCTTCTGGAATTCTGGTAATGATAATTTACCATTCCCCATTTCAGTTTCCCCTTTCATGGATTGCTGCCTTGTCGTGGCGAAGGGGCTTGAGTAACTCAGAAAAGCTATGGGCTATGCCGTTCAGGGACACCCAAGATGGACAGATCATAGTGGAGAGTTCTGACTAAACGCTATCCACCTGGAGCAGGAACTGGCAAGCCACTCCAGTGTCTTTGACAAAAAAACAAATCCATGGACAGAAACAAAATACTAAAAGATATGACACTGGAAGATGAGCCCCTCAGGTCGGAAGGCATCCAACATGCTACTGAGGAAGAAGGGAGGACAAGGACAAGTAGCTCCAGAGCTAATGAAGTGGTTCGGCCAAAGCTGATAGGACGTTCAGCTGCGGACGCCTTGAGAGTCCCCTGGACTGCAAGGAGAACAAACCTATCAATTCTAAAGGAAATGAACCCTGAGTGCTCACTGGAAGGACAGATCCTGAAGCTGAGGCTCCAGTACTTTGGCCATCTCATGAGAAGACAAGACTCCCTGGAAAAGACGTTGATGTTAGGAAAGTGTGAAGGCAGGAGGAGAAGAGGACGACAGAGGATGAGATGGTTGGACAGTGTCATCGATGTGACCAACATGAATTTGACCAAATTCTGGGAGACAGTGGAAAACAGGAGGGCCTGGCGTGCTCTAGTCCATGAGGTCACGAAGATTTGGACATGACTAAATGACTAAACAACAACATGTCAGTTTCAAAGATTTTAAAAAATTGCTCATCTCGCTTACTCCAAAATGACTGGATAATTTGCTTTAATGACTGTCATACATTCAAATAATCATATCAGAACCATTCATCTTGTCTGGGTCTCTAGATACCTGACATCAGTCATTTTGAGAACAATAATTCCATGAAAGGTTATGAGTCCTCAAATTAGCTGGGTTCTTTCAGTGTGTTGTCTGGGGAAGCATTATGACCCCCTTTGCTGCACTGAAGGCTCTGTTCATGAGAATCAAGTGCCGATTGTAATCTCAGACTATTCCTTGGAAGTGATAGACTTGACTGCATAGATGCCTTTGACATGGCAAAAGACAGGATCTTCTCATGATCCCTCTTGGAACTGGAAGTATCTCATCACAAGTAAAGAGTAGGGATGCAAAGGATACTTGCTAGATTAATCATTCCTTGTCAAAGTAGCCTGTCTTGAAAAAAAACAACCCTGAAATATGGATTTTCAAGTCCCACAAAACTCCTCACTTCCAAGGAAATGTGACAAGAAGAGTTTTCCCCCTCTCTTATTCTTCCTATGACTGGTGAAGACCATCCTTCTTCGACAGTCTTAGAACAACAGATCGATCAGTGAAGAGTTTTGAGCTTGTGTGCTGCCCATTATTACTATATTATACATGTTTCAATGTGTTTTCGAGGTGCTTTCAATGGTTTCAACTGATCAGTTTAATACTATTATGTGTTTAATTGTTTTTACTATAATAATTTTTTTATATATTTAATAATTTGTAAGCAGTCCTAAGTTTCTTCATTGGGAAAAAAAATGATATAAATTTGTGCGGGGGTGTGTGGAATCAGCACTGACAGGAAACATTTCCTAAGGTGTGAGCCCATCAGTGATGCAAGTGTATTTTGAATCATATCTATTATTATCATATTTTGAATGCTATCTATTATTATACCAATACAGCACGAAACAAACTTACTAACTGCATCACCACATTTAATTACCATTTTTGCCATTTTGCATTACAAACAGGATGTACTTAATGGGTGCGGGGAGTGAGAAGATGCTGAGATTTGTTGTTGGTGGTGGTGATGTTGCTGCTGCTGTGGTTTTATCTTATTCCACCCTGTAGTGCATAAAGCACTCTCTGGGTGATATACAGAATAATTATCCCCCAAAAATATTTTTCCTCCCCCTGCCCCACAAGCTGGATGCTCATTTCACTGACCTCAGAAAGATGGAAGGCTAAATCAAACTTGAGCCAGTTACCTGAATCTATTGGGATTGGGGGGGGGGGGGGGGAGTCTGAATGTTTTTAAAGTGTCCTGTTCCTTGGAACAAATGGCATGACATGTAGGAACCCATTGATATCATATTAATAGTCACTACCCCTCTTCAAATAAATGTCTTAGTTGTGCAATATAAAACCCTGGAACTGTTTGGATAGGTTTCAAGACCTAGAATCACTTTTGCATTTAATCCCTTTGTGCAGACATGCTGTTTTACTCTAAATTATCCATAAGACAATTGATGGAAGATAGAAAACAAACTTGCATCTCAAGAGTTCACAAGAGAGCCATTCCAGACCCATGACTTATCTGGATTCATTCTAAAAAGTCATAGACCAGATGTTGGCAATCTCTAATTTATGGGACCTATTCTTCTGTTTCATTTAGGTCAAGGCAAATTAATCTGGAATGGGTCCCCGGCTGATTCTCTTATTACCCCTCCATTTTCAGTCTACTGCAGTAACCACTGAACACAACCTAATGAGGAAATTTCTTGCATATGCCATGCTGAAATGAATGAGGCTCATCAGGATACAATTCAAGAATAATATGCCCCTCATTTTAGGGACATGAAACTTGGAAACCTAACTTCCAGACAATAAGGTCCAGAATTTCCTGGCCAACATGATCAAGAGCCTTGTTAAATGGGGGATTCACATGGTTAAGCCAAATCAACAACCGCAACAACTGCAACAATAATTTTTCGATAATATTGCTAAACCAAGCTCTTAAGCTGGTACGTTGTCTAATTTTGTGCATGTATAACTGCAAAAAGGGAAGTAGGTGTGGTGAAGTAGAGTACTCCATTGTCTGCCTGGGCACATGGCAGCTCACAACCAGGCGATTGAGTAGAACTTCCTACAAATCCACAAGCACATCTTACGTTTATTGTTACATGTGCTGAAATTTGATCAAGACACTAGCTTTGAGATCCAGTTTACTTTTCCTTTGGAATCCAAATCTGAAGTCTTCTGTGCCCTTATCTGCAAAAGAATCTTTGAGCTCAGGAGAATTTATGCTCAGGAGAAAAATGCAGCCTGCTCACTGCTTTTATCTGCTTGGCGTGCACACAGAGACCCCCTGGCTAGCCAAGAGGAGGAAACTCTTTAAGGCTTTGTTTATTGCTTATTGAATGTTCTAGTTCTATGGAGAAAAACAGCCAGCCCATCACCCAGAATTAAAAGAGACTCCTTCCCCCAATACTGGTGAAGACGCTGGTGGTACTCACTTTATTACCAATTAATTGGGGCCCTCCAACGCTTGCAAAGAGGGAAGCATTCAAAACATTTATTGCCTCACCAATGAATGGGATTCATTTTCTCCTTCTCTGTTGCTGTTTCTTTGGCACCACCTTATTCTCCAGGTATGGCCTCTTTTCACTTCCTAGCATGATCTTTTCCCAACTGGGTGATCTCAAATTAGTCACACTACAGTTTCCATCATCACTAGCTTTTGAAGTTGAAGTCCAACACATCTGAAGGGTACCCAGTTGGGGAATGCTGCTCTAGAGCAGTGGTTCTTAACCTTTGTTACTCGGATGTTTTTGAACTACAACTCCCAGAAACCCCAGCCAACACAGTTGGTGGTGAAGGCTTCTGGGAGTTGCAGTCCAAAACTCCTGAGTAACCCAAGGTTAAGAACCAGCGCTCTAGAGCTCAGTCAGTCTTCCTGTTTCCAGGGATTTTTGGGATTTTTATGACAGGGCAATGCTATAAACACGGTCACATGTAGCTATGGGCCAATATCACCGAGGGAACATACTAATTTCAGAAAGTGGACAGTGCTTTCTAGACAACAGTCATGGATAAACCTAGCTAGTCAGGTATCACATATTGATCATAATATCAGTAAGACCAAATAAATTTTCCTATTCAGGAAAAAAAAAGTTTTGTTTTTGTTTTTTTTAAAAGGTGTTCAAACACTTCTACAGCAAACACCACTTCCTCTCTCAAAATCCTGCTGAATGTCTTATATATGTGTGCATTTGCAGTAACTGAATTCACTCTAGTGACCCCTCGATACATGCATAAGTTTTTCTTGCTCCTTCTCAGGAGGTAAGGGAAACCATTAAAGGAGCTCTTATAAAGATTTGAAATATGGATTGTGGCATAGTGAAAACAGACAGTCCTTCAGATATTCTACAGGTATCCTGGAGTCTTGACTCACATCATGAAGGGCTTTAAAGAAGAGGACCTGTATTATCATTGGATAAATGACCTCTAGGAGTGACTTGCCTCTGTCTAGGATGTCGCAGACAGAACCCCATAAACAGAACTACTACTTATGTTGGGTTGAAGAGCATGTGTCCTCCAGATGTTCTTGAATTGAAATATCAATCAGTTCTTGCCAGCAAAAGCAAATGAGGGATTATGGGAGTTATGGTCTATTTGCATCAGAAGAATGGCATGTTCTTTGCTGAGGGAATTAAATGGTGGTGATAGCCATCAAGTACTGTATGTAGGAAGTATTTCAATATACGTTCGTACATAACGAGACTTGATGTAGCTAAAAATTAGAGACATGGTATGCATTAGTTCTTATTTTCTCTTACTATACATATCTATCAGGTCTCTACTGGTGAATTTTTAGGTACAAATTTGTATTTGATTCTCAAAACTACGTGAAAAAAATGACACCTGCAATGTATGAATGGGAATTAAGAAAGTTAAGAGTTATAACCAGCAAGCTCATTCTTGACAGGTTTCTTTGTCTTTTGTGTCATACTTGGAACAGACTCATATTTTACAGTAGTATTTCTTCCATTCAAAACTAATTGGGCCATTTTATCATCTCTGATGTCATCATTTTCTTTGTGTTCCAATGAAGTAAAATAATTATGATAAAGTGAATACTCTCTGCAACAGACTCAGGGGGCAACTATATCGGCAAATAATACGGCAGCCTGCTCACTGCTTCTATCTGCTTGGCATTCCAGCGTTGGAACAGTCAGGTTTGTATTATTTTCTGTTGATTACACAACATACAAGTCAATGCAAATCAGTCCGGAGTTTTCCCCTCAATCTGACATTTTTTTCCCCCTCCACCAGCGTGGCTTCTACTTTTTTAAACTGTTAATACATTCATGTAGGTTCAAGCAAAAAAAAAGGGGGGGAGCTACTTATATACCTCCCTGTAGCTCTTAAAACACTCTCTGGGTTGTTGACAATTTAATTATACAAGCTACACATTGCCCTCCCCTGCGAGCTGGATACTCAATTCACTAACCTTGAAAGGACAGATGGCTGAGTCAGCCTTGAGCTGGCTACCTGAGCTTGTCATGACTGAACTCAGCATGTGAGAAGAGTTTTGACTGCAATACATTTAACTATTGCACCATGAGGCAGTGTGATTGCTTATGTCAATGCAGAAAAGTATGTGCGGAACCAAAGAGACACTCATGGGGGTCTGTTGTCCTCTAATGTCTCAAGACACCACCATATAGACTAGGGATCTTTGTTTATAATGCCATTTCTCGTCCTTCTTTCCCTCTGCAAAGCTTCCTGCCAGCACCGCAACAAAGTTGCCCTAGGGCACCTAGGAGATGAAAAACAGAGCAAAAACAAGAGGGAGATAATGAGAGAGGAGGAGGAGGAGGAAATTGCTAATCAGCACTCCTTTACAACTACAGTGGTGCCTCCATTTACAACCATAATCCATTCCAGAATGATGATCGTAACTTGAAATGGTCGTAAATTGAAGCACCATTTCCTATAGGAATGCATTGAAATGCAATTAATCTGTTCTGGCCCAAGAAAAAAATCACACACACACACACACACAAATCAATGCAAGACTCATTGGAAATGGGATTAATCCCTTCCGGCCGAAAGGAGGGGGGAAGAAAAGCAAGGGAAGCATGCGAAACCCATTGCAAAAGCACAGAAAACAAACGGAGCAGAATGGAAATGCACAGATAATGAAGGGACAAGGTTGGAAATGCACAGAAATCAAAGGGAGCAGATCAGAAATGCAAGGAGAACAAAGCAAAAAGCAATGGAAGCATGCAAGATGCATCGAAAATGGGGGGGAAAACCTACAAAACCAAACCCCTCAAGACCCATCGGAAATTGGGGGGGAAACAAAAAACAAACAAACAAACACCCCAAGACCCATCAGAAATGGAAAAAAAAACACTCCAAAAAGCAACCAACCCCCCCATCGGAAATGGGGAAAAAAGAAAAACAACAAACAAACCCCCGAAGACCCATCACAGCATGGAAACATAACACACACCCCAGCCGAAAACCACGGTGCAAAAATACCAAGAATAGTTTTTAAAAAGCATAAAGCAGCACCATACCTTAGCAGGCAGCCTCCTCCGGTCACATACTCTCTAACTGGCAGGGCAAAAGAGCTACAAAGAAGCAGCTTCTTTCACCACCTACAGTTATCAATTTGAATTTCCCACCTTTTTTCCCTGCCTTTTCCTGTTTCTAAGTGGAAGCTCCGGTCGCAAGTAGAAGCAAAATTTTGTGGCTGGTGCAGGTCATAAGTCGAATTGCTCATAAGTAGGGATGCTCGTAAGTGGAGGCACCACTGTAGTTAAGGTAGTTCTGCTATAGCTGTGCTTCTTGCAATTCTGCACAGCTACAGCAGAAGCTGCCCTAAGCTAGACAGAGCTGATTGCCAATTTTCTTTCTGCTGACTCCTGTCTGCTTGGCAAAAGTGAATTCACCCAGGGGAACTTAACTTCCTAGTTGTGAATTCACAGTGGATTGATTCATATTGCATCAGATCCTTTTCCCCATCTCAAAATTGAGTTCACAAATCTCACCCAAGTGGGGTTAGAGTAGGCCCACTTGAATCAATGGAATTTACAGATGAGTTGAGTCACTAAATCCTCACTGATTCAATGGGCCTATTCTAGTGTAATTTACTATACAAAGCAACAGGATTTTGGATATACTTTTTTTTCAAACACATTGAGACAGGTTTCAAACACGTTGAGACAGCCGCCCAGAGACCTCTGGGTAGTGTGGGCGGCATATAAATTGAATGAATGAATGAATGAATGAATGAATGAATGAATGAATGAATGAATGAATGAATGAATAAATAAATAAATAAATAAATAAATAAATAAATAAATAAATAAATAAATAAAATTACAAGCCATTAAAAGAGTACAAAAATGCAGGTACCTGAAGAATTAGAAACAATGAACAATTTCACTGAAAGATTTGGATTAATAGATTGATTTATTGAATGCATTATCAGCCTGAAGAAAAGGTGTCTAGCCACAACCAAGGACTGGCAAATAAGAGATACATTGGTAGTGCTTCAAGTCAACAGAAAAGTTGTCAACTTAATTTGAAAGATCTCTTCGTAAGATAAGGCAAAAGAAGAGTGTTGGCCTAACCAGGGGGAGCTTCTTTAGCTAGGGGACAATAATTGTAGGTGGACTACCTCAATGTCTGGTGGAACAGTTAAACTGAAGAGTAACTCACAAACATTGTCTGTTTCCCCATCTTCAGAGTAATGAGCCCTGTAGCAGAAATAAATGGGCCTTCAATGGCTAAGTGAACTTTATAGTTTGTTTTATTGAAATGACCAAGAACAAGACTCTGATGGTAATGAAGTCAGAGTAAGAAAGTGCACCGATTACTAGTTTAAGGAGGATAATACTTCTTGTGGTTTAGATGACATTACATTCACCAGGAGTACCTGAGGAAAAGGAAGACAGATTGACTGTCACCAATGAGGTTATCAACTATGCTTGTATGATTACCAGCTTAATGATGTCCATTTCTCCTTTAAATAATTGTGCATGAAGAGGAGTAGCAAATGCCTTTGTGCATAATTTTTTCTTTTCTTAAGAGGTTTAAATAAGGCCAAGAGAAACTGAACAAAATGAAACTGGGAGGAAAAAAACCCCTACTTGTTAGACTTACAAACAGACGTTTGTTCTTCTTTCCCCAAATTGCCAGTCACTGGCCTTCCCCATCTACAAAAGAATTGATATAAGTATGTGAGAGAAATTGTTTAGTGGGGCTAATAATATCCATCCAGGCAAAAGCTTTGCTGGTTCATGCTTAAATAACTTCACAGAGAATAGGGGAATAAAAGGAAAATACATAACATGATTATTACAGTTGTAGAAGGCATACCTGTGCTCGTCTGTGCTAGGATTATAGGTAAAAGCAAAATAGAAATAAATGGTTAAAAAAATGTGGTGGCACCTTCAAGTCTAACTAGAGATGAAGATATTCATATTCATTCATGAATACGAATATCTCCATCCCAGGTGCACCTGATGAAGGGACTGGCTCTCGCAGCTATCCCATCCATTCATGCACTGCTGCACTGCCAGCCTCCCACTCTTCTTGCAAACCCCGCCAACTCCGGGCTCAGCTGGCCACTCAGTAGCCATGCAAGGAGACTTGTTCTCTCGCCCTCTGACTGGAGTGGCTAGCCAAGCCAGGAGAAAGAGCTACTTCCATGGAAGAGTAGGAGTCTGGCGGGGCGGCGGCACGTGAGTAGACAGACTGGTTCCAAGGGTCAGGTACACCTGGAATGGGGATATTCATAATCATTTATGAATACAATGCAATATCCCCATCTCTAAGACCAACTATTATATTTTTAATGTGAGCTTTTGTGGACAAATCCACTCATCAAACATGATCATTACAATTGTATATAATAATAGAAGAAGCTTGGTATATGATCTGGGTAGCCTAGCCTTCCATTTTGATGCCTTTTCTGCCTCCCCATCTGACCCAGAGGTGTTGTCCACCAAGCCTTCGGAAGACATGTCCTCCACTGGCCTACTGAACATCTGTCTTCTGCAAGGCCTAGCAGCCACCCCCAAAAGCAACCCTAAAGGCCTGATCCACCATGTCTTTTCTTACGGTAATAAACTAGGCCACTAGACCAATCTCTGAGGTCTGGGGAAGGGTATCCTCTAAATTTGGCATCATGGGGTAAAGCCACTGTTGTCCCCACTGTTGTCCCCACCCCATGCAGGTCTGTCAGAAGGCTATTCCCTGCTCTCCCACTGTGCTGAGTGCCACAGCATGAGGGAATTCCATGGGATCTATGGAGGAACTTCCCACCCAACATCTTATGGGATCCTTGGAGAAACTTCCACCTCCAAATAGAATCCCGTCTTCCAAATCCAATACCTTAGATAGCCTTGATTGTAAGACCTCCGGGTTAAAGGCTGTTGCTAGATCCTGGATGATATGGCTTGCATTACATAGACCTGGTTGGATAATGTTAAGGA
Organism: Pogona vitticeps; assembly: GCF_051106095.1. NCBI lineage: Eukaryota > Metazoa > Chordata > Lepidosauria > Squamata > Agamidae > Pogona > Pogona vitticeps. The sequence goes on from NC_135784.1 coordinate 92,740,366, forward strand.
AGTCAGCATTTCTCACCTTTGTCCACCTCTGCTGTCTTTGAAACTGCAGGCCAGACCTGAGGGGCAGGGAGGAGGAATTGCAATAGTCTATCAAAATTCAGCCACCCTTACCAGGTGCCCTGTCCAATAGGTTCCTTTGCGGGCATGTAGCTGAGAGTGGGTGCCCAGAACAGAACACAGATTTTGTTAGTGTACTTCCCACCCTGCTGCTCAACAGTCATTTTTTCTGAGCTAACTGAGCTGGTCTCTAGTGTGTTGTTGCAGTTGCTTTGGCTTGTTGTGCAGGAGGGCTTCAACATCCATGAGGATATCAGTTTATTAGGAGTGGCTCAGGACTTCATGTCTACCATGACAACCATGGGGCTGTCCCAAGCGGTATCTGACCTTACTCATGTTGCAGGGCATATTCTTGACCTGATTTTCTGTACCAGAAAGGATGGTCATGAACTGGATGTAGAGGAACTCTCATTTATTCTTTTGTCCTGGATAGATCACTGTCTGGTAGGGTTTAGACTTATGGGAACACTGAGCATTTGGGGGTGTCTACCCTAGGAGACTGATGGTTTCCTGAGAGCCCTTGTGGAGTTTCTGGCTGTCTTGGCAGGTGATGGAGAATCTGTTTCAATCAGAGGCCCAAATTCTATTTTGAGAAGACTCTAAGGGCTGCATTATAACAGTGCTTGGGGCTAAGGTCATAGAGCAAGGTCTATGACAGGATCAGAAGTTCACAAGGAAAGTGAGTGGGACCAGATATAATCCTTTATAGTGAGGACATTACTCCTGGCATACTAAGCACCCATAAAGTCTATCCATGCATGCTTAGGAAGAGTACCAAAGGGAACAGCTTTCCTGCTTTAAAATGTCAGCTTAGGTCCATGCACTGACATTTCATACTTGCAAAGTTTCAGGCAACTACACTCGGTGTGGTTCTGTTTTAGGGATTTAAAGTTAAATTATTTCTCTTATCTCTGAACACTGATCACAGAAAATAGGAGAAGCTAGGAGGTGGAATGGGCAACCACTACAGACACAACCACTCACGGGCCAGATGTTCCTCTTTCCTAAGTAGTGACTAGACATGGGGATGAATATGAAAAGGAATCAGGATATTCATTAAAGATCCCTGATTTGTCAGATATTCATTGCTTCATATTCTTGAGGTCCAATATAATTCTTTTATATTGGTCCCTTCGTTCCCTATCTGCGTATGCCCCAAGAGATCAGCTGTTCCTTGGGGGGCATAAGCAAAGAGGAGTTTTCCTTTCGGGCGGCTTGCTAAAGCCTGTCCGAAGGGAACCCCACCCCCGGGGTTGGGGGATGGCTTGGTTCCCCTTTAGAAATCATAGAAAAGTGGTCAGAAGGGGCCTACAAGGTGATCAAGTCCAACCTCCTGCTCAATGCAGGAATATAATCAAAGCATATTTGCCAGGTGATTATCTAAGTTTTTCTTGAATGCCTCCAGTGTTGGAGCACTCACCAGTACTGCTCTAACAGTTAGGAATTTTTTCCTGATATTCAACCAAAATCTGGCTTCCTTTAATTTGAGCCCATTGTTGCATGTCCTGTACTCTGGGATGATCGAGAACAGATCCTGCCCCTCCTCTGTATGACAGCCTTTCAAATATTTGAAAAGCAGTAGCATATCATCCCTCAGTCTTCTTTTCTCAAGACTAAACATGCCCAATTATTTCAGCCTTTCCTCATAAGGCTTGGTTTCCAGCCCCCCTAATCATCCTTGTCACCCTTCTCTGAACTTGTTCCAATTTTTTAGCATCCTTCTTGAATTGTGGTGTCCAGAACTGGACACAATACTCAAGGTGAGGCCTAACCAGTGCTGAATAGAAGGGGACTAGCTCCTTGTGGGATTTGGACACTATACTTCTATTAATGCAGCCTAAAAGAGCACTTTCCTTTTTTGTAGCCACATCACACTGTTGGCTCATATTTAGGTTGCGATATATGACAATTCCAAGATCCTTCTCACTTGTAGGTTTGCTAAGCCAGGTATCCCCCATCTTGTAATGGTGCAACTGGTTTTTTTTCCGAGGTGCAGTACTTTGCACTTATCCCTGCTGAATTTCATTCTGTTGCTTTCAGCCCAGTGCTCTATCCTATCAATGTCATTTTGAATTTTGTTTCTGTCTTCTAGGGTATTAGCTATTCTACCCAATTTGGTATCATCTGTGATTTTGACAAGCACTCCCTGCACTCCTTCATCCAAATCATTAATAAAAATATCGATGAGCACCAGGCCCAGGACTGAGCACCTAGTTAGGACTAACACCTAGTTACCTGGCTAATCAGGATATCATGGTGCACTTTGTCAAAAGCCCACATGGCATAAGAAGAGGAGGGAAGGGATCAAAGAGGGATCAAAGGGATCCCTCAGCTGCTGGGGGAACACTTTGATCCCTGCTTTCCCTCCTCTTGAAGGGACGTGGTGGCGCTGTGGGCTAAACTGCAGAAGCCTGTGCTGCAGGGTCAGAAGACCAAGCAGTCGTAAGATCGAATCCACGCGATGGAGTGAGCGCCCGTCGCTTGTCCCAGCTCCCGCCAACCTAGCGGTTCGAAAGCATGCAAATGCAAGTAGATAATTAGGTACCACCTCGGTGGGAAGGTAAACAGTGTTCCGTGTCTAAGTCGCACTGGCCATGTGACCACGGAAAGATTGTCTTCGGGCAAAAACGCTGGCTCTATGGCTTGAAGAGCGGGATGAGCACCGCCCCCTAGAGTTGGACACGACTGGACAAAAATTGTCAAGGGGAACCTTTACCTTTACTTTTTCCCCTCCTCTTGCTATGCCCCACAGGGCATAGCAAGAGGAGGGAAGGGGGAGGGAATGACCCAACAAATAACAAATTTTGGTGCTTCATCCCCATCTCTAGTAGTGATCTACCGACAATGGATTGCTGCATTTTTTCTCTTTTTGCAGCTCCTATTAATAATTTATCATACAGTGACATCTGGTGGCCATATCCATTCAAAAGCAAAATTTTTCTTCTAGAATGTAATAGAGATCCAGAGGCATGCTTTATTTATTTGTTTATTTTACCCCACCTTTCTCCTTAAAAAGGATCAGCAGTGCACTTACATCATCTAAAGATAATATCCAGAGCTAAAAAGAGTAACTCTACAAATATAAAAAAAGATCAAACAAATACCACACTACACAATGGTAAACAACAACACACATATACAAACACAAATACAAAGCAGTAAGATAAAACTATATATTGAAAACCCCACTCAGCCAGCCAGTTATCAAGGGAAAACGTGCCTGAAGAGAAGGGTCTTTGAGTACCTGCAGAAGGACAGCAAAGTGTACCCCATCATTAAACAGACAATATTTAAATGCTAAATACATGTATACAAATATTTTTAAAGGATTAAACAAGCATTATATTAAGGGACATGGTGGCACTGTGGGCTAAACCGCAGAAGCCTGTGCTGCAGGGTTAGAAGACCAGCAGTCGTAAGATCGAATCCACACAACGGAGTGAGCTCCCATCGCTTGTCCCAGCTCCCGCCAACCTAGCAGTTCGAAAGCATGCAAATGCAAGTAGATAAATAGGGACCACCTCGGTGGGAAGGTAACAGCGTTCCGTGTCTAAGTCGCACTGGCCATGTGACCACGGAAGATTGTCTTCGGACAAAACGCTGGCTCTATGGCTTGGAAACGGGGATGAGCACAGCCCCCTAGAGTCGAACACGACTGGACAAAAATTGTCAAGGGGAACCTTAACCTTTACCTTATATTAAATATGGTAATTAAAATCAATACTAAAAAGACATTTAAAAGCAACAGAGTGCTACAATCTGTTCAAAAAACCCTCTCAGACAGACAGTCACTAAGGAAAAGCCTCTCTGAAGAGAAAGGCCTCTGCCTGCTTGCAGGAGGACAGCAAACATGGGGCCAGCCTGACTTCCTATGCCCTCACCTGGCACACCTGTGAGGGTGGTGGAACTGAGAGAAAGGCCTCCCCTGAGGATTGTAATGCCCAGGCAGGCTCACAGAAGGAGATGTGGGCTTTTAGATAGCTTGAACCCAAGCCGTTTAGGGCTTTATAAGTTAAAACCGGCACTTTGAATTGTGTCCAGAAATGGACTGGCAGCCAGTGGAGCTGTTGTAACTGGGGAGTTATAATTTCCCTCTAACCAGCCCCAGTTAACAATCTGGCTGCTGCATTTGAGACCGGTGGAGTTTCTGAAGGCAGTCCCACACAGAGCATATTACAGGAAACCAGTCAAGATGTAACTAGGACATTCGAGCCACTGTAAAACAGGTCTGGCAGAACCAACAGGGATACTCTCCCCCTGTCCAGTTCCTGGCATAGGTCATCAATCAAGGAGACCAAAGCATTCTCCATTCCATAACCAGGCCTGAAGCCAGATTGAATTTATTTATTTATTTAGAATAGTTTTACTTTGACTTTCTCCTTAAAAGGAGAATTTATTTATTTATTTAGAATAGTTTTACTTTGCCTTTCTCCTTAAAAGGACCAAAAACATCTTACATTGATCTAGATAATCTGTCTTGTCCAGGAACCCCTGGAGCTGAGAAGCCATAACCTGATCCAGCACCCTGTCCCAAAATGGGATATTAGAGACTGACTGGTAATTATGCAGTAACATGGGGTTCGAGGAGGATTTTTCAATAGTGGTCTTACTACTGCCTCCCTTAAGCGTATTAGGATCCTACCATGCTGCAAAGAGGCATTCACCACCCCTCAGACACACTCAGCTAGTCCCTCTCTGGCAGCTTTTACAAACCAGGAAGGATAAGGATCCATGAGACAATTGGCAGCCTTTAAACTCTCCAAGGGGCCTGTCCACATCATCAGACTGCATAACCTGAAACTTATCCATCAACACAGGACAATCAGGGGTCTGCCAGTTACATCCACAGGACCTGTATTGACTATGGCATTCAAATCAGAGCAGATCTGAGCTATTTTGCTTGCAAAGTGCAGTGCAAATTCTTCACAGTGAGCTACCGTGTGGTCTGAATTATCTTCCTGGGGGCAGGCACATAATAGGCCCTTGACACTCAAAAATGTTCTGCTGGATGACTCTGTACAGACATAATGGTGGCGGAGAAGAATGGCTTCTTCTTCACTGCCACTGCCATGGAATAGGCTTCCCAGTGGAATCTAGCCCATGTTCAGTCGGATGCACTCCAAGTTTTCTGCCATTGTCATTCTAATCTCTGCTCCACTCATTTCATCACCACCAGCTCCCCAGTAAACCATGGGGTCAGGTTGACTCTACTTCATGGGAGGTGACACTTAGAAGCGATTGTGTCAACAGTCCTGGAAGACATGAAGTCCTGAGCTACTCCTGACATGAAGTCCTCCAGCACAACAAGCCAAAGAGACTCCAATACCATCCCCATGATCAGCTCATCTAGCTCAGGAAGAAAGACTGTTGAGTGGTGGGGTAGGCAGTACACCGACAGGATCTCTATTCTGATTCGGGCTCCCACTTTCAAATACACACATTCAAACCTTGGAAAATTAGGGAATGTGACATCTCGTGTTGAATGAGATGATAAAAGAGAACTATTTGGAGTGCACTGGCTCAGTAATAGGAGAATTGTTTATATAATCAATGATAACATCAGTTTTCTCCCTCCATTTCAAGCGCTGCTATTTTAGATCTGCTGCAGTGGGTGACCAGATGGTGCAAATAGCTAGCCAGGCAGCTGCCCCCAGCACTTTGGTTGAAACAACACTATCTGATGAGAAAGAAAAGATGGCAGACCTCACTGGTTAGCTATGGTATAACCCAGTTCCATTTTAGATACTGCCACATGGTGGCATCCCTAGCTCCTAATTTCAGAAACTTTACTTTGTTTTAATGCAAGAATGAAGGGAAAATTACTCTAGCACCAGTATTCCTAACAGTAAGTCCAAATTATGTGACTTTGCATCAAGAAAAATGCCTGTCGGCTTCCAGATGAGGCAGTGAGAGTGGGAGTATTGGTATATCTATTTGTACAACACAGTGTGTATATACGTGTATGTGTATGTGTATGTGTGTGGGCAAGAATGTCACACTCGCATAATGAAGCATTCTGACCAATCAGAATGTGTCTGGCATTAGCCAGACAGATATATAAAGCAAGTATCTGCTAACAGTCTCTCAGATAGGATCCAACATGTAATAGTTTTCAAATATTGACGATGAGTCTGACAATATGGCAAACATGTAGTACAATATAGTTCTCTGTGATGGGGCCAGACAGGGCAACATGTGTAATAGTTTTAGGATGTGATAGTTCTTTATTATAGTAAATTTGTCTGTCAACAAGTACAAACGATATGTATAACTAATACCATATGTCTAAGCGTGATGAATTTATTATATTACACATATGTTTTTAAACAATAAACATTATTAAATGTTTTAATAAAGACAACGTGATTATTTGCTATTTAATGCTGGCACAAACACAAAGGAGATTATCAACTCTTACTCTGCAGTGGTTTTTTTTAATCAATATGCTTAAACTGCTGTGTGCAGATTCTGTTAGCGGCATTTGTATATACGTAGCTCAGGTCAACAGGGAGAAACATTGCAGCCTCCACTAATTAATTTAGAGGAAATAGCTTTTAAAAAAAATCCAAACACAGAGAACTTAAAAAACTTCACACTTTATGTGGCCTTCTAGAGCCATCTGGCTTCCGGGAATCTCACTGTTCTCTTTTGAAAGGTCTGTTCCCTACCATATGTACTGGATTTTTGAGAAGCAGCCAGACAAAGCATTCTGCAAGAACTCTGACACTTCCACTCGAGGAACTGAAGACTCATTTAAAATTGACTGGTAGTAATAACATCAGAAGATGAAAACTACCAGATAAAGTACTGGTGACTCTTTGAATCAGTTATCCTGTCTTTCTGATTGCTCATATCCTATACTAGCTGCATATGAGTGAGAATTTTGTTGAGTTTGGTTTCATATTTCAAAAATGTGCATTGAATTCATGAATTCAATGAATAGAAGAGAGATTTTGTTAAAAAAATCCTGAATGTAGAAGAAAACAAAACCCACACATTCAGACATCCAGGCAAACCTTCACTTTTAATAGTTCTCATTTAAATTCCAGTATATCTAGTTGTGTTTGTGGTGCCCAGCTGTGGTTGCCATCTCTTGTTTCTGACAAGCTTGGCATTTCTAAGTATGCAACAAATGGGTACAACTTCATCTGATGAAATTTGTGACCACAGATTCTGTTTGGCTTATTGTTGATAATCTTTCAAAACTCGTAAATATGAATTCAAAATTTGAATTTTAGGGAATTCCTTTGTAGCAGTGTCATCATTAATTAGTAATTCAACGAGAGAAGTTATTTGCGCTGATTTTAATCTTCCTTATTTTCCAGAACTGGTCGATTTGTATTCAGATAGATCAATAGATAGACAAACAAATAAACTGAAATAGTTCTATTCTTTTTAGCTCACCTGTTGCAAATCATAGTGTATGACAGCTAGAGGTCTCTGTGTTCCCAGAAACTGTCTGTTCTCTATCAAGAGAAGCATATATTTATACAGGAGAAGGGCTCCACTAGCTTTCACATTCAGCAAAGGGATCTGAACTTGAAACTAGTAAAATATATCCGTGACATTTCCAAATATCTTCATTCACATAATCCATTCATTCACATATTCAGGTACTGAAACCAGCAGGCAAGGAGAGGCATTCACTAGCCTGGCCTTCATTGTCACTCTCACCTTGTGAAAAGAGGCAGGCTAAAGAAGAAAGTATTTTCTGCTTGTGACCTCTCTATCTGATCCGGAACTCTGGAAAATCCAGAAGGGCTTCCACACATGGAAGAGACCTATATTTTCAGATTGTTACTCTTTACATGAGTGATGACCAAGGGAGCAGGGCTAGCACGCTCTCATCCTCACCTCCTGACTTCATGTACAATCTGAATAACTGAATAGGGTTAGAACTTTATCAAGGGACAGAGGAAGAAACAAAGCATGTAAACCTGTTTCCCTTGCTTCAAAAGAAGGGCAGCATAATGAACCTCAGATGGACATGGGCCATCCTAACTGTTACAATCTCTGGACTCGTAATGGGATGATTATCTCAGATGACAACATGTAATGGGGCTATTGCCTCTGAATGTGAAATAATGGCTACATCTCAGAGAACAACATACTGTAGTTATCAATCTCATACAGATTGGGCTGGTATATAGAAATAATGATGGGGAGAATGAACAGTCAATACATGCCTTATTGGGCATCCCAGAGTGCCACAAAAAGGTAGGAGTCCTGAAGTAACTTTTCTGCTTGAATCCTGATGACTGTCTGAAAAATAAAAACACAGAGAGAGGAAAGAGAACTTAAGGGAGAGGGAAAGAAAAAGTTAATAGGTATGTTGCATGTGTCTGGCTGTGTTTGGTGTGAGAATATGATATACAGTGGTGCCTCACATTAGGACGTTAATTCGTTCCAGCAAAATTGCTGTAAAACGAAAACGTCATAATGTGATTTTTAAAAGCCCATAGAAACGCATTAAAACCCAATTAATGCATTCCTAGGGGCTTGAAACTCACCGTCCAGTGAAGATCCTCCATAGCGCAGCCATTTTCACTGCCTGTGCAGCAAGGAATCCGTGCCAGAAAAGAGTGGGCGGCCATTTTGTTTACCCGGCGGCCATTTTGAAACCGCCGATCAGCTGACCGAAAATCATCGCTTTGTGATGATCGGTTCCCGAAGCAGGGAACCGATCATCACAAAGTGAAATTCCCCCATAGGGAATATCATTTTGCAATCGCTTTTGCGATCACAAAAACATCGACTCTAGCGATTTCGTCATCAAACGGAGCACCCGTTAAGCGAGGCACCACTGTATATGCTTTAAGTTCCTTGTTTACCCATCTGAAGAACAAATTATTGTGCTTACTGTCATCAACCCAGCACAGTAACACTGTGTATAGAAAGACAGAACTTCTTGGAGTCTGAAGATGTATAAAAAATTTTGGTGGTCCAAAACAGTACTCAGGTGTCCAATACAGAGGTCCTTGGGAGACCCAGGCAGAACATTTGAACCCATACTCTGAATGGATGACACTAAAAACATGGAACACAACTTGAAAAACACAATTTTTAGGGGGAACTCTTCTACCTGAGTGTACCAGGCAATGAGAGCTTTATCAAGGCATACAAACAGTAAAGTGGTTTAAATGAAAGAAGAATTCTAGTCCTAGAAATATGATTGAGGCACCAGAGGAGGAGAAGTGAGTACTGGAAAGGATCTTGAAAAATGGGCTGTAAACCAAGTGGACAGAAGTTGACACCATTGATCACCAAGGTTGATTCAGCTGATCTGGATACCTAGGCAGCTGCCCCATTCCTCCTTTACTGCTCCACATGCCTGCCTCCTGAAACTGCATGCTCAGTGGAAAAGGACAGACATTCCAGATAGGAGTGTACAGTTATTTAATCAAGAGTATACAACAGTTGCACTCCCCTGCTAGAAGTTCCAGTCAAGCTCCAGGTTCATTTGTAGGAGCTCTAATAAGATGTTCAAGGTATATGAGATATTTAGAGATGATTTTACTATTGCTTCCTCTCAATGAGTTTCCATGGCTGAACAAGGATTTGAACCCAGATCTCATGAGTCCCAGTCTAACTTTTTGCCCATGACTTCACATGGGCTCTCTTCTCTCTCATGTATTTTTTCAAATCTCTGCATGGGCTGGATAGAGGCAGGAAGAGAGAAAGAGTTGGGGGGGGGAGAGAAAGATTGAGATCTCTGCACATAGAAAACTAAAAACAGTGTTCTTCCCTTTGAGGGGCTAGTTTTCCATGAGTTTATTTTATGAAACAGAAGTACAATAGCAGATTTTTTTTCACTTGGGATTGAAGATCAAAGAGGATATGAAGCACATATTTCTGATAATATGCAGACCAGCTTTTTTTCTAATAGAGCTTTTTTCCCCATCTGTGCTTGCTCTTGCTCTTCTCAGTCTCTTGTAGCTAAATCACAAGCTCTCCATGTGACATGGGGTGAGTGAAAATTAAGAAGTGCCACTTTTCTCCACTTCTCAGGAAGCACCAGGCCTACCTGCTTTGCAAACAGTTAAATTACTGAAACCTTCAGGAATGTCCAAAAACCACTGACAACAGGTAGAGTGCAAATTAGAGCTCCCTTCATGGATTGCTGCCTTGTCGTGGCGAAGGGGCTTGAGCAATTCAGAGAAGCCATGGGCTATGCCATGCAGAGACAACCAAGATGGACAGGTCATAATGGAGAGTTCGGACTAAATGCAATCCACCTGGAATCTTTATGTTAGACTGCACAGGGAAGCCATTGAAATCCATAAACATAACGGAACTTCAACAAAAAGTAAAAAGGCCTAAAACTAAACACGGCCTGGTTCCCAATACTGAAAAATACAGCCTGCAAGGTCAACAAACTCTACCCAGCCACAAGGGCAAGGAAATTTGCACAAAAAGGAGCAGCTAACGACACCCATCAATCACAGTGACAGATAATCTCTCCCCCTTATCACAACAAAAACATGCTGATCACCGTATCTCCTGAAAAAAGACAAAAGCTGTTCCCACAGTTATAAATACTTAACTATCCAACAAACAGCAACAGAGCATGGACAGAGTTCCTACTCCAGTCCTCTGAAGATGCCAGCCACAGAGACTGGCAAAACGTCAGGAATAACAACCTTCAGCACACAACCAAAGAACCCGAAAACCCCACAACAACAACTCCAGTAACTTTGCCAAGAAAACCCCATGAATGGGAAAAAAAGGCAAAAGGATATGATCCTGGAAAATGAGGCACTCAGGTCAGAAGGCATCCAACATGATACTGAGGAAGAGCGGAGGGCAAGTATAAGTAGCTCCAGAGCTAATGAAGTGGCTGGGCCAAAGCCGAAAGGATGCTCAGCTGTGGACATGCCTGGAAGTGAAAGGAAAGTCCAATGCTGCAATGAAAAATACTGTGTAGGAACCTGGAATGTAAGATCTATGAACCTTGGTAAGCTGGATGTGGTCAAACAGGATACAGCAAGAATAAACATTGACATCCTGGGGTCACTTATACTAGTGTAACTAACCAGTACAATTCTAGTCAATATGTACCAACTGCGCTAGGGAGAAACTTTCACTTGAATGTCAATAACATTGATATTGACTCTGACCTGATATATTTATTGTGATCTTCAGATGTATCTGTTTGGCAACAATTTTGTAAAAGAGATCCCTCTACTAGAAGGAAGGAAGGAAGGAAGGAAGGAAGGAAGGAAGGAAGGAAGGAAGGAAGGAAGGAAGGAAGGAAGGAAGGAAGGAAGGAAGGAAGGAAGGAAGGAAGGAAGGAAGGAAGGAAGGAAGGTCAATTTCACTTTTGGATAATGGGCACAGAGTGCCAGGAACATGGTCTGCCCAAGAGCATCAAGTGGGCATAGTGAGCATTGTCCGGTTAGTTATGCCTATTGTCTTCACTCCATCACTGTAGTTTTCACCTGCAAATTGTTCACAAATTATACAAGTTAAGAAATGGGTGTTTGCATTTTATGTTGCACACACTAGTCTCATGATATAAAATGCCTTGCACTAATTTGCCAGAAGGAATATAAAACACATTTCCATCTAATATTGTATATGAAAGGTACCTAGGCACATTCCTTTTCAAGCCAATAGTTTATCCAGTCAGGCTGAAATCACAGCAGTTCCTTTGTCTATTAACAACACTGCAAACAAAATAAATTAGCTGTTTACCTTAAAATGTGGGCAATATCTTACACAATGTCAGTTGCTTTATATTTCTATTAAGGAAAGCCCAGCAATATTGATTTATTCCAGGTGTTTATCTCATCTCTCTGATGGTTATAATGCTGGCAACATTACATTCTGTTAATGGTAGTTTTCCTTCTTCTAAAACTGACACATGGTCTCATCCTGATTCTAACTGCCTTCACTTTTCTCAGTGGTTCTTCCCACTATGGTTGGTTGATGCTGTTTCCTTTCTGTGGTTACTGTGGTATCATTCACCGCTGGATACTTCCAGACATCTGTGGATTTTTCTTTTAAATTATATTTCAGATAAATGTTATTTGGGAAGCAACATTCATTCCCTATCTGAACTGTCAGGCAGGGTACATAGGGAAGGCAAGCCATCATTTCAGTTGTTTGTTCAGCTAGGTATACATGTTAATTGCCACCATTAATCTGACATTTAACCTCATAAATCTGAAAAGTGATGAACAGTTTTTTTATTTCTGGTTGCTAGCTTCAGTTCCAGGACATCTGCAGAACAGAAGGATTAAACATTTTGCAGACGGGTGTTTTATCATCTCCAGATGTACCAAATGAGTGGCCATCATCTATAAAATAGAGCCAGTATTTTTCAAAAGTTTCTGCACTAAGTGGAGATGGCCCTCAGAAGGACATTCCAGAGGCAGCTAATGGGCTGAACCAAACTTCACTTCCCTTTCCGTGAATTCAGAGCATATTTGGGGACCATTGGATTGATTTGGGAAGGGAGTGTTTAAGAACCTGCCTTTCAACTGAGAATTTTAAATCTGTAATCCAGAAACGGGGAAAGAAGGTAGAATACCCTGATGTATCATTTGCCATTATCTACAGTGCATTTTCATACCCATTTTTCTTCCTTTCCAGGGGCAACACAGCACCCCTTTGGAGGGTGAATTCTGGAAGTTGTAGCCCAAAACTACAAATCTGTGCACCTCTGATTTGTAATAACCCTTCTAAACATTCCTACAACCCCACCCTTTACCATCTCCCCATGTCTCTCTAACAAGCTATCCATCTATCCATCCACCTATCCATCCATCAGCTTTTTGCTTCTACAGTCTGTTACTGCATCCCCACTCACAAATATATTAAATTCTTCAAAGAAGAGGTAGAAGGCAGTAAATGACAGACCTATATCTTAAGAATAAGTTCCTAGCTACCCTGGAAGAGCTGGGGGGGTGCAGGAAAAGGCCTCCTGCAAACATAAAAATGCCATGATTACCCACCACCTAGGAAAGATGATAGCCCTGGATGACCAGCCATATTCTCTGGTGGAGAACCTTGTTTTCCATAGGCATGTTCTGAGGGACATACTATAGTAGTGGAGTCTAGCTATCGATAATCCAGGTCTGTTTGCAACAGGTAATGGGGCAAACATGGTGGCAGCATGGCATGTAAGGAAAAAGAAAGGAGCATGGTTTATGGCTAACACTCTCAGCTAATAGTTTGGGGTGCTTTGCAGGCTACAGAAGACACATGTATGTCTAATATAATGAAGTGGGCCAGAAAGGTGACAGGGCATTTTCACCCTGGTGTCTGGGCCAGTGAGCTGTTGTACAAGAGGCAATAAAACCTGGGAGTGCCACTGCACCATCTATTCTAAAATGTGACAACTCAGTGGGTCCACCTGCTTGAAAGAACACTGGAGAGCACTCTTTTTTTCTTTTCTTTTCTTTTCTTTTCTTTTCTTTTCTTTTTCTTTTTATTTTTTTGCACTGCCACTGATATAGCTGCTTCTCTGGGTAGGGAAGAGTGACATTATGGATCAAGTGTTCTTTGTCCTCCAAAACATTGAGAATGCAACACAGGTCCTTAGTGGAGAGAGAGCCATCCTTAGCCAAGCGATCGCAATTTTCCAGGGCTTAGTTTGCATGATGGAGGACATAATGAGTGGACAGTCTAGCTGGATGGAGGATTCCAGAGAGAGAGAGAGAGAGAGAGAGAGAGAGAGAGAGAGAGAGAATAGCCTATTTCCCTCCAGCTTGAAGTGGTGGTCCTGGCAAGCATACTAAAGGGTCTACTCCAATACAAGTTTGCCTCTTTGTGGAAGGAACAGTATATTCTAGCAGTCCTCTTGAAACCACAGATCAAATAGCAGGCAATGGATATTAAGCATCAACAAGGGGGAGGGCACAATGCCAGCCAGCTTTCCATCACATGCAGCAGCAGATGGCTGGCACTGGGGTGTCACGCAGAGCAGGAAGAAACTAGCAATGTTCATAGCACCCCAAACAGCAATACTGGCAGTTGTATTCTAGAATCCCCATCCCTCATCTCTGCAAAAATAGGGAAGTCTGGGACACTGTCTTGACAAACATGGCAGGGGTCTGTTCTCTAGAGCAGTGGTCCCCAACCTTGGGCCTCCAGATGTTCTTGGACTACAACTCACAGAAGCCTTCACCACCTCATCTGCTGTCCAGGATTTCTGGGAGTTGAAGTCCAAGAACATCTGGAGGCCCAAGGTTGGGGACTACTGCTCTAGAGACACCGTCCCAAAAGAAGGACATGGCAGAGGGAGAGGTGTACATGCAGGAGTGCTGCATGCAAAAAGAGACCAAACTCTTGTCTTACTGGACTGAGAAGGAGTCTGTTGGGGGAGGTCTGGCTAGCATGACTGCTGTCTTGCCCAGTAACTAGTGTGTCTAGTAAGAGTTTGTTCTCACAGACAAGAGACATTGTCAGATCACACCATTCACATCTGGATCTGTAGAAAAACTTATTTGTTGTAGGTGCATATTATGGGCTTTGTTTCCTAACTCTTGATTTCTGAATAAGGCTGGAGTATTCTAGACCATTACACTCCCATCTGAAACCCAAATTTGGCCATCCCACATTGGTCCAGATCTTATACAAATGGGCCCAGATCATGTCAGGTTGATTAAGAGTTTACAATTCAGTCAAAGATGATGCACAACCCTAGTATCACAATACAGTGGACACTCGACTTACAGACAGCTCGACTTACAGACTTTTCAAGTTACAGACTTCTCTGGCCGCAAAATTTAGGTTCGACTTGCAGCCGGAGAATCGACCTACAGACCAGAAAAAAAATGGAGCAAAAATGGAACAAAAATGGTTGGTTATGGGATTAATCAGAGGGACGTGGTGGCGCTATGGGCTAAACCGCAGAAGCCTGTGCTGCAGGGTCAAAAGACCAAAGAGTTGCAAGATCGAATCCACGCGACGGAGTGAGCGCCCGTCGCTTGTCCCAGCTCCCGCCAATCTAGCAGTTTGAAAGCATGCAAATGCGAGTAGATAAATAGGGACCACCTCCGTGGGAAGGTAACAGCATTCCGTGTCTAAGTCGCACTGGCCATGTGACCATGGAAGATTGTCTTCGGACAAAACGCTGGCTCTACGGCTTGGAAACGGGGATGAGCACCGCCCCCTAGAGTCGAACACGACTGGACAAAAATTGTCAAGGGGAACCTTTACCTTTACCTTATGGGATTAATCGGTTTTCAATGCATTGTAGGTCAATGGACTCGACCTACAGACTTTTCGACCTGCAGCCACTGTTCCAATACGGATTAATTCTGTAAGTAGAGGGTCCACTGTACCCAAAAGGTAAAAAGGTAAAGGTTCCCCTTGACATTTTCGTCAGTCGTGTTTGACTCTAAGGGGTGGTGCTCAACCCCGTTTCCAAGACATAGAGCCAGCGTTTGCCTGAAGACAGTTTCCGTTGTCACGTGGCCAGCTCGGCTATACACAGAATGCTGTTTACCTTCCCACCAAGGTGGTACCTATTTATCTACTTGCATTTTTGCATGCTTTCGAACTGCTAGGTTGGCGAGGAGCTGGGACAAAGCGACGGGAGCTCACTCCGTTGCATGGATTCAATCTAACGACTGCTGGTCTTCTGACCCTGCAGCATACAAAGGCTTCTGTGGTTTAGCCTGCAGCGCCACCACGTCCCCATAGTGTACCCAAACCACTCTACAATTTCCAAACCATATGAGCCAAGGGTTTAATTTTTCAAATCAAAATCATCTGGAGGGGACTCTACTAAAGGACCGCTCCCTTTTTCGATGATATATGACAATCAGATGATAATTCAGATGACATAACCAAACTATGCAGTCCTTCTCAATCTTTAGGGGAATTGATCAGCTATCAGGTATGAAACTAGCACAGTGGTTTTCAGACTTGAAGTTCCAGAGATGATTGGGCTTTAACTCCCAGAAGCACCAGCCAGCATGGCCAATGTCCTGGGGTTCTTGTAATTCAAACATGTCTCAGGAACCAAGGCTAGAACCACGTAACACAGATGTTAGGCCAAACAGTCAGTATCTAAAGCCTTGTCCGTATAGCTTCCATTCTCTTGCCAGCTCTCTCTCAGCATTCAGCTGGTGCTGTTGAAAGATGAACATTCACTGCTTTCTTGCAGGACATCGTATGTCAGATATAGCTTTTTTAGATGTTGAGTCTTCCCTCAGAAACAGAGTTAGATAGGAAATCTTCCAGTGGTAGGCATGTACACTGTATTTGTCTAAAGTTCAAGTTGAAGCCAGCTCCTTTAGACCAGTCTAGGTTCTTCCTGAAGGGAAGTGGACTCTCCTCCAAAGGTACCAGAACCAAAGCTGGATGCCATTCAAACATTTATTAAGGCTTAATAAATAAATAAATAAATAAATAAATAAATAAATAAATAAATAAATAAATAAATAAATAAATAAATAAATTTGTTTATCAAATTTAGCCCTGGCTTCCTCCTTAAAAGGACCCAAGGATGCTTAAATAATCAGAAACACAACATTTATAAGGTATAAACAGCAAGTATATGAATATTCAAAAATAATTAAAGTATTACAGTGGTGCCTCGACTTATGACCATAATCCGTTCCAGAAGACAGACGTAACTCGAAATGGTTGTTAAGTCGAAGATCCATTTCCCATAGGAATGCATTGACATGCAATTAATCTGTTCCCGCCAAAGAAAATATCACCGACAAAAAAAAAATCACTGCAAGACTCATTGGAAACGCGATTAATCCAGCCAAAAGGGGAAAAATAAAATAAAAGCAATCATGCATGCAAGACCCATTGGAAATGCACAGAAAACAAACGGAGCAGATCATAAATTTACAGAGAACAAAGGGGGCATGTCGGAAATGCAAAGAAAACAAAGGAAAAAGCAAGGGAAGCATGCAGGACCCATCAGAAATGGGGGGAGCAAAAAAACAACCCCCCAAGACCCATCGGAAATGGGAGCAAAACCCCAAAAGCAACCAAATCCCCCAAGACCCATTGGAAATGGGGGGAGGGGGAACAAAAAAAAACCAAGACCCATAGGAAATGGGAAAAAAACATTCCAACAAACAAACAAACCCCCCAAGACTCCACAGCACAGAAACATAACCCCCTCGCTCAAAACCGCACTGCAAAAACACCCAGAACAGTTTTTTAAAAGCAGAAAAGAGCACCTTACATTACCAGGCAGCCCGAAGCCTCCCTGCAAACACACACACACACACTCACTCAGAAGCAGAAGGAGGCAGTTCCGAAACCTTCTCCGATGCACACTCTCTAACTGCTGGGGCGAAAAAGCTATAAAGAAACAGCCTCATCACCACCTACGGTTAGAAATTTGAATTTCCCGCCTTTTCCCCCTGCCTTTTTCTGTTTGTAAATAGAAGCTCTGGCCGCAAGCAGAAGCAAAATTTTGTGGCCGGAGCTGGTCATAACTTGAAATGGTCATGGTCATATGTCGGGATGTACGTAAGTCGAGGTAGCACTTTATATGAAAAATGGTAACTAAAATCAATACTAAAAACACATTCAAAAGCAGCAGAGCACCCTAAGCCAAAGACTGTTATCAAGATAGAAAACAACAGGGAGGAAGAGGGAAAAACTGTATCTTTGCTCATCACGGAAAAGTTTAAATTGTTTTTTAAACATCATAACTCCCAACTCTTACACTGAGCCTTACAAAAGTTTTCAGACTTCTGGCCTGTGTGCAATTTTCATACAAATTGTTCCCCCAACAGACGGGAAAGGAATGAGAATAAAACTATTTTGATCCCCTACCTCTACTGTTTAACTCTGCTTTCTTATACAGCACTATATCTATCCTTCTGAAACCTTAAAATTCTCTTTAAAAATGTAAGAGTACTTAGCACAAAAAGACATGCATTTACCTGCAATTTCACAGGCATAATTCCCAGAACATATTAGTGTTTTTATAAAGATCAAACCTCCCTGACCTTCAAAAAAAAATATACTGTGTTGTTATATCTCTTTTCCTTTTATAAAGGAATTTTCCCCCCATTACTCTGAAAGTATTTGGCAATTTTCTTTTAAAAGTCTTTTTGTTTGTTTGTTTGTTGTTAGAAACTGGCAAATTGGTGGAAAATATGGAATGTGCCTTCACATAATCCTTTTCTTTTTTTTAGGAATGGAAGGGGTATTTACATAATCCTTTCTTATTAGGGATGGTGAAGGGGGAAATTTATCAATCATTATTATTTTTATTATTTACTAAAAATAACTGGTTCCAATGGACCTGTATCTAAAACAGCCAGGAATAAGAGCAATCAAATGCTGAATAAAAATTAGCACTCATATTTAATTTAATTTCTCCACATGTAGAGCCAGCCCTATTCAGGCGCTGTGCCTGAACCACAGTGTTGTGGATTGGGTATTATGATGAAATTGAGGAAGGCCAACAAATTGAGGAGGAGGGAGCAGAACACCCTTCCAGTGCTCCTTCTTCTGTTAATTGTCATTGTTTTTCTAGATGCGCAAATGTCTGCACTTCTGTTTAGAAATAAGTTCCATTAGATTCTGTGGGACTATTTTTCTATTGTTTTATGGCTGTAGGATAACATTCTAACATTGGGAATGAAGGAATAGTTTATTTTCTCACCAACTTAAGGGAAAACAAACTTTCTCTTCTCTGCGGAACATCGCTATGCTGTTATTTCAAATCTGTCACAGAGACATTAATGTTTAATTATATATGATGGGAGGAAGTACTTAATCCCTTCTAGAAATATGTGCTTTTAAAAATCAGAAAACACTATTAGAGAGGTTTTAGCAGCATGCCAGTAAACTGATAGGTAATTGGTGTGCTTGAGAAGATAAAAACAACAGAGCAATTTAGTGTACTAGGAAGTTCACAAAACAAATAGGATTTCCTTTTTCAGTTGAGTCACCTACATAGAAAGGCACCAAATGACCAGCCTCACTGAAGTGCTCATTATGAAGCCAACACAGAGCTAGCAATTTCAACTCTTGAACTGGGTTGACTCATTTCTGTGTCCTCATATGTCCTGCATTTCTGCTGGATCAGGTGTTGTCATGAATTCCCGTTTGGAGCAGCCTCTCCAATGAGAGTGGAGGCACACATAGGGGTATACATGAGAGCTGTCACTTCCATCATGCTATTTTGTTTCCGATAAATCTACATAACAAATATTCAAACTCTGAGCATAGCAACAATAGTCGCCTTCCACCAAATCAATGGGCAAACCATGCACTCTTCTTGTTAAAGATTTCCTTGCTGCAGAGACAGATCTCCTGCTACCCCACACGTATGCCCCCCCACATGCACACATGCACATATGACAACCCCACATGCACACACGTGTGCCCCATCCACCCATGCACATGCCCCTCCCAGCCACGCACGGACCCCACCGAGTAGCTTGAATTTCATATGTGTTTCTGAGGAGGAATCCTTGAACTGTGATGACCAGACAAGCTGCCCAAGAGAGATACATGATTCAAACTGAAATACTGGACAACACCAGCAATCACTATGTCAGACTGCACAGGGAAGTCACTGAAATCCACAAGCACCAGCAGAACTTCAACAAAAAAGAGGAAAGTTTGAAACTCAACAAAACTTGGCTCCCAGCTCTCAAAAATACAGCATGCAAAAGATCAACAAAGTCTACCCAGTCACAAGGACTGGTGATCACTACACACAAAAGACCAGCTAATGACACCCATCAATCACAGTGACTGATAATATCTCCTCTTTATCACAACAATACACCCACAATGACACACTAATCACCCATCTCCAGAAAAGGACAAAAGCCTGTCTCACAGCCATAAATACTCCACTCCCAAGCCAACTAGATGCCGGCCACAGAGACTGGCGAAAGGTTAGGAAGAACAACCTTCAGAACATGGCCAAAGTGCCCAAAAACCCACAACAACCATTAGATCCCGGCCGTGAAAGCCTTCACAAATACAGAGATGTGTGAGTCCATTAGTTCTTCGTACTACAATGGGGTCTCGACTTATGGAATTAATGCGTATTGGAAGGCGGTCCACAGGTCGAAAAGTCTGCAAGTCGAATATGCATTTCCCATAGGAATGCATTGAAAACCATTTAATCCGTATCTGCTGTTTTTCATTCCATAGAAACTAATGGGAAGCTGCTAATCTGCATTTTACCACTAAGGGGAGATTTTCTTTCTTTTTTCTTCTTTTGACCTAAGGTCAATTTAGGTCAAAAAAGGTTCAGGAAAGGAGGGGGGAGGCAGGGAACAGTTTTAAAAGCACTTTTGAAATCTTTTTTTCAACGAAGCCAATTTTAAAGCATGACTCTGAACTGCACTTTAGCCCTGTCTGAAAGCCAGCATTCTTAGCCCGCAGAATTCTTCAGCACAAAGACAGACATGACTCTGAACTTCACTTTAGCCCTCTTTAAAAGCCAGCATTCTTACTGCACAGAATTCTTCAGCACAAAGAGAGACATGACTCTGAACTGTACTTTAGCCCTTTTTGAAAGCCAGCATTCTTAGCCCACAGAATTCTTCAGCACAAAAACAGACATGACTCTGAAATTCACTTTAAAGCTCTTTTTCGGCTTAGGGCCTCGATACTTGGCGGAACGCCTACTTCCACCAAGTTCTACCCGTGTCACTCGCACGAGTCAGGAGGTGAGGCTGAGGAGCCTAACGCCAAGGGAGGCCCGGAAAGAAAAGACAAGAAATCGGGCCTTCTCGGCGGTGGCTCCTCGCTTCTGGAATAACCTTCCCTCTGACATTCGCGCGGTTCCCTCGCTGGGTATTTTAAAAAACAATTAAAAACACTGATGTTTCGGCAGGCCTTCCCCTCAGCCAACTCCTGATCTTCCCTCTTTTTTTCTCTCTCTCCTAGTGTTTGTTCCATCTCGTCCAAAGTTTCTCCCCTTATTTAAAATTGTTTTAATTATATTGTACTACGTTTGTTGTAAGCCGCCTAGAGTGGTCTTAAGTGACTAGATAGGCGGGATATAAATAAATAAATAAATAAATAAATAAATAAATAAATAAATAAGTAAGTAAGTAAGTAAGTAAGTAAGTAAGTAAGTAAGTAAGTAAGTAAGTAAGTAAATAAATAAATAAATAAATAAATAAATAAATAAATAAATAAATAAATAAATAAATAAATAAATAAATAAATAAATAAATACATTTTTCAACCAAACCAAACCAAACCAAACTAAGCCAAGCCAAGCCAAGCCAAAGGCAGGAAAGGAGGGAGGGAGGGAGGGAGAGGACAATGGGGGAAAGAGGAAAGAAAGGAAGAAAGAAGGTCATCACTGGGGCACACAGACCCATCAGACAAAGGTTTGTGCTTCGAAGCACAAAGAGAGAGGGGGGGAGAGATTTTGGAGGCTAAAACACACATTTCAAACAAAACACATTTTAAGAACAACATTTTTAAAACCAGCAACTTTTAAACAAAACACATTAAGAACAACATTTTTAAAACCAGCAACTTTTAAACAAAACACATTTTAACAGGAACAAAGGAACTTTTAAACCAACCAACCCACTCACCCACCCCTTTTAAAACAAAAGAGAGGTGGCTTATCTTTCGTTGTCTTCTGGAGGACATCACTGTGATGTAGAGGTCCCCTCCTCTGGGTCATCTTCTGCAGGGGATTCCTTCTGCAGGGGGTCCCATGGTGGTGGGGAAGCCTTCAGAGCTCTCAAAGGGCTCCCACCCAACATTGGAGGAAGCCCTTTGAGAGCTCTGAAGGCAAAAAGGCAGGGAGAAAGGGCTGGAAATTTGAATTTCTAGCCCTTTCTCCCTGCCTTTTTGCCTTTGGAGCTCTCAAAGTGTTTCCTCCAATGTTGGGGGGGAAGCCCTCTGAGAGCTCCAAAGGCTCCCAGCAGCAGCAGTGGTGGACCTCCGGATGCCATCCAGGGTGGCGGCGAAGCCCTGGAAGGCATCTTGGAGGTCCCCCGCTGCCACTGCTGCTGCAGGGAGCTGAGCCATGCTGGGCAATC
Source organism: Pogona vitticeps (assembly GCF_051106095.1). Lineage (NCBI taxonomy): Eukaryota > Metazoa > Chordata > Lepidosauria > Squamata > Agamidae > Pogona > Pogona vitticeps. Next base: position 92,762,385 of record NC_135784.1, read on the forward strand.
CCAGCCATGCTCAGACTCCTGGAAGTCCAGGAGTCCGAGCATGGCTGGGATTGCCCGGCGTAGCTCGGCTTCCAGCAGCAGCGGCGGACCTCCGGATGCCATCCATGGCGGCAGAGAAGTCCTGGAAGGCATCTCAGAGGTCCCCCCCCCCATCACTGATAGTGGCTCCGAAGCACTATTGGCAGTGGGGGGACCTCCAAGATGCTCCCATGGCAGTGGAGAAGCCCTGCAAGGCATCCGGAGGCACGACCTACAGCCTACGGACTGGAAGGGGGAGGTGGGGAAAGCGCCAAATTTGAATTTGGTGCTTTCCCTGCCTCCCCCTTCTGGTCCATAGGTTGATTCTCCGGCCGGAAGTCGAAGTGAAGAAGAAGTCCGTAGGTCCAAAAGTACGTAAATGGAGCCGACCATAAGTCGAGACTCCACGGTACCGGACCTTCGTTCTTACATGTGGGGAAGTGAGGTTTGTGGCTGCCTGTGCATCCCTACCCCTGAATGACTTCTCCCAAAGGCTGATGACCTCATGCCCCCTAAAATTCAAACTCTATGGATATGATGGTGCTGTTAGGTTAGAGAGACCAGCCACAGCACAAAAAAAAAAGTTGTAATAGCTGATCAAAGAACTCGGCTGACTTATCTGCATGGCAAATCTTTGCAGCAAGATAATTTATGAACTAGCTTACCTCAGAGGGCAGACTTCTGTTAGATGCCTCTGCTATTCTGGTAAGTCAGCTGAGTTATTGGATCATTATAACTTTTTATGTGATGATTGTCTCCTTTGGCACCCTAGTTCACAGAAGCTGAGATTTCATTGTGTAAATCATTAACAAATGTTGATATTTATATATTCACTTGTAAAAAATGTACAGAAATGGTATTAGTCACGCATAATCTCTGACGGAGATGCAGGACAAAGTTGCTAGGCTGAAAGACAGGGCCAAAATAGATATGTAGTAACTTTTAAGATCAGTTTTGGTGAAAGAAGAGATTATAGCCCATTGCTGTGTGAAAGGTTCATTAGCAGAGTAATTCATCCACCATGACAGACTTTTGTGGGGGAGTTTCAGAATGAGAACATTTCACCTTTATGTGATTCATTGTCTTCACAATACTGGAAATGCATAGAACAACCAACTTGATAGACAAAAATCATGTAATTGGATTTAATTCTCTGAACTTTCCCCTTACAATAGTATGAGAATAAGACCCACCAATATTTTGCATTCAAAATATTTAAAAGACATCACAAGGCATGTTTGGGTTGCATGTTTGTGTTTATTTGATTTCTATGATTAAAGAATATATGGTGAATAAAAATGTTTTTTTAAAAACCTTTTAAAGTGCTGTAATAAAAAACAACAACAAATTAGGAAATACTGTTCTTTGTTTCCACTGTGGCCAACCAACCACATGATAATTATCATCATTACTTGGTATTTTAAACATATTTTACTTCCGCATTTTGGGGATAAGGATAAAAAGAGCTGCTGGTCTTTTGGACCAGTGGTTCCCAAACATTTTGACTTTGTAGATCCCTTCATTTTCTGACCACTGACTACGGCTCCCCTTGCTGGTAGGGGCCATTAGGGCTCTTTCTTCCACCAGGAGCATGGATCTTGACCCTCCCAGCCATCCGATGTCTTCTACACCCCACTCCAGTATCCCCAAGTACACATTCCTTCCAGGTCCCAACACAGGAAATTCCTTAGGCTACTTGGCAAGCACATCCACTGGGGCCATAGAGATGCAGAAAGAAGAGGCAGGCACATTGCCTCCACTTCCTGTTGATGTTAGACATAGAACTATGAAAGCTATAGAGGAACTTTTCATAGAGCTATGAACAGATCCTGTATAGCCTTCATAGCTCTATGTTCCATCCTTTCCCACCCTGGAGCCAAGGTGCCCCTGCCTGGTTTCATGGCACCCCCTGGGGCTATGGCACACAGTCTGGAAACCTTTATTTTGGATCCATGGCCTCTGGATTATATATGCAAGCCAAAGTAATAACCCAAAGTAATAAATCCCCAAGGGGTTTTAAGATTTTGATTGAGCTTCTCAGTTTACAGATTATGACAAATCAACATTTGTCATACAAATGATAAATTAATCTCTCTACATTAATCAAAGTGTGTAAGTGCCTAATTTGGCTGGAAGCCATTAAGGTATGGTTTTGTTTACAATATGTGGTTCTTTCTCTTTTTTGTCACATGATATACAATTAAATTGCCATATTTATTTATTTATTTATTTATTTATTTATTTATTTATTTATTTATTTATTTATTTATTTATTTATTTATTTATTTATTTATATGCCGCCCACACTACCCAAAGGTCTCTTAATACATATAATGTGCCTGTTGTGTGGTTGTTGTTTTTCCAAGCCGTGGGACCCACCACACATTATATTTTTAGGGAGCACCATAATTTTTCAATGGTAATGGCTTCTAAAGTTCTTAATCTGGCCGTAAGTAATTGTATCATTTTTAATGAATTTTGGCAGCTCAAATGAACCACACATAGAGCATTTATACCCTTGAGGAAGGTAGCCTATGATTGCCTGTGTGCATGCCCGCATGACCTCATAATGACCATATATTTTCACAAAGTAGATCCACTATGACATGAAAAATTCAGTTGTCTTGGGCTCAAAAGAGAGAGGTTTCCAAAGAAAGGAATGAAAGAAATGCTGGTGCCATGTCACAGACAAAACATCTTACCATTTTTTTCCTGCTTCAACAATGGAAAACATAGAAACTAATTATAAAGAACCAGTTCCAGATCTCCCAAGTTCATCTGCAGAAAATGAGAGTAACATATCAAATCAAGATATTGAAGGTGATGGGATCATCACATCCTTCAGACGGTTCAAACATGAACAGTGAAGTGCCATCCTGTGGTTTCCAATCAGAGAAAAGCATCTGTCCTTTTGGTCAAAAGCAGCTATGATATGTCAAAACAAAAATGACTGATTCCTACACAGAATCTCAATGTCATCAATGATTAGGTCAAGTCAAAATGCATGGACATTGACATTCTTTTAAGAATTCAATATTTTACACCATTCATGAAAATGCTGAATAGCATTTCAGGAAGCGGCTACAGTACAGCCCATCAAAGAGTGCTGTTTATTGCTTTTATTGTACTTTGATGTCCAAACAAGGTGACAGGTTTTCCAAGGAAGATGGCTTTAATGATTGGAAAAAAGCGGGGGGGGGGGGAGAAAAGAAAAAAACATAGCCAAGGCCACAGAGATTCTATGCTGAAGCTCAATCTACCTTTCAACCCATAAGCAAGTTCAAATATGTTTATGAGTAATCTGGCTTTTCTCACCAGATTATTCATAAACATGTTCAAACCCACCTATAAGCTCAAAGATAGGTTGCAGGAAAAATATGACATGCCATAGAAATCCTCCCCTTACAAAACTGTTCTCTTGATGTCAAAATATGTTAAGAATTATGGAAGAAGTGCCAAGTACTTCTCTATTTCCTTACATTCAACACCAGACTTGGTTCATGTTGGCCACCTAATAGGTATTGTGAAATATGTTGCTTCTGGAAAACTGATAAAAAGGTTTTTAACTTTCCTGTAGACTGGCTCTCACAAGGCTGAAATTCTGGATACATTTCTGCTAGAATTTCTAGAAAAAGAAGACATTAACTTTGAAGACTGTGGAGGGCAGTCCTATGACAATGCAAGCAATAAGTATGGTCATGACACAGGAATGCAAACAAGAATTAAACAGTTAGAACCCAGCAGCAGTTTTCATTTACTGTGCTGCTCACTCATTGCATCTTGTTGGATGGTCTGTTGCCTCTTGCTGTGTTGAAGATCTTAGTTATTTTGGTTTCATACAGTGGTTATACTCCTTTTTTATATATCAGTTCACAAATGGGCAAATTTAATGACATCTTTGGAAGGAAAAAAAAAGTACTAACTATGAAGTCCCTGTCAGATACTTGTTGGTCAGCAAAAGCTAATGCTAGTAAAGCCCTTGTAGATGGATACAACTGCATTCAAAATGCCCTCAGATATAGTATTGAACATGACTTGAAACAAACACCTGAAGCAAGACATGAAGCTCATATATTGTCAGACAAAACGGATTGTCTTGAAACTGCACTGATGGCCAAGATCTGGAACTTCATTCTTGAACAGCTCAACAGCACCCAAAAAGTAGAAGTTGACCTGAAGAAAGGGGTGGACCTAATTTATTCTCTGAAATCACTTCAGGATAGGTATGAAGACCTGGAACTGGATGCCAGGAACCTCTGTGGCAACACAGACTACAAAGCAACTACAGGGAGGCCAAGAAAGAGAAACAAATGTTAATATGTGAATCCAACATCAGTCTCAGGGAAAGTTGTCCTTTCCTCAAGAGAATAATTCAGATGGGGAACTTTCAATGTAATTTTCGATCTGTTGTCTGTTGCTTTACAAAAATGCAGGATAACCAAGCAGTGTATGACAGGTTCAAAGTCATAGTCAACCTATGCTATTTACCAGATACAGAGAAAAGAACTGAAACTGAGAAACTTATCACTGTTTGCTCCATGATTTTGGTAAGGCATTCACAGACAAAATTATACAGTTTGCAGCCATTGCCAAGCCCAGGCCATATCTCACTCCACCTCAGCAGGCGGTTTTATCTTTCCAATTGTTAATGTAGCTCTTAGAATATATTTGTGCATGATGGTTACTAGTTGTCCAGGAAAAAGATCATTCAACAAATTGGCACTAATAAAGAATTATCTGAAAACCCATGATGATTCATGAAAGACTAAGTGCTCTGTGTCTACAGGATGCAGAGTCTGGTGTTCTAAAAAAGATACAGTCTGAGGAGTTCATTAAAGATTTTTTGGATACCATATAGAAAAAAGACTTTTTGAAGATAGTCTAGTGTGATGCATATAGCTATAAGCTGGTAAAACTTACTATACTTAGCTTAAATAGACTTAAAACGTTTGCACTTATAGGTTCAGATTGGTTATGTAAATTGAGTTAACCATTGCTATCCATTAAAACACAGCAGCAAACCGATGTTCTTTCTAATTTGTCTTACTTAAAAATCAACTTGGATATTTGCTGGCATGTACTTAAATGTATTCATGTATCTACTTCATATACATGGTTAATTTAACCATTCAATATATGTTTAAATTCCAATGCAAAAAATGGACTTTGATGTATAACTCTGGTGATTTGCTGTGTATTTTAATTCCTGTGTATGAGAAGCCCCCGAAAGCTGAAATGTCCTTGGGTGACCCTGGTGAAAATTTGAAATATGCCTCTTCTGAGTGTGTTGTGTGATATTGGTGGTGTGTGTGTGTGGTTCTTTTTTTTTTTTTTTTTTTTTTTTTTTGATGTGGATAATGGCAGCCACTCTGTGTGGCCATCATAGATCTCACAAAGGCCTTTGATTTGGTTAGCAAGGATGGCCTTTTTAAAATACTGCCAAAGATTGGATGTCTACCTCAAATCCTTAACATCATCAGGTCCTTTCATGAGGACCCTGTTTGGGATTTTTTTTTTCCTGTCATGCTGGAGCACGCCTTTGGAACTGCAACAGAAGGTGTCTATCTCCAAACTAAATCAGATGGAAAGCTCTTTAATCTCTCTAGATTGAGAGCAAAGACCAAAGTCCAGCTGAAATGCATGCGGGACTTCCTCTTCTCCGATGATGCAACTGTTGTTGCCCACTCTGCCGAAAACCTCCAATAACTCATGAATCATTTTAGCAAGGCCTGCCAAGACTTTGGACTAACAATCAGCCTGAAGAAAACACAAGTTATGGGCCAGGGCATGGACTCACCTCCCTCTATTACCATCTCCACACAAGAATTGGAGGTTGTTCATGACTTTGTGTACCTTGGCTCAATAATCTCTGACATTCTCTGCCTAGATGTCGAGCTGGATAAACGCATTGGCAAAGCAGCCACCATGTTCTCTAGACTCACAAAGAGAGTAGGGCTTAATAAGAAGCTGACAGCATATACCAAGATCCAGTTGTATAGATCCTGTGTCCAGAGCACACTCCTGTACTGCAGTGAGTCCTGGATCCTTTGTGCGTGGTAGGAGAGGAAGCTGAACACCTTCCATATGCGTTGTCTTCGACGCATTTTTGGTATCACCTGGCAGGACAAAGTCCCAAATAGAGTAGTCCTAGAACAAACTGAAATTTTAGCATGTATACATTACTGAAACAGGAACATCTATGTTGGCTCGCGCATGTCGTGAGAATGGCTGACAGTCAGATTCTAAAAGATATCCTGTATGGAGAACTAATGCAGGGAAATCGCTCCAGAGGGAGACCACAGATGCAATACAAGGATCTCTGCAAGCAGGATCTGAAGGCCTAAGGAATGGACCTCAACAGATGGGAAACCTTGACGTCTGAGCCTTCAGTCTGGAGGCAGGCAGTGCAGCATGGCCTCTCCCAATTTGAAGAGGCACTTGTTCAGCAGGCCAAGGCAAAGAAGCAGTCCTGAAACCAGCAAGATCAGGGAGCTGGACAAGGGATAGACCGTATTTGTTTTCAGTGTGGAAGGGATTGTCAATCTCAAATTGGCTGTCTCAGCCACACTAGATGCTGTTCCAAGTCCTTCATATAGAGCACGTTACCATAGTCTCTCGAAACCGAAGGATGTTTTCTAATATTAGTAGATAAAAAAACTGTATCATTGTTCAAAGCAGTCATCCATATATTATTATATGATTAAGAAACATCAGCTGATTTCATTAAGCCTCTTTTGATAATTTTCACTACTTTTTCCTGCATTTTTCCCACATGTACACCATTGTTCTTTTTCTGTCAGTGATTTGGTTCTACTATTGTTACTTTCTTCTTCCTGCATTATTTATCAGAGGAAATCCTGTTGATTAGCATAGTATGTTGCAATAGAGTAAGCCCCTTGGATAACGTGTGGGTAAATTCTGCAGGCATGTTAGGAGCATAATTTGAAAGAGACTGCTTTTCATTACTGCCAGAAATGTTCCCAAAATGCAATGACTTACTTCCCTGAGTTAGCCCTATGAACACACAGATAATTCATCACTTGCCTCTATTAGTTAATCCTCTATTATGCATTTTGAATAAAATTATGTATAATCTGGTTCCCAATAGGGAGTCAGTATAAGGGTGGAAAAAGAGATTTAAATTTCCATTTAAATCTTCATCAAGGTTAAATGATCAATTTATTCTGTGGTTACCACTATTATCATCTTAATTGTAAAGTGTTCTTTAGTTAACAGTTCAAAGACACTGAACAATGGTTGAGAAGTTCAGGACCATTGGCTCCACCTTACAGAAATGATTGTAAATTGCTAGGATTTTCTGGCAGGTTGGTCCTAAGGGGATTTCTCACAGTTTCCTGGTGGTAAAATTATCCCAGATAATGCCAATTTACTGAATAATTTAATGACAAATCTACTATTCAGGACTTCACACTACCTTTAACAACTCTGACCTTCTGATTTCTCCCTTTCTTGTTTATTACTACAGATGTGTTTTGCTTCATAATGTATTTTAAAAAGAACATAACATTAATCTTTGAACAGTACAGCTGGAAGGACCCTATGGATCATTGAGTTCAATGCCTGTCAAGGAGGGACAGTGGGGAATTGAACCCCCAACCTCCGACTTTGCAGCCAGATTCCTAAACCATTCAGTTACCCAGTACTTGTGGTCCTTGTTTATCCAAAACAGTACTGGTACCATGTAAGTAGGGATCCAATGCAATCATCTCTGTCTTCCTCCAAATATCTTTCTAATTTGGGGGTTCCAAATTCCTTGATCTTGTTTCTGGAAACAGGTGCCATATTTCAATTTCTGTTCTCCATTACTCATTTCTTCATGCAATCAACAACCCTATCAAGATGCCTACGATGATGCTTGTTGGGGGATTCTGAGAGTTGTAGTGCATACATATTAACAGTCACCTACAGGTGCCTTAAAATCAACTGCAGGGTGCAATGGTCTTTTCATATAATCACACAGTGACCAAAGTGCTGTTGAGATTTTGATGCCTGGGTGGATGATCAGGTGCCTGACTAGCATGACTCTAGCACTGTGTCAGTTAGTCATGGCATCTTGTATGATTTATTTTGCATTTGCAAAAAATCCTAACTCTATGGTTAGACTCAGTACTATGTGAAAAAGCTGTAATCTCCTAACCTCATATGGATATTCAGAATAGCTGCATGACCACAACTTTGTTAGAAGTTGGCATGGAGACATATTTCAGGGATTTCTTTAGCTTTTTACACTTCCTAAGGCTTGTTATGAAAAGAATGTACCTCAGCAATATATACATTTGAAAAGCCTACATGTTTTGGAGAAATAAAGTATGCAAAAGCAATGTGAACAATTTCAAAGGCAAGTAGATAAAACACATACAATTGAAACACATACCCACAGACATGCTTCAATGATTGCAGGGAAATGTGTTAGGTAATATGTATGAATTAGTGCACTCCTTAGATAAAATGCATAAGTAAATACACATGGGACAAATTCATCAAAATGAATTTGAATTCCAATGCAGGAAGATAAAAGACTTATCCAATATGACACAAACATATGAAGAAAACTCAGGTGGGATTCAGAGAAATGTTAATGCTAATGCTAATAATAATAATGTTAACAACAACATCACAATCAACAACAACTGATACTTTGGTTTTTGATTAAAACTTGTCTCTGTTATATAATATCAGTCAATGCTTTCATGATCTTGTCTGTTTTTGACTGTTTCATAGTTTCAAACATTTTATAATGATGATATAAAAATGAAATCAATCACAATGAAGATAAAAATCCTTTATTTGAATGGATCTTCACCTTAAAAATGTCTTTATGTTCAAAGATAATACAGAGAAAAGAATATCCTGGAAATTTCTTCATGCAAGTAACCCCACCCTGTCATTTGAAGTCCATCCGGGATGTACAGTTTATTATTCCCAATGTTTCACTTCTTTCTTCTCCAGTTTTCATCCCCTTTACTCCTCAAAGTATGTCAATGGGGACAAATGTTTATAGGTTAAGCTAATTAACCTTTCTACTTTATTCCCCTCAAACCTGTATATTGTAAAAATTATACAATTTAGAGCCCAGTTACACTGGTGATATGCCTCAATATATGCTGCAGTGTTAACAAAATCAGTTTATAGTTGCACGGTAATCACATGGTCTTAGAATCATTATGTATGTCTTCTGGGGCAGCTTCCCAGCTGAGTTTGGGGGATTTTTGTAAAGGAGCTGGCACTTTAGTGCTTTGATAGCTGCATAGCACTTTATCATAGCTTTGTTCAATGCAACACACACACACACAAACAAACACACACACACATACACACAGAGAGAGAGACAGAGACAGAGACAGAGAGAGAGCTGAGCAGAGGAGGAGACACGGACTGAAACTGACCAGGGAAACATTCGCTCCTCCTCTTTCCAAGCTTTTGTGAAGGAGGGAATGACGCCAAACCTTTCTCTCTCTGTATTCTCAAAGGCTTTCATGGCTGGGATCTGATGGTTGTTGTGGTTTTTTTTTTGGGGGGGGGGGGCTCCTTGGCCATGTTCTGAAGGTTGTTCTTCCTAATGTTTCACCAGTCTCTGTGGCTGGCATCTTCAGAGGACAGAACTCAGAACTCTGTCTGTGCTCTGGTGCAGTTTGTTTAGATAGTTGATTATTTATAGCTGTGTGATCAGCTTTTGTCCTTTTCAGGAGATGGGTGATTGTGGTGATCAGTATGTTTTTTGTTGTGGGTGTATTGTTGTGATAAGAGGGAGAGATGATCTGTCACTGTGATTGATGTGTGTCGTTAGCTGGCCTTTTGCTGGGTAGAGTTCATTGATCTTTTGCAGGCTGCAAAGAAGAAACTTTAAAACTCAACAAAGCCTGGCTCCCAGCCCTGAAAAATGCAAAAGATCAATGAACTCTACCCAGCTACAAGGACCGGTGATCACTGCACACAAAAGACCTTTGAAAAGGACAAAAGCTGATCACACAGTTATAAATACTCAGCTATCCAAATAAAGTGCACCAGAGCACAGAGTTCTGAGTCCTGTCCTCTGAAGTTGCCGGCCACAGAGACTGGCAAAATGTTAGGAAGAACAACCTTCAGAATACGGCTAAAGAGCCCAAAAAATCCACAACCACCACTTTCTCTCTCTACTCTGCCTCTTGCCAGCTCAGCAGTGTCTCCTTCCCACCCACATAACAGAAGTGGGAGTGACTGGGAGGCAGCCACAACAAGGCAGTTTACACTAACAGAGCCATTCACAGTGCCAAAATGCTTAAAAATAATGTAATTTTACATGTGTAGTAAAATAAATGGTACTCTGCCAGCACAATAAAACTTCAGATCCAAAAAACATGATTCCTAGGCAAACAAATCTATGCTTCTCTTTGCATTGTGTTATCACCCTATTTTAAGTTGTTTTAAATTATGCTATACTTGATTGAACAGTGTTTTTATTGCCAATGTAACCACATTCTCAGTCTGTTAAGAAGAAGAAGACAGAAAACTATAAACCTCAAGAATACCAGTTGTATCACCAAAAAATTGAACTGCTCTGGAAATACTGTACATGCTTTGAAGGCCAGGGTATGAGAGAGTAAACTAAAGTACCAATTTAATCCTTTACCATTTCCCCTCTAAATCTGAGCTTAGAATAAAATTGTATGGAGATATTTTTAAGGTAGAAAACCCTTGTATGAATATTTGTTAAAAAAAAAATCTAAACCACTCTGGGCTTTATCTTATCGTCACAAACACACACATACACACACATACCACAAACATCCTTCTCCATTGATTGCCACTTTTCTCCTTCCTCTTATTCAAGAAGATGTCTTGCTGTCTCTCCCCCCCCCCCCCAAAATCAGTTGTTCTTTGTGCAAGTGGATGGCACACAGCAGGTACCCCTTTGCATTTTCTGAGTCAGGTACAAGCTCCTTCTCTCCAACTTGCCCACAAAAAGCTCATCGCTGTTTGAGGAGTGCAGTTAAATCAGTGTGATCCTTTACTTTATTTCAACTCCTTTTGTTCTTACATTTCTGAATGCCTGATTTGGAAAAATATTTTGCAGTCCTACATGGCAGAATGGCATGCATACTATCTGAAGCGTTGAGAAGTCAGGTTTATACAATTTTTATACAATCCCTTACTCCGCATGTCTGATGGCCATGCTGGATGAGAGAAATTCTGTCATCCAACCATTCTACTTTTTGTCCTTGCTGGAGTGTTGATTGGTGTCATTGATATTAATGGAGGAAGCAATCAGACCCTAAATCATTATCATATAAATCAACACTGCACAACACTGTTTACTTTTAACAGGATTTGGTACTTTCTAATCAGAAAAGTACTACGGATGGATGGCATAGATGTATGTGTCCAAAGATGCCTGCATACTGAATACTAACATAGTGATGAAATAAGATTTTTCCGCCCTGGTTCTGCTCTAACTAGAAAACCTCAGCAAAGTGCAAACTGATTCATCATTATGTCATGACAAAATTTTAAAGGTGAATTTTAAAGATTGGATGCCTCACTAATGGATTTCCTTTTAATATATTGCATAATAAGCCCTTTTTCCTTGCAGGACAAAAATTAATCTAGAAAATGGTAGAACTATTTTGATTTGAGTATCTGCCAGGGAAAAATGCCCAGGTTCCCCATCATTTAGGGAATCAATCATTAAATGACAGGTGTGGATACCTGTTCTCTTTAGGTTCGCTATCCATTCCCTTTAATGGTTCATTTAAACAAGAACATGTGAATTTTAAAAGCTTGTAGGAGGATAAGATTCACTTTTCTTCTGACAATGTTATGGGAAAGAAATTGGATAAGATATAGGAGAGGAGAGGATAAGAACTTTGAAAATAACTCAAAACAGCATAACTCTAGAACCTGTTTTAATGGCTCACTCTTTAAAGGTAGCAGTGGTAGTAAATGATGATAATGATGATTGATTGATTGATTGATTGATTGATTGATTGATTGATTGATTGATTGATTGATTGATTGATTGATTGATTTATATACTGCCCATCTAGAACGTGTCTATTCTGGGAGATTTATAAAAATAAACTAAGGTAAAATCCAGATTAATCACAGAGTCCAAGATGGGAAAGGAAGAAAAGAAGAAAAAGAAGAAAGAGTGAGTGAGTGAGTGAGTGAGTGAGTGAGAGAGAGAGAGAGAGAGAGAGAGAAGGAAGATAGGCTAGATAATGGCTGTGGGGAAACCTGCCTGTATAGCCATGTCTTCAAATTATAAATTGAAGAATCAAACAAGGTACTTTGATGTTATCCAGCATTATTATCTTTCCCAGAGAATCTTGATTTCTCATGATGTGTCCCAAATAGGACCACCTCAGAAATGGTTTAACCCTGCCTTCTCCTGGGGGTGCCCTGAGACTGTGCAACATAACCAAGACCACACAAGCTAGCTGTTCTTCTACAAAACATAGGGGTGAATCAAGCTCCCAATGTCTGGCTCTTCAACTCACTGAGCTATGTATGTGGTCAGCATACTAATAATAGTTGTAATAAATCATTTTTGAGAAAGTAGATGGTGTATTAACTTGAAAATTGCTCCAACATAACTGGGATCACACCATAGGATGCCATTCCAATCCATGTCTAGTTTAAAGATTTTAACTGGTGATATAGGATTTGAGCACAGAACTGGGACTCCTAAGATCCAGTTCAAGTCCCCAGTGAGTGGTGAAACTCACTGGGTGATTTTGGGCCACTTACACCTACCCTCACAGGCCAAGATGCCTGACAGGTTAGTTGTGAGAAGAAACTAGAGAACAGAAAAGTCACATCAATGGATGAAAGATTGAATTAAAATACAACAAACAAGCAAGCAAATAAATTGAAGAATCAAAGAAGGTACCTTGATGTTATCCAGTTAGCTATTGGATGGTTATCTAGTGCAGTGGTCCCCAAACTTGGGCCTCCAGATGTTCTTGGACTTCAACTCCCATAAATCATGGCCAGCAGAGGTGGTGGTGAAGGCTTCTGGGAGCCATAGTCTAAGGACATCTGGAGGCCCAAGGTTGGGGACCACTGGCCTAGCGGACAACTGATGAGCAGGGACCACAGCTTGTTTTCTCTCAGTCTTCTCTGCACAGCCAAAATGACTTAACCAATTAGCTCCTGTGAGGCAACTGCCTCAGGCAGAGAGGGGCCAAAATAATGAATGACCCAGTTACTTGCTGCCACCACTACTTTCATCCCAAGATCATGGCCACTGTCCCTCCTGTGCACATGCATGAAATGCTTTCTCCCCTCTCCACTTCTGACCTCTGCTCAGTAGCTGCAAAAGAAACAGGCAAGGGGCCAGCTTGCCACAGAGCGAGATCCTTTCCCATTTAGACACCAGTCTCAGAATCAAGGAATGATGCAGAATGTTTTCTTGTTGCATCATTTTGGGAAACAAGTTATTTTGAAGAGCAGTCCTCCCATTCCATCTTGGTTCTGAGGTCTTGCTCAGAAGGGGTATCCACAAAGAGGGGCTAGCTCAGTGGAGAATCTACCTGCTAACTGTGAGCATGGCCCCTTCTTTTGTTTCTCTTGTGCTGCTTGGACGAAACTGTTTCTAGGGAGGAACTGTGGCTCAATAGGAGGGGGGCCCATGGTTTGCAGTGGAGCTCATGATATTGAGCAACGTTCAGCCATAAATGAGATTTGATGATTAGTAATAACATTTTTTGCCATTTTCATGTATCAATGCCAGGTTCTGTGTGTGTGTGTGTGTGTGTGTGTGTGTGTGTGTGTGTGTGTGTGTGTGTGTGTGTGTGTGTGTGTGTGTGTGTGTGTGTGTGTGCGCGCGCGCAGGAAACACAACATTTGGAATGAATTAGCTCTGTCATTTTCAGATGGCTGCCTTAACTTATTTATATGATTAAAATTATATGATTAAAATCAGGGACATGCACTGCACCTCCCCCAGCTTATTCAATGCTCAGCTAAGAGCACACAGACTGGTTCACCATTCGTGTGTGTGTGTGTGTGTGTGTGTGTGTGTGTGTGTGTGTGTGTGTGTGTGTGTGTGTGTAAAAACACATTCACATCAATGGGGGAATGCAGATTGGAAGGCCATGTCATAGACTGAATGGTGTAAGCCAGACTGAAGAGCTTCTGGCCAGGCAGTGCCTGTCTGCAGAGCTGTGCACTCTCTCTTACTTTTATATTAAGTGCTGTGAAGTCGCTTCCACCTTATAGCAATCCTAACAGAGTTTCCAAAGTATGTGAGATGTTCAAGGAGTGGTTAACCATTCCACTAACCAGGAGGTTTCCATGGCCAAGCAGGAATTTGAATTCAGGTCTCCTGAGTCCCAGCCTGTTACGCTACATACTAAGTCACACTGGTTCTCATTTTAGTTTTATCTTTACCTTTTTTAAAAAAAAATTTTCACTTCTTTCCAGGTGCAAAGAAAAAGCCCCCATTGGCTTCCTTGGAAATATACCAAGAAAGGACTGAGGGACTTTAAAAGAGGAAGTGCTAGAGCCCTCTTTAATTTCTTCTTAAGAAGGCAATGCAGGAAAACACCAGGGCTAAAGAGTAAATGTGTTAAGAATTCAGTCTCTGGCTCAGCCTCAGGAAAGGGAAGAGAATTTCATTTCTCAGCTAAATAGCAGACTTCCTTTTGTTTTTCCACTACTCAGCATATTCCTTAGATTTTCTTTCTCTTCTCTCTTGTCTCATGTTTGCTAGATTTAACCTGAGAGATCCACGGCTACATGATTCTGCCCCGTTAATGTTTCTGGACTCTGTCCTGTGACCACTCAAGCAATGCAGAAATATCAGTGACTGAGTTCTGTTTACACATTTGCTTAAAGTCAGTGGAAATCCCCAAATAAAATATATTCCATGTTCAAGAACTCAGACACTTAGAAAACCGAATGCTGGCCAAATTTAATTGTGTACAAGATGAGTTGAAAAAATTAATCAAAAGATGGATAAGTCTTCTTGAAGAGAACATAATCAAGATAAGATCAAATTGTCTCTTCTGTGACTTTAATTTTGATAGCTGCTGTAAGACCTGCCCTTGTAAGTAGGGATGTGCATTGTCCACCCTACCCTGGAATAAATATGCAAGACCAGAAATATGGGTTAAACACGGGCCACACTTTATTGAAATAATCATTGTTGCCATCCTTTGGCAAAGCGGGGCCTGCTATAGTGCGGAATCAGGTTTAAACACAGAAGTTTCAACAGACCCCTCAACCAACAAATGGGGTGAGTCCCTGGCCCAAAGTTATCGCGATTGTAAAGACAGCGAGAACCTGGCAAGCCCCAATTTGACCACCCCCGGACCTCAAGCCACCTTTTCCTTGTTGACTGTTGGTCCAAGTGTGGCCCCAGCACATCTTTCCCCCAAGCACTGTAATCGCACCATCCGCAGCTCTGGGAGGTCAGATGAGCTATAGCTTACCTAAGATCGCAATGGGACTCAACACAAACCCTGTTTTATTTGCACTATCCACCACAGCATAGGGACTAGCATTGCTAAGTCACTTGCCCTCCATCGAGCCTATCAAGTTCAGCAAGCAGGTCACCCTTAATGTCTTCCAAAAAGACATCCAAACCACAATCAGACAGATGTACACCATCTGATTGAAAAAACTCAGCCTATCCAAACGGATCCTGTGGTGATCAATCACTGATTCAAGGCCACTGCAGACCACTCTGCAGACTTCCCTATTAACACTCCTGCGAGCAGTGTTAATGGGTAAAAAATTCCTGGCATCTCTCCATGCCAACCACGGGATGATCGTCAACCAAATGATGTTCATAGCCAGATACGTGGCTGGGGGCAGACTCTCCGGGAACTCATAGGCTCCTGAATCTAGCTCCCTGAACTACTCGATCTGTTGGTGTGACAATGCATCAGCTAAGCTATTGTCTATACCTGGGAAGTGCTGGGCCTGCACTAAAATATTAAATTGTAAAGCCCACAATGTGAATGCCCTAACTAGTGTCATGACCAATTCTGAATGTGACGTGAGGTTGTTTATACTATAAACCTCTGCCTGACTGTAACACTAAAACTGCACAACAGAGTTTGCCCAGTCATCTGCCCAAAGCCACAATGTACCAACTATAGGAAAGAATTCCAGGAATGTTAGATCCCTGGTAATACCAGCCTGATGCCATTCTTCTGGCCACTTGCCAGCACACCATCTGCCTCTGCAATAGATTCAGAACCTGCAGTGTCTGAATGGACCTGAAAGTCCGCCTTGAGTTTTATTTCACCTCTCCAGAAAGATATTCTATTAAACTCTACTGCTTCCAAACTTGCAACTCCTCTCTCATACCACGTGTAAATCTAGTCCTATGTAATGGGTGATGAGGACCTTTCATTGCTTCACAAAGCCGATGCAAAAAGGCATGCCCAGGCACTACAACTCTGCAAGCAAAGTTTAAATGGCCCACGATCTCCTGAAGCTCTCGCAGAGACACTTTTTCCCTTTGCAGCAGTGAGGCTATCCTTATCTTAAGGTCCGCTAATTTATTGTCAGGCAGCATAGATGTCTGCTGTACAGTATCTAGCTCAATACCTAGGAACATCAGGGACGTAGCTGGTCCCTCCATCTTTTCCTTGGCCAGGGGTAGACCTAGTTCCTCCGCCATTGATTGAAAAGTGTTCAGGATAAATCTACACCTTCCTGTATTCCTTTCACCACAAAAGAGATAATCATCCAAATAATGGGCCATATACTTACAGCCCACCCTACATCTGAGCTTCCACTCAAGAAATGAGCTGAAATGCTCAAATGTTGCACATGGAACAGAGCAGCCCATAGGCAAGGCTCTATATATGTAAAAGGATCCCTGAAAGTGAAATCCTAACAGATCAAAATCCTCTGGATAAACCAGCAAGTTGATTTTATATTACATTTCACCAACTCTGCCCCTACACCACACATTTGTACCATGTGAACTGCCTCACCAAAGGAGGTGTAGCACATGGTACAAAGTTCCTGGCGATGGCGTTAACTAAAACATTAAACTCCCCTTGGGCCTTTTTTGGAACTACTCCCAAAGGAGAGACCCTGAAGGTATCCAAAGGAGACATTGCAAATGGCCCCAATACTCTCCCTTCCTTCACCTTTTCAGCAATCTTTTCCTAGACAACACTCTCTATTCCATAAATGGATTTCAGATTTTGAGCAAAGAATGCTTTATGCTCACCAACCGCCGGAATCCTAAAGCCATACCTAAACCCCTCTGATAAATAACTGGCATCCTCATTACAGGGATAATCACTCAGCTATGCTTCTAAAACCAAAACCCTAATTGGGCTGGGGCCCTTTTCCAGGGTTACCCCCAATACTATTGGGTTTTTTACCACCTCCTGAGCCCTTATTTTGTCGTTGAACTCCAGCCCTGAAACATGAGGCACTGGGGTGTTGTCCCCCACACGCTGAGCACTCATGCCTGCAACAACATGGTTTCATGGCACAAGCGCCCTTGGCATTGTAGTCCCAGCAGAGCAGGTGGGGTTGAACCACCTGCCCTGCTCCTACAAGGGGATTCTGATTCAGGGCAGTCTTTCTAATAAGATGTCCACTATCATATTTATCTCCCACCTTCTCCCACCAAGATCTACCCGTGTCACTCGTGCGAGCCAGGAGGTGAGGCTGAGGAGCCTAACGCCGAGAGAGGCCCGGAAGGAGAAGACCAGAAATCGGGCCTTCTCGGCGGTGGCTCCTCGTCTCTGGAACAACTTACCTCCTGAGATTCGCGCGGCTCCCTCGCTGGACATTTTTAAGAAACAACTAAAAACATTGATGTATAGGCAGGCTTTCCCAACAGAAAACTCCTGACGATTTTTCCTTTCTTATATCTTTCTTTGATTTCTATCTTAGTCTAGGTGCAATGTTTTAAAATTATATTGTTTCTTTTATTGTAAGCCGCCTAGAGTGGGCTAATATGTCCAGATAGGCGGGATAGAAATAAAATAAATAAATAAATAAATAAATAAATAAATAAATAAATAAATAAATAAATAAATAAATAAATAAATAAATAAATAAATAAATATCTCCTAAGCTGGGCCTGGCTGGCATCATAGACTGCAGCCAAAGGCCCGGCAGGGGCTCATCCTAGAGAAGATTTCATTGAATTGCACTTTACATACAGAATGATTTGTCATAGTTTAGCTAGGCTTGTCCTGCGAAATCCACATAAACCCTGTAAATCATCTAAGTATTGAAAGAGAGATTGAGCCCGCCGTGGGATTTACCGGGGCTGGAAATGTAACTTGCCGATACAGTGTGGCCCATCCGCCAAACTGCAAACGTGTACAAGGCCATGGGGTATTTGGAGCCCTAAAGCTCTGGGTGTCATAAGCTGTATAAAGGAGGGAATAAATTGTCTCCTGCCTACCCAAGGCCAAGAAGGTATTGGTAAAGTAGTGCCCAGTGCAACAGCTAACTCACCCGACAAAGGCATCACCACACCTGGTTCCTCCCTGCAATACAGATATTCCTGGGTGGCCTCCTCCATGGCTTCCTGTCTGTCAGGAGCCGCTGCTGCTGAACCGATGCGGCCAGGGTCGGTGTCCCTCTACCTTTATCACTACTCTGTCACTGTGGTGTTGAAGCTGCCCCATCTGCCTCATGTCTGGGCGTCCCCTCTGTCTGTTGCTCAGCTTCATGAGTAGCAAACCTGGACATTAGATCATCAGCTATAGCCCTGAGCTTAGCCCTACGATGACTCTTGGACTCCCTAACCAAGCGGTGTGGCTGTGCCTCACAAGGCTGTGGGGCCTGTCTCACCTCCCTTTCGGCTTCCAAAGCAGAAACGTTTTCCTGCATCTGTTGCCATACAGGCCAGGATTCTTCGTCTGATGAAGACTGAGGTGGAGACACTTGGGGAGCTGGCCTTTTCTTAGCTGGTTGTTTTCCTTTCCTGTTGCGCTGACCTTTACGCAAGGCCTTTATGGACCTGGTGCTCAATACCTATCAAAAGGCATGATGGGTCTAAACAGCTGTGGTACCAATTCAAATGTTGACCACCGTGAGGTGCACCAGCCGATGACTCTCAGCCATGACCTGCTGCACAGAGATGCAACCCTATCTATGCTGGAAAATCGTTATGCTATATAAATATCAATCCTACAAGAACCACCTAAATATTTATCTTAGAAAGAAGCATTTATTTATATCAACTTACTGTTATTAATTGTATTTAATTAACTATGCAATAATATTAATGAAATCAATTCCCTATGCAATTTCTTGTAATTAAATTTATTAATTCAAATTATTATTAATGAAATTAATTCGCTTAATCAATTTTTAATTAATTCATTCTTTGCTCTGCTACCAATTTATGTAATTATAATTAATTTAAGATTAATCTAAGATCCTAGTAATGAGTGACACAGCTTGCAATAACACTGAGCAGCGGAGCTCTATTCTGAACTGATGGCAGCCAAAGGAAAAGGGAGGAGAGAGGGGGGAATGGCCCTTAAATAGCCCATTGTTCCCCCCTCTCCTCCCAAGGTATTATTGTGAGACTGAAAATCTCACAGTCTCCAGGGAGGGAGGCACAGATAAGCCGCGCTGCTGAAGTGTGGCTCAGCAGTGGCTCAAGCATTGGAGTTGCAAATATTCGCAATTCACTGAATAATGTCATCCACATTTTGGGAAGGCCTGAAGGAACAAAGGATGTAAAAACAAGATTTAGAACACCCAGAAAACTGGAAAGGTGGAATATTATAATGTTAAAGAATACAAGTAAGAGAGAATGCCACACTGCACTCACAGTTCTAGGCATGCCATGCTTCAGTTTGCTCTCCCCTCCTTCTGCCACTTTCGTTCTTCCAAATGCTACTCCAAGATTGTGCTGATTCACTCTACTGTGCTGTGCCCCATGCACAGTTCCCACTCACCACAGGCTCTTTGCTGCTGCAGTCTGCCTGCCAATGCTGCCCAGGATATTTGCCCACTCCTCAGTACAACCTTTCCTCTGCTTCCCCAAAGCTGCTAGCAATTCTTGTTGGCATTCCCACTATTCAAGGTTTGATCAGTATGTCCACTGCAATCGTTTCCTAATGCCGAGGTACTGCTGGCTGTTGGTGTGCACTCTTTTGGTTTGGCACAGATCCAGGAAAGGTAGCAGAGGAGACAGGGAAATCCTATAAAAATGCTTTGCATGTTGGTGTTTTTAAAAGAGAAAATTAATGAGTATATAGTATACTCTTTAAAGGGGTTCCAGATATCCATAAATTCCAATTTTTTAAAATTATGACTTCTCAATCCAAAGGGCTGTAATTCCAAATTTGAATTCTGAATCTGAATTTTTCGTGCCAGTGCACATCCCTACCTTGTAGCCTTGGTACTGGAACTTGGCATTCAAACTGCAACTCAGGCATAACCAGAATTGTCTGTACATAAAGAAAGCTCTAGGATAAACAATATGAGATATTAAATTCTACAAAAAATTATAGTAAAAGAATGATTGGTAGACAAAGCAACAACACGTGTAACAAATGTGGGGGGGGGGGACACACACCGAATCGGTAGATAGTCTTAGGCATCTTTTTCTCTTCCATATTTTCTAAGTTACTACAGTGGGGTCTCGACTTACAAACTTAATCCATATTGGAAGGCAGTTTGTAAGTCGAAAAGTTCTTAAGTCGAATCTGCATTTCCCATAGGAATGCATTGAAAACCATTTAATCCGTATCTACTCTTTTCTGTCCATAGAAACTAATGGGAAGGTGCTATTCCGCCTTTTACCACTAGAGGGGGATATTTTTTCCTCTTTTTTTCCTTAGGTCAAGAAAAGTTCAGAAAAGGAGGGGGGAGGCAGGGAACAGTTTGCAAAGCACTTTTTAGCCAAGCCAAGGCAAGCAGGTTTTGGAGGAAAGGGGGCAGCAAAGGAGGGAGGGAACACCTTTTAAATCAAGCACATTTCAGACAACAGAACAGTTTGCAAAGCACTTTTTCAAACAAGCCAAGACAAGACAAGCATCAAGAGCTTGGGGTTCCCGGGATTGGAGTCAAGAGACCAGGATTCACATTCCCTCAGCCCTGGCAAGGTCGCCCTGCTCACCATTGAAACAACACTGTGAAGCGGAGGAAAGGAGCCGGGCAGGGGGTCTGTTTGGGTGCTGCTCCCACTTTAAAAAACCTTCTTGCATCACAAAAGAGGCAGGAAGAGGCAGCCCACCGCTTCTTCTGAGGAGGGGGGGCGCTCTCCTTGCCTGTCCTCCCCTAAAAGTGGGAGGGAGGGGAGAGAGACAGGGCAACCCCCCAGGACTGATGGCGGGGGCAGCGACTGTGGGGGTGGGGGCTTTCCCTCCCTCCCCGCAAGGATCTCCCCTCAACACTCATCTCGCTCTCTCCCACCCTCCCTCCCCAGCACTTGGGGCGGCGGCGGCCAGGCGGCTTGGGAAGAAAAGGGGAATCCCTCCCGTCTCCCCTCCTTTCCCATAATGATCTCCCCTCAACACTCCTCTCTCTCTCTCTCTCTCTCTCCCCCACCATCCCTCCCCAGCATTTGGTGGTGGTGGTAGCCAGGTGGAAACTTACTGTTCCTGTTTGGTCACCTTTCTCCCCCCCTCCTCCTCGGAGCACGACTCAGATGGAGGACTCAGCTGGTGAGTGGTGGGGCCGGCATCCAGAGTCCCCCCCCCAGGGAGATGGGCTCCCTGCTTGCTGGCTAGCCCCTCGGGGCAGCTACTCTCCCCCTGCCGCCCCCTCCTCCTTGCCATGGGGGTATGGCTGTGCGGGGAGAGCCTGCCTGAGCACAGAGAAGCGGAGAAGCGGCGGCTGGACGGGCCAGGGTGTGCGTGGCGACCACTCACCTCCTGGGCTCTGCTTCTAGGGGGAGGGGTGAGTCAAGCGCAGGGAAGGGGTGCATCCCCCCCAGGCCACATCTGGACAGCTGCGCCAGCCTCCTCCTCTGGACGCTTCTGCCTGGGTAAAACTGGTGGTGGAGGTGTGTGTGTGAACGGGAAGCGACTGGAAAGAAAAGCTCTGTGCCTTCCCCCCAGAACCGACCATGAGTAATCAATTAGCAGGCAGGGTCAGACGCTGCACCTCCGGGAACAGAAAGCAAAGGGAAGGGCTTTTGTGGAAGGTTTTTTCCCGCGCATTTCCCTCCCTTTCGTAACTCGAAATAGAGTTCGCAGGTCGAGGAAATATTTTCCCCTCAGAGCAGTTTGTAAGTCGAAAAGTTCGTATCTTGGGCCGTTCTTAAGTCGAAACCCCACTGTATTTGTTGATCTGCAAATTGCTATACTTAGGTGTTACTTACGGTTTCTTTGAGAAAGATAGTGGATTTGTTGTCCTCCCAACTAGAGAGGGGTATTCTTCTGTGGTTCTCCATAATGGGTAAACAGACCTACATGTCAAAGTGTAAGGGCCTCTGTAATTAACTTCTGTTGTATTATATTTGAATGGATTTCTGAACCAATAAAAATGAGTTTTCTTTTTCTACCTAATAATCTGTTTCTAGGGTGCTTACTCATCCTGAAAGATCAAACATTCTGCTGCACCCAACTACTTATATATCAAACATTCTTACAAAAGCACTGTTTCCAAAAGGACAGGTAATCAGTTGTAATGACAGTAAATTGACTCTCCCTGCCTTTAATAACCGCCTTGGGTCCTTTTGGGGAGAAAGGTGGGATATAAATATTTTAAATAAATTAAATTAAATTAAATTCTTAAGTCTTGCCACAGAGAAAGCTGGTCTGTATCTGCAGTCCTTAATGTTATACCATACCTAGCAGACTGATAATTAATCCTTGGCGATAAGCCAAGACATGATGATGAGTGTACATTTGTCAAAGCAAACCGTGTATATTTCGATCAAGGGGTCAGGTCACATTGTGATTGTGTTTTAAAATGTTTTCTGAAAGTCAGGCACTAACCTATATTAATAAATTATTATTGGAACTGCTTCACTTTAGTAGAAATTTTTATATGGATGCTTCTTCAGTAATATGTCAGGATTAGCATGAGTTCTGGAGGGGAAAATGTAAAACAAACAAGCAGCTGCCTGGCAACAGAAATCAGCAATTGAAGGACATGAAGTATCAAGAGAAAAAGCTATGACTATCTGGGAAAAGGAATTAAAGTTCAAGCCTTTCTGGACTGCTGCAAAGCTTGCTCATGCCCTTCCAGTGGGCTAATGAAAAGGAGATGGACTCTGGGGAACTTGGAGCTATTCTCCTCTTTGATTCTCTGTACATCTACTGTGCAGCAAAAGGAATTTTAGCAGAAATTTAAAACTCTGCAAGAGTGGGCAGCTTAGCATCTGGTGCCCTTAACGGGGTGGTGGTGCCAACCATTGGTATATTCTTTTGTTAATTTCCAAACCACAATGGTACCCATACAACCAGGCTCAGTTGGAAAGTACAGGTATTCTCAGCACCCTTTAAGGGATAAAGTGTTGGCAATTCCTGCAAGAATATCTTATGGAAAATTGGCAGGCAAAGGCAAGGCTAGATTCCCAGTGGGGTGAAGTGGATAATGTGGTGGACTAGGATTCTAGAGTCCAGCGCTGGAATCCCCATTTCACCAATGAAACTCATTGGGGAATGGAAATGTAAGAACCAATCTATAAAGATCTCACTTACGAAAGCCTTATTGGGGTTACTTTACTTTACTTTTATTGAACTTATACCCCGCCCCTCTAGACAAAGTCTACTCGGGGCGGCTTACATGAGTAATAAAACAGAATAAAATAACATACATATTAAAACCTAGTAACAAATGTCTATATACTTATCGGGTTGCCTATAAGTTGGCTCCAACTTGACAACACACAAGGAAAGCTGGTGGCTGAAGAAGCTACTTGAATGAGTAGCAAAATGTTTCAACCTGACAAGAAAAAAGTCCAGTTGCCATGACTCAGATTCTAGATAACCACACCTGGATGACTGAGAATCTTCACAGATATAAGGCAAAGCTATCTTTTTGCGCTGTCCAGCGTTTATGCTATACAACAACATCTTTCTCTTTGGTTGCACATGCACAAAAGTAAGAATTTGACACTAATTGCATTAATATGTATTTTGTGGATCTTATGTCAATAAGTTTCTGGAAGCCCCCCCATTTTGGCTGAACGCATATTTTTCCAACTTCGCATCTCCAGCTGAAACAGATTTAATCCTCAATGCTCTTTGCCTTTTCTTCTACATACATATGATTTTTTAAAAAATCTGAAAACTACCGGACACATTAGTTTACATTTCTTAGGAACAGGTTACATGAGTTGCAGAAACATAAGGTAAACATTTTCTCAGCAGCCAAAACTGGGACCTATTTGTGATACTGGTAAAAAAAGAGAGAAGCTTTTAGTTGTACCCTTTTAACCTCTGTATGGACGAATAGACTGTAGTACTGCATTTTCTTTTAAAAACACAATAGCAATGAAAGGTGATTGAAGTCATGATACTTATCCATGCCAGAGTTGCCACAAATTTTGTCAAGATCAACTATTTTGACTGCAATCTCTGGGGCTCCTATTTTTCTGCATTTTTTCATTTGAAAACTCCACTGAACCTTATGTTGTTCTGTGAAGCAGATGTTGGCACACAATGGGGAACTAAAAGCTTCCCCCTTTGAGCCAGGATTCTGCTAGAGCACATTGTGTGTTCAGCAACAGAGATAGATAACTTATGAAAAGCTATTAGGAACCATAAGCTTTATCTGACCAATTAGGGTAAGAGGAATATGTCCTGAGTAAACTGCTGAAATCATATCCTTCCAGTTTCACATCTCAGAGGCATTTTCCTCCTTCAGGCATCTATTAAAAGTGTTTGTGTGCACTTTTATAAGCAAAATGATATAAATGAAAAGTTCCAAATATGCTTTCCTACAGTGTTTCTTATGAGAAAAAGAGAAAAGTAAAGCAGTGGAAATAAGCTCAAATTGCACAGTAATTTTGTTTCTGGATGTTCCTTTAACTGGAGACAGCAATTTCTCACTGAACCAAGTTGTATTTCATGCACCCACTAAGCTGTGATATTTGTTCAGACTCCAACATCACTGTTCAAAATATAATCTAACACAGTGAAAATTGTATGCACTTAGAAGTGACTTCATGCATCCTAATTTTGTTAGTTAATTGATTTCCTTATTTTACTACTCCTTATTTTAATCTTTGATTGTTGGGTATCATTTGAAATTGCTTTGCAGTCATGTGGTATTTATTCCAGAATGTGTTTTTGGGTTACTGAAACACTCCCCCCCCCCAATTTAATAAGCACCTAGAGCTTCCTGACAGAAGTTAACAAATGTTGTGGAATTATTTTTTAAAAGGACAAGCACAGTCACAGTACAGTGGTGCCCCGCAAGACAAATGTAATTCGTTCCATGAGCATCGCTGTCTTGCGAAAAAAAAATCATCTTGTGAGGTTCCCTATGGGAACCTTGCAAGATGAATGAAATTTATTCATATTGTGAGGTATCGGTTTCAAAATAAAAACACAAAAACAAACAAAAAACCATCTTGCGAAGCATGGCAATAGAAGAAACCGTCTTGCGAGGCACCACAACGATCGCAAAAAACAATTGTCTTGCGGGTTTTTCGTCCCGCGAGACAATTGTCTGTAGTTCAAAAAATGTTGTGATACGATCATTCATACATGCAGCAATGCAACCTTTTAAAAAAAGATCAACAACAATTTATGCTTGCTGGTAAATGATTTGCTAATGTTGTGTATAATGTGATCACAAGTTTATGATCTGAACTCCACAGGGACTAGGAAGGCAACATTTGGCTCACATAACCGTGGCCTTAACAAAAAGATATTACCTGCTGAACTAGGAATGAAGGGGAGAAAGGAGAGATGAATCATTCATCCTTTGCTTCTGCCAGCCACACAGAGAGAACAAAAATTCACTTATTCCGTTGCTTGTCATGTGTCCACCTTTTCAGCAACTCCGATATCTTGAGACCCTCTATTTTATCTTATCCATTTTGTGATCTGAATTTTGAATATGGATAGCACAAATTCTTGCACTACACTACCTGCTCTCCATTGTGTCATACAATTAAATATTCCTGTTGAATTTCAATCTAATGAAAAAAATCTTCTGCACGCAGCTGAGGTTGGATTATATATCAAAACAAATACCTCTGTCTTCTTCTTACCATATTATTATCCAGAAACACAAATGTTTCAAGGCTA
Source organism: Pogona vitticeps (assembly GCF_051106095.1). Lineage (NCBI taxonomy): Eukaryota > Metazoa > Chordata > Lepidosauria > Squamata > Agamidae > Pogona > Pogona vitticeps. The sequence goes on from NC_135784.1 coordinate 92,788,562, forward strand.
CCTGCCTGAGAAATCAGAGATACAAACAAAACCACATTTATTTCCCAGTGACCCATTAGAAAACAAAAGAAGGCTAACTTGCTAAATGAAGACTGAGGCAAGGTCATGTTAGAATAAACAGTCTTAAGGGGGCTGTGTCTCTATTGATGTGTTAACTGTTTTATCTAGTCTAACCTTTGTTTTGAGAATACCAGGTTTTGCCTCATGAAATTTTCATAGACCCAACAATTTCACCGTTATGGTCATGTGACTTGAAAATTGTTAGGTTTCTGTGTTTTGGTGATTTTTAAGTATATATGCAGGTAAAATTCATGAATAATTAATTTTCTATTAAATATTAAACCTAGACAGCATCTTAAAAAGCAGAGACATCACCTTGCCGACAAAGGCCTGCATAATCAAAGCTATGGTTCCTCTTCGTGGCCTCTGTAAATGCACACGATTGAGTTGTTCTGCGCCTGCGCAGAACATTTCAGAAGTTTCTAGAGCTTAAAAAACATTTGACAATGAGACATCCCCACGTGGAGTGCATGCTCCGCCCTCTGAACATCCCCTCAGTTCCTTTTTTCCGCTGCATTGGTAGGTTGTACAGGAACAGCTAGAGTGATAAGAGTGAGTATTATATATAGAAAATATCCAATTTCCTAATTGAGTAGCTTTATAGTACAATTATTGTTTGACATCCCCTTCTGATTAGCCTCTATTTTTTACCCTTTTGCAACAGTCGTTTATCTTCCCACATTTTTTCTACTCCCCCTTCCCCCACAAGGCTGTTTTCCCTTTCTTTCCCATTTTTATGGCCCCTCAGGAACTGTTTAAGTGGTGCGTTCTCTGTTCTAAGAAAATATTGCTAATGGACGAGCATGATAAATGCTTATTTTGCCTTGGGGAAGAACACCAGACCCAATCATGCCCTGAATGCAAGAAACTTACAAAACCAGCAATAAAATTAAGACTACTGTGTTTAATATCTTAATTGTGAGAAAAATCTCTTCAACTGACTATGGAAACACTAACATCTCCAACATCCAAAGATTCGGCCTGTCCTGAAACAGCTAGATCCATATTGAGCCTGTCAGCTCGCTCAATATTGAGCCCGACACCAACTCCAGCAAGGCAGAAGGAAACCTTTAAAGTTTCATTGAAGTCGAGCTCGACATCCATCTCCAAAGCTTGAACCCATTCCGATGAACCTACTAAAAAGAAAAAAGACAAAATTAAGACACCGAAACCTAAAAAAAGATCAAAATCTACACATATCGAGCCGCCACAAGCTATACCTCCAATCCTAGAGGAATCATTGAGAAAGGCTCCTGTCTCAATATCCAACAAGGATACATTGACTTCAGCACAGTCTGCACCATCAGTAGCTAGCCTTTCTCCCAGCACAGCCCAATCACAGGCTGAGATTCACTCCAGCCCCGCCTCAGCCCATTCCAGCCCTTGTTTATCAGGATGGGCAATGCTGGTGCAAGTGTTGGGATTGGAGTCCTCCCGACACTCTCCACGGAAGCATAAAGAAAAGAGATGGCATATTTCTCCACCTCAATATGCCCCCAAACATGGAGAGGGGTATTATTACCCTGAGTAGCATCAATACTTTACTTGACCTGATTATCATTACAGATAACATTACTATGAACCGTATGTAGGGAATGTGTGCTGACACTATGTATTATGACGAGCCTAGGAGAGTTCGGTATGCCTCTCCATCATGGTATTCAGCATCAAGATCACCATCTCCTTCAAGGTGGTGGCAACACTCAGCCCACACGTACCAAGCACCAACTCATCCACCATCAAAATCTGTCCTTAAAAGACATACCTCGATACCAGAAGGTATGATACTGACTAAACAAACAAAGCAAACAAGGCAATTGTCTATACATGTATCCACAACCTATGCAGGTCCCTCTTTGCACACTGACACCAAAATGCAAATGATAGTACCTATTCACCCCGAGAATCAATACCAATTACATCAACCTCTAGATCACATTGTTCACCTTCTACTTCTTCATCATCATCATCTCAAGACTCCAGCTCCACTGTATCCAGAGAATCACCTTCTAACCTTCCTACCCCTACATCTGATGTTGGAGAACACCACCCTCTGTCACCCTCAGAAGATTTTATTTCATATCCTCAATTAATCCTCAGGATGGCCAAATCACTACAATTAGACATTCAAGAAACACCCACCCAGAAAAAGGACTTAATTTTTGACGATTTAAACCAAGACAAAACCCCTCCATTGAGTTTAAGTTTTATAGCAGCCATGTTTTAACTAATAAAGGACTCATGGGACAAACCCCCATCATCAATTCAAATTCCACGCAGGGTGGAAAATCATTATAGAACTCATGGACCGGACACAGCATTTCTTTAGAAGCAGCTAACAGCAAACTCAATTGCTGTCGAGTCAACTCAATACAGAGCCCGGAACAAATCATCAGTGGCACCAACTAACAAGGAAGGACGCAAAATTGATATCCTAGGTTGAAGGCTTTATTCACTTACCTCCTTTCTAATGAGGGTTGCTAATTATCAAGCAGCCATGGAGGCTTATCAATGCCAATTATGGGATAAAGTCTAGCCCATTCTTTAAATGGCATCAGAAGCCACCAGAACAGAAATAATCAATACCTACATAGAAGCATCAACATTGGCAAAACAAAAAAGAATATCTGCATGACATACAGCTGATGCAGCATCCAAGGCAATGGCTACATCCACCACATTCAGAAAACACACATGGCTCCATTCATCAAACATCCTAAGCGATACTAAAACAAGAGTAGAAGATCTCCCATTCAATACCACCTGCCTCTTCAATTCAAAGACAGATGAACTAATGGAAAACACTCACAAAATAAGGAAGACAGCAAGATCTAACGCACCACAACAACCTTATAGATACCAGAGAACACAATATCAAAAACAACCATACTATCAACATCACCCATATCAACAGCCATTTTGTTCATTCTGACCACAGCCTCATGACAGACCTTACCCAACAGCATCAACATCTACTGCTCAACCCTTTCAGAATCAACAATCACAAAACAGAAGGCAGCCCTTTCGGAAGCAACAAAGAAAGGGTAAGCAATATCCATAACCCTCTACCATCGGTATTCCAAACAAGACTTCACCCCTTTTTACCGGCATGGAGAAAAATCACCAATAACAAATGGGTATTATCCATCATTCAAAATGGTTACTTTATCAAATTCACTACCCTACCCTCAGGCATCATTAGGACTACCCCTTATTCATTGGTTCTTCAGGACGCGGTATCATCACTCCTGCAAAAACAAGTCATACTCATAATCCCTTCATTGTCATCTCATAAGGGATTCTATTCCCGATATTTTACGGTCCCTAAAAAGGATGGAGGACTCGGTCACATATTTGATCTCAGGAACCTTAACACGTTTATTCGACCTCGACAATTCCGTATGTTTACTCTTGACACTATTATTTCCCTTCTCTCATAGGGAGACTGGTTCGTTGTCACCAACTTACAGGATGCCTATTTTCACATATCGACTCACCCACTCCATCAAACATTTTTCCAGATTCGACAGGATTTCATACCAATTTTGCTCTCTCCCTTTTGGATTATCCATGGCACCAAGAACATTCACAAAATGTATGGCACCAATTGCAGCTTATCTTCGACTTCAAGGAGTAGTCATTTCCCCCTATATAAATGATTGGTTGATCGTAGGCTCCTCATACCAAGATGCAAACAGAACTACAGAAATAACCCCAACACCCTACACAGCCTGGGACTCAAGGTAAAAACTACCAAATCTCATCTACAACCAGCACAGACTGCCAATTACATTGGTGCCTACTTCGATCTCTCCAGGCCAGAGCGTTCTTACCTCAAGAAAGGATCACCAAATTAAGACATGCCATTTGATCATTCCGACCTATGACATTAGTATTGGCGCATGAAGCCCAACATTTACTCAGGCTCATGGTATCTACCACAGCTGTCATTTAGCACTCAAGACTCAAAATGAGATCATTACAAGCGTGGTTCCTGTCGTTGTTCGATCCCATAACAGACCAACAGTCAAAACACCTCACTGTTCAGAACTTGCAAGCCAACATACCTGGTGGACATTCCTTCCACATCCAGCAGTAGGCAGACCCTTCAGACCTCTACAGTTATCTATACAAGTAACCACCAATGCCAGCCCTTTGGGATGGGGAGCACACTGTTGAGGACTCAAAATGCATAGCCTGTGGACAAAAAAAAGAACAGTTATTACATATCAATCACCTAGAACTGTTAGTAATCATAAAAGCTTTTTGTGCCTTCTTACCGCTGATCAAAGGACAACACCACAGCTATGTATTACGTGAACGAACAAGGAGGTACACACTCCCTTTCACTTCTATATCTCACCATAGAATTATGGGAATGGTGCCATCTTTCCAGTGGCTATTCACATTTCAACAGAGGGCAATTACATTGCAGATTACTTAAGTCGACTCCCTACATGAACGCACGAATGGACATTAGACAATCATGTCTTCAACATCATTTGCCATAAATGGGGACATCCGACCATCGATCTCTTTGCATCAGAGCATAACACCAAATGCCAGAGGTATTGTTCTCGAGCCGGCATCGACCCCAAATCACTAGGCAATGCAGACCAGCTAACTACTATACCGGTTCCCTTCAATCCCTCTAATTCACAGATCAATCATTCAGATCCATCAATTCCAAGCCAACACTATACTCATAGCACCATGGTGGCCACAGCAACCATGGTTCACCCCCCTGAGGTTGATGTCGACTGACGTATTCCATCTACAGTCGATACCCAACTTCCTGTCTCAGAGCAACGGAGCAATCCTCCATCCCGACATCCAGTCTCTGAAACTGACAGCTTGGTGGATACTCCCACCTTTCGAACCCTCTTAGACCGATCTCGAAAACCATCTGCACAGAAGCTCTATCAAAACAAATTGAAATCTTTCATTTCATTCACTGAATCCCAAAACTTGATTGCAGTACCAGTTTCCCTCAGAACAATACTTACCTTTATTATAAACCTCTTCGATTTAGGACTGTCATACTCAACCTTGAAAGTTTATATATCAGCTATTGTGGCCCATCAACCTTCACATTCCCAATCAGCAAAACCTTTTTCACACCCAACTTTAAAAAGATTCCACAAAGGACTCCAACATATTTGATTTCCGAGATAGCAACCTCTGCCCCAGTGGTCGCTATAGCTGGCCCTAAATTCTCTCACCAAACCACCATTTGAACCAATGGCCACATGTAATATAAATTATTATCCCTAAAAATGGCTTTTCTTCTGGCAATAATGTCTGCCAAGCTTGCCAGTGAGCTAACAGATCAGATCCGCCTTACCTACAGTTTCACCCTGATAAGATCACTCTATATTTTGTGTTTCATTCCTACCCCGAATTGTCTCTGATTTTTTTCATTTGAATCAACCCTTGATTTTGCCAATTCTATTCCCTTCTCCTTCTACATCCATCGAGTGCATGCTCCATATGCTGGACGTCCGAAGGTCTTTAGCCTTTTATACCAACAGGACAAGGGTATTTAGGAAGTCTGCAAGACTATTCCTATGCTTCCAAGGTCCTCACAAGGGCACTCCAGCATCAGCTCAGACCCTCTCTTGTTGGATAATACAGACCATTTCATTGGCATATGAGCTCTCAGGCAAAATACCACCTGAACACCTATGGAAGGAACTATGGAAAGAACTGAGGGAATGTTTGAAGGGCGGATCATGCGCTCCATGCGGGGATGTTTCATTGTCAAATGTTTTTTAATCTCTAGAAACTTCCAAAATGTCCTGCACAGGTGCAGAACAACCCAATTGTGTGAATTCACAGAGTACCACTAGAAGAACCATGGTTACAGGAGGTAACCTCTCTTTTTTCCAGTAGTGATTTATGGAAGTGAGAGATGAACCATAAAGAAGGCTGAAAAATTGATGCTTTCGAATTGTGGTGCTGGAGGAGGCTCTTGAGAGTCCCCTGGACTGCAAGGAGAACAAACCTATCCATTCTAAAGGAAATCAACCCTGAGTGCTCACTGGAAGGACAGATCCTGAAGCTGAGGCGCCAATACTTTGGCCATCTCATGAGAAGAGAAGACTCCTTGGAAAAGACCCTGATGTTGGGAAAGTGTGAAGGCAGGAGGAGAAGGGGATGACAGAGGATGAGATAGGTGGACAGTGTCATGGAAGCTACCAACCTGAATTTGACCCAACTCTGGGAGGCAGTAGAAGATAGGAGGGCCTGGTGTGCTCTGGTCCATGGGGTCATGAAGAGTCAGACACAACTTAACGACTAGACAACAACAACATTTATGAAGCTTATTAAGTACATTGAAATTCTGGACTTGTTTTCTCCAAAATAAGCCACCTTCAGAAAAGCAGCTATATATAGGAGTGCAAATGTATTCCTTTTGTTCTTTAATGTTGCAGTTTAGTCATCACCAAAGAGAACACAATATTTCCCTAGTAACAGCTGTTACAATGGCTATTTGAGGAAATAATGAACAGCACCTATCTTTCATTAATTTGTTCCAATTCTGGTCAGTTTTTCTGGGGACCTACTGTATGTAAAAAGCTTTGCAAAGCAGTCCACAAAATCTAAAAAACAAACTGCTGGATAGCTCAGTGGTTTAAAGGCTGTCAGTTTGATTACCCACTGTGCCTCCCTGACAAGGGCTGAACTTTTTATCTTAAAGATGGATGCTGCTCTACAAATATTAATTGTCCTGTCCATAGGGTTTCCCATTCAACTAATTAAAATCTTGATTTTCTATACCAAAATTTAAGCCAGATGTTTCAAAAATGAAATTTTACAAATGGAATAGGCTGAAATCTTACTTGCTCAAGTCATCAAGTTTCACATCGCTGAACTATTCTGCCCTCTCCTGCCACCACAATGCATCAGGTACGTACGATGGTATCACCTTGCCTGGCTGTAGCAGTTTTTAAAAATTTGAAGCTGACTGCTTTCATTTCCTCTTATTTGTGAAAATCCATAATATGTTTATCTGGGCTTTGTGGCAGCTCAGTAGGGAACATGAAACACCCATGGGCATTGAAAACCTGCTCCAAAATGAGCTTGTAATGGATGTTCAGTGTGGAAATCAATTTTGCCAGCTTTTTGGCCCATAAGGCTTTGTGACTGTAGGGTTTTGTTAACTCCTATCTTGCTCTGGTTTTGATTCATCCTATTTTGTTGTCAGAGATTAGTTTCATTTCTTGCTCTTACGTAGCCTTATTTTACATTGTCCTTCAGATGCAAGGAAGGGGAAGAGAGGGAGGAGGAAAAGGAGAATGTTCATGAAATGATTATGATTTATTTGATGTATGCCATCCTGATCCTTATAAAAGCCCAGGGTGGCTATCAATTCACAAAAAACGGTATGTTGTTACAAATCCCAAAAAGAACCATCTAAAATCATAAATTTGTAGTTTTAACATAAAAGCAATACATGACAAACAGCAGTCAAAGGAAGATGGAGCACTTGTGTATTTCCTGGAAGTCTGAGAAACAGGTATTTTTCAAAACTGCTATCTGAAGGACAGAAATCTGGGGGGGGAACCCAATCTCTGATGAAAGAATTTGGTAATTTGGGTGCCACCACCGAGGAAGCAAGATGTGCTAGCTCAAAAGATTGTAATATCTAGGGCAGCACTAACAGAGATGTGCTGTAATTCTGTTTGAGAGCAGCATCCATCTTTAAGATAAGAAGTGCTCACAACCTCAGCCTCATGTAAGCAACTATGTAAACATCATCTCAGGATCTAGGGAACTTCTCATGTTCAGTGTTCTTTGGAGGGGTAGCAAGAGATATCCAGAAGTTGAATGCTCCAAAATACCTACACATAGAAACACACATACATCTATAGATTCAATACAAATGAAACAGAAGGAATTGGATCCAATAGCAACCAAATGCATTGGTGGAGTTCAAGATAAACTGCACCCACATTCTAAAGACTAATTTTTGTTGTGTCTCCTAATATTCAAATACAGTATCCAACTGCTATATATACTCATTGGTTTTCTTAGTTAGTAATGTTAATAACGTCATGCTGGTTGTAATAAATGGCAGGAGGCCAGCATTTTTGCATTGATGAAGAATGCCAATGAAGTATTATGAAATTCTGGCAGAACATTTTATATCTGCTTTTTATTACAGAGCTTAGAGTTCCCACATAACATTGTGTGAATTCCTTTAAAAAAACAAACAAACACCCTGATATATCAGAATCTCCCAGTGATAGAGTAGTTCCAGTTACTTGTCATACCTGATGAGTTATTTCATCACAGAAACCCATTTGATGGGAGTTAATAACACTCATGCTCTTCCAACCTCTGATAAAACTACTGTCAAATAACTTTTCTATATCTGTGACATGACACCAAGGGAAAGCCACGGATCTGCAGCTGGCCAAAGAGAACAGTGATTGCCTGCATGTTATTAATAGTTGAGGTAATCACAGCAGCCTTGTTAGATATCTGCATTCAACAAGCTTCAGCTTTTTATTTTCGTTATAAAATTGAACCTTTTAATCTTTTGATGGAAAGCAAATCGATAGAATGAATGCCTTAGCATCAATGATGTGATTTATACAGTGTTCTAAAATAAACCTACAATCTGATTAGAGTGCCATATAAAGAAATCCTGCAGCATCACAGCCATGTGGAAGGAACCACCTAGAATGCTGACATTTAACACTAGTTTATGCTGCAGAACTACCTATCTGGATAGATGCCTGGGCTCTGTTCTCTTTGGACGCAGTGTAGGTGTATACATTAGTGCAGGATTATTCCTGGATGTCCAGGTGGCAGGTGTGAATGGAATATTTTGCTTAGCTTAGATTTATTTGTCATGTGCACATTGGATCACCATATCCCAGTTCTCCAAATCTAGGCAGAATAATTTGCATATTATGTCTATCTTTGCATATTAGGGCTATCTAATTTGCATATTATGCAGACTAGATAGTCCTACAGATCCATGAGGATACCATAGGAATTGACTATGAGTGACCAACCGTCCCCTGATTTGCAGAGAAAAAAATGTAAGAAAAAAGTGAGGGCAAGTGGCAGAAAGCACAGGGGGGAAAACACAAGATGTTGTTTCGTTTAGAGATACAGACGGAATATTTTATTATTTTATTATAACTTTTTAATTTTTTGGCTTAATTTTTTTCCACATTTGATCTCTCTCTCTCTCTCTCTCTCTCTCTCTCTCTCTCTCACACACACACACACACACACACACACACACACACTCACACACTCACACACACACACACACACACACACACACCCTCCAGCCATGCTGCTTGCTTCCAAAACCTCATTTAGCTGTGGTTTTGTTTTACTGCTGTGCTATATTGGCATGAGATTCATATCTCAGCCAGAATAGTTAGTGACCATATCGGTTAGGAGATTTTAAGAGATATACTCCAATGAAGTTATTGAAGCACCAGGAGTACAATGATATCAAATGCTGATGCCTATTTCTATGTTAAAATCAATTCATTTAGTAGAAAACACAATAGGACTCATTCATCAGCCAGATTGATATCTGCAGTTTCACTTATTAGTACTTTGTTGCAGCCCTATCTGCAACAAACACTGCCTTGCAGGCTTTGTCCTCCTCTCTTGTATGTTGTATTTCTTGTTGTTATATGCTGTCAAGTAAGAACCAACTTACAGTGACCCTAACAGGACTTTCAAGGTAAGTGAGACATTTAAGGAGTGCTTTTATCAGTTCCGCTCCCCCAATGAGTTTCCATGGGGATTTGAACCCTAGTCTCCAGAGTCCTAGTCTACCCACTGTATTCACTACACTGCACTAGATGCCCTGTGTTTCATATAAGGTTCCAACATAGCTGTGGTTTCAGGTATCCATGGTAGATCATGGAACCATTCTGTTGTAGCTATGGGGGTCCTACTGTATAATTAAATAAACAATTAAAGCGGCCATATCAAGACAAATACAGAATGAGTCTCTTCTCGTTGTATGAAGTTTCTTCCCAGAAAGTTAAGATTTGCAGCAATTATAAGCTAAATAGCAACAAAAAATAACAATATTTTAAAAATTGTACTCCCCATGAGATGGGTGAGGCTTCTCCCCGATGTGGAGTGGGCTCTCTACCTCCCAGAGAGCAATGGTGGGATTCCATACCTGCAGCTCACCTGTGGACTGTGGTGTTGGACTGCCATATATTGGAGTTTTCATACCATCTCCAAGGGCACCCCCATGTAAAGAGTGTTACAGTAACTACTCTTGAGATTACCAATGTATGCGCCAATGTTGTTAGGGATTCCCTGTGCAAACAGGGGTGCAATTGGGTAATCAGTCAAAACTGGAAAAAAAGCAGTTCTGGTCATTGCAGATATTTGCCACCCCATTGAGAGTTTTAGGTGCAGAAGGACAACTAAATTGTGAGCCTGCTCTTTCAAAAGGAGTGTATCCTACTCTAGACAAGGTATCTTCCCTCCAAACTAGGCAGGTGATTTCCCCCCCTCCCTGAAGGATCTCTATCTTGTCTGGATTCAATTTCTTTTTTGTTAAGTTTTTTTTTGTAAATTGTGCAATATCTGCCACTTAGATGTTTAGGTTAATTGTATTCAAAACTTGACTTGCATTGTAAGCTGCTGTAAGCATGCTTTCATATTTGGCAAATAAATAAACTGCTTTTGATGAATTCTTTTTTAAAACCAATGGATTATTGCTCAATTTTAAATTCTTCTTTTTGATCATCAGCCATTTGCTATCAAGAATTGTAATTCCTGGCTCTTAATGAAAAATGAGAATAACAGTTTACAGCATTTCTGAACAAAAATTGCTTATTCTGTAAGCATTAAGGCCATCTGCAGCTGAAATGATTGAAATTATTATTATCATGGACACAAATTTTAAAAAAAAGGAAAAAGAATCACCAGGCAAGATATTCCAAAATATAAAGTAGAGATGCAGTGAGAAAAGAGAGGTGGAAGAAGGCAGAACAGACTTGATCTTAATGTCCTTGGTCTAAGTTTGGCTATCTCAAGTTATGACGGAGGCAGAAGAGTTAGTCAATATTCAAATACAGCTTTGTTAGGTGATACGTTGCTGTTAGGTTGCCACCAGGAAAGGACAAGAGGTGAGGATACTAAACAGAGACCTGGGTAAAAAGATTTTATGTTCAAATATAGCAGAACCCATGGATGACACAATCTTTAGGAACTATATTATTTAACAATACAGAAGGGCTAGCTTATAGCCAGTGAGCTCTCCATGGCAGTCTTAGTTACTATTATGAAATAAGACAAAATGTGGTCTCAGACACTTGGATGCACCTCAGGCTGAGATAATTCCACTACTTAGCTATCATTTGCACGTTCATTACCCAGCTTTTCTGATCTGGGTTCTTTTTCCCTTCTCCATATATGGATAAAATATCATATTTAGGCAGACCAGAAGGTTTCAAAGGAAATGGTCTCTTTTTCGAGTCCATCCTTTCTCTCCCTAATGTCCCATCCTCCCTCTCTTCCCTAATTCTGTTCCTCAGCATTTTCCTGTGAGGAAAATTTGTTCTATTGATTGGCCTGTAGACACGATGCCTATCTTAAAATTCACAAATGAATTCAGCCCACTAATCATCGGAATGTCTGCTGCATTTGAATGTCATTGAAAAATCCTACCGAGATTCAAGAAGCTGGCCCCAATTTCTAGTTGAACTGCAGAAATAAAAGAGCTTCAAATAATAATTGAAGGCTCTGGATGGAAGTCTGTGTGTAATAGGCATCTGCATTGCATTAGCAAGTCCTCCTGCTGAGCGGACTTTGTTCTGAGGAATTGCTCAGCTGAGAGGACAAAGCATCCTGTCTCAACATTTGGTTCTGCTGTGCTCCATACGTTTGTCTTCCAGACACCTATGATAATAAGCATATATTGTTTTGGTGAGTAATCAGTTTCCTCATGGATACTTGCACGAGAGCTTTCAATTTCATTTTCTTCAGCATTGGTAGTTGGAGTGCAGACTTGAATGATGGTTATGTTGACAGGCTTTCAATAGAGTCTGATTGATATTACTCAGTCAGAACTTGCATTAAAGTCCCCACCTGCCTGTACTACATCTTGTCACAGAGCCACTCTATTTCTTTTGCATTTGTCATTTCCAGAATAGAACGCTTTGTAGTTGTTTGACTGAAAATGTCCAGTTGTAGTCCACTTAAGTTCACTGACACCCAGCACTGCAATGCTTATACATTCCATTTCTTGGATCACAATTTCCAGTTTACCTTGTGTGGTAAAGTTTCAGTTTCATTGCTCTTCCCTAGTAACTGGTGTTACATACAGCACTGATGTTACCTGTCTGTCATGGGTTTGGAGGGAAAGTTCCATCCTATGGGGAGTGGAAGGCGGGACATCAGGAGGAGGGGCTGTACTGTATATATATGTGGAGTTTGTGTGGAGAGTTGGGAGAAGCTGGAGGAGAGCTGAGAGAAGAAGCTGGTGTGGGAGTCTGTGTGTCAGTCAGTACCAACCTGATAGGTTCAGGTGTCTGTAGGGTTAGCCAGAACTGATAGGTTCAGGGTCTGTGCTTTAGTTAAATGCGTTCTGTGTGAACCAAACTAGTGTATGTATGATTGAGACTAAGCCACGTTACTGTATCTTATTCATTTGATCATTTTATTTTCCCTGTGTGTTGTTTAAATAAACCTTATTCCTTTATTTGTTAAAAATCCATCCCTGGTCTGTGTGACTTCTTATAGGGAATGGTTGGTGGCAGCTTAGTGAAACTGTGGCATATCCCAGTAGGTCTGGGTTTGTCACATTGATTGGTGTCCAGCGTGTGGGATACGACTGGTCCAGTTGTCCAGTGGTCCAGCAAAGCCTTGGCAAGTGTGCCCAGAGCAAGGGGGGTCTAGTCAGGGACAATCTGAGGGCGCGTAGGTAATCTTCTAGGCGTACCTCACGGGGAGGTGCGCTAGTGGAAGAACGTGCCAACTGGGGAGACTAGATTAGGGAGCTCTGAGGCAACTTGTTTTGGCGGGAAAAAGGCTGAGGCAAAACTGTGTAAAGTAGCAGTGATCTAGCTTGTCTGCTGAGAGGCCTAGCAGAGGGGGGTAGACTCCGGCTGGCAACAGTTGCAAGTTAGTGCTGAAGAACAGCAGCAATCTATAGAAAGCTGGTTCTGAGGCAAAAGAAAAAAAAAGTGGTCGCTTTATTTTGAGGCTTGACTTTTGAAAGCAGCCTGTTCTGGGGGGGGGATTATGCCCTTGACTCGAAGCCAAATGGCAGAAATGGGTGAAGTGAGGGAACCCCAGGTAGACCAAGGTTCTGAGGATGAATTTGGCTCAGTGAAGGATGACAGCACGGGAGAACAGAACCCAGAACTCAGAAAATTGCTCATAGCCCAACAGCATGAACTGAGGGTGAGGGAAATGGAGGAAAAGGAAAGGGAGAGGCAGAGACAATTTGAATTAGAGAGAGAGAAAATGGAAAGAGAAGAAAGAATGGCGTTGGAGAGAGAGAGGATGGCCTTTGAGTTAAGAAAATTGGAAATGATGAACCAGAACAATAATAACAATAGGGATTCTGAGGGAGGTCAATTGTCTAAAACTGACCTGAAGAAATTCCCTGTATACCACAAGGGAGATTGCCCTGAGGTGTTCTTTTCCCTAGTGGAAAGAGCGTTTGTGGACTTCTCAGTAAGGGAAACTGAGAAGATGACCATCATGCGATCTTTAATCAGTGGCAGCCTGGCAGAAGTCTATGCAGAGATGCCAGAGGAACTGATGAAAGATTTTGCAGAGTTTAAAAAACTGGTATTTGCCCGACATGGGATAAATGCGGAACAGCTGAGGCAAAGATTCAGGTCACTCACCAAGAAACCAGAGCAGACTTTTACCCAAGTGGGGGCCCAGCTGGTGAGGCTGCTAGAGAAATGGCTATCTCAGGAGGGGACAGAGACCTACCAGCAGCTCAAAGACCTGATAGCGCTGGAACAGTTTTACTCAGTCCTGCATGGGGAACTGAAGTTCCAGGTGAGGGAAAGGAAACCTAGATCTGTGGCAGAAGCAGCCGAGATCGCAGATTTTATTTATCAAATCAGAAAGCCCTTAGGTGAGGGAAAATCGATGGGTAAACCTAAAGAGACCTACAGCAAGTACTCTCAGGGACCAGGAAGAAACCAGCAAGGGGGAGGGGCCCATGGTGAAGGGAAGCCCTCAGACATGAAACCAAGACCTCAGATTTTGGAGGGAAAACCAAAACAAGATGAGAAAGACTCAAAATACACCAGAAAATGTTATTTCTGTCAAGGAAAGGGCCATTTAATCTCAGAGTGTGAGAAATTAAAGCAGTTAAAAGGAATTGTGCCTCAGGATTCGAGTGGAACCAAGCCAAAAGCTGTGTTCTGTGTCCAGAAAGAGCAAAGCTCCTTGTCACTGAGGGAGCCTGTTGCCATGGCTACTCAATCTGGAACAGTTACATCTGCTGATCAGGCTGAGGAAAATGGTCCTCTTGTGGAGGTCAGGCGCTGCTTACTTGTGAGAACAGATTCACAGTTGTTTGAAACAGCAGGGGTGGACGTAGGAATACTTGACCATCAGTATCGGGGGTTAAGGGATACTTGTTCCCAGGTGACCCTGGGCCATCCAGATATTATTCCTAGGGAGTATATAATCCCAAATGAGAGCATAAAGGTGGCAGGGATTGAGGGGCAGGTGATCTCACTGCCAGTAGCGGAGATACCTGTGAACTTTCAAGGCTGGAGGGGAGTTTGGCGGCTAGCGATTTCATCGACTCTGCCAGCAGCCGTGCTCGTGGGAAATGACCTGGCTGAACATGTGAAACGGGTGCTAGTGATTACACGCTCACAAGCTACCACGGGGACAGTTCAGGGGGGTACTGTCGAGCCCGAGACGGAAGCAGAGGGGAGTTCAGAAGCTGTGGTGGAAACCTTAACCACAGACAGCCGATTTGGCCAAGAGCAAAAGGCAGACGCCACTCTCCGAAAGTGTTTTGAACAGGTGACTGACGCCCAGCTAACACCTGAAACCCCAGTGAGATTTCGAGAGAAAAAGGGGATTTTGTATAGAGAGACCCTGAGGAATATCTCAAAAGGGGGAGATGGGATCAGAAGTCAGCTAGTGGTACCTGAAAAGTATCGCCCCATGATCTTACAAAGGGGGCACTCTGACATGTTTGCTGCGCACTTAGGGGTGAACAAGACACAGCAGAGAATCACACAGAATTTTTACTGGCCTGACATAGGGAAGCAGATCAGGGAGTTCTGTAAAAAATGTGATGTGTGTCAGCAGCAGGGGAATAATCGTGACAGGACCAAAGCAAAGTTGTGCCCTTTGCCTGTGATTGACACTCCGTTCAAATGCATAGGGGTGGATATTGTGGGACCTTTGCCCAAGGCCACAAAGAGGGGGAACAGGTTCATTCTCACCATTGTGGACCATGCCACGAGGTACCCTGAAGCCATACCCTTGACTAACAGTGAAACTAACACAGTGGCAGATGCCTTGGTGGGGTATATGTCCAGGATGGGATTTGCCTCAGAAATAATCACAGATTTGGGAGCATCATTTACATCGAAGCTCATGAAACGGTTATGGCAAATCTGTGGAATTAAACACAAGGAAACCACTGCCTATCACCCTGAAAGTAATGGGTTAACGGAGAAGTTCAATGGGACTCTGATGCGCATGATTAGGGCTTACTTGGCAGAGAATCCAAACAATTGGGACCAGAAGCTGCAATCCCTTTTGTTTGCTTATCGATCAGTGCCACAAGCCAGTACCGGGTTCAGTCCGTTTGAACTGTTGTTTGGGAGGAGGGTGAAAGGGCCCCTTGATTTGATCAAACAAAATTGGGAGCAGATCACCCAGGATGACCCACAAGATGTGGTGACATATATAGACTCTTTAAGGAATGACCTAAAGAGAAACCTGGAGCTAGCAGCAGAGACCCTGCAAGCTCAAAAAGTCAGAAAGAAAGCTTGGGATGACCAGGAAGGCAGGGAGAGGCACTCTAATCCAGGGGAGGAAGTGCTTTGGCCTAGGCTCTGCAAAGAGAACAAACTGCAGCTGGGTAGCCCAGAGATAAAATACTTGGGTCACATAGTAGGGGGAGGAGTGATCAAACCCCTAGAGGCCAAGATAGAAGCAGTTTGTGATTGGCCCAGACCCAACACCAAGAAAAAAGTCAAATCATTTCTTGGGTTGGTGGGCTACTACAGAAAGTTCATCCCGAGGTTTAGCGAGATGGCGACTCCGCTGACCGATCTGACGAGGAAGAAGACTGATGACCGCATCCCGTGGACCAGCGACTGTGAGGAGGTGTTCCGGAGGTTGAAGGAGGCCCTCATCAACTATCCAGTGCTGCGTGCTCCAGACTTCGACCGGGAGTTCATTATCTACACCGATGCGTCTAACAGCGGGGTAGGAGCAGTTCTTTGCCAGGAGGATGAAAATGGTGGCCAGCATCCAGTGTCCTACCTGAGTAGGAAACTCCAGAAAGGTGAGAGACATTTGGCAACCGTGGAAAAGGAGTGCCTGGCCATAGTCTACACGATCCAGAAGGCCAAGCCTTACATCTGGGGAAGACATTTTATTCTGTGCACTGACCATTCACCATTGCAATGGTTAAAGACAATGAAAACCCACAATAGTAAACTTATGAGGTGGGCTTTAAACCTGCAAGACTATGACTTTGAAGTGAAGGTGGTCAGAGGGTCAGTGAACTGTGTTGCTGACGCCTTGTCAAGAAGACCTGAAGAATGAAGACGTCGAAAGAAACATGGACTATGTATATATTTTGATGACAAAAAGTCAAATGTGTCTGTTTATTAAACATGTTGGTTTGTATGAATAAAGGTAACTTGATGTATTGTAAATGGTAAATGTTTAAATGCCTAATTGATATATTTATCCTAGAGTGTAAGTATAAGTAAGTATGATATTGTATGTATAACTGTTTTTGTGTGTTTTAACCAGGTTGTTTTTTGGAGAAAAGCACCTTAGCTTTCCCCCTACAAAACAACTTATAAAGAGGGGAGGTGTTACATACAGCACTGATGTTACCTGTCTGTCATGGGTTGGAGGGAAAGTTCCATCCTATGGGGAGTGGAAGGCGGGACATCAGGAGGAGGGGCTGTACTGTATATATATGTGGAGTTTGTGTGGAGAGTTGGGAGAAGCTGGAGGAGAGCTGAGAGAAGAAGCTGGTGTGGGAGTCTGTGTGTCAGACAGGGTACTACTGTGTGTCAGTCAGTACCAACCTGATAGGTTCAGGTGTCTGTAGGGTTAGCCAGAACTGATAGGTTCAGGGTCTGTGCTTTAGTTAAATGCGTTCTGTGTGAACCAAACTAGTGTATGTATGATTGAGACTAAGCCACGTTACTGTATCTTATTCATTTGATCATTTTATTTTCCCTGTGTGTTGTTTAAATAAACCTTATTCCTTTATTTGTTAAAAATCCATCCCTGGTCTGTGTGACTTCTTATAGGGAATGGTTGGTGGCAGCTTAGTGAAACTGTGGCATATCCCAGTAGGTCTGGGTTTGTCACAACTGGTTGAGTGCTTTCCAACCTAGAAGTCTTATCCTCCAGCCCTACCACTTGTTTCATTTTAGACTGTCTCATTACAAGGTTTTTGTGATAAAGAAAGGTCAGCGGAGGTTTACCACTGCCACCTACTGTGCAGTACTAACAAAATATAGTTTGAGCATCACCATCATAGCCTCTTTTGCCAGTGTCACTTTCAGGTACCACTGATGCTCAGCAGCTGCCTCAAAGAGGATGGATACTAATAAGATCGCCACTTCAGCCCTAGATTTTTCACTACTGGTTTCTTATTAACTGTTTCTTTATCTTCCTCCTGGCTATGAATACCACCTGGCGAAACACCTCATTATTACCTCCTAAGATGTTCTGTTGTAGAAGTGAAAAGAACAAAGTCCCTCAGAAAGTTAAAAAAAAGAAAAGAAATTGTAGTAGACTTCCAGGTGGTTCTGTACTCAGCTCCCACATCCAGGAGGAGGCACAAAACTCCTCTTGCAACTCCAAGTGTGATGCTAAGTGCACACTTAGCACCACACTTTTCACCTCCCAACTTTGTCTTGCTGCCTCTACCACCACTGCGGCCTTCTGCTGCTGCCTCTGTGCCATCACTGCTGGAAGAAGAGAAGTTAGGCTTCCGGAATGGCAGTTTCCATTACACCAGCCTACTGGCCATTCCATTGAAAACAGCAGTGGGGTGGAGGGGCTTCCCTTTAGGCAGCTAGGGTTGTCCTGTCTGTCTATGTGCCTGCCGAACAGCTGTTCATCAAGCCACAGACAGGCAGGGCAAGCCTGGCTACCTGATGAGAATCCCCCCTGCTGTCTTTGCAATGACAATGGGGGCAACTTTCCTTCGGGCAGCCTAGCCTTCCCTCTCTGCCGATGCCCCTGAGGAACCGCTGATCCACAGTGGCATAGGCAGACAGGGCAAGCCCCTAAAATGGATATATTCATCCCTTCATATTTGTCAGAGTCTCTGGAACTGATGGATACAAAAGGACAAATATCCAATGAATCGGTGATATTGAGCAAATATCACAATTTGTTTTGTAATCGTCCCCATGTCTACCCTAGACCATCAGAAAGACAAACGAGTGAGTTTGAACTCAAGCCTGAACTATCTCTGGAGGCAAAAATAATGAAACTGAAAATAATAGAAGTTATTCTGAGAGTTCTTCAGCTAGTTCTTTAAATACTCTTGGATGCAGATCATGTGGCCTTGGAGATTGGACTCTTTCAAAGTAACAAAGTATTCCTTGGCAATTGTCCCCTCACTTGTACTTCATGTTTGCCTGGAAAGTCATAGACTGTATTTTGGGAAAATACTGAGTTAAAGTAAGAATTGTGCACTTCTGCCTTTTCTTTGTCATCTGTTATCATTTTCCCCTCCTCATTGAGTAGTTGAGCCACTGTTTGTTTTCTCTGACTCTTACTATGCATGTACCTGAAAAATGCACTTTTTTGCTGCTTTTTGCTTTAGCTTTTGCTAATCTCATCTCATTCCCAAGTTTTACCTTCCTAATACCATCCCTGCAGTTCTTTGCTGCTTGTCTGTATTCTTCCTTTGGGAAAATTCTGGAGCAGATTATAAAGCAGTCATTCTGCAGGCACCTTGAAAACAATGCAGCCAACATGAATTTGTCAAGAACAAATCCTGCCAGACTAATCTGATCTCATTTTCTGATTGAGTAACCTCCCTAGCAGATGGTGGGAATGCTGCAGATGTAATATACCTTGACTTCAACAAAGCCTTCGGCAATGGAACCAATTACCTTGAGAGGTGGTCAGTGTTCCAACACTTAAAGCATTTGAGAGAAATTTAGACAACCACTGGCAGATATCCTTTGATTTATATTCCTGCACAGAGCATGTTAATCTTAACCATCCCTAACTCCCTATCTCAACCCTATCTCAAAGCCCTATCTGGCCCTATCTGGCCCTATCTGAATCTCTCACACCATTCACTCCCCTTATAAACAACAGCTCCACCCCTTATGTCCCACCCTCCGTCACGCCATTGGTAGATGACACACAGCTTCAGCAGTGACGGGCAGGTGATGTCATAGCTGTATGTAACAGGCACTCCTTTTGGAAAACATTCATGGATATATTAATCACAACTTTACTGTGTCACGGTGCCTGGGATCAGCAGATTCAAGAGAGTTTGTTTTTCTTATTCCTTTATACCCATCTGTCATGTAATAATTCTTCCTCTGAAAAGGGAATTGCCTTTCTTAGAAATCTTCTCCTCTGTTTCCTGCTATATTCTTCTTTCTTCTCTGTCCTCCTCTGGACCCAAGTCTGCAGGAATTAGAGGGAAAGCCACCTGTGCCCTCACTTATGTATACTCTCCCTCTATATTCAGGAGGGGGACAGTGGGGCAGTGGAGGAAAGACTTCCAAGCAGCCATCACCAAGTGGGGGAGGAGCACGTGGTGGCAGTAATAGCCAGAACATCATGCGCGTACACACACACACACACACACAAGGAAAGAGAACAGGAGATAGCATTGCTATGGCTGCTGTCGCTGTGCATCTAATGAGGCTGTTTTGGTAGCAACAGCCACCAAAGGCAAAAGGAAGTAGAGGTGAATGTAGCGGCAACAATAATCTCTGCCTCATCATAATCAGAGATGGGATTTACACAGATCGGTGGCAATCCTTGATAACAGTGTAGGCCCTGCCTGCAAAGGGGAGGGGAGTGGCAAATTTGTCTCTAAGAGATCCTCATTGCCTAAAATGAGCACTTCAATGAAAATAATAGCAGGGCCAGACCAGAGCAGAATAGCAGGTTCCTGTCTTTGGAGGCAGTGGAAGATAGGAGGGCCTGGCGTGCTCTGGTCCATGGGGTCACAAAGAGTCAGAAATGACTAAATGACGACGTCTTTGGATACTCTGAAACAATGCTTCCATAAATCAGTCACTTGTAAGAATCAGGCAGCCAACAGGCAGCTAGCCCTCGCGTCAGCAGTGGTGCAGAGAAACCCTATTCACTGAGCAGAGAAACCCCATTTACTGAGCATCCCATGATGCTTCAATGTCTTCCCTCCGTTGAGCCTAGATGCTGCATTTTGTAGTCACAAGGAGACAAACAACAGCCAACACAATAGGCTATATGTCTTAACTTCTTGTGTCGTCCTCTAATTTTTGACAAAGAATCCTGGAGGACTTGAAAGATTGTAGCTGTCACTTTTGTAACAGTTTAATGATTCTAATTAAGGTTTATTTTCCTCTTTCTTGACATCTTAACTTCTTGCCTTCAATTTTCCAGGAATCTTTCTTTTAATGTCCATCACAAGTGTCTACATCTGATGTGCTTTCATGGCAAAACCAATATGGTGTGCTGCAAAACAGCTTTGAAATTATAGCATTTAACATCTCATATTTAACAAGATAATCTTGGATACTTGTGCCTGGAGTGAATTTTCACAGAAGTCATTTCTCAGATAAACGAGACACTCTTATTCTCTGTTCAGCCATGAATCCCAAATAATTTAGTGGGACTTAATTTCAAGCAAACCTTTTGTGAGAATAAGAGCCCCCGAACACTTTCAGCCTTCTGGGAAATTTTTGAATGAATCAGTCTTTTCTCTTCTGTACCCAGAAATTTCAATGCATTGCCTGAATATCTGCTCAGGAATACTTATTATGTGTACCTTTGAAATGATAATGGAAACATTCATCCTTCAACAGCTCAAGCACAGGCTCGTCCAAAATCTATCTCCCATTTACATTTCCGTCTGCCAAAGTCTTTTTTTGCTTACAACTTCATGTATTTCTACCCAGTCAAGCCAAGAAAAGATAATGGCTTCGATAAAAACAAGCAAGCAAACAAAGATCAAAATCCACAAACAGAATTTTACTTGTAGAATCCCTTCTCTCTGCTATAGTCAAGAAGTTACTCTTTCTGATTGGATGCAGGCATAGGTTGTAGTATGAGAGAAAGTACAGGTGCTCAATAGGAGTGTAGTAAAATCAACAAAGAGTGTCGGGGAACTTAAAAAGCAATATGTTTTATATAACACAAATTTTCCTTGCCTGGTCTATAACTAATTTCTTCAGCCAAATTTGCAACAATAGGCTACAGATTAGCACACTGCCCCTCTGGAAATTTCTGCAGTAAAATTAGTTCAACAACATAGCAATTCTAACACCTAGGATAAATAAGCATGAGTGGGAAAGGAGGAGAATGTGGTATCTCTACTCTCAAAGAAAGAGATATGTTATGCTTTCACACACACACACACACACACACACACACACACACACACACACACACACACACACACACACACACACACACACACACACACACACACACACACACACACACACACCTTGAAGATTCTGAGGTTTCCTTCAGCTCCATTTTGTCATGAGGAAACTGTTGGGAGCCAAGGAATGCATGTGCATCTTTAATTTCTAAAAATCAGGATGATTTAAACATCAACAGTGTTTTTGTGAAAATAAAGTCATCCCCCCATACTGTGCCCACCCCTTCAATGGCTTCTTCATGACAAAAGAGGCCTTATTTGGGACCTTTGCATGAGAAATATCACCCAAACATGAAGCAGAGCTGTTTTTTTAAGAAGTGTGAATGGTAGTGAGCACAAGAGGGTATCCTGCAGACCACCTTGACTTCTGACATTAGTGTTGTCAACATTCAGGCTGCCCTTTGCTATGTAAAGCTTGGCATCCTTTTTCCTGCTCGCAATGCAAGCATGACATTGTGCAGCAATCAAGCAATATGATTGAGTCAATCATATTGTGCTTTGAATCAGGTACAGAGGCACAATATCTCTCATTCATGAACCAGAGGTTGCTTCCCCCTTTTTTTTTAAAGAATTGAATGTCCTGTTTTTTTAAAACAGAAATTTAAATATACATACACTACACACAAATTTCAACAGAAACTTCCTTCATCTAGAATTACCCAGTGTTAGAGAATCCCAGGAAATAAGGACATGATCTGTACTCAAGTTGCTGATGCTGGGAGTGGAGCAGAACTAAGAACAGCTGGGATATGGATGCTGTCCTTCTGTGTTAATATATTTTGAAGGGCTGTTTTGGATTTAATTAAATGGTGAACTATGGTGTGAGGGAGTGCAACACATACAAGGGAGAAACATATGCATCCTTTAATTTTCAGGTAAACTAATGTTGCCATTGGTTTATGCTCTATGAACATGTTATGTGCATGTTTTCTGAAAGATGTCCTCTTGCCTTTTGAAGTAAAAAAAGGGGGTGGGATTAGACTTAGCAAAGATTGTCACTGGAAACTAAGGTCAGAATAATGCATATTGTGTAAAAGAAAGACAACAAAGAAAGACAAAGACAGAAATAAAATCGTTTGAAATGTGGTATTTGAGGAAAGCCACAGATATCCAGAAATGCAGAAAAGTGGGTGCTTAATCAAGCAAAGCCAGAACTCTCACTAGAGCAAAAATGATCCAATTGAGGCTACCATACCATGCACATATAATCAAAATATAAAGCTGACCAAAACTGACAATATTGCTGAGAAAAGTGCGGGGTGGGGCAGTAGGAAGAGAAGACCTAACAGAAGACACTATTTGCAAAATCTCATTAGAGTTGTTAATGAAGTCAGTGGCTCATACAGTCACTACGCATCAGACTTGATGACACATAATTAGAGATGGGGGATTTGTATTCATATATGACTATGAATACCCCTGCTCAGGCAGCAATAATAAGGGTCCACTCACAATTCTGCCACTGCTGTGACCTCCGTGGAGCCTTCCAATGGCTCCAGAAATCGTGATCTGTGAACCACTCTTCAACCTGGCAGAGAGGCTTGTCGTCCCACCTCCTTACAGGGGTGGTGAGCCGATCGCAATCTCTGGAGCCATTGGAAGGCTCCGCGGAGGTTGTGGCAGCAGCAGAATTGTGAGTGGACCACCTGGCTTTGGAATTCTTTTCTTTAGTAGCAAAGAATTGTATAATGACAAGACAGGTGGAATGGCTGAGGATACCTTTGGAAGCATAAATCCTTGCCTAGGAAGAAGTTAAAAATGCAATTGGGTCTTGACTGACAGATTTCAAAGTTCAAATTTCCCCAGACCTGGAGTTTAATTCCCCTTTGAAAACCTGTGTCAGGAATTGGATTTCAGAAATCATGAGATTTTTTTACTGAAAATATTCAGGGCTGGGACAAACACAACTCTTCTGTGCTTTTTTAATGCAGAAATACTTTGAATATGTCTTACAGAATTGTATGCTAATTCCCTGAAGATGCCTGGCAAAATATCCCCTTTTCTGGAGGATTGTCACTGCATTAAAGCAAACCGGGATTTTTGATTCTTTACAAAATAGCTTTGAACTATTGTTGACCTGCAATTCTTCCTCACTCAAATGGTATTGTATCACCAACCTGACAAGCATATGCCACACATGTTCAGTTTGTAACAAAGTGTCTGTTTGTACAATTTAAATGGTTGCTTTTGAGTATCAATATTTCGGCCCCAGCAGTCTGGATTCTTAAAAAAAATGGGGTGGTGTCAACCATTCCCTTTTAAGATAAGCAAGCTTGTTATTTTCAATTTATATGAGTATTTTAAATCTGAGGACATTTATGGTTGCCTATTTCTGAACACTGAGGCCAAACTGTTTTACTTTCAAAAAATTATACCTCAAAACTCTTTTGTCCATACTTCCCCAAATAAGGCACAGAGGAAGAGCAGACTGTCTGCTATGTATGTGCCAAATTTGGTGCTGATCTGAAGCCCATTTTCAAAGTTATATTTTTGTTTGTCTGACCCCATTTTTAGAATCACTTTATATGATGTTGACTTGCTCTGCTGCACAGTAGAATAGATGCAATATCATGCAGCTATAATATAACAACATCTTTGAGTATTTTTAAATGTCTCTGTCTTAGTCCTTCAATGATTACTTGAATATTTACTTTTTCCTAACTGAGAAGTTGCAAATTGCTATACATTTAGCAATATTGTTTGCACCCGAAGTGACTTAATTCCCACAATTTATTTTAGTGTCTGAAATTACCCAGGCTATCCATTCCCATTTCTTATGCTGCCCTTTTGAAGATGTTCCATCACTGTCAACAATGTTTCAAAGCTTCAGTTAAATGTAATTTTCTTTTACATTGTTAAAGGCATGTACAAACATAAATATACATATCATTTTTTTCCTATCACAAGAGGATTCATATATTCATATCTTATATCCACTAAGTCAAATAAAATGTTCATTATAAAAGCCAGTCCAGAAAGAAGAATAGGTTAAAGAACTATGAGGGATAAACTGGCTGATGCAGAAGATTAGGTTACATTGAATGGTGTCTTTCCATTCAGGAAAGATTGTGTGATGCCGTCAAGGGTTCCATAAAGGAAATGTGCAGATGCTGTTTGCTAGTTTTCCATTTTCTCTGCAACTGTGTGTATTTCTAATTTTTCCCCCAGCATGTGAGGGACCCTCTGGATCAATCTAAGTAGTGAAACCACTACAGAGGAAAGGGGGAATTTGCAAAAAGCACCTCTCCACCCTCATAACTGGTAAACTCCACTGGACTAGATAGTCTTCCATGAGCACAATTCAGTTGATTAATATAGTGCAATCTTAACAATCAATATCAGTTCAGCCGAAAACCTTCCAGATTGGGCACAGTTCTCTCAATCTAATTTGGAAACCAATTCATGGCTTAGATTGTATCCTGATTTGGTCTGGATTTGATTTGTGTCCTGGTTTTGAGTCAGTTTGTAAGCTTCCAATTTACTTGCATTAGAAAACTCAAATGATAGTTTTTCTGCATTTGTCCTGATGTACACAAGTCAAGAAACCCTAAAGAGGGAAGTAAATCTGATAAAATTTCAGGCAGACATCTTCGGAGACTTGCAAACTAGACATTTTTAAAATTCACTTTTAAAGCAAGCGGAGGAGAGGCTAACATAATTGGTGGCTCATTGGACTGGATCTGTGCTCTGGAGACAAACTGATTTATCAATTCACCTTGCTTTGCTCCAGAACTGAATTGGGCCATTCTGCTTCAATATAGGAGTAGGGTGGCTCAGGGCTCTCTTGAAGTCCGAACAACTGAGTGGGTGAATGACAGGGACTTCACCCTTGGGAGGTCAGGTGGAATGGGAAGTGGCTGGAGTCCATCAGTATTTTCTACCCCATTTCCTTGGTGTAGTAAAATCTAGTTCAGGCAGCCTTTATTTACATCAAAATAATTGACAATGTGTTTATAGAACAGAATCCAACAAGATCTACTAGTGGGCTTTCCCCCCAGCATACAAAGGTCAGGTTGCAGACTGAATTACTTTGAAAAAAGAACAGACATTTTCTTTCTGATAATCTGACATTTCCTCTTCCATGTAATAGTAATTTGAGTTATTGGGCAACAGTTTTGCTTTTCCCTTTCTTTTTGTGTTGCGAACACAGCTAGTGTCTGCCGTTATCTATTAGTGGATCGTAGGTCAGCAGGTGGCCAACAGGTCAAAGTCTGCCTCACACCAAGGACACCATTGCCAGAGACCTTGCTGCTTTTTCAGTATTTCTGAAGCAGGCTATCCCAGGAGATGAGGTGAGAGCATCCTTTTAGAACAGAGATACAAGTTTTTTGTTTAAAATTAAATACACATTTGTTTCTGTTGTTGTTTACATTTACATCCCACCTTTTCTTTAGTGAGCACAAGGTGGCATACTTGACTTTCCTCCTCTCTGCTTTATCCTCCCAATAACCCTGCGTGATAATTCCCACTGGGTCTTTGAGTGTCTGAGGCTGACACAATTTGTTTCATGTTGGAACAAGAATTTGAACCAAGCTCCCATGAGTCATAGTCCAACTTGTTGCAAACATTTCTAGCTGTGCAGCAAAAGTGCAGAAAGTTACAGGGCAGAATTAGCTTCAAGTCTCCCCGGAGTAGACAACTCCTTATTATCTCATTGACAGTCACTTACAGTCCAAATAATTCACT
Organism: Pogona vitticeps; assembly: GCF_051106095.1. Lineage (NCBI taxonomy): Eukaryota > Metazoa > Chordata > Lepidosauria > Squamata > Agamidae > Pogona > Pogona vitticeps. The sequence continues at coordinate 92,815,128 of NC_135784.1, forward strand.
TTGCGACATTGATAAGAGAAAGAATTAAAAAGTTTGTTTGTTGTAGGTTTTCCAAGCTGTTTGGCCATGTTAAGTTTTTTCTTCCTAACGTTTCATCGGTCTCTGTGGCCGGCATCTTCAGAGGACAAGAGTCAGAACTCTCTCTGTGCTCTGGTGCAGTTTGTGGGATAGTTATTTATAGCTGTGGGATCAGCTTTTTTGTCCTTTTCAGGAGATCGGGTGATTATGGTGATCAGAGGGGGCTTTTTTGCTGTGGGTGTATTGTTGTGATAAGAGGGAGAGATGATCTGTCACTGTGATTGATGGGTGTTGTTAGCTGGTCTTTTGTATGCAGTGAGTTCACTGGTAGAGTTCACTGAATTTTTGCAGGCTGTATTTTTCAGTGCTGGGAGCCAGGCTTTGTTGAGTTCTAGACTCTTCTTTTTTTTGTTGAAACTCTGCTCGTGTCTGAGGATTTCAATGGCTTCCCTGTGCGGTCTAACAAAATGATTGCTGGTATTGTCCAGTACTTCTGTGTTTTGAAATAGAATTTCAAGTCCAGCTTGTTTCAGGGCATGTTCAGCTACTGCCGATTTTTGGTTGTTTTAGTCTGCAGTGTCTCTCATGTTCTTTGATGTTCTTTGTTGTAGATGCTGCATTTTGTGGTTCCAATATATACTTGGCCACAACTGCAAGGTATCCGGTATACCTTTTGTCCTCTGCTGACCATAACATTTGTTGTATTTTTGTGGTGGGCCTGAATACTGTTTGTAGGTTGCATTTTTCCAAAGGTTCCCCATGCAGTCCGTGACCCCTTTGATGTATGGCAGAAATACTTTATTTGTGGGTGGCTGTTTTTCCTCTTCAGGTTGGGGTTGTTTTCTTGGATTGATGATTCTTGTGATTTCATTCTTAGAATAGTCATTTGCCTGTAGCACCCAATTCAGATGATTGAGTTAGGTGCTGAGAAATTGAGCTTCACAGGTCTAACAATATTTTGATTATGCCTTTTTTTTGTCATGGGTGGTGGTTGTTGTATAGGTACCGGTCTGTGTGGGTGGGTTTTCTGTAGACCTTGTGTCCCAATAGGAGGTCAGGTTTGCGTATGACCATGACATCTAAGAAAGGAACTTGGCACTCTATTTCTTTTTCCATGGTGAATTGTATAGTAGGGTGGATGCTACTGAGATGATTTAGAGATTCTTCCAGTTTTTCTTCACTGTGGTTCCAAATTGCGAAGGTGTCATCCACTTATCAGAACCAGGCTGTGGGTGTGAAGGGTACTGAAGGCAGGGCATGTTTTTCAAAATGTTCCATGTAGACGTTTGCTGTACCTGGGCTGGGGGGGCTCCCCATGGCCACTCCATCTGTCTGTTCATAGAACTCATTATCCCACTCAAAGCAGCTAGTCATTAGGCAGTGTTGGAAAAAGGCCTTGATGTCTTCGGGAAAAATCGGCTGGATGAGTGTCAGAGTGTCTTTTATTGGTACCTTGGTGAATAGGGATACTATGTCAAAGCTGATAAGTCTGTTCCTGGGGTTGAATTTTAGGGTGCTGATCTTGTTTATGAAATATCCTGAATTTTGATGTAGAATTAGGTTTGTCCAATGTGGGTCTGTAGGAGGGTGGCTAGGTATTTTGCTAATTCATATGTCGGGGAGCCAATGGCCCTGAGTGGGATTGTGTCTTGGCCACCACCATTGCCCTGGTGCTGGCCAAGACCACCAAAGCCTTTGAGAATACAATAAAAAGGTTTCATTTGCTCACAATTCTGAATAGACCAGAAACAGCATATTGTACTTAAAATAGCAAGCCACCGTAGATTCACAGCCTGCTTCCAGTAGACTCTTGCAGACTACAGTGGTGCCTCGCATAGCGATCACTCCGCATAGCGAAGAAATGGCCCCTATGGGGAAAATTCGCTTTGCGATGATCACAGGGAAGTGATCATCGCAAAGCCCCCATTTTTGGCCAGCTGATCGGTGGGGCTTTGCGATAATCGCTTCCCCGCGATCATCGCAAAGCCCCACTGAGCAGCTGTGCTTCAGCTCTCTCTCTCCACCCCTCACAGCTCCAGCCTCAGCAGGGAGACTGAGGCACCGCCGCTGCCACCCTGGCCGAGAAAGGCCCTCTGCACTTGCAGCAACCTTAAGCCCACGCTTAAGGTTGCTGCAGGCACAGAGGGTCTTTCTCGGCCAGGGTGGCGGCGGCAGTGCCTCAGTCTCCCTGCCGAGGCTGTCAGTCTCCCTGCTGAGGCTGGAGCTGTGAGGGGTGGAGAAAGAGAGAGACGAAGCACAGCTGATTGGCGGGGCTTTGCGATGATCCCTTCCCCGCGATCATTGCAAAGCCCTGCCGATCAGCTGGTCAAAAATGGGGACTTTGCTATGATCGCTTCCCCATGATCATTGCAAAGCCCCCATTTTCGCACAGCTGATCGCCGGTTCCAAAATGGTGGCCGCTGTTTTGCCTCGCTTTAGAGGCACCAAAATGGCTGCCGCTATAGAGGAGTTTCGCTTAAGGTTACGTTCTAAGCCCATAGGAACGCATTAAACACGTTTTAATACGTTCCTATGGGCTTTTTAAAATCGCTTAGCAATTAAATCACTTAGTGACGTTTTTCCTGGAACGGATTACAGCTGAGGCACCACTGTAAATTTTAACAGCAAAAACAGTTCTAACTGTATTCTAAGAGCATAACTGCATGCTGCCAGCAGATTAAAAGGGAGTGAAAAAGATACTTAAGCAGAAAGTATCTTGTGTGTTAAAAAAATTAGTCAGGGAAGGAACAATTGGTTACTGCTGGATTGATTGACAGTCACCCCAGCCCAGAAAGGTCCCTGCCAGCCAAACCTACTGAAGGCAGCATGTGAGGCTGAAATAACTCCAAAACAACTCTCTTACCTCTACACATATGTAACTTTCTGGAAGCAGTTTTCTTCCAGATAGCATGTCTGTTTAAGGCAGGGGTCTCAAACATGCGGCCCGGGGGCCATTTGTGGCCCCCCAGATGATAGTTTGTGGCCCTCGCCTAGCTTGTCTCCCCAAAGTGCCCTCACATCCTCTGCTGTCAAGAGTAAAAAAAAAAAGCCTTGCCTCGCTCACCCGCTCTCTCCCAAGACAGCACCTCTTGCACCCTCCATCCAGAACTGCAGCCTGCCAACCAACCCACCTGTCTGTCGGCTAAGGAAACTCCTGGGCAGCTTCCTCGGGCTCTTGCTCCACTTGGCGGAAAATCTGATGCGGCCCAGCCTCACCCAGACTCTGCCTCTAGTGGCCCCCAGGTAAATTGAGTTTAAAACCCCTGGTTTAAGGCCTTTGCCATGGCCTACAGCTTATGGCATCAAGAGCCAGAGATGCTGTCAGGTTGGCTGACCAAATGGGGGAAGAAGCAGAGAGGGTGGCTTTCAAAGGCAAACACCTCTTTCGCCTCAGTGGTGGTTTGTATTTTCGCAGTTCAACTTGCTTTTCCCAAGGTCATCGGCAAAAGAATTTTTTTAAAAAAATGAATTCCAGAGCTTAGCAAAGTTCATTATTTTACAATACAAAAAAGGCAGCAGGAGCAGTCATTGTTCCGATAGGGGAAATTCTAAGAGTTTTAATCCAAAACAACAGCTTTTTTCAAGGTCAGGAACATTTTTTTCTGAGAAGGTTTACTGTCTGTTAATTAAAAATTATGTTCAGCCACACTTGAAGACAGAAATTATCCCTGAGTATATATTTTAAAAAGCCATACAAAATGGGGGGGGGGGGGGACAATGAAAATAAGAGTATACAAGTAAAACCAGCAGCCATCAGTATGACATTTATGTATTTGCCTTTTTGCTTCACAACCTTCTCATCCCATAATTCTTGCCATTTTTCACTTGTGGTATTAAAAAAATACTTTTGTCTAGCTGAAGCAGACAGGTTTGATCTAGTTTGAATGTACCACTGATCTTGAAGTTGTCCTTCATCTGCACATTTATACGTGTTTACGAAGAGCTCAAGAGGGCAGTTCTTAAGCCATTTTAGCCTTGTACATGAAAAAAAAAATCTCTTTATGAACCCATTATGTCTTACCAAGCACTTTGTGATTATCTGGTTCCTGCAGAGCTCTGATTCAGCCATGAACTAAAATTCTGTTGTCCAGACTCCCAAAGAAAAATGATTCATCAGAACTTCTCTGCAAGTCCACTTAAGCCATTTTGCAGCTGCAATCCCACACAGAAGGCCTTGAAATCCCTTACTCTCCCAGCCCGGAAAAAAGAGGCAAGACACAGGTTGTTGGGTTAAAACTTGGGCCACAACTTTATTGACTATTTAAAGTATTAGCCCCCAAACTACAAGGGGGGCTAACGTACTGTGTTATTCTTCAATGTCTGGATTTGCCTAGACCTCCAGACAATTCATAGATCAGGATGAGCTCCTATTTCTGAACCCTGCTGTCCCTTGTACAGCACGTCTTCAGGTGCTCTGTGACAAGGGTACCCTTCCCCCACCGTCTCAGCCCACCGAGCCTTGTGACTAAGTGGGCTGCTGGCTGGGACATCCCCCCATGTAAAACCACCTCTCATCTGATAGCTGATTGGCTCCAACTGACAGAGAGATGGCATAAGTTTTGCACCACGTGTGAACCCTGAACTCACACCAACTTCTGTCTTCTCACTAACCGCCAGGGCCTGGGTCTATTTATATGCCCCAAGCCCACCACGCAAGCTGAAGATTTTGGCTCTAAATCTCCCTTATAGGTCCCTCAGAAAAAGGCCCATACCAAATAATGACAAGTGAACATCACTTCTGTACAATTCGGGTTGGTGACTCCTTGTGTCAGGATGCTTTATCACTGACCCAAGTCCTGACCTCATTGCTCAGCCAATTTTGTGATTTACGCCACACCCTGTGTGGTCAATCTGTTGAGGATCAGAGTAGCTCCCCATACAAGCCTTGGAGTAATAATGGACCACATCAACTTCATTGAAGGAAACATATCCTTCAATGTTTGCAGATCCTGGATCACTTGTAAAATAAATGACTTGCCTGTCCTCAATGTCAAGTCATTACCTCCCAAGTGAACCACAAATATGTCAGGGGGCATGTTATTAATACTCAGGAGGGCTCACTCTAAGAGCTCAGGCCACAGCATACCCCTCTCTCCCTTCCATTCCACAGTAGCCAAGGCTCCCAAACCTAAACACCTACCCCAACCTGTCCACAAAGCATGCTTCACTGCACAGTGTACATGACTATGACCATACACGACCACATGCGCCCGGGTGGAAGCTGTCTTGCATCTTGAAAGAGCAAAAATAAAGTCACATCTATTGCGGGAGGGAATGAACATAAGTCTTGAACCTATGTGTCTTGAACTCCTAAATGGGTTAGGACCTCGATACCTAGCAGAATGCCTTCTCCCACCTAGATCTACTCGAGTCACTCGCTATAGCCAGGAAAGACGGTTGAGGGGCCTAATGCCGAGAGAGGCCCAGAAAGAAAGAACAAGAAACTGGGCCTTCTCAGCAGTGGCCCCTCAGCTTTGGAACAGCTTGCCATCAGAGATCTGCCTGGCACCCTCACTAGGTGTTTTTAAGAGCCAATTAAAGGCTTGGCTCTTTAGGCAGGCCTTCCCGCCTGTCAATATTTGACTCTTATTTTTACTTAGTCTTTTGTTCTATTTTCCATACTAACACTGTTGATTTAATTCATGGTTTTAATTGTTTTATGAATAATTTTGTGAGCCGCCCTGAGTAGACATAGTCTAGAAGGGCAGGATAAAAATCAAACAATCAAACAAACAAACAAACAACAAAGAAACAAATAAATACATAAATAAATAAATGTGATGACCACCTCCCCATTTTCTTTATTTGATCCTCACCATAGCCCAATAAGAAGCTGACGGTATATACCAAGATCCAGATCTATAAAGCATGTGTCCTGAGCACACTCTTGTACTCCACTGAATCCTGGATCCTTTGTGCATGGCAGGAGAGGAATCTGAACACATTCCATATGCATTATCTCCAATGCATTTTTGGTATCACCTGGCAGGAGAAAGTTCCAAATAGAGTAGCCCTAGAATGATCTGGAATTTTTCTGCCATACATCAAAGGGGTAATGGACCGCATGGGGAAACTTTTGAAAAAATAAAACCTACAAACAGTATTCAAGCCCACCACAAAAATATAACAAATGTTATGGTCAGCAAAAGACAGAAGGGACCCCCTCACCACTGCAGGAGTATACCGGATACCTTACAGTTGTGGTCAGGTATATATTGGAACCACAAAATGAAGTATCCACACCAGAATCAAGGAACATGAGAGACACTGCAGACTAAAACAACCGGAAAAATTGGCAGTAGCTAAACATGCCCTAAAACAAGCTGGACATGAAATTTGATTTCAAAATACTGAAATACTGGATAACACCAGCAATCATTATGTTAGACTGCACAGGGAAGCCATTGAAATCCACAAGCATCAGCAGAGGTTCAATAAAAAAGAAGAAAGTTTAAAACTGAATAAAGCTTGGCTCCCAGCACTGAAAAATACAGCCTGCAAAAGGTCACGAAGTCTACCCAGCCACAAGAACTGGTGATCACTACACACAAAAGTCCAGCTAATGACACCCATCAAGCACAGTGACAGATAATCTCTCCTCCTTATCACAACAATAGACCCACAACAAAAACACACTGATTACCATTATCACTCATCTCCTGAATAGGACAAAAGCTGAACCCACAGCTATAAATACTCAACTCTCCAACTAACTGCACCAGACCACAGCGTGCTACTTCTGTCCTCTGAAGATGCTGGCCACAGAGACTGGCGAATAATTAGGAAGAACAACCTTCAGAACATGGCCAATGAACCTGAAAACCCCCAACAACCATTAGTTCCCGGCCGTGAAAGCCTTTGTAAATACAAGCTCTCTCTCTCTCTCTCTCTCTCTCTTGCAACTAATCAATAGCCCCACAAGGGGAACTGTACCAGGGGAAATTGATGAAGCCGATCCTCTCTTTACATACATACATACATACATACATACATACATACATACATACATACATACATACATACATACATACATACATACACACACAATCCTGGAATGGCACTTTTCTGGACCTGCTACCATATCACTGATTTTGCCTTCCAGGGGCTCCCGAGAATGTGAATCAGATTTAAAACAAGATGTGTGCTCTCTGTGCAACTTGTTTTAAAGCAAAACTTCAGAAGGGAGGATTCTGATATATTGATGAATAAACAATATTTACTGTTGAATTGCTGCTGGAAATTCAGCAGCATGGCAGCAAAATCAGTTAGGATAATGGCTGTGGGGATGGAGGTATGTTTGTATGTGCACACATTTATGAAAAACTGGTTAAGGTGATGCATGGTGGCCTGTAGTTGGGTCATGTTCTGCACATCTCTGGTTTAGCCAGTAGCGGCACTCCCTTCATTACATTCCAATATTTCTGATAAGGAAACACAAACCTGAGCATTCTTAAACAGCCCTTGACTGTCCTCTTGAAAAGGGTTAGAGAGTGTTTTGACTAGTTTGTTTGAAGAAGAGGATGCAGGCTGACCTGAGGTAAAGGGTGCTTATTTATTTAAAAGTTGGGCTTGGCTTTCCTGCACACTTCTCTTTAAATCACTGTTATTTTCTCCTTTGAGATCTTGGCCTGTGCTTAACACATCTCTGATCATTCCTTATTTTTCTGCTGCTGCTTGGAAAGGTTCTAAGCACCTCATGATCACTTCAATTTTATATTTCACTTATTTTCTCCTATGCTTCCAGTAAATTGAGGTGCAGTTAAGCTGTACTACATAGAAAGCTTTCAAAAGAGCAAACAGCAAATCTCTCAGTTGCTTCCCGACTCGATTTTTTAAAAGTTTCTCAGCACGAATGAATTATTATGCAGAAAATCTAATATACAGATATTCTTGGAGGAAAGAAACCCACTCCTAGCCAGAAATCAAAATAGAAGGCTGTCTGAGGAGCAATATATGAAGGAAATCTTACTACAATCCTGTCCATATTGTCCCTTTTTTGTCAAACAGTTATTGTTCCATTCCAGATGAGATCTTATCAGGTGCAGTACTTTAAGAAACCTAGCTTTAGACCAACAATACTATCTTGAATCCCATCCTTTTTTAAAAAAACTGTCCAGTTTATGAATATAGAATTTTGCTTCCATATCCACAATTCAAAATGCCAGGAAATGCCTCAACATAACCTTGCAAATGTTGTGCTCGCATTGCCAGCAGGAAAAAGCATGCAAAGTGTTACATAATAAAGGCCATCCTGAACGTTGATGACACCAACGGTACCAGTCAAAAATTTTTGCCAGCCTCCAGGAGAAAGCTCTGATTTCACCAGTAATCAGTGTGGCTTCCTAAGGCATCCAGAGGGATGGAAGAAAGTGAGCATTTTTAAAAGAACAACCAAAGATCACTTCTGTGAGCCCTTTATGTGTGGGGGGGGGAAGGTTGCATTCCAGCAAGGAGAGGTACCATCAGATGCCTTCCATTTTGTGGGACCTTCCCAGGCACCTTTGTGCCAGGAAATGGTTCCAGGAGAAGTACTGCTGAATGTCCAATGCAAGGGTGGCAGCAGCGCCTCGGGCTGGGGCTCCTAGCCCAGTTTGGCTGAGGGCTTAAACAGAGCTCTGAGAAGCTTTCTCCAGCCATTGCCACATGGACTTCCTCATCCTCTTCCCTACCTTCTCGCATCACATGAACAGCAAGTGTACATTTCCCAAGGAGTGGGGACAGTTTGTTTCAATTGAAAAAGAAAGGAGAGAGAAACATTCCAGTCCTACTTCACTTTCTATCTGCTTTCTCTCTCCCCTGTTTTCTTCTTCCTCCTCTTTCTGCAGATCTGGTATTAGCAGTGCTACAACATCATTGTGCTCTAGCTGTGGCTGCAATGACATGTGCAGCATTTTGGATGACTGAAGAAACAAGTCTGTAGCCAGTAGGTATTGGTGATCTAATCAATGACTTTGCAGTACAAGAGGTTTGGAAGGTTGTACAGTAAAGAGCATGCTCTCATTCACCATTGGTGCCACTCAGCCAATTCCTTAGCATTCTTTCCTGTTTCCCTACTTGTAATTGCACCATGTCTTTTTATATTAATGTTTTAAACCTTAGAATTATGACATGTGCAGTCCATCCTGGGTCCTGTTGTACCCAACCAATAGTTCTGGCCTCTTTGCTCCACCACATGGTCATCCTGAAAATGCACAGATACTAGGGAATTCAGTCCATTTTTACACATTTGTCCAAAAATGCTGCATTTTCCAATAAATGTATTAACAGAACAGAGAAACCAGCAACAGGACAATCCAAAGAAAAATCCTACCAGACTTTTGCCAGGAAGACAGAGGAGGGTCAGTGACTGAAGCAGCAATAAGTATACATAGCCAGGGGTACATGTTGAAAGAAAGAAGATTTAGAGTTCATCAGAGCACAGATGGCAGAGTGGCACAAGCAACTGATGTTTCTGTGTGCAAGGATGCATCGTCCTTTCTGCAAAACCCACCCCATTTGTGGATGAAGAGTAACAGCAGCAAAATCCAGTTGTTGTGATGCTCTTTTGTGCTTTTTGGAGGGCCTCAACATTCCGGGGCTTGGCACTGGCACCTCATCCACACTATCTATTTGTTTGTATTCCTTTTTCCTGTAATACTGCCAGAAGCAGTTCAAATATTAATTGACAATGCCCAGAATCCAATTGGTTAATTCTGCTGGTGTAAGTGTAATGGCACAAACGGCCGTGGCGAATTGCCTCTAATTAATAAGTCACTGCTTGTATCCCTCATTGTGTGCGAGTCTTGCAATTTGGTGTGTGATGAGAAATATGAGCAACAGCTTATTATGTAGCAGCACTTTGCCACAGTAATTTCCAACATAGCACCAGCTTGACTAAGCGATATGATTCTGATCAATAAGGGTAACAATTCAAAAACAATAAAAATAGTTACAAAGAAAGCATCATGTCAATGAAGAAATATTTAATAAAATAAAAATGCAACATTGAATAAAATGCAAATAAACAAACATAACACAGAAATTTAAACTAAGTTGAAAACTGAACTCAGATGAAAGGGTATTATATAATCCTGCTGATTAGGGTAGTGAACAGCACTAGAATAGACCCATTGAATCAATGGAGATTTAGTGAGTCAACTCCTCCATGGATTTTATTTATTCAAATGGTCCTACTCTAACTGTGACTTATTAGATTAATGTAAATTGCAGTTAGAGTAGGCCCATTTGAATCAATGGAACATACAGAGGAGTTACTTACCAAGCCCCTATTCAGTGGGCCTAATTTAGTGCAGTTTACTATGCCGAGCAACAGGTTTTAATTAGAAACAAGGCTAGATAAAGCATAATTCTACACAGGGCAATGGGAAGTTTTATTCTCCCTCTTTTGTAGGCAAACACACTTCTTACAAGTGCACTGTTTACAATGACTTAACAGGGACAGTATTTTCTCCAAAGGATTTGGAAATACATCAATACTATCATAGATCTGGACAAGAATTAGGTCAGAGTGTCACTGAAAGAGGACTAGTTGGGTTGTACAAAGACTAGATTGGGAAGCCACTTCACATTGCTAATATTTAGGAAAATAATACTAGTAATTAAAGAAAGTATAGAAAATAAGTAGATATTCTGCCAAAGGAAGGACTCTTCTTTTTCTCCTTCCTCAGTCTACACAGAATTTTGAAAAATTCTACCAGATATTTTGGTGCTTTCTTTCTTTTCCTTCCCCTTTTAATCAAAAATTATATATTAAAGTTGAAATGCAGGTTGTCCTACTTTGAACAAATCTTGAGAAGGCTGGATTCTCTGGAAAAGACAATAATGCTGGGAAAAGTGGAAGGCAGCAGGAAAAGAGGAAGACTAAATACGAAGTGGATTGACTTGCTAGAGGAAGCCACAGTCTTGAGTTTGCAAGAGCTGAGCAGGGCTGTCAAGCAGGGATGGGAACTTGAGTCGTGAGACTCGCTGTCAAGTCAGACTCAAGTCACACCAGTGACTCGACTTGGATATGACTTTTTTCCCCAATGACTCAGCCTCGACTTGTCACCTGGAACCAACCCACCCTTCCCATTTATTTTCTGAGTGGAGAAAAAAAATCTTGTTTTAAATAGGGACTCGGTAGAAAAGGCTAGGACTTGGGACTCAGGCTCAAAGACTTGCCAACATCCCTCCTGTTGATGACAGAACATTTTGGGGAACACTCATTCATGGGGTGTCCATAAGTCAAAGGTGACTTGACAGCTCATAACAAGAACAACAAGAATGACAACATGAACAACAACAACAATATTTGGCAGATCGTCTTCTCCCACCCAGATCTACCCGAATCACCCGACATAGCCAGCAGGGACTGCTGAGGGGCCTGACACCGAGGGAGGCCCAGAAGGAAAAAACCAAAAAACCGGGCCTTCTCGGCGGTGGCCCCTTGGCTGTGGAACACCCTCCCTACCGAAATTCGGCTGGAACCCTCGCTGGGTGTTTTCAAAAGCCAGCTAAAAACTTGGCTATTCAAGCAGGCCTTCCCCCCAGTCAGTTAAGTGATTCTTATTCTTCTCCCCTTTTGAGTCATGCCATCTTGTTAATGTATTCTTCTAACTACTGTTTTGATTGTAATTTTTGATTTCATATATTTTATATTGTTCTGTTTTATTTTGTAAGCCGCCCCGAGTAGACATGGTCTAGAGGGGAGGGGTATAAATCCAATAAATAAATAAATAAATTAAATAAACAACATATATGCAAGGTTCTGAAATGTTCGGAGATTGCAAAAAATATTTTGTTGGACTAAAAAAACAACCTTTTCTATCTCTAGATGTGCTGACTACAAATGTGGCTGTGTAAAACCTGGCTGTTCTCTTCCAACATGCTTCATTTCAAAGCTATAGAGCCTTCACTGGACAACTCTGGGAGAAATCTACCAGTACAGTTTGATCCTTGACACAATCTCTTCTATGCGGTATGACAAATAATGTGCTTCATGTTCCCTGCTGCAACTAGCAGCTCCTGGAAAAACCTGTTTTATTTGTTAATGTTGAAACTGTGCCTAAGAATAGTGCTAATGGAAAACTAACAAATTACCAGTGCCTTGGCAGCTCCCCTAATGATTATGTTTACCTCCAGGATTCACCCACAGGATTCTTAGTATTTCAGGACAGATTTTCCAATACATCCAAGGTACCATCTGGCAGCAGCTTTTAAACTTCTGTTAGTCATTACCCAGAATGTGAAGGGATAATGAGGAAATTGTCCTCCCCAGAACTTCCAGCTATGAAAAAAGGTAGAGAATCCAGCTGTGAGCAATCAAAGCCAAAGGGACAGGGGATGATGGAGTTTGGAATCGCTTTGCTCTAAAGACTGTGTTTTCCCACACAGGTTATGTTCCTTATACCCAGGAGGTTTCCTTAATAGAAATATGATTGGATTCAGGAAAACAAACATCACATGAAAAAGGAAAACGGCTAATGTGTGTGTGATAGGTTTATCTGAATTATATCATAGTTCCCTGTAGAGAGATGTCATGAAGCCTTTTCCAGAGCTAGAAATGCAACTGAGCAGGGGAAATATATTTTTCTCTATAAGCTGGCGATGAGTCATCTTATTCTGAGACCAACAATGAGTTGAATTCAATTCTCTCTCCCCCTCTTCCAAATGATATAATCAGGACCATGATGGGCTCTAATCCCAACCACTCTGATCCAACAAGTTCTCTCTCTTCTTGAACCTACTTAGTTAACTCACTGCTGCTGCTACTCTATCAGGGGCACATAACGGAAAAAAGGATGTCTGTCCTTCTTCTAGGGCCCAGTGTGCAGCGCTGGTAGCAACTCTAGTATCAGTGACCTGGAAAAAGCATCAAGACACCTTGGAAAAGTCTGTTTTTGGGGTGAAGAGACACAATGTATTGGGCTATATCTATCTGTAAAGCATAGCCAGGCCCAGGCCCTAATTTTGCATTGTGAAAAATATTAGTGTTACATGTGAACTGCATGACTTTATCCTTGTAGCCATGTCTCCCAAAATGCAGGTAGCTAGCAAGAGACCAGCTATGGCAGTTTTTGTGATCATGACATAGTCTATTGGGAAGCTAATGGGCTTTAACTGTTCACTCAAGACCAAGCCACATCCAACATACTGGTGCTATGAAACAATAGTTTTCCCTTAACTACTCTGAGGACTGCTCTAGTGATGAGAATGAACAAGAAAGGCCGAGGAAGAGCTAAAGGATGCCATCATCATTGATGTTTGTTTGTGTGTGTGTTTTTAAAAAACACCATATCCTTCATCCTCACAAAGATGAAACTGGAGTCAAAAAAGTGATGATTCCAAAAGCAGCTGTCTGAAAATAGGCAGACCTTGTCATACTCTGGCATCCTCAGCCCCTAACAGACCATCTGTAAGGAGGAGGAAAAGGTGGAGACAATCAAACAGCTAACAAAACCATTATTTGGCAGACAGGTATTGGAGAACAAAAAAGTAACAATAACAGGACTTCAAACAATGTACACAGTTCAACCCCTCTGCCCTAAAAGAGAAAGTATTAAAAAGTTCTTCCTGCTACAAGATGGTAAGATTTTTTTCTTTCAATATGGTTTGATTCACTTGGTCTAGCAGAAAATTATCACATTTGTAAGACGTTTTTTCCTCCATTTCTATGAATGTACAAATAACAATTGTGCCTGTGTTGCATTATGATGAAATGATCCATATAGATAACAATGATGTCTACTTCTTGTGCTTCCAAAACCATTTCCTCCCTTTCAGGTGGAGAAGGTTAGTCTCCCTTTCACCAGCTCTACTCAGTTCTTCACACCACTTCTTCCTGTTGTACTTTCCATAAAAATGGCACAGTAGGTATAGTGGCTGAAGGCAGCAAGTCATAGGAAAAGCATTCACGGAGCTATTCATAAAACCAAGTCTCTAAGCAGCAGGGGAATGAGCTATTCAAAAACATTTCTCACAGAACACCACACGAAATGAAGAAAGGAAAGAGCCTCATAATTTGCTTCAGTCAGCTATAACAACTCAAAACCCACCAAGGGTTAGCGTAAGAATAAGGGAAAGCATCTCTGTTTACAACAAACAGGATGAAGCTCTGATGATTGCTGGGATGTTTTTGCAGAGATGAACTGAAACCTGTCAGCTGCAGTGTCAAAGGATAAAAGAAGGATATGGTGACTGAATGCAGGTGCCTCCCATCAGCAACAAAATGTTTTATTTATTTATTTTTATTTATTTATTTATTCGATTTATATATGTTGCCTTTAGCTTGTGATCAGACTCACTCAGTTGTGCACATGAAATGACCACATACTGCTACCCAACCAAGGTTGTTGTTGTTTAGTCATTAAGTCATGTCCAACTCTTCATGACCCCATGGACCAGAGCCCACCAGGCCCTCCTGGCTTCCACTGCCTCCTGGAGTTGGGTCAAATTCATGTTGGTCACTTCGATGACACTATCCAACCATCTCGTCCTCTGTCGTCCTCTTCTCCTCTTGCCTCCACGCTTTCCCAACATCAGGGTCTTTTCCAGGGAGTCATCTCTTCTCATGAGACAGCCAAAGTATTGGAACCTCAGCTTCAGGATCTGTCCTTCCAGTGAACACTCAGGGTTGATTTTCTTTAGAATGGATAGGTTTGTTCTCCTTGCAGTCCAGGGGACTCTCAAGAGTCTCCTCCTCCAGCACCACAATTTAAAAGCATCAATTCTTCAGTCATCAGCCTTCTTTATGGTCCAGCTCTCACTTCCATACATCGCTACTGGAAAAACCAAAGCTTTGACTATGCATACCTTTGTCAGCAAGGTGATATCTCTGCTTTTTAAGATGCTGTCGAGGTTTGTCATCACTTTCCTCCCAAGAAGCAGGCATCTTTTAATTTCTTGGCTGCTGTCCCCATCTGCAGTGATCATGGAGCCCAAGAAAGTAAAAGCTGTCACTGCTTCCATCTCTTCCCCTTCTATTTACCAGGAGGTGATGGGGCCAGTGGCCATGATCTTAGCTTTTTTGATGTTGAGCTTTAGACCATTTTTTGCACTCTCCCCTTTCACCATCATTAAGAGGTTCTTTAATTCCTCCTCACTTTCTGCCATCAGAGTGGTATCATCTATCTGAGTTGTTGATATTTCTTCTGGCAATCTTAATTCCAGTTTAGAATTCGTCCAGTCCGGCCTTTCGCATGATGTATTCTGCATATAAGTTGAATAAGCAGGGAGATAAAATATAGCCTTGTCGTACTCCTTTCCCAATTTTGAACTAAAGCAAAGCAAAGCAAAGCATGCTGCTTATATACCGCCCCATAGTGCTTCAAGCACTCTCTGGGCGGTTTACAAGTTAATTACGCAGGCTACACATTGCCCCCCCAGCAAGCTGGGTACTCATTTTACCAACCTCGGAAGGATAGAAGGCTGAGTCAACCTTGAGTTGGATACCTGGGATTTGAACCCCAGGTTATGAGCACAGTTTTAGCTGTAGTACAGTGGTTTAACCACTGCACCACGAGGCTCAACTAATCAGTTGTTCCATATCCAGTTCTAATTGTTGCTTCCTGTCCCACGTATAGATTTCTCAGGAGTTAGATAAGATATAGATAGTAGATACCCAACCAAGGTAGCAGCTACTAAACACTTCACAGATATCAAAATACAGTTGTGCCTCGCATAGTGATCGCTCTGTATAGCGACGAAATAGCTTAGCGACACTGTTTTTGCAATCGCAAAAGCAATTGCTTTGCAATGTTCCCTATGGGGAAATTTTGCTTTGCGATGATCGCAGGGAAGCGATGATCGCAAAGCCCCCATTTTTGGCCAGCTGATTGGCGGTTTCAAAATGGCCACCGGGTAAACAAAATGGCCACCGGCTGTTTTTTAGGACGGATTCCTCGCTTTAGAGGCACCGAAAATGGCCACGCTATGGAGTATCTTCACTCAGCGGTGAGTTTTAAGCCCATAGGAATGCATTGAAGGGGTTTCAATGCGTTTCTATGGGCTTTTTATTTTCGCTTAGCGATGTTATCGCTTAGCAGTGATTTTTTCTGCACAAATTAACATCGCTAAGTGAGGTGCCACTGTACGTGTGTCTACACTGACATGGGAAATAAGGAAGGAAGAGTAAATGACAAAATGTTCACAAAGTCAAGCTTAAGACATATTCTTGCTTGAGGCAAAATAAAATATAACTGCCCCTTCTCTCATTAAAATGGCAGAGATTCAATGGACTACTGGCTGAATAATCAGCTCAAACTAAATGCGATGCCAGCTTCTCAATTAGGAATGGACTGAATGTTTTCCTTTTAATTCCCTCCCCCCCCCAGCTTCAAATCTTCATGGTTGAGCAGTCAGACATTGAAATGAATCCTGTATTTATCCCTCAGTGACTAATCACAAAACAAAAGCAAGCCTTTGCAATTTGGTGAGGAAACCTTTCCAGGTGAGAAAAGCTCATGCTAGGATAAATAGATATTTTAATCTTATTTCATTTACTTATCGAGGGAATTCTGCTTCTAATGATCTGCTAACACTGTAATCCAATTGGAGCCTTGTTTTGATACCTGTGCAGAGGTATTATCACATCTGAAAGCAGATGGCTAATTTAAGGACATAAGGGCTGTGGTGCTCAGGGCCCCCTAAGGAGCGCTTAGCACTTGTTCAGAGAGTTCGACAGGCCACTTACCTACCACCTTTGTGCTGGGGCAAGTCCCAAGACCTCAGTAGTGCGTAGCATAAGCCCTTTGAACAAGTCTGACCTTAAAAGAGCACTTTACTTTTACCCAGTAGTTTGCAAGTACAGACACCTGGGCTTTGTGATTCCTTAGAACTCATAACAGCTCAGTTCGGTAGGACTCTTAAAATAGCTAGTTTGTGGCCCTCTCTGCCTCCTGGATTTAGCAAGACCCTGCTGTTCAAGAGACCAGCCCTTTATAATGATTTTTATGATTAATTTTTTTTTAGAAAAATAGAGTTTCATAGTTTCAGTTTATATTGCTCAAGCTTTAGCATAAGGAACATATTCAAAGATCATTACAGTTAAATAAAATAACTATTTCCCATTACAAATAATAAAACACTACTAAGCTGGGCTAAGCTGGGCTACAGTGGGCTAACCCCGCCTCCTTCTCCTTCTTTCTCTTTACTTACATTCTCTCTCAATCAAGTTCTTTTCTCTCTATCATTATGAAATTGAATCCCAGAACAAGACTGGATCTCCTATTTTCTCACATAACCCATCGTCCATTTTCTACATTCTTTAACTCCTCCCTTCTTTTTGACAATTCTGACTGTTAACCAATTAGCCTCAAGGGGCTGTAACACCTTCCTCCTCCTTTAATTCTCATGAGATTCCAGGTGTTTTATCTCTTCTCCAATCAACTCAGAATGTTGAGTCTTCCACGGGCCCTTTGATTCGACCTTCAGCTCTATCTCGGACCATGCTGTACTGGTCTTCAGAAAAACATTCTCATAGCATTAGTAAAACACATTCCAATGTCTCTCAAATCATCTCCACACAGAACCTGTCTGACTCCAGCTTACATTTCTCTGACTACACATGTCCTGCTGTTTGGTGTATTGGGGGGGGGGGTATTGCTTTGTTCTTTTTTCTGGTCACCATATATTGTAAATGCTAGAGTCAACCAATTTTCCCTCAGAGCATCCTAGCCTGCACGCTTCTGAGCCCCTGTCAGGGGCTTCTAGTTTTTCAGTGCCAAGTTGGTGTGCTCTAGCTGTTGCCAGCTCTTGCAATTGCTGGAAGTGAACTAAACTTGAGCTTTGCAGCTGTCAAAGCTGCCAAGTCTCCTTCCAGTTTCAATTTCCTGTATCTAGATTAGGCATCCTTCAATCTCAAGAGACTACGGTAACGTGCTCTGAATAGAGGACTTGGAACAGCATCTAGTGTGGCTGAGAAGGCCAATATCATGAAGTGGCTTAATAAGTGAATCACTTCAGGATATTAACCGTTTGAACACTTCCCATGTTCCTCTGAAGAGGGCAAGGGAAGGTATTTTTTCATTTACTCTGCTTGTATACATCGCAATATAAAAATTGTATTTTTTTTTACAATTTAAATTGTTTAAATCTATTTTTTTTTATTTAGATTGTGATTTAAATCTATTTTTTAAACATGTATATTTTATCCACCCTGTTGCTAGATCATCACTATTGTGCTGAATCACAGATTTATTTATTATATTTTCTTTATTTACTGTATTTTTAAAGAGCTGGTTGAAACTGCAGTTGCAGTGTTTCTCAATTGGCACTACACAAAAGGCCAATTGAGATTAAAAAAGCAATCTCAGTTATTCAGCACATTAGCAATAGTCCAGCACAGGAAAAAAAAAATAATTTCAATTCACTTAACTGTACACATCGGAGCACGAGAAGTGTTCAACTGGAAGAAAGCATATTTCTTTTCCCCCTGACATCAAGTGACTCTATTTTAGACCAGCCAACACCCAAAAGGCCAATGTAAGTGATTTGGTACATATGGTTCTGTCCTCCAGGAAGAAAAATGGACCAGGAACTGTTGCTGCTGCTTCTATCCATCTGTTTTAATTCCTTTTTTTCTCTCATAATCGTTCTGCTACCTGGAGACTGGTCAGGAGGCAGGTGTAGATGGAAGTGGGAGCTGTAGCGTATCTGTATGTCTGTGAAGTGAGAAAACATCATTGGAGAGGCATAAACACAAATGTGGCAAGGCAGGTGTTTGCTATCCTAAGGTGAAAATTACAAGCCAAGTTGATGATAAGCAATCAGGAATTTAAGAAACAAAGCAAAATGGTAAGCACGTAGATTAAATAGCAGCCCCATTCCTAGCCTGGTACTGATTATTTCCCAGCAGGGCAGCTAAAAACAACATGTCTGGAGGGCTCAGTTCTTTGGACTGGCATCCTCTGAAATAAAGAGTCTCCATCTATACTACTGTGTTGATGCAGCAATCTGGAAGCACCTGGACAAATTCTGCTAGTTTGCCTTCTAGACTACTGGCACTGTTTGAAATAGCATGATCACACTACAAGCCCAGGTTGATACTGATTGAATATACTTTGGGCTCCATAAGCTGCCTGAGCATTTAGAGTCAATTGCCAAACCAAAACAGAACTTGTTTTAGGCACTCTTTTTCTTTCCTTCACTGGAGCTATGGCGTCCATGGCGTCCTTAATTTTTAAAAAGGCAGGTCAGATGCTGGAAACAGCAAAATATGAACTGCAAACTTGTTATATGAGGCTATGTGCTATAGTGCTTCAGGTGTTGGACTGGGGCTTAGCAATTCCAGATTCTATTCCTCAATGAGCAATGAAACACTGGGTGACCTTGGGCTTGATTGCAAGAAGCAATTAAATTGATATATTTAGCTCCTGAAGACCATATTGGTTATCAGAACACACCCCGTGAAAAGAAATCATATTCAGATATATCATCATAGGGAATATAGTAAGGGATTTGCACAGGCTTCAAGAAAAGAGGATTCAAGTGAGGTGAGGAAGGAACAATTGAACGTTTCTGCAGCAGATACAGGGTGATTCATGAAGCTCAAGTCAGTGGGGTGCCCCTACAAATTGTTCCAGTGTTGCAGGGATTTAAAATGCTGACATCCGAACAAAAATACTTGGTGTCAGTTGCTAGCAAAAGAGAGACGCAACAAAGCTGAAGGGGATTGACTGAAGTTCCAATTAAAACCAAAAATCTCTCCTGGGGAGGGTTCTGATTGACATCACTGGATTCTATTCCTCTTACCACCCAACTGAGAAGCCATTTTATCAAGGCATGGAAAGGGAGGGATGGTTATGAGATCTTTCATGACCATGTTATTGGCACAAAGATTAATGTTATCTTTATTAATTGGTTCAGGAGTGAGAGGCTTTTGGCTCTCCGTATGTATTGGGGTTATAATACCTGTAATTCTCTACCACTGACTATGCTGGGTGGGGATTCTTGGAGTTGGAGTCAAAGTATTTGACTCAAATGATTTGGTCTTCATGCAAGAAAACTGTTGTTTTTCCACACTGAATTTTTAAACTGATGTAGCAGAAAACACATAATGACTGGGAGGTTATTTTTACTAGTAGAATTTCTACTGTATGAGAGAGAACAGTAGATTCTTGGGTGAAATTGGCAGGGAGTGGTGGGGGCTGGGTAACTGCACAGTAGGGCCTAAGAGACTGAGAGAAGGGCCTGTATCACTTTTAAAAATTTCACAACTTGAAAAACCTTTGCCCGAACATCCCCAAATTGGGCACAAAGCAAGAGCAGACTTTCTGCTCCATAGGTAAATGTAAAGGTTCCCCTTGACATTTAGTCCAGTCATGTCCAACTCTAGGGCGTGGTGCTCATCCCCGTCTCCAAGCCATAGAACCAGTGTTTTGTCTGAAGACAGTTTCTGTGGTCATGTGGCCAGAGTGACTAGACACGGAACACCATTACCTTCCCACTGTGGTGGTACCTATTTATCTATTCACATTTACATGCTTTCGAACTGCTAAGTTGGAAGGTACATACATGCTACATTGCCCCCTTATCCCAAAATAAAGACACAAGACTAGAAATTACAGATTAAACTCAGGCCACACTTTGTTGAATACTGTATAACAGTGGTGTCGAACTGTGGCCCTCCAGATGTTCTTGGACTTCAACTCCCAGAAGCCTTCACCACCACCTCTGCTGGCCAGGATTTCTGGGAGTTGAAGGCCAAGAACATCTGGAGGGCCACAGTTCGACACCACTGCTGTATAATCATTGCTGCCAGTCCTTTAGCAAAGGGGGGTCCTGCCGTAGTGTGGACTCAGGTTTCAAAATGTAGGTCTAAATGGACCTTTTAAACAACCAATGTTCTCCCAGCCATGAAGACAGCAAGAAACTCATCCGGCCCAAATTTGACCACCCTGGACCTCTAGCCACTCTCTCCTTGTTGGTCTGGGTGTGTCCTTAGCGCATCTCCCCCCCCCCCAGCACTGTAATTGCACGATCCGCAGTGCTGGGAGTTCAGATGAGCTATAATTACCTGCTCTTGCTCTGGGACTCACCAAAATACCTGTTTAGTCCACACTAACCACCACTGCATCAGGAGTAGAGCTGCTAAGTCTCATGCCCGCCATCGAGCCCATCCAGCTCCAGCAGCAGACACCCCCCCTTGATGTCTTCAAGGAAGACATCCAAACCTCATTTGGAAAGATGTACCTCATCTGACTGAAAAACTCTGGCCTATCCAAGCAGATCCTCTGGTGACCAATCACCGATCCAAGGCCTCTGCAAACAGCTCTGCAGACTTCCCTGTTAGCACTCCATCTGGCAGTGTTTACGAGTAAAAAATGTCTCTCATCCCTTCATGACAGCCAAGGGATGATTGTCAACCAAACAATGAGCGTGGCAGGATATGTGGCCCTCAACCAAGTGAGATCACAAATCACATTAATGATCAGGGCATTTCCACAATGCCGTGTCAAATCATTGTCACCCAGGTGTATCACCAACACCTCTGGTGGTTGGTGCCCAAAGGCGGCCACTCAACAAAGCTGGCCCCACAGCATTCCACTGCACCCTCTCCATTTGATATGGGCCCGTGCATGAAGGCCAAGGCTGCTCCCCCATAGAGATGTGGCAGCGTACTGCGCTGCCCAAAAAACATAGCTGTGGCTCATGATCATTATGTGTCTTCTGGCCACCACTGCACTACCTGCAAGACATAAACAAAATAGGCCCCTGCCTAGGTGTTAGGGAGTACCCCAATGTACCTATGATAAGAGGACAAAGCCCATGGTCCTAACTGTTTAATATCCTCTGGGTGGTAACTGAGGACCGCCACCGTGGATGCCACACCAATTCTAAAGGAATGCATACCAAATCTAAGACTTTGAACTCCTTCCTTTTGAAGGGCCAAATCTATTAACTTCCAGAACTTGTATTTCATCAAAGGGGAGCCATCCCTATGTATAAAGAGGTATCCAGGGTTTGGCCCCCTGAATTTTAAATATGCTGCCATAGCCTTGACAGGGCAGATTATCTTATTGTGGCAACGTGACAGTGTAATACCTGATTTTTGCACCATTGATCGACCTTGGATCAACATATGTGGAGCTGCACTGTTCCATCCACTACCTCAACATCTTGTAATTGTAGAGCTACCTTAGCTTTGTCCCCCTTTCCTGAGGCAACTACTTCACTAATCCTAAGGGCTCCAAAAATGTTAACAAAGATGCTGCCCTAAATAAAACAATTTCAAACACATCCCTACAAAGAACTTCCCATTGCCTACAAATATCTTCCAACAGCTCAGGTGATATGGGAGCTCTCAAGTCTCAAGTCTTTAACCCTACCTCTTTCCTTAGACCAACCTTCAATCATTTTTCAAATACGGTAATCTGATGAATATTTTCAGTAACCATTACTGTTCACATAAAAGGCCAGTGCATATAACTTGCACTGTATAGCTTCTGGTGCCAAACCTTGCCTATTTAAATACACTATAAACTGCTGAAGATAGTCAACTGGGACTGGCCACAAAGGATCCAGGCCCACTAGTTCTGTAAATTTCTGGAACTTATACTGAAGGCTGCCCATTCTGGGGTTAACAAATAAGCATTTTATTATTATTATATCTCACTCCATGCACCGCTTTTATTCCCATTGCTTCTTCCACAACGCAGCAATTGTATTTAGTTTCAATACAACTTAGCAATTGTATTTAGCTTCAATACAACTTAATTATTGTAACGTCTTGCACATGAATACTTGTGTAACTTTATGTATCTGAATGTATCTGAATGTATCTGTATCTGTATTAGAAACTGCTTTTACTGTAGACTGACCCTGACTTAGATCTCTTCTGACTCTTGCCACAATCACATCAGGGTGCTAACTTTACAAACACACCCTTGCATATCAAAACACATAGTGCCTCAATGGCCTTCCATCTGCTAGCTGAGAGATATCGCCCCAAGGAACAGAACACAGTACTTTCACTTCCCAAAACAACAGGCCTGCTCAGAGGCAATTAAGGAGATAATTGGCACCCTTGGTATGCGTAGGGAGGAAGCTAAGGCAATTCCATCTTGACACCAAGGGAAAAGCTGTTACTTGAAGGCCAACATATACAATGCAACAATAAACAAAACGACAGAGATAAAACGAATATCTGGGTACTGTCAAATCAGACACATAGTCGCCATCTGAGTAATTCATAACCTTAAGGCCAAGGGGGCATGCGTATCATATGCACATTCAGGTGTAGCCAATAAGTCAGACCCACAGAACATTTAGGGCCAATGGGCATAGAGATCCAAAGTTTCGGGTTCAGGACACCAATCAGAATCTAACTGTTTATGGCCCTTTGTGTGTATCCCTATAAAACATCCATGCACCCGTGTTTCGGGGCTCTTCTCTGCTTTTAAGAGATTGGGCCCTAGCTGTGTAATTTAATAAATAATTGGCATTCTATACAGCTGGTTGTCTCGTGTCTTAGTCTGCTGCCTCTGCCGGAGAATCAACCCGATTTTCAGGGTTAACATTTGGTGCGTTGGCCGGGAAACTCCGGTGAGTTAACTACTCCTCAACGTGAGGCACAGACACTGGGTCCCGGACCTTTGACTCCCGCCACTCGCCCTCCACGGTGAGCTTCCAGAAAAGGTGCTCTTTGTGAACCATAAGATACGGGAGACTCCTGAAAGACGGTAATCCCGTGAGGCCTGGGAAAAAGCGTTTGATAGCCACCCTTCACTGCCAAGACGCCCCACCTGCTTGCCGAGGCTCCGGCCCGTGACGCTTGAAAGGTGAACGCAAGTGGGCAGTGAACAGGGCTTGTGAGTGATACGAACAGAGGAATGTGTGACAGCTCATCGAGGCTTGAGAGTGGAGAGTGATTGCCCCAGGCGCTCTAGAAGGGAGACCCGGCCGGGCAATAAGATTCTTGCTAGGCACGAGTCACCAATATGGGTGGTTCCTGCGCTGGTAAGGCACAGCAAACTCGGGGGACGCTCCTACGCTGTGTACTAAATAATTGGAGGGGACTCGTGGGAAGAAGGTCCGGGCTCAAAAAGAGATGCAAGATCAAATTATGCACTCAAATTTTGCCTACTGCAGTTTCTGGCAGAGGATGCAACAAAGGGGGGAAGGAAAATCATCTGAGATAGTAGGCTGTTTTGCTTCAGTATCAGCCTAGCCCGAAAAGATACAAGGGAAACTTAAAGTTAGTCCCTCTGAGACCAACAACATCCTGTATGGTTCTATGGATTATGTAGTTCCCCCCCCCACCGACCTGCAAGTATAAAGTTTTAGTGGCAGGTCCTAACAAAGATAAGGAAACAGAGAAAGACAAAGCAAGCGAGAAAAAAAAAACTTGCCAGATTCAGTAACAGGAGAGACATGGGAACTTCCCCTCCCTCCTCTTCAGCAGCCTCAGAAGTGGGGGGGGGAGCCACACCAACAGTACAGGCCGGAGGATGCAGGTTTCTTGACTTCACCTCCAGCAATCAGGAAAAAAAAAAAAACAGAATCACACACACACACACACAAAAAGACACTAGGGGAATTGCTGACTATGGAATCCCACAGAAAACATGCAGGACAATGGAAGATGCAGTATGTGGATTGTTGGCAGAGTACGTGTTTGAGAAAGGAAGGCTTCAGAGTCGGGAAGCGCAAGTTGAAACCACAGAGGTGAGTTATCTGGAATTTTTTTTTCCTTCTATTTCCCAAGTCCCCCTCCCAGATACTAAATGGGGCTGGTGTACATTTCTAGGTATAGTGGGATTCTGAAATAAATATATATCTGGATTTCAAATTTTCCTATTTGGGCATCCTCTCTCTATGAGGCACTTAAAAGGCTAAGGGACAGAGTGGGAAGAGACTCCATGCATGATGAAGGCTTTCCAGCTCCTAAAGCAGAGGCTACCCTCTGCCCCAGAACGGGCTGCCTGACACAGAACAGCCACTTATTTGTTCATGAGTGAGACAGCATGGCACTGGGAGTCCCCATGCAGATGATTGCAACTGGCGAAGGCCTGTAGCTTATCTCTCAAAAGTTGGACATAGTGACCAAGGGCTGGCGCTCATGTTTACAAGCTGTGGCAGCTGCTGTCCTTCTCATAAAGGAGGCATGCTGATTTTCTATGGGAGTGCAGGTAACAGTCCGGTGCTGGAGCAAAAAGGGGGGCCCTCTGACTTTACTTCTGGTTAACCTGAAGCCACGACTCATTCTGAGTATGTGTTTGAGCTCTGCCACCCTTCTGCCACCATTTGCCTAAAAGTAGACTCATATGGTTGAGGCACAAGCCCTTCCACCTGAGGAAAATAAATTTTTACAGACTCCCACTGTGCTTTTAGGGTGTTGCCTGTTTTTGGGGAACTTTGGAGAAATAGGGACTTCAGGACAGTAGAAGGAGAAGAAAGAGAGCTATGTTGGCGGTGATGCATGTATAGAGAAATGCAAAGGAAGAGAATTTGAAGACAGGAGAAAGAAATAGGTTAGTAGATAAGAGATAGCAAGCAGAATTGCCGGGGATGTTCAGACCTCCTTGCTTCTCCAGATGCACAAAGTGGGAGCTGGAGAGACAAGGGGGGTTGATTTCATACCAGGAATGGCCTGCTTGTTTTACCAGGATTGTTACATAGGCACTTTCTGTGGGAATTCCTTAGACACACATGTGAAAATTACTGCATTACTTGATAATCTGTGTTTTTGGACATCTGGACAATTGAAACTGTACCATCTGCATGAAAATTTGTTGAAAATACTTACTCACACACTGAAATGTTTCTGAAAAGGAACTACAGTACTTTTAAGATTGACAAAGGAGATTTCCAAAGGGGGTTGGGGAAGATTAGCTTAACTATTTGCTTGGAGTTTCTCATTTGCAGAAAAAAAAGAAGGGATCGCTGCCCCCCCCAGTGGATGGAAAACAGACAGAGGTTGGAAGATCTTCGCCGTTACACCATAGAGCAAAGAAATTTAGTGCTGTAATAAAAATGATAGGATTTCTTTTCCTTGCATATGTATCATCCTGATGGGACTTGTGCTTTTGTTTTAAAGTTTAACTGCTTGTATTATTTCTAAGTTTACTCTCTGTGAAAACATATGGTTTTGCAACTGCTTTTTACCAGTCCTGGCTTCCTGACTTTTCCAATTTCATCCTTTCAAAATGTGTTATGTCTTTAATTGTTGTTTTTGCAATTTGTGGGTTAGAGTTTAAATTCCGCCATCTTATTGTTGTCAGAATTTAAAAAGGGGGGAGTGAAGGCTGCCCATTCTGGGGTTAACAAATAAGCATTTTATTATTATTATATCTCACTCCATGCACCGCTTTTATTCCCATTGCTTCTTCCACAATGCAGCAATTGTATTTAGTTTCAATACAACTTAGCAATTGTATTTAGCTTCAATACAACTTAATTATTGTAACGTCTTGCACATGAATACTTGTGTAACTTTATGTATCTGAATGTATCTGAATGTATCTGTATCTGTATTAGAAACTGCTTTTACTGTAGACTGACCCTGACTTAGATCTCTTCTGACTCTTGCCACAATCACATCAGGGTGCTAACTTTACAAACACACCCTTGCATATCAAAACACATAGTGCCTCAATGGCCTTCCATCTGCTAGCTGAGAGATATCGCCCCAAGGAACAGAACACAGTACTTTCACTTCCCAAAACAACAGGCCTGCTCAGAGGGCAATTAAGGAGATAATTGGCACCCTTGGTATGCGTAGGGAGGAAGCTAAGGCAATTCCATCTTGACACCAAGGGAAAAGCTGTTACTTGAAGGCCAACATATACAATGCAACAATAAACAAAACGACAGAGATAAAACGAATATCTGGGTACTGTCAAATCAGACACATAGTCGCCATCTGAGTAATTCATAACCTTAAGGCCAAGGGGGCATGCATATCATATGCACATTCAGGTGTAGCCAATAAGTCAGACCCACAGAACATTTAGGGCCAATGGGCATAGAGATCCAAAGTTTCGGGTTCAGGACACCAATCGGAATCTAACTGTTTATGGCCCTTTGTGTGTATCCCTATAAAACATCCATGCACCCGTGTTTCGGGGCTCTTCTCTGCTTTTAAGAGATTGGGCCCTAGCTGTGTAATTTAATAAATAATTGGCATTCTATACAGCTGGTTGTCTCGTGTCTTAGTCTGCTGCCTCTGCCGGAGAATCAACCCGATTTTCAGGGTTAACAATACTCACTGCAGAGTAGCCTTTTCTTGTCCTTGGTGCCAGGGCCAGACCTATTGCCCTTTCCGCATCTTCACGCCAATTTGCCAGACCTCTGGGGGCAGAGTCTCTGGGGACTTGTTGGCTCCTGGATCTAACTCTCTGAACCACTCAATCTGTTGGCGTGATAATGCCTCCGCTAAGCTATTGTCAATGCTGGGTACATGTCTGGCCTGTACTAAAATATTAAATTTCAGGGCATGTAATGTGAATGCACTAACCAAAGCTATGACCCTCTCTGAATGGGATATTACACTGTTAACGATATGGACCACTGCCTGGTTATCACACCAGAAGCATACCACTGTCAGCCGATTCGCTTGCCCATAGCCATAAAGCACCGACTATGGGGAAAAACTCCAAAAAGTCAGATCTCTGGTGCTACCAGCATGGTGCCATTCCTCTGGCCACTTGCCGGCACACCATCTGCCTTTAAAATAAATATCGAAACCTAAGGAGCCTGCAGCATCCAACTGGACCTGAAACTCAGCCTTAAGCATCCTCTGACCTCTCCAAAAGGAAATGCCATTCAAATCGTCTAGAAACTGTCTCCAAACTTCCAAATCCTCTCTCATACCGTGCATAAACCTAGTCCTACGGAAGGGACGATGCAGCTCCCACATTGCATTACAATGCCGACGCAGAAAGGCATGACCCGGCACCACAGGCAAAATCTAGATGTCCCACCAATTCCTGTAACTCCCTCAGGGTCACTTTTTTCTTTTGTCACATTGAGGCTACTCTGATCTTAAGGTCAGCTATTTTTTCTTGTGGCAACTTAGACATTTGTTCAACTCTTTCCAATTCAATACCTAAAAAAATCAGGGTCGAAGTCAGCCCTTCCATTTTTTTCCTTGGCTAGAGGTAGACCTAGCTCCTCTGCCATCGCTCAAAAAGTATCTAAGATGAATTTACACCTTCCTATGTTCCGTTCACCACAAAATAGATAATCATCTAAGTAATGGGCTGTATTTTTACATCCCACTCTAATCCTAAGCTTCCATTCAAGAAAAGAACTAAAGCGTTCAAAAGCTGCACATGAAATGGAGCAGCCCATAGGCAGTGCTCTATCTATATAGAAAAAAACATTGAAAATAAAATCCTAACATGTCAAAATCCTGTGGGTGGGCTGACAATATCCGAAATGCAGATTTTATGTCACATTTTGCCAATTCTGGCCCCACTCTTCACCAATGAACCATGCTAACTGCCTCGTCAAAGGAAGTATAGCGGACGGTACAGAGCTCCTGAGGGATGGCATCATTAACCGAGCCCCCTTCAGGATAAGACAGATTATGGATCAATCTAAACTTGCTGGGTGCTTTCTTTTGTATGATTCCTAAAGGCGAGACACACAATGTCTCTAAAGGAGGTGTTGTGAATGGCCCCAACACCCTCCCTTCTCGTACCTCCTTAGGTATCTTTTCTGGAACTACTCCTTCCACACCATGTATGGATTTAAGGTTTCTTGCAAAAAAAAATTCCTTCCGTTCCCCAGCCGCTGGTATCCTAAAGCCTTTTAAAAAACATAATAACAAATAACTGTTATTCCCATCATCCTGCTTGGCAATAGTCCTGCAGCCATGTTTCTAAGACTAAAATTGTAATTGGACTGTGCCCCTTTACCAGGGTTACCCTCTCCACTATTGTGTTTCTTCCCACCTCCAGGGCCTTTTGCCTGCCTCAAAGCACCAGCTCTGAAGCATGTGGCACTGGGGAGCTGTCCACCACACACCGTGCATTCATGCCTAAACCTACACGGTTTCTTGGAGCATGCGCCCCTTGAGTTGTACTCCCAGCAGAGCAGGCACGGTTGAACCACCTGCCCCACGCTTACACGGGGAGTCACATTTACAGCTGGTTTCCTAATCAAATGCCCACTATCTGTCCTGTCACCTAAATTGGGCCTGGCCGGGGTCAATGACTGTAACCAAAGGCCAGCCAATGGCTCGTCTCAAAGTAAATTGGGGTGAATGGCACTTCTCATACAGAATGTCTCATCATAAGAAAGCCATGCCTGCCCTAGAAAATCCGCATATGCCCTATAAATGAGATCTAAGTATTAGACTAGAGACAATGCCCACCAAGGCTGAGCCCTAACTATCACCCGCGTGTAAATTAAGAAACCGGGCAGCCAATTGGACCAGGTCCTCTCTGGCCTCTTACACCTATGTCTCTCCTTGTCCTTCTCATCTTCCTTATCCAGATCCTTCTTTTCTACGTTTCTATTCAGTAACTCAAACAAATCCACATACTCCCAATGGACTATATAATTAAATTTATAATGTTCTATTAATTGCCCTGACACCCACTTATTTTTTATTATCAAAAATCATATTATTATTTATGGGCCAAAATCCTGCTCGTGCAGCCACGTGGCATGTGCAAGCATTGCCGTCGCACCCCCCCCTTTTGCACCGTGTAATCAACCCAATCAAATAATTAATTGATTGATTATAAAGCAAAGAACAATTAGGTCAAAGGTAAAAAGAAAAGGTGTTCATGAGGCAACAAAATTTAAATTGAAATTGATCCCTGTAAATGCCAAACCGGGGGGGGGGCAGCAGATGCTACCCCCCAATCCACTCGATAAGCTGCGAAGACCTTGCAACCAACTACACAGTTGGTTAACCACCAGTCTCCTTCTTTAACAAATGTCAGCAAGAAAGAGGAAGAGAAGGAGGGAAACAGTCCTTAAATGACCTATCATTCCCCCCTTTTCTTGAATCTGCTCGTGCAAGATTGAGAGATCCTGCGTCCTCCGGGGAAGATGGCAAAGGTAAGCCACACTGCTGAAGCCCAGCTCAGCAGCGGCTTAGTCATTTGGTGCTGATCCAAGCCCCAATTTCAGTTTTTTGTTTGGGGCATCCCTATCTTCTGATTTGCCTTATGAGATGCTTTTCTGTTCCTAAGAGCATAATACTGTATATGGCTGTATTTTACTTTCAGATTTTACTTGCTGATTAATTTAAATTACTGTAGCTGTTTTTTTTATTTAGTTAGTTTTGCTTTGTTTATTTTATTTGATGTTATTATTATATTAATTTATTATGATCATGGTTTTTTATTATTATTTGCCTTTTGTTTTGCTGTACACCACCCAATGTGGTCTCCAGCACAATTCAAAGCACAGGCTTTAACCTATGAAGCCCTAAATGGCTTGGATCCAAGGCCAAGCCACTGTCAAGGACTGTCTCTCCCTTTATGAGTTTGCCCGGGTGTTAAGATCATCAGGGGAGGCCTTTCTGTTGCTCCCACAACCCTCACAAGTGTCTTTTCTGTTGCTGCAACCAGAGATTCTGGAACTCTGTCCCACAGGAGGCCAGGCTGGTTCCATCTTTGCTGCAGACAAAGACTTTTCTCTTCAAGCAGGCTTTTCCTTAATGATTGGCTGTTTGAGAAGTGTTTTTTTAAAAAAAAAAATGAAATGTTGTGCCTCCTTGCTTTGAATATGTTGTTGATTTTGTTTGCCATTTTCAATGTGGTATTTCTCTGAGTCTTTTAAAATATTTGCATACTTACTGTTTTTAGCTTTTCTATATTGTTGTTTAATGATGTAAGCCACCTTGGGGCCTTATAAAGGAGAATGCTCGGGTAAACTATTTTAAATAAACAAACTTTCTATGACTAAAATATAGACTTAGCAACTGGAATTGGGAGCTAAAAGAATTTGCTTACAACTAAAAGAACTGGAAACCCAGGAGTTTGCTTTGGGTGATCAAATGTAACAAAGGCCTGAAACAAATTTATTAGCTACCCAGAGCTTTCTTAATTTGAGCAATTTTAGAGGGCCAAATGAAGGTAGTCATTATTGCTAGCTATTAGTGAGAAATGCTTGCAAATGTTCTACTAAGCAATCCACTTGAAAATGCACTGCTTAGCAACTCAGACTTGGCCTAAACACACATAATGCAAGCCCCGGCTTTGGGAATAAGCATACTGTTTTTGTGGGATGCTGAGATGAAGGGAACCCAAATTTAGCTCCGTGACTCAGTGTCTGCAGTGAATTAGGTAGAAAGGCAGTACAGTAAAATTTTTATTCAGAATTCTGTAAGAAATACATGCAATTATTATTTTTGTAAAAATAGCTTTAAGTGGAGACTGGGTGCCATGCAAAACGCAGTCTTAGAGGTACATTTGCACATGAAGCACCTGCCCTGTTTACAGAGGGGGGGAAATTGCCTGCTTCCCTCCCTGCCTCCCTTCCTATTTTATTTTCTGCTAATGCTACTGTTGTGCAAATTCTGGCTGTCCTGGCAGAATTTTTCTGCCTCTGGACAGGTGTATCTGGAAAATTTAATTTCTCCTCTCATATGGGTATGTATGTGTGACCACTGTGTTCTCCACTGGACTACAGCCTTCATGTTGGTGTTTAGATGTGCTCTCATCTCAGGCTGGAAGAGCACTCAGATATTACTCATATCGGCCAAAGGGATGAGTAATATACTTCATTGGTGCCACAATGTTTTCTGGAACAAATGAATGGATGGACGGACAAATGGATGGATGAACAAACAAACAAACAAAACAATGAAGTAAAGCAATAGCTTTGCCATGACATGGGCAAGATCCTGTGACAGGGAGTAGAAGTCCCTGCCAATTTCCTATGGTAATTGTGGGTATTTATCCAGAATCAGTTTAGGAAGAGCCTACATGCCTACATGATCTAGGGTGATCCCCTTAAGATACTTTTGTCAAAGTTTTATTTGCAACCTCACATGCTGCTTCTGATTTGAGTGACTGTGAGGGACCTTTCTGGGCTGGGGTGACTGTCCATCTATTCAGCACTAACCAATCATTCCACACACACGAACCCTCTGAATTCAAAGAGAGCCCTAAGACTTTCTACTGAGTGCTTCCCTTTCCCTCTTTAGTCTGTTGGAATGAGAGTTGTTTGGTCTGCTGTTAATCTGTTTGCAACTGTAAGTAAAGAAAGAGGGGCTTCATGGTGCAGTGGTTAAACTGCTGTACGGCAGCCAAGACTATGTTCATGGCCTGGGGTTCACTTCTACCCTTCCGAGGTTGGTAAATTGAGTACCCAGCTTGTGGGGGGGGGCAAGGTGTAGCCTGTGTAATTAACCTGTAAACTGCCAAGAGAGTGCTTTAAGCACTTTAGGGAGGTATATAAGCAGCACACTTTTCTTTTTTAAAAACTTATCTTTCTTTCTCTTACAAACATCTGAAAGTGAGTTACTGAGACCTTAAGTGGCAATTAATGAGAAAGGGTAGGGTTATCTGGGGAACTTGTAGCTGTTTCCTCTGTTTCCTCTGTGAATCTCTACTTCGGCTGTGCAGCCAAAGCAATTTTATCAGAAATTCAAAACTCTGAAACACCTTTTAGCTGGCAATGCAGGCACATATTGAATGCCTATATATATATTATTGCTATGAGCCTTTACAGAAGATGTTTTATTTTTAAGGAAGGACATTATCAAAAACAGGGCATATGCAATTTCCTTTTTTCCAAAATCATATATATCAATACACATTTTTTAAAAAAATAATTTAGGAGCATCTTTCTTACTAATTGAGACATGGTGGCACTGCGTGTTAAACCGGAGAAGCCTCTGTGCTACAAGGTCAGAAGACCAGCAGTCATAAGATCGAATCCATGTGGTGGAGTGTGTTCCCGTCGCTTGTCCCAGCTCCTATCAACCTAGCAGTTCGAAAGCATGTAAAAATGCAAGTAGATAAGTAGGTACCACCTGGAAAGGTAACGATGTTCCGTGTCTAGTCACGCTGACCACATGACCACAGACACTGTCTTTGGACAAATGCTGGCTCTACAGCTTGGAGACGGGAATGAGACCATGCCCTAGAGTTGGACCCCACTAGACTAAATGTCAAGGGGAACCTTTACCTTTACCTTCTTACTAACTAGTAAGCAGATGGCTGCTTACTAATTATCTACCACTTGAGCATATCAGTGCCAAAAGCTGCTTGCCTTTTTTCGGAAGTGAACTAGAATGAGTCAATTCAATTCCAGCTAAATATTATTTCCACTAGAAACCAGAGGTATGAGGATGCAAAATAAAAATGAAGAGGACACTGCTCAGCTTGTGGTCTCTTAGATAGAGCACACAATGATGATTAGCAATGATTAACATGAGGAAATCCTGTTAATATTACATTATGTTATGTTGTATGGTTAAATTGCTGCCATTATAAATAAATTAAATGAAAAATACTATTCACTATTTTGAACAAATTACAATTAATTATTTCCGCTGTCATCCACTTTGGAAATGTCAGCATCCTGGTTCAGAAAAAATCCATTCAATAGCTAAATCTGGCTGGAATCTCTACTGTTCCCATTATGTAGTACTGTATTTGTCTTAGAATTGCTACGCTTGACAGTTTCAATAGTCTTTGGTCTGAATAGTTGTTCAGAATGGAAAGGGGAGCCCATTACATAGGTTAAAAAAGATGATAAACTTTGTCTAAAACCTTTCATGTTTCTGAGCATAATTCATCACATTTGAAATCTGATTTTTTTTTTAGTTTTTGTTTTTGTCTAATAATTAAAGTGTTAAGCTGGCTACATAGCTCAGTAGGTTGGGTATCTGCCTGTGGGTCCCAGGAGAAGAACCAGATAGTGTAGTTTTGGACAAGCTGCACATTCCCAGGGTGCCCCCAGAAGAAGGGAATGGTAAGCCACTTCTGACTATTCTATACGTAGAAAACTCTGGAAAGGATTGTCGTAAGTCAGAATTAACTTGATGGCATGTAATTATTATTACTTACTGCTTGTTAAGCTCTTATCATTTTGAAAAGTGATAAGTGTTCTGCTCTCTTTCTCTCTCTCTCTCTTTATTTATTTATTTGATTTGTATCTCGCCCATCTGGTCTATGCGACGACTCTAGGCGGCTTCCAATATAACGTAAACAACTAATAAAATAACACAAAAGTATTACATAAATCTTCCAATAACAATTTACAAAACAGAAAAATAGAGTAAAGACTAAATAAAGAAAGAATAAAAACAAAGAATCAAGTATTGACTGGAGGTAAGGCCTGAATAAACATCCATGTTTTTAATTGGCTTTTAAAGATACCCAGCGTGGGGGCCGCACAAATCTCCAGAGGGAGATTGTTCCATAGGCGAGGAGCCACCGCCGAGAAGGCCAGAT
Source organism: Pogona vitticeps (assembly GCF_051106095.1). Lineage (NCBI taxonomy): Eukaryota > Metazoa > Chordata > Lepidosauria > Squamata > Agamidae > Pogona > Pogona vitticeps. Next base: position 92,849,489 of record NC_135784.1, read on the forward strand.
TTCGTGTTTTTTCTTTTTGGGCCTCTCTCGGCATCAAGCTCCTCAGCCTCACCTCCTGACTCGCTCAGGTGATCCAGGTAGACCTTAGTGGGAGTAGGTCCTAAACCGTTTAGGGCCTTATAAGTAAGCATTAAAACTCTGAAGTCGACGCGGAAACAAATGGGCAGTCAATGCAGTGCGGCCAGAATAGGAGAAATATGCTAATATTTTCTCACTCAAGTGAGGAGTCTGGCCGCCGCATTCTGCACCACTTGGAGTTTGTGCATCAGCCTCAAAGGAAGCCCCACATAGAGCACATTACAGTGATCTAATCTTGAGATTACGAGTGCATGCACCAAGGTAGTGAGCGCACCCATGTCGAGATAGGACCGCAGCTGGGCTATCCGGCAGAGATGGAAAAAAGCGGTGTGTACTACTGACGCCACCTGCGTTTCCATGGTGAGCGTCAGGTCCAGATGTATGCCCAAGCTACAAACCCCACTCTCTGTGGCCAGAGTCACCCCCCCAAATGAGAGAGAGTCACCCAAGCTGCCAACCATGGGGGCCCCACCCTCAGAACTTCCGTCTTGTCCAGATTCAGCCTCAGCCCATTTTCCTGCATCCATTGCAGTACGGTCCTCAGGCAGTGCTGGAGGGACAGGACGGCATCACCTGCAGTTGGAAAAAAGGAGATGTAGAGCTGGGTGTCATCAGCATATTGATGACACAATGGCCCACACCCCCTGATAACCCCACCCAGTGGCCTCATATAGATATTATACAGCATTGGGGAGATAATCAACCCATGTGGAACCCCACAATTGAGACTCCACGGGGCTGAAACATTCTCCCCAAGCTGTACTCTCTGGGGGTGGTACTCCAAGAAGGAACGGAGCCAGGCGAACACCAAGCCACCAATTCCCAACTCAGAGAGGCTCCCCAGGAGGATACCATGGTCGATGGTATCGAAGGCCGCCGAGTTGTCGAGGAGGACCAACAGAGATATTTTAGCCCTGTCGGCCTCCCTCAACAGGTCATCATACAGGGCGACCAATGCTGTCTCTGTACCGTGGCGCGGTCTGAAGCCCAACTGAAATGGATCCAGGGCATCTGTTTCATCCAAGTGAGCCTGAAGCTGGTCAGCCATCACCCTCTCGACCACTTTGTTAACAAAAGAAACATTGGCAACGGGCCTATAATTGCCAATTTTGTCTGCTGCCATATTGAGTTTCTTATGGGCCTAATGAGTGTCTTCTTGAGGGCAGGTGGAAACCTGCCCTCAAGGAAAGACCCATTTATTATTGCTATGGCCCATTCTGTTGTTATCAGCCTGGCTGCTTTGATTAGCCAGGCCAGGCAAGGGTCAAGGGAGGAGGAGGAGGCCCGACAGCAATCAAGCACCTTGTCCACAGTATCTGGCATCACAGGCTGAAAGGAATCGAAAGTTACCAGAGCGCTGGAAATCTCGGCATGACTCACTGTATTCAAAAAAGGAGAGAGCTCCCAGAGGATGGCCTCCACTTCAGATTTTAAAAATGCTGCAAATTGGTCCGGTGAAAAACTAGAGGGAGTCCCGTCACTCAGACCAATTCTGGATAGGTCGCGCACTATACGGAATAACTCTGCCTGCTGATTTGAAGCTTCGCTTATCCAGTTAGCGAAGTATGTACGACAAGCAGCCTTTACCTTAGTCAGGTAAAGGTTAACTGTGACACTGACAGCTATCCAATTATAATCCGTCGGGTTCTTCCTCCATCTATGCTCTAGCCTTCTCCTAAGCCGCTTCATCACTCAAAGGACCTGGTTAAACCAGAGCGCAGGCCGAGCTCTGTGCTGGAGAGGGCGTTTAGGCGCAATCGTGTCTATAGCCCTAGTGGCAGCAGTAGACCAGCTGTCAACCAGAACCTCAACAGGAGTGCCAGCCAGGTCAACCGTTACCCCTCTCATGGCATCCTGGAATCCAACAGGATCCAGTAGTCTTCGAGCGCGGACCATAGAAATAGGTCCCTGCTCCCTGCGAGTGGGGAGAGCCACTGAGAGGTTACATTTTATTAGGTGGTGACCATGACAAGGGGACCGACACAAGGTCAGTCACCATCAGACCACACTCACTCCAATTGGTGGAAAAGACCAGGTCCAACATATGACCACCCATGTGGGTGGGGCCGTTGACATTTTGGGACATGTTCAAGGAAGCCATGGTTTCCAGGAAATCACCCAAAATCAAAAGCTTCGGGGATCCCAACAATGCCGTAGAGACAAAGTCCGCCAGCTCTGGAAGGGAAGTGGCTGGGTCGCGGAAAGCGTGGTAACCCAGCAAAATCCCAATACCATCCCTGGCCCCAATCGACACGCGGAGTGCCTCTAGACCTGGCTTTACCACCGAGGAGCGCTTAGTAACCTCCAAGATGGATTTATAAACAATGGCTATCTCCCCTCCCCCGTCCCTCCAGTCTACCCTGGTGCTGGACAGCATAATCGGGTGGACAGGCGAGAGCTTGTGGAGGACCCTCCTCTCCGCCAATCCACATCTTGGTTATGCATGTCAGATCTACATCCTCCACCAGAATAAGATTGTGAATCACTTGGAGCTTATTGGATACAGACCTGGCATTCAACAGCACCAGTTTTAGAGTGGAGGTCTGGCTGGGCTGGCTACCTTGACATTGACGGTTGATCACAGCCCCAGAACAATGAACAGCCTTCAAACATCTGTTCATCATTCTTCTAACATGAGCAGGAGCTGTGTCAGTGCCATATCTCCCTCTACCGGGATGTTCAAAGGCCCTCACCGGGCAAACAGGCCCTCCACTCCATATCAAAGGAAAGAAAGAGAAGAAAAGAGACAAATAAAAAAGAACAAATACCCTAAATTAATACAACTTGAACAACAACAAAATACGTGCATAAATCAAATACAATATTATCAAATAAAAATCCCAAATTATAAAACCCCATGTATATAAAATTAAATTAAAATTTAAAAGAAAACCCATGTGCTTAACCCCTACATATAGTCCTGATCTTTCCTCCTCCTCCACGTAGCCTTGTCATTTTAAATATTGCTGGTCTTGATGTTGCTGAACTTGATGTTGATAATAATAAAGGTGCTGGAGTAAGGATGTTACTCACGGGGTATGCCACAAAGGTCTTAAAAGAGAGCATAAGGGACATCAGGGACAATAAAATCCAAGGTGTAAATGACTCAGTCACTGGCCTGTCCCTCCCTTGGGAAAGAGCTAGTCCAAAGCTGGACCAAAGCTAGACCGATCTTAGGAGAAATCCTGCCATTCGGAGATCTAACATGGCGACCAGCCAGCCGAAATCCACAATAGGCTGTTCTGTCTCCCTCGTGGCCACCCAAAGTCTTCCCCCACAGCCTTGCTTCTGAAGCCAGGGATGAACCACACCGATTTGCCAGCAAACCAAAGCTCCTCGGGCTTCTAAGATCTTACAACACCACAACCAGTCACAAAGAGTCCAGCAACCTCGGCTCCAGGCTCCAGTTACAAGCATGCCACCAGGACTAGCTTCTCGGGGAGGGGAGGGGGGGCACCAAACCTCCAGCCTCTTGATCCTTTCCTTTCGATGACCACTTCCAGTATCCAGCTGGGTCCTGGACCCGCTTCCCTCTGATGTTTCGGTGCTCACCAATCTTCTCCGGTGGTCGGGTAAAGGCTTCCGAGCTTCCGAGCTCCATCGACAAGCCAGCAGCGGCTCCACATTCCGAGCTCCCACTCCAGCTCCAGCCCAGCAATCTGCACCTCATCTAGTGACCAGACCACCAGGTAAACGGGGAAGAGGAAGGGAGATCAGAGTGGAAAAGAAAAGGAAAGAGAAAAGAGAAAAGAAAAGAAAAAGAAAAACAGTGGGTGAGAAACCAAGAGGCAAACCAGTGCGGTGGAGAAAGACACCGGCACCATCTTGGGAAAAAAGATTCTCTTTTTTGTTTGTTTGTTCGATTTATATCCTGCCCATCTGGTATATTCTACACTCGCGAATACAATCTCTCTCTCTCTCTCTCTCTCTCTCTCTCTCTCTCTGTGTGTGTGTGTGTGTGTGTGTGTGTGTGTGTGTGAGAGAGAGAGAGAGAGAGAGAGAGAGATTGTATTCGCGAAGGCTTTCACAGCTGGGATCTAATGGTTGTTGTGGGTTTTTTGGGCTCTTTGGCCGTGTTCTGAAGGTGGTTCTTCCTAATGTTTCACCAGTCTCTGTGGCCGGCGTCTTCCTTGGATGGATGACAAATGATGTCATGAGAAACAGGAAGTGCTTGACAACTAAAAACAATAAAAGAAGCTTTGAAGAGAGAAAAAGTACACACAACTGGTTTTAGCTTTATGTCATCTTCTTTCAGATAAGGAGAACTTGCAAAGTCAGAATGGGTGTGGGTAGAACCAAAGTATATTCAAGGCAAAACAGAATCAATGTGGAAAAACCAAGATTAAGGTGTGTCAGCCTTGAATGCAAGTTTGAAATATGCATTCATTTCTTTTGAAGCATAACAAGAATCTGGGTTGTCATATGTCAGCTTTGCTTGAAAAGATGCTGCATTGTTCAGTTGGTCTTATCAGGAAAATGGACAGGGAAGGCTGAAAACACCGTGCTCTGCATTTCCCTTCACACCTTCCTTTTGGTCTTCGATTAATCTGTAGCTCTGTACGTTTTTGTTATAAGATCTAATTATTTTCAAAACACCATAGTGTTTATTCAGCACTATAATGCTGTTTTGATGTTTCTGTGTTTATTTTCTAATTTCACCAGGGAGCATCAGCCTGTTGATCATTTACATGCTGTCAGAGCTGACTGAAAATTTGGGAGCAACATACAGGGACAGACTTATCTCAAGGTTCAAGCCACAAGTCTTATGACAGCCTGTTTCATTATCTCCTTTGGATTTCAAACCTGGGTGGGGAAATGAAGCATTTTGTACATTTTACAATGCTAAAAACCCTGTTTCCCTCAAAATAAGGCTAACCTTAAAATAAGCCCTAATATGGTTTTTCAGGATGCTCATAATATAAGCCCTACCCCCAAAATAAGTCCCAGTTAAGTAAAAGAGCATCCTCCACCACTGTGCAACAATAAGAAGATGACATGACTGTATCTGAATAAATGTAGATGGTTGTACATTTAAAAAAATAAAACATCCCCTGAAAATAAGCCCTAATGGGTTTTTTTGGAGCAAAAATTAATATAAGACTCTGTCTTATTTTCAGGGAAACATGGTAGTACTCTATTATTGAATGTGCAGAAGAATGTGAAGCACTTTTGAAGGGGGGTTGTTTTTGCTTTGGGTCTGTTTTGTTCTTATTGGTTTTTGTTTTGGGCAAAGTCATCCCATGGAACCCAGTTTGCTGCACATCTTAAAAGAACTGCAGTTTTGGAACGGAAGTCACTTGCATTCACATATCTTTGTAGCCATAAATTTCCACAGAAAGGGCACATGCTTTGCCTCCAGAAAAAAAGGTGAAAATATGAAACCAATGAAGAATATTTGTGCATTTCCAGAGCAACCAAGGGGTGGAAGAAGAAGCCACCAGTCATCCACAGGGTGGAACATGACACACCCACCCCATCACTCAGGCTAAATCTGACATTCACACATCAGGGTTAGAAGTGGAGAAAGATAAAGAAAAACTGAAGAAGACGAAAGACAGTGTGCTATTTGCTTTAGAAATGAACGTTCCTTGCCTATCCCACTGCAAGGTCATTAATTAGGTCATCAAAAGTCTTGTGGCTGCAGCACCACTAATTTCAGATGCAGAGAATATGAAGGGCAGAGCCAGAGAAAAAGGTCTGACATGAAATGTGATCTCTCTTGGTCTCTCTTACCAGAAGCAACCACTAATACCAAGAGGCAGCAGAGATATTCAGGATATTCCCAGCCTCATAGGGACTGCTTCAAAATGATCAGAGATTTTTTTGGATACAATTCAGTTTTCAAAAAGAATACATTATTTAACAGGCACAGGGTTTGAACAATATTTGTCAGTGAGATTTGCATTTGCAGAACTATAGGTATGAACATGTGTCCTTTTACCAATTGGTTCTGATGCACAAATTAGACTTTAGCTACAAAGCTCTGTCGGGTTCCCGTGGTCTTAGCGTGCCACTTTTGCAAATGGATGACACATGGGAATCCAAACAGTTCTTTAAGTATGCAGGCTGAGGGAAAATATGCAACGCTCAAGGAGGCTTACCCCAATGCTAAAGTTCCAGCAAGAAAATCTGGCTCAAACATTTCTTTTCAATTTAAATAAAGACACATGTATATCGATACCGGGGAAGAAACATTATGATCACTTTTCAATGTCTCAGGCATCCTTTTCATGCCATTTTAAATCACAGCACAGTGTTTTATTTTTTTATTTTTTGTTTTGTTCTGTACTTTATAAGCATGATAATGGACTATGCACTGCTGTCAGCAGTACTAAGAGCAGCTGGACCAAGTTGTCAACTGAATACTTTGAAACAGCTCCAAGAAATCATCTGAGGAATGCAAGCCATCTTTTTCTTGATTCTGGAGATCTCATACTCATGTTTTGTAGTCCACTGTTGTCTTTGTCAAAGAGAACCACAGTGAGACAATGCAGATGCAACAGCAAACCAATCTGAATACAAGGATGAATGCATTAGATCAGTGGTCCCCAACCTTGGGCCTCCAGATGTTCTTGGACTACAACCCCCAGAAGCCTTCACCACCACCTCTGCTGGCCAGGATTTCTTGGAGTTGAACTCCAAGAACATCTGGAGGCCCAAGGTTGGGGACCACTGCATTAGATCACGAAGAGTATTGGGATTTTGTTTACAACCTGTGGTCTATAATTTGTGTGACCGGGAGGGACTTTTCTGGGTTGGGGTGATTTTCTGTCCAGCACTAATCGATCATTTCTTCCAGCCTTTGAATTCAAAGTGAGACCCACTTTTCTGCTGAGTCTTCTTTTCTCTCTCTTTATCCTGTTGGTGGCAGTTGTTTGTTTGCTGTTGGTTGGTTTGATTGGTTGCTAGGCTTGTGTGTAGGAAAGAAAGCAGTATATACAATTTCAAGAAACTGTAAATAAAGTTCTGCATTTTAATTCCCCCCCCCCCACAAATGTTGCAGAATGAGTCATTGAAACTTTGAGTACCAGTTAATGAGAAAGGAGCGGACTCTGGAGAACTTGTAGCTATTCTCCTTGGTGGAGCTCAGTACCTCTACTGTGTAATGAAAGGGAATATTACCAGAAATTCAAAAAAAAAAAAAAACCTGAAACAAAAAGATCACATACAAAGGCTAGCCTTTAACTCTGCATTGATCTTAGACTGGATATTACAGAGCTCGGGTGATACAATTTCCAATTCCAGGGCTGCAGAATATGCTCAGAGATGGCAGGCATTTTTTGTCCAACAAATTTGGGCATTCTAATTCAGAAACCCAGACGTGAAACCATCTCTGAGCGAATTCTACACCCCACTTCTGGAATCTATATTCTCCCCCCGACACACACACAAAGAACCTAGCCTGTAGCTCTGGCCATGGATTTGGGTCCTTTTTATGTTTTGTCCTGTACCACCTGAGATCTGAAATGCTCAGCCTAACAAAGATTTCTCCAGAGTTGAAGCTGTCTCCTCTGTGAGATTTTAGTGGTATGAGAAAGGCATTGCCCACCATCATCTTCAAATGCTGTACAAGGAACACATAGAGGTTTTCCCCCCCTTTGAACAGGAAAACAAAGTTCCTTTTCAGTGGCTCATTCATGCAAGGAGAAGCCACTGTTCCTCTGAACTGGCCTGCTGAGTTTTCTGGAGATAAACATGCCAAAGGACTAAAGGTAGAACACCTAGAACCCACTCACATCTATCCCTTCCTTCCTTCCTCTTGCTTGCTTGCTTATTTATTTATTTAAAAGATTTTTATCCTGCCTTTCTTCTTTAAAAAGGATCAAAGGTGGTTTACGTCATTAAAAAGATAATATTTAAAAGCTAAAAACAGTAAATATATTAAAAATCATTAAACAAATGTTATATTTTTAAAAAGATAAATAAAATCAATACTAAAACAAATTTAAAACAACAGAGCAGAACAATCCCTTTAAAACCCCTCTCAAACCATCAGTCATTAAGGAAAAAGCCTGCTTGCAGAAGGACAAGGGGTTTCCAGAGTCTGGGAGCAGCAACAGAGAGGACCCTCTCCCGTGTACCTGTGGGGGTAGTGGGACTAAGAGGAAGGCCTCCCCTGATTATCTAAAGGCCTGGGGCAGCCCATAGAGGGAGATGCAGTCTTTTAGATAGCCATTTAGGGGGTTAAAACCAGCACCTTGAATTGTGCCTGGAAATGAACTGGCAGTCAGTGGAGCTGCTGTAACAGGGGAGTTACATGTTCCCTGTAACCCAGAGGTCCCCAACCCCCGGTCCGCAGCCCCGTTATAGCTGGGACACTAGTTTTAACTCTGCAAAGGCGTTTTCTGGCCGCCGCAAGCTGGGCACCTGTGTTTTCAGAGGGAGTGTAACCTTAACTAGCACAGGCTGCAGCCCTATTCCTTGATCTGCTGTTTGACTGACCGGGAGTACCTCCATCTTGCCTGGATAAAGTTTCAGTTTCTTTGCCCTCATGCAGTGCATTACTGACTCCAGACACTGATTTAGAACTGAAACAACATCCTTGGATTTAGATAGAAAGGAGAGATAGAGTTGGGTGGCATCAGCATACTGGTGACACCAAACCCCCAAACTCCAGACAAATTCTCCAAGTGGTTTCATGTAGATGTTAAATAGCAAAGGGGACAAAATAGAACCCTGAGGGACCCACAGGTCAATGGGCAAAGTGTTTAACAAGAATCCTGCAGCAGCATCCTCTGGGTTCTCCCCTCCAGGAAAGACCAGAGCCACTGTAAAACAGTGCTTCCAAGTCCCATCCCATAGAGATGACCCAGAAGGATTCTGTGGTTGAAAAGTCCAGCAGAACCAACTGGAACACACTCCCCCTGTCCAGTTCATGGCGTAGGTAATCAACCAAGGCAACCAAAGCAGTCTCTGTCCCATAACCAGGCCTGAAGCCAGATTGAAATGGATCTAGATAATCTGTCTCATCCAGGAATCCCTGGAGCTGAGAAGCCACAACCTGCTCCACAACCATGGCCCAAAATGGGATATTAGAGACTGACTGATAATTATCCAGTACCATGTGGTCCGAGAAGGGTCTTTTTCAATAATGGTATTAATATTCCTTCTTCGAAGCATGGTGCGATGCTACCTTGCTGCAAGGAAGCATTCACTACCCCTTGGACCCATTTGGCCAGTCCCTCTCTGGCAGCTTTTATAAACCAGGAAGGTCAAAGGTCCAGGAGGCATGTGGTAGCCTTCACCTCTCCAAGGATCCTGACCACATCATCGGGCTGCAAAAACTGAAACTTATCCATCAACACCAGACAAGCAGGAGCCATAGTTACAGCTATAGGAGCTGTAATAACTACAGCATCCAAGCCATAGTGGATCAGAACGATTCTGTCTGCAAAGTGCTGTGTAAATGTTTCAAAGTGAGCTACATTCTGGTCAATGCAGCTAGCTACAAGTCATTAAAGTACTAGAAAACTGCTCAACCTGTTGCATTATATAGGCTTTTTTTTTTTGGAGAAAGTATATGCACCGTTTACATTCTGACTGTCAAAGCAGAGCATGCAACATGTGTGAAAACCTGATAACAAGGGCTAGAGCTGATGACTTGATGTCCTGAGAATATTATAAGATAATATATATATATAAACATGGTTTCAAAGTGACGCTGATAGTTGCAGGAATAATTACGGGTGAAACATGAAAAGGATGTTGAAGATCAAGCAGCAGGAGAGGGACTGCTCATTTTTTTGCCCACATCATTCTTCACTCTGGCCATGGTTTAGAGTGAATATAAAACAGGTGTGTGTATTTGATGGGCAGCCCAGGGATCTGAACAAACACAGGCAGCAATATGAAAGAGCTGCATCAAAGCCCACAACAAAAAGAATAAGAAAAAAAACATATCATTGTTACAATTGAATTGTTACTCTTGGAATTAACAGCCACTCCTGACAACACCATTGTTCAGGTTGATTTCAAATATTTCTGAGACTCAGAAGTAGGTGAGCTATATGTCACAAACAGGGTGAGACACATGCAGTGCCCTAAACCTTAAATTGCCCCCAAATTACCACGGATCAAACAATGTCTCAGAATCCTTCTCCTGCCCTCTACGGGGTGTTGGGGCAATTTTGCCATTTTTAAACATCCCCCAGAACTCCTGCTTTCATTGTGCCTCATTTTAAATAAACATATATACCTGATCACTATATCATGCAAGGGGGCTTTTCCATTTAAAAAAAGCATTTTAGAGAAAACAAATAGCATAGGGTTGCAGTATCAGCCTCTCCAAGGTCCAGGGGTGAGTGTGTACAGATTCTAGGGCTCTGGAGGTTTTCCACCACTGATCTAAACACAGAGAACCAAGTAAAAGCTAATGTCATTCTTAATATGAATGACGCGAAAGAACAAATCAATGGATGTGAAGATGGGACTGATTGTGTAGAGGTTCATACGAACCCAGGCATTGGGCCATACCTCCATCACCTGTCCCCTGAAGGGGCTCAGGTAGTGCCTGAGGCATATGCATTCTTTTCCTCCACTTACTAGCAGTATTTGCTCTTTGTTCCTCCACTCTTCCACTTTCAGGGCCTTTTCACACTTTGATGCACCCACATTCATGCATGGGAAAAACTTGATGACCCTACACTAGCACACGTGGAGAACCATTTCTGAGTCTGGCCTGAGTCCAGGATAGCTAACAAGTATTTCTGTTTGGAGCGCTGGGGAGCCTGGCCATGGCAAGAATAGCAGGGGATGAGGCCAGACGTGCAACTGCACAATCCCATATAAGCAGCCTTTCAGCAAGGGAGAGGGTCATGTGAAGAGAAAGGGTATACAGTCCTTATTTTGTAAGACAGCATTGAGGCAAGGTGGACAAGGGCTGAGGTGCAGAACTCCTTCAGGGCTAATTGATACAGACAGGAAAGGAATCTAGTAAATGGGTTTAGAATCAATACAGTAATATGGCTAACTCAGTAACATGGCAATCAGGGATGAGAAGGGAGAGCGCACCCTTTGTCAGCCAAACATGCAGCAAAAAGGTGCCAAGCAGCTTCATGTGTTGAAGCTGTTCTCATTGAAGCTCACTTAAAGAGTTCTTGCATTCGTGTCACTGCTTCTGGAAATTGTGAAAGGCTCACCAGAGCTTACGGGAAAGAAAAAGGCTCATGAGTCATGACGCTGACCCTTCACTCTCTACCTCGGTCCTTATATAGCCATCAGTTCTTTTTCAAGTCCCGTCACTCCTGGATTTTTGGTGCACTGATGTTACACGAGTGCCACATGCATGAAAATGCCTTCCTGCTGAGCCAGTGAGTCCAGGTTCCAGCTGGAAAGGACAGAGATAGTCACTCAGGCCTTAAAGTCCCTTTCTGTATGGAAATGAAACATTTAGTTCCTAACAAGTGGGTCTCCTTGGGATGTATCTCCTGCAAGAAGATCCACAGAAGCATAACAACACCTTGTGAGCTCCTAGAATGAACACCCCAACACCAGGCAACCTTGCTTATTGTAATAATGGATGGGAGTTTTTTCCCCTCTTCATTAAAATCTTGTTAGAAGTATGTGACTTGCACGAAAATGACAGGATTTGAAAAAGTACAAAATGGTGTTGATGGTGCCAAAAGCCTCCTGCAATTTTGTTATCTTGAAGCATGCTCATTGCGAGCGGCACAGAAGGTCTAATCACCTCTTACATATGTAATGAACAATATTCATTTTTTGTTGTAGGTTGGATGCTGAGGCGCACAGTCAAAATGACTAGATTAGAAATATTTTTAGAAATGAAAGTAGACCTTGATTTTGCAATAATTGGACATTTCATCAAAGGCCTAATTGGAGCACAAGTTTCTGAACTAACCACCCTACGTAGGCTATTTATACCAGACAACTAGTGGAGACGTCTTCAGGGAACTTGTTTGAATAATAATTTCAGTTCACTGTTTCTGTACTGCAGTCTTGGCATTCACTTATGTTGAAAAGGCAGTAGTCAGATTAAGGAAGACCTAAATATGTTTTATGTAATGCGGACCTAACTGCAAGAAAAGAGTTACTTATCATAGAATAATGGCATTAGAAGGGTCCTGTAAGGCCACTGAGTCCAAGCACTGCTCAATGCAAAACCCCAAATCAAAGTAGATCTGACAAAATGGTTGTCTAATTTTGTCTTGCAGGCTTCCAGTGTTGGACTGCTCACTACCTTTCAACTTCTCAAAGTAATCAGTTGTATTGTTGTACTGCTCTAACAGTTAAGAAGTTTTTCCTGGATATTCAGTCTAATTCTGGCTTCCTGTAGGTTGAGTCATTATTATGTGTTCTGCACGCTGAGATGACTGAGAACAGGCCTTTCAAGTATTTGAAGACTCCTATCATATGTTCCCTCAGTCTTCTTTCTCAAGGCTAAATCTTTAAATCTTTCCTCCTAGAATTTGGTTTCTAGTCCCTTGGTCATCCTTGTTGCCCTCTTCTGAACTTGTTCCTGTTGTCTGCATTTTTCTTAAATTGCAGTGTCCAGAACTGGACACAGTACCCTAGGTGAGGCCTTACCAGTGCCAAATAGAGGTTTTGGAAAATAAACTTCTGTTAATGCCGCCTAAAATAGCATTCTCTCTCACTCATTCACTCATTCACTCACTCACTCACTCACTCACTCACTCACTCACTCACTCACTCACTCACTCTCACTCTTTTTTTTTTTTGCAGTCACATCACACTGTTGGCTCATGTTCAACCCGTGATCTACAACAGTTCCAAGATCCTTCTTGCTTGAGGTATTACTAAATCAAGTATCCACCATTATAACTGTGTGTTCAGTTTCTTCTATAGGTAGAACTTTGCACTTATCCCTTTTAAATTTAATTCTGTTATTTTCAGCCCAGTGCTCGAGCCTATCATAAACATTTTGAATTTTGTTTCAGTCTTCCAGGGTATTAGTTATTCCACCCAATTTTGTGTTATCTACAAATTTGATAAAAACATTCCGTGCATTCCCTTATCCAAACCATTAAGAAAAAATGTTGAAGAGCACAGGGTCTAGAAATAAGCCTTTTTTGGTACGCCACTTGTTATCTCCTCCCAAACATGAGAAGGAGTTTTGATAAGCCCTCTCTGAATAAGCCTTCATCTATCATTACCCCTGACTAGGGTCTCTCTCCAATTCCAATTCAGTTTAAAATCCTCATGATGATTTCCTTCGCTTTGCAGCAAAACACACTCTTCTCAGTCCTTGTGAGGTACAACCCATCATTTGCCAGCAGTCCCAATTCCAGGTTGTGTACCCTGTAGTCCCAAAATCCATATCCCTCACATTGGGAAATCTTCGTAGCCAGTCATTCACCTGGAGTATTTTCCTTTCTCTTTCTGTTCTATTATTGTTTACTTAATTTTAGACAGGAATATTTCCTATTGATTTCATTCCCCTACTAGATTTCATAAATAATTCTTGGAACTGGAGTACAGAATTAGGGGAATGAAGTAAGCAAGCAAAATGGAAAAATCAAATCACATGTATAAAAAACGCAGTGTATGACTGCAAGAGGCAGCATGTTAAAACATATTATTATTATTATTATTATTATTATTATTATTATTATTATTATTATTATTATTATTATTATTATTATTATTATTATTATTATTATTAATAATAATAATAATAATAATAATAATAATAATAATAATAATAATAATAATAATAATAATAATAATAATAATAATAATAATAATAATAATAATAATAATACCCCACCTATCTAGTCATTTCGATCACTCTATGCGGCTATTACAAAATGGTAATAGTATCCAACTTGTGAGATCAAAATTTGTCCTATTAGTTGTTAAAAACATGTCAGAAAAATATTGTCTTTATTTGTCACTGGGAGAACAAGTGGAGGGGCCCAACCTAGTCTCCTGAGAGAAAGCCTTCCACAGCCCAGGAACATTCACAGAGAAGGCCCTGTCTTGTGTTCTAACCAAATGTGCCTTTGAAGGTAGAGAGACTGAAGGAACATCATCCCCTGCCAAGATATTAAGAGCTGAGAAGGCTCATATGGGGTGATATGGTCCTTCATATAGTCTGAACCAAGCCATATAGTGCTGTATAAGTCATAACCAGCACTTTGAATTTCCCTCAGAAACAGACCAGCAGCCAACTGAAGCTGTTGCAACAGGTGAATTATATGTTTAACCAACCCTGGTTACTAGATTTGTTGGATTATTTTGAACAAGTTGAAGTTTCCAAACTATCTTCAAAAGGCAACCTCACATAGAGCACATTGGAGTAACCCAAGCAGGATATAAATAAGAAATATGTCACTGCAGCCAAATCAGGCCTCTTCAGGAATGGGTGCAGCTGGCACACCAGCTCCAGCTGTGTAAATGCACTCCACATCACTGCTGAGAGGTCAGTATCTTGTTCCTGTGAGCAAACCTGAAATAAGCTCATTGTCATCCCCTCCCCCCAAAAAACCTCTGCTGGCTATCTATGTGCAGATGTAATGGCGGCAGAGAAGAAATTTCTTACAGAAAGAAATTATTTCCTGCATCCATTGCCATGGAGTAGGACTTTAAATGAGCTGTAGTCCACATTTGGTTGGGATCACTCTGAGTTTTCCACCAATGCCACTCTACTCTCTGTCCCACTCATTTCATCACTTCTAGCTCCCTAGTAAACCGGGGGGGGGGTCATTTGGCTTCAGTCCATGGAAGGGGATACTTAGAAGCAGACATGGCATATTCATATTCATCTCCCAGAGAGACAAATACAAATATTGGCATTACAGGTGCTTGAGCCATTTGGGCCCTCCTCCCAGAACTGGCTGGTCCACTTAATGCCCACCACACAGCATGCACAGCCATTGTTCTTCGTGATGACCCAATCACAGAAGTAGCCCAGCCAGCACTTCCCTGCCTCTCAGCACAGCTGACCACTCCAGTGAGTCTCCTGCTGAGTGGTCAGCTGTGCAGGAAGGTGGGAAAGCACCACCCAAATTATTTCCATGATTGGTGTGTCATGAATGACAATGGCTGTGCACACCACAGTGTGAGTGGTAAGTGGGCCAGCCAGTTCTGGGCAAGATCCAAATGGCCCAGATACCTGTGGTGCCCATATTCATATTCATCTCCCAGGGGATACAAATATCCCATGTCTACTTGTGTCAATGGCTATGGCCATTTCTCCAGTCCAGAGGTCAATCAGGGCTTCAACAGAATCACCTGTCAAGGTAACAGGAAACTCCTGTTATTAAGAAATCATTCAGATCCATCAGGCTCCTAGAGTGGACAATCCTAGTTGCCCTCCCAACCCTGCAGACGGTCTAAATTCTAGTGAGTCTAAACACAACCATCCCACAACAACAGAATTATAGAAAGCGCCTCCTTGCCCAGATCATTTTTGCCCTTCCAATCACAGAAATCTAGTTCCAGATTATGCAATACTACAACAGTGAGGTCAGATACCACTTGATACAGACCTATGGTCATCATGGAGGACACAAAGTTCTGATCTGCTCCTTACAAGGTAGTCTCAACATGGATATTGAGGACAAGGAGCCTAGGGGACTCCAGTATCAGCCCCAAAACAAGCTCAGCTAGATCAGGAAGGAAGGCTGTTGAACAGTTGGGTGGGTGGTACTCCATCAGAATCTCTGTTCTGTCTCAAGAAGCTACGTTCAAGTATGCACACACAAACTCAGAAGACTGTGGGACAGAGCACCTAGTGAAGGGGTGAAAGCATAGTAGACCCCTGAAAATCTGCCTCTATGCCCTCCAGGTATAGTTTTCTGCTGAATAGCAAACCGAGATGGACAAAGCTGATCAAGATCAATTAGCTCAACCTCATTCAACCAGGATTTTGTGAAAAAGGCAAAGTCTTCATGCTCGTTCAGGATCAGATCTTGGATGGCTAGTGTTTTCCCTTAAATAGCTAAAATAAATCTATAAATATTATAAAGGTGCCTCGGGTTCCCCCCCTCCTTTTGCTCTACAGATAAAGTTTTTTGATTCATTCAATGTCCTATCTGCAATGTCTTCTCTTTGAGAAATATATCAGATATTAGGTTGTTGGGACAAACAGAAAGGTATGTCAAGAGTGGTCCCATACTCTCAGATTATACTGTGGAAGGTCAAAGATTCCTGCAGCTCTTATGAATCTTATCTCGGCATGCAGGATAGGATGGTATTAACCAGCAGCCAGACTATTCCATAGCTCAATCTTTGTTAAACTTGTTCTTGACCAGTTGTCATGACACTTAAGACAGCCTGTTGAGAAATTGCATGACATTTCCCACCTTCAGTGTAAGAATGAGACAAGACATCCATTTTTGCTGAGACTTCTGCAGTTTGCCCAGAATGTCTCTGCACATCTCTGTTTGTGAAATAAATTGAGCTTTGTACACAGAGCAAGTGTAAGATTGCACGATTGATTAAAACAAACATAAACAACCCATCTAATGGTTCTAAATTTTGGAATGATATTTGATTGTGCATATTTTTATGATTGCACTGAAAATCATTCCTGCAGGTACCATCACTGACAGTGGCAGAGAACATCGGTTGTGTTGGAAGACAAGGTGAAATATTTAATGGCTTCTTTTTGTCATACATGAAAATGAAATGAGTGAGAATTTTCATTTCTAGCTATAACCAATGTTGTATTTTATCCACGTAAGCCTATGCATAGATTTCATTCCCTTTTCATACCCTTCTTCATGTAATGGGCATGAGAAGCAAACTGATATCCATTAGGATTAATTATTTTATTGCTTACTTTTTTTCCGCTTGCTTCAGCAGTACTTAAGGTTGTGTGCCTACATCAGTGAGTAATTTTTCTTTCTTTTTTCCTAATTTACTACAGTTTAAAACCATCATTTACTGAAAGTTGCTTGGATTGATTCATAGCCCAGTTACCGGTACCTCAACTGTTTCAAACCATGGAGCCATAGATCTGAAACTGTTGGAACAGCAAGATATGTTCTATTTACTACACCACTCTGGGGCTTGGGGGAACTCATCTAACTTAATTAAATAAGACCCCAAAAGGGTGCATGTGGCCCAAAAGCCAAAATGTGCACTTCAGTCCGGATTAGTTCCATCCTACCTTGTTAGTTACTTCCTCATTGCAATTAGAAAAGGATGGATTGCAAAAAGGTATAAGGGATGAATAAAGGCAGCTGCTACTTGAAGGGCTTTCAGGAAGGGCTATCTGTGGTTTTAGATAAGTGGCTTGGAGAAGGTCAAAGCTGTAAGAGTGTCCATAGACCCTTCTCTGTCCTACCTAGTAAAAAAACATTATGCTGGTCATTATGATAAGCAAGATAATTAATGTCTTACTCACTAAGGAGGCTATTTTGATTCAGGTTGACTGGCATACAGCTAGCGTTACCAAAATTCAAATAAGAAGAAATTAAATCAAAACACTGAAGAATTTAAACGCTGCAAGGAACACCAATAAAAGAAAAAAAATTACTCCCCCAGCCTGAAACTACAACAAAAAACAAGCTTAGAGGCCAAATGCCTGTCTCAAGAAGAATACATTATCCTGTTGTCATAAGAACAACTGAAGACGGGCCTGCTAGTCTCCCTGAGAAGGGACGTCCAAAGTCTGGGAAGAACCACCAAAGACTTGCCTAATTTCACTAACAAACATATCTTGGAGAGTGGCTGAGCTGAGAGAAAAAAGCCTACCCTGGAAATGAGACTTGAGCAGGCTTATAAGGCAGATGGAACACCTTTGTTCCACTCAGCTTGGAATATGGCAATCTGACCGTTATCATTCATTCTTGGATGACTTCAGAATCAGCAAGTTGTGTTTGGCTGCTAGGGTGTAGCAATTCTTTTGTGTACACTTCAAGGCATTGGGCATATTGCAAGCCAAAACTCTTCTAGGTAAGGACAGCACCAAGGTGTGCTTCCTCCCATGGGACATTCCCCCCTATCATGAAAATCTCAAATGCCACCAATTGGAAACACCAAGCAGTCTTTAGAGAAGAACAGGTCTCCCTCTGCAGTGTCCTCATTGCTTTGGAACTTTGCCCTGTATAAGGACTGAGAGGTAACCTGTGTGTACACACACAGAGACACAGAGATATGCACATATACACACATCATGATTTTTCCACTGTGCCTTTAGCAATCAAATGAAGAAAAGGTACTTTTATTGCTCTTGTGATTCTTCTGGCACCCTGTTTCGATTATTGTACTGTTGCCGCTGTTTGAATAGACTTTTCTCACATCATTTTGATTTGTTTTCAGCCTTCAGTTGTTCAAATTACGAACAACAGCTTGTTTTCAAGTTATTCCAAATGGCTTCAAAAGTCATCACAGAGGAAATGAGCTCTATTACCATAGTGTATAATTAAAGGAAACAGTGAATGGCATAACCAGTGTGTGTGTGTCCGTGTGTTTTCAAATGGAACGATCGCTGTCTGTCTGCTTATGCTCCAGTCAACAGCAGGATTTTCTAGAACATCACTTTGAAAAACATGCAAAAATGATTCCCTTGTCTCTGACTCTTTCTTGCATCAATTAGTCATGTTGCTATTGATGTCACTTGCCTCCATATTTCTTTTGCATTTCTTTGAGAAGGGAAATTTTGCTGCTTCTCTTTTCTCTTGCATTTGAATTTTACACCATTCAAGTTTTTTTTAAAAAATGACAAATAAACTGAGCTGAAATTGTCACCTGTCTCCATTAGCCAGAATCAGTAGATTCAACAGATTCAATAGATACAGGTGTTTTCACCTGGAGAGGTCTACATCTCATCTTCTTGCTTTACATATGTAAAGGGCTTTCTCAGTAAAGAAATAAATAAAAATAGACAGAAACCATAATTCAGCACAAAAAATGGGGGGGGGGTAATGACTAAGGAGCTCTGAATTTCCAAGAGATGCAAAATGAGTCTGGATAGATGAAATCTTTCAGTTTTGATTTCTCCTACCTATATTTCTCAAAAAAGGTTAATTTTGGAAAGTTCACATTAAAAAAAATAAATTAAATTAAATTGCTCACATTCCTAATTTAGGTTGGTAACTAAACTAGCTGTTGTGGAGAGGGGATGCTCCTTTGTGTATGTTTTTTAAATTGTAGTCAATTCAGTCCATTTTATTTCTTTTTAAAAATCCAGTAAATCCTATAATTGATTGTTCCTCTCAAATAGAAGGCCCAGGGACCTTTAGCTCTAACCCTTCAGCTACAAAAGTTATGCACTGTTTAGCCCAAAGGCCTAGTCTATCAACCACTTTGCTGTGTCAATACAGCCTGCTATACAGTCCAAGTCCCGATCCCTCTTCTCTCCCCTACTGAGTGAATTTACTGCCTGATGGCCTCCAAGAGTTCTAGTCTGCTGTGGTGACTGGCCAGGCTGCTGGCCTAGTCTTGAAAGTCTGGGGAAAATGTCTGCAAGGTGAATGACATACACTGAAATATTTATAATTGGTTTTAAAATTAAATTGGTTTAAAAAGCCAGGAGGCAATTTTAATGCCATTGTCTCACAAGAAGGTTGGGTGGGTGGGTCGTGAGGTACCAACAGATTAAATGAAATAATATAATGGATCAAATGCAAAGACTACCTGCATTTCCCAAAGGCCATGGGCATTAGTTTGTGAAATGGCATCTAACCACCCTCCTACTGTGGCCCACAATCACTGCAAAATGACATTTATACTCACTGGTTGAAATCCTGTTGCTTGGTTCAGTAGGCCTGTTTTAGTTGGGGCTTAGAATGTTAAAGTATGTTGAAACTACAGTAGGCCTATTTGAATCAATGGAACCTATGGAGGAGCTGACTCATCAAATCACCACTGATTCAGTGGGCCCACTCTAAGATGACTTACAATGGTAAGCAACAGGATTTCAGCCATTATGTCAACTACAAAAGGTCTTGATCATGTGAATCATGTATCTTAGGATATTATGACTGGAGTTCTGTTGTATTCTTCCTTGTGAGGAAATAGCTATTAATCAACAGCAAATCAACACTGATTAAAAGCAATTTTGGAGGCCATGGAACTTGTACATAATACAACATGGTTGCATACATCCTGAAATGGCTAAAGGAAGCCTTTAATCAGTAGTGATTTTCCATTGCTGTGACATCATCACCACTGTGTATGTGGAGCTGCACAACAAGATTTCAGTAATTGTATCACCAGTGGTAAGGTTCAAGCTCCAGTCACTTCTCCTGACATTCTTAGTCTGCCAGAGCATTTCAGCAACATCAGCAGTTTGATTGTGGGACAAATTACACATTAAGAGAAAAGTATGTCTCCTGCTAATATAACACTTTATGCACATACTGTAATTTCCTTCAAATCTCTGTGCCTAACAATCAGACTTGCAAATAAAGTCCACGTTTGCTTCCCAGTGCTGAACCATGAAATAGAAGTAGGCTAATTTGCAAAAAGACAGTAAGGCAGGTTCTCATACAATAAGCAGAAGTCTTTCAGCTCTTTAGGGAGTGCTGCTTCTAATAATGTAGTAACAGCATTATCTACTTCAACCATTATCTGAATATAATACAGAGACATTCTCTCTAAACCATTTCCCTCCACATGTACAGCAGCACCAGTCACTATTTTCGGTGGGTTTAGATGTGCTGTACTGCTTACTGCCCCGTTTTCTCAGTCTGTCTGTCTCTAGTCCTCTTCTCTAGCAGTTTTAGCATACAGGGCAATCAGTGCAAAATCTGGTCCCAAATCAACTTTGTATGAATTTTAATACAGTAGGATATCAGAACTAAAAAACAGATAAATCAGGGCTACAAAAATAAATCAAATTAAAAGGAGAGAGAGAGAGAGGCAGAGCGTGCAGAGGGAAGGTGATTGGATAGCAGGCTGTATTAAGGTAGCAGAGTGGCTGATAGCCTGGACTGGGTGGTGCAGAAATATATTTATGTGCACACACATAACTGCTGGATAGCTCAGTGGTTTAGAAGTTGGGAGTTCGATTCACTACTCTGCCTTCTTGGGGGCTAGACTCAATGATCTGTAGGGTCTCTCCCAGCTCTGCAGTTCTAAGCTATATCTATGCTAAGCTATATAAGTTATTGTTTATTTATTTGCACCATTTCTCTTAAAGGTTCCAAGATGGCTTGCAATATTAAAAGAAACAAAATTGAAATAATAAATTATGCAATATAAAAATTAAACAATATGATATCACACACACGTGTGTATGTGTGATATCATATTGTGTACTTTTTATATTGCATAATTTATTATTTTAAATTTGTGTGTATCAGACACACACATGTGTGTGTTCATTTGTGTGTGTGTCTGTTGAAGCAGATGATAGGCACACTGGCAAAGGTCATTTGGAGAGCATATCACTAAACCACCCTAAGTCCATTATTCTATTCATTACACCACACTAGCTGTCAGAATTACGAATATACTACTTACTCATTCTGTGCATATGCTTCATCCCAACTTCACAGCAATTTTTGTACTTAGAAATATCCTATCACACAAGGGCAGGACCCAGTACTGTCATTCCACCAAGGGAACTGCTTCTGCCAGTAAAAATGGGAGGGATCAGAACAGTATCTTCTGTTGTGAATTCCCTGAGCTTACTGTGCACATGAACCACATTCTTTCAAGTCGAACATGTGATAATTAATAACTGAGTAATGACCTCCTTCATTCAACCCAATATGTCAAAGAAACATGACAGTACAAACTTAGTGCTGATTATAAGTATTACTGGACACTGGAGAACACTCTAGTTGGGGGTGTAAGGAAAAGTGATGGTCACATGCAGAAGAGCACATTTGATTTCATAATAAGAACTTAGTAAATTACATGGAGTGAGCTTTTAAAATGGCTCCATCCACTCTGCCTATAGCTGCACCTCACATCTGGAATGTGACTGTTGAGAAAATGTCAATTTTTTAATTTAGCTGTAAGGCCAACTTTCCCCCTCCTGGAATAAATCCACTCATTTCCTTTGATTCTAACTATGACTAAGTCTGTTTCTAGCATGCTGTTTTGAAGTCTTAAGCCTATGACATTTCTGATTTGAGTGTATTCAAACCAAAGATGTTTATAGTCTATTCAATTCTCTTTAATAATATTGTATGTTTAAAATAAATTGCTATTAACCAGATTTCTTTATGTCCGCCATTAATCTTCCATTCTATATATTTCACAATATCTTTAAAAAGCTTTGTCTCATCTTTTCAGGACATGGAGAGTGTCACAGGTGCCCCCGTCAGGAGGCCATCTCATCTTTCCCCAGAAACTACTAAGTTCCCTACTGTGAGCTCTTCAATAGACCTCAGAGAGACGTCATGAACTGATGATTCCCCAAGAGAACCTGAACATAAAGAAGAACCCACCCACTAGGAGGAGTGAACCTGGACAAGACCTTGGAAGGTATGGGTCAGGCTGAACCCCTTCAGAAAAGACCATTGGGTGATGGGAAATATAAAGGAGTGACGGGAGGATGACACAAAGGAGGAAGGTAAGATGGAAGACCAGTGGAAGGTCGACCAAGCAGTGCAGACTGGAGACTTGCTTCATGGAAGAAGAGGAAGGAGAAGAAGAGGGCTCTTGGGGGAGCAGACTCTATAGAAGAGGAGGAGGACTAGCATCTGCATGTGTAGCTCCCTGAAGACCTGGAGCCACCTGGCGACTGAGAATACATGTCTAAAGAAGGTCCTTGGACTGGGGTGTTGGTTTATTAAATCTTATGAATGCCAAATGGAATATGAAGCATTCATTGTTGTGTTGTTATGCCCCAGAAGTGAACAGTGGTTCCTTGCTTCACTCTGAAATTGATCTAGAATTGCCACAATTCAGTCCATTTTTGCACATTTGCCTGAAGACAATGTATGTGGCCTCATAAAAACTAATATTAACTAAAGCAGTGGTTCTTAACCTTTGTTACTCGGATGTTTTTGAACTGCAACTCCCAGAAACCCCAGCCAGCACAGTTGGTGGTGAAGGCTTCTGGGAGTTGCAGTCCAAAACCCCTGAGTAACCCAAGGTTAAGAACCAGTGAACTAAAGAATCTTAGTTGAGAAGCCAGAAAAAAACACATTTAAAACCTCAGGCATAGTTTTAGGGGACAATTTTTAAAAATCAATTAGGCAAAAACAGATTTCCTCAGAAATCTGAATAAATGTTGCTGCTTCTAAAATATTAAAATGGTTCTAGTTCAATTCTGTGGTTAAAAAACACATAGCAAGAAAATGTCCCTCCTAATATCCCTGCAGTGTTTAAAGAGAATCCTTGCTGACCTACTGTGTACAAGCCAAGCTAGAGATGATTCATTTCTCTGGAAAGGATGTAATATTGCTTGGATAACGTAAGCCACAGTCATTCAATAAAACTATGGCTTCTAACCTATGACCAAGGGAATAGGCCAGCCCTGTCCTCCTCCATCCTACCTCCTGTGAGGAGAAAACTAACCTGAAAAGGAGAGCAGTTTTCACAGTTGGACAATCTGGATTCCTGATTTTTTAGGTTTTCTGATTATGCAGAGAACTCCGATGGGTAGAAACAGGTCTTGTCTTCAGATTTAGCAAAACAAAACAAAAAAATAAATCAGCACGCAAAAGTAAATTCAGAGTGACACAAGGCTAGCCTTTTCCTCTTGCTCATAGGTTAAGATTAACTCTTTTACAGAATGCCTGGACCAACTTGTTATCCTGCTTGATTGTGAAAGGGCAATCACAGAAGGATTATGACATGTTTCTCGGGCTGCCCACTGTGTGCCCAGTCTCCCCCTGACCGTGCAATTGATCACATGCTGAGTTGCATGGTTGGGTGCACAGTGGGCAGCCTGAAAGATGGAAAAATGGCCATTTAGATAAACAGAAAAATAGAATAGGATTTAGGACCTAAAAAGGGCTAGTTCTTGCTCCCATTGTTCCTTCACATCATTAAAAACAACTTCTCTGATGTGTCTCCATGCAACAAAGCAGAAACTCTTATGCATTTTCTACAATTTTTTTTTGGTTGAATTAAAATATTATTTTATCAACATCTGCAATCCATGTTGTGGGGGCACAGAAAGACAAAGGAAGCCTGGCCCAAGGAACTCCCTTCCCCCTTTCGACAAAATGTAGCTTTGTGCAATTTTGCTTAATTTGCACATGAACCCTTCTTGAGTGCACCAGAAAAACCTCACCCTCTTGCAAGGAGAATAAGTATGCTGTTCCTTGTGCTCTTTTGTGTAAATAAGAGAAGTGCTCAACTCCATAAACTCAAATGTCAGTGGAGACACTGTTCTGTAGAAAGAATTGGGTTCCTCTCCTGAAGGATCATGAACAGAGATGGGAACAAAGAGCGTAAAAAGGCAATTCACCTTGGTTTATGGGTTGTCAACCTTGATGATGCACTAACCATGAATTTTCCCCAGTAAATCAACAAATCATGAATCAATTTGTTGGTTATCGGTTCTTTTTTTTAAAAAAAGCTGAGCACACCGCCCCCCACAGTTTGCCCCCCCTTCCATGGCCACTTACCTTGTCCTGCTGCCCTCTCCTGCGCTGCTGCCACCACCACCACCACCACCACTGAAACAGAAGTTAGGCTTCCAGAAAAGCAGTTTCTGTTCCAGCATCCTCGCTTCCATTCCATTGCAAACAGCAGTGAGGAGGGCAAGCCTGACAGAATCGATCCTCTCTCCCCAGCTGTTTGCAAAGACAGAGGGGCAGGGAATTCCTTGGATCAGGCTTCCTCTCTCTTTCTATGCCCTTTGCAAAGACAGTGTCTGGGGATGGGGGGGTGGAATCCCTGAGGTCAGTCTTCACCTGTCTATGCCATGGGAGGGCATAGAAAGATAGGGGGAAGCCTGACTGAAGTGATCCCTCCCCCCGCTGTCTTTGTAAACAAGAGGACAGGATTCCCTTTGGGAAGGCTTAAATAAGCCGCCTAAAGGGTAAATCCCTTTCTGACTTTACCCCCGAGGAACAGCTGATCTCCCGGGGCATGAGCAGAGAGGGAAAGATGAAGGGACAAACATAAAAGGGTTATATTCATGGCTTTCTATTTGTCAGGGTCTCACAAAAATGAAGTGATGAATATCTGACCAAACAGCGATAGTTGTTGAATATCGCGATTCATTTTTATATTCATCCCCATGTCTAATCACAAACAGGTGGGAGCATAAACAGTAGATGAAGTGACAATCCAGTGGTGTCACAGCTAGACTGGTCCAGAGGAACAACTATGGAACACCCTGAACAGCCACCTACAGCTCTCAACTAAGACCATGTGAAAACAGAGTAGTCCAGCTATGTTTTTGGAAATCCTTATTTGAGCTACACTTCAAGGACGCTAGGCACCGCAGAAGACAAGTCTGATAATTATTCAACCACACCAGGGCAACTGGGGTTGTTTTTCTTTTTTCTTCTTCTTTTTTTAAACAGCTTAACAAAACAACCACTTCTGTTGATATGTACTGATGTGGTAAATGTCCGTCTCTACACACATTCAAATCTATGAGGGCTATAAGCTCATACATGACAAATAGATTTCCCTCCCCTTCTCCTCTCCCAGCAGAATGAATTCATCATCTCAGCATAACTTTTGCTCAAGCTTTTCCACTCTGTCACAGTCTTCCTCCCCCCTTGCCACAATTCTCAGCCTCAAAGAACGATCAGCATTCACAGGTACCTTACTGACATCAAAGATTTCCAATTCAATGCCTTGTACCTGTACATCCTTTCCACTTGCATCAATTGCTACATCTGTGTATCTGTCAGGAAAGCTGATACAAGTAGCCAAGACTGGCACAATCAACATATCATTTGATTCACATCACTAGCCAATGAGTATATAGGAAAGGAGGAGCTTTGCTGTTGAAGGGACTCTTCACGAAGAAACATTTACAACAGCAAAGGCAGACACACACAGTTCTCTCAGTGCCTGGATGCTTTCAAGTCTGCAAGGACACCTGGTTCATTCTCACCCACCTTTCTCTTTCTTTCTCTTTCTTATTTTGACTTGGAAAAGTGTATCTTGGACGATCTAAAAACAGTCATCAGACCTAGGAATTGCATTGTTCTTCAGCAATGCCTACAATGGATTGGCTCAACATCTCTCGATGTCTTCATCAAACAGAAGAGGATGTGGGGCCACTACGGAGATACCTAAACAGTACAGAGGACTACCTCGCCTTCTTATATGGGCCCAGGCGAAGCCACTTGTTCTTGCCTATGGCTTGGGTTTATGCACTGATTTTCATTGTTGGAGTATCTGGCAACCTTTTAGTCTGCCTGGTGATTCTCAAGCACAGGAACATGAAAAGTCCCACAAACTACTATCTCTTCAGCCTGGCTGTTTCAGACTTGCTGGTCTTGCTCTTTGGCATGCCCTTGGAAGTCTATGAAATGTGGAGCAACTACCCTTTCTTGTTTGGACTAGTGGGGTGCTATTTTAAGACTGCGCTGTTCGAGACAGTGTGCTTTGCCTCCATCCTGAATGTCACCACAGTGAGCATTGAGAGGTATGTGGCCATCCTTCACCCCTTTCGAGCCAAGCTGAAGGGTACAAGACGGCGTGCCCTGAGGATCATCATTGCCCTCTGGCTTCTCTCCGTCCTGTTTTCTATTCCCAATACCAGCATCCATGGCATTGTGCTTCAGTATTTCCCAAATCACACAGAGGTCCCAGGATCTGAGACATGTGGTGTGGTCAAGCCCATGTGGATCTACAACTGCATCATCCAGCTAACTTCTTTTCTCTTCTATATGCTGCCAATGTGTGTCATCAGTGTGCTGTACTGCCTAATGGGACTGAAAGTGAGTCCAGATTAAGCTCTGTTCTGCTTGTATATTGTTTTTGTTTTAAATAATCCATCTCACTCAATGCTATCTTTTTTTTCTTTTTTCTTTTTTCCAGCTCTTTTGGCTTATCATGATCCTTTTGCCAATACATAAAAGAAGTAAAGATTTCGTGTGCTACCATGGTGCAAGTTATGCTCCAAATGTGTCCCTGTAATGTTTATTGTTACTGATTTTATTGAATCTATTACTTAACCACCCTCACAAAATGACAGTTCTCCCAAAGTGGCTGAAATCTGTTTCCAAATAATTATAGAAACCAAGTTGCTGGACTTATTTATGCTGTGGCAATGTTTTCATTTTTCAATTCTAAATCTTGCTCTAGCACCTTGACCAAATCCTGTTTCAGTTCCTCATCTACCTGAAAATTTAAATGATCCACAAGCAGGATTTCTAGTGTTTTATTTTTAAACATCAACGTTTAAGCAATACACTTTCAGTTATATATGTATTTGAGCAAATTTAGTGTGGTTGCATTTTTTCCCTCACAACCTAATCCTAAATTAACTTCACTGAGCTCACAGGGAATTCCTTCCTATTAAAAATAGGCTTGTTAGGTGAGGCTAAGCATGACTCTTCCAGATGCTAGTGAACTACTATTTCTATTATATCTATCTATTTCTATTAATTGGTTTAGTCTGATAGGACTTTGATTTGAACATCTAGAAAGCAACAGGTTCTCTGTGCCTATAATTAGGTCCATGGGGTCACGAAGAGTCAGACAAGACTAAACAACTAAACAACAAGAACCAAAAATGAGGAAAACTGTTGTTGCCTGAAGTCATGCATAGACCTTTAATTGAGTAGAAAAATAGAAAATGCTCACACAAACACAAACATTTTATCCAGATCTGTAAAAAATAACTCCATGTGTACACTTTTTAAAGGAAGTATTTAAAAAACAAATATAAAAATTCTGTTATCTGATATTAAAAACTAGTTGGGTATCTCAGTGGTTTACATATCTGGCTGTGAAGACTGAGGTTGGAAGTTTACTTCCCTACTGTGCTTCCTGTGAGTAGGTCTTGACCAAGCTACACAGTCCCAGGGCGCCCCCAGAATAAGGGAACTACCACTGTACTGAATATTCTCGGCGTGGAAAACTCTGAAAAGGGTCACTGTAGGTCAGAATTTACTTGACAGAACATGAAGATGATGATGTGGAAAAAGTGTCTTTGCATAGTAAAGAAATTATGGTCACTGAACTTTGAATACCTGATTGTTTGTGGTTTGATTATTGTTGCATCATTCCTTCGTTCTTTCCTCCGGGTAGCAAATGTGATTTAAAGGGCATTAAAAGAAACAATGTAGTTAAACCTAAGTATAAGGCTGACATATTTTTTCACGTAATGAAAAAAAATATTTGCACATTTATCAGATAATGGTTGATTTAAAATAAGTCACTTCTTTAATTAGAGAGAAACACACTAGATCAAACTTGTGGACTGTCCCAAGACATAAAAACAGACTGGAGCACCCCCATCTCACACACACACACTACCACTTTCAGTGCCACACATTACCCCGCTACCCCGGAATAAAGACGTGAGAAAATTATTATGGAATAGACATGGGCCACATTTCATTGAATATTCATTATTGGCTTCAATTAAAAAAGGGGAGGTCCTCCTGTAGTGCGGAATCAGGTTCTGCAGAGGAGTCTCAACAGACCCATTACCAAACAGTTGTGCAGTCAGTGAGAATCGGGCCAACCCAAATTTGACCACCCCCAGACCTCCAGCCCCCTACTCATTGTTGACTGTTGGTCCGGGAGCAGTGGATCTCCCCACCCCCAAGAACTGTAATCTCATGGTCCGCAGTGCTGGGAGATCAGATGAGCTATACGTTACCTGTGGTTGTGAGGGGACTCACCGAACTGTTCGATCTGCACTACCCACCTGTATGACCAAATATGACCACCTTTAAAAATGCCATCTCACCTTAACCAGTGTGGGCTAGGCAAAAAATCCCCATGACCAATGGCCAATCAGAACGCAAAAATTCCTATGCAGCCCCAAAAGGCGACCAGGAAAAACTCACATTAGTACATAGGGCAGACCACACTTTATTGAATATTTATTATTGACCTCAATAAAACGGTGGGTCCTGCCGTAGTGGGGAATCGGGTTCTGCAGAAGGGTCCCTTACCAAACAAATGGGCGAGTCCCAAGCCTCAAATTCTCATGGTTGTGAAGACAGTGAGAACCCAGCCAGCCCAAATTTGACCACTCCCAGACCTCCAGCCTCCTATTCATTGTTGACTGTTGGTCTGGGAGCAGCCCCAGCAGATCTTTTCCCCACCCCTAAAGTACTGTAATCGCACTATCCACAGTGCTGGGAGATCAAATGAGCTATACATTACCTGTGGTTGCGAGGGGACTCACTGAAACCTATTCAATCAGCACTACCTGCCACAGCATAGGGACTAGCTACGCTAAGTCCCATGCCTGCCATTCAAGCTCTCAAGCTCCAAAATCAGCCCCCCCCCAAGGTCTGCCAGAAATATCTCCAATCCTTTATCGGACAGGTGCACTCCATTGTGCCGAAAAAGCTCAGGCCTATTGACACGGATCTCCTGGTGACCAATAATCACCGATCCAAGGCCATTGCATACCACTCTACATAAAAGGTAAAGGTAAAGGTTCCCCTTGACAATTTTTGTCCAGTCGTGTCCGACTCTAGGGGGCGGCGCTCATCCCGCTCTTCAAGCCATAGAGCCAGCGTTTGTCCAAAGACAATCTTGCCGTGGTCACATGGCCAGTGCGACTTAGACACGGAACGCTGTTTACCTTCCCACCACTCTACATACTTCCCAGTTAACACTTCTCCATGCCGTGTTAACCCACTGCACCTGGCATTCATCCCGCCACACCAGCGGAGGGATGACCGTGGACCAAATAATACTCAGAGCAGGGTACGTCATCCTTAGCCATCTGAGGTCATGCATGCCATCCAACATCAAGGCCTTGCCACCATGCCTGGCCAGATGGTTACAATGCAAATATATGAGTAACACATCTGGCGGTTGCATGACAAATACAGCTGCTCTGCAAAACTGGCTCCATTGGATTCCACGGATCCCTTTCCAGACGATTTGGGCTCTAGCTCAGAGACCCAAATTGCTCCCCCCCCCCACAGACTTATCACATATCTTGCTGCCCAGAACATGTAACTGTGGCCGAGTATCATGACATGCCACCATCTCCCCAACAATATTGGACCTGCAAAGACAAAAAGACCAGGTGCCTGCCTAGATGTGAGGGAGTGCTCGGACATATCTGCAGTAAGCTGTCAATGCCCAACGACCTAATCGTTTAATGTCATTGGGATGATAGCCTAAAGCAGATGCAGTTGAAGCTGCCCCAATTCTAAAAGAATGAGTAATCCCCACCTTCCATAATGCCAAATTTGTCAATTTCCAAAAACGGATCCTTGTTAAAGGGGACCCATCTTTGTGTATGAAAAAAATAATCCTAACCCTGTCCCCTAAGTTCTAAATATGCACTTATCGCTATCACTCGACCGTGCTCTGCTATAGAGCAAATAGCCAAATTAAGATCAGCACCTCTACCACACTGGTTGGCCTTGTATCAGCAAATATGAATCCGAACGATGTCATCTTCCAGCCTCACATTGTGCCTTTGCAATGCTGCTTTTGTCAAATTGCCTTTCCCTGTAGCTACCACCTCGTTAATCCTCAAAGCACTGAAAAATGTCAATAATGACACAGCCCTAAGTAACGCAGTCTCATATTCATCCCTACAAATGATAAGCCATTGCTGGTCAATTTTTTTTCTAACAATGCTAAGGAATCTTTAATCCGACCCCTTTCTTTATTCCAGCTTCAATCATCTTTCTGATGTGAAAGTCAGAGGCATAATCCTGATACCCTTGTACTCTAGCCTGAAAGGTTAGCGCTGACATTCTACCCTGGATGAATCCTGGCGCCAGTCCTTTCCTATTTAAATACACTATGAATTGTTGTAGATGTTCCACCAGAGCAGGCCAAATCAGTTCCAAGCCCACTAGTTTTCTGAACTCCTGAAATTCTATACTCACTGCCGAATACCCTTTCCTCAGGGCCAGGGCCAAACCTATTGCTATTTCCGTGTCATCATGCCAATTTGCCAGACCTCTGTGGGCAGTGTCTCTGGAAATTTGGTGGCTCCTGGATCTAGCTCCCTGAACCAAATGATCCATTGGCATGATAGGGCATCAGCCAAGCTGTTATCCAGGCCAGGAATATGCTTTGCTTGGATCACAATACAGTGGGGTCTTGACTTACAAACGGCCCGAGTTACGAACATTTTGACTTACGAACTGCTCTCATAGGAAAATATTGACTTGACTTACGTACTTAGATTTGAGTAACAAACTGAAAAAAAACCACGTGGGAGGCAGGGAAAGTGCAAAATGTGAACTTTCAGTTAACTGTTGGCCAGTGAAAAGGGTGCCTGTCTGCTTCCTCACTCCTCCCAGCATTTAGAGAGTGGATTGGGAGACAGTCTTCAGACTGCCTGGTACTGCCTGGACTGTATTTTCCCTGCCCTGAACCTTTCTTGACCTAGGAAAAAAAGAAACAAAATATCCCCCTCTAGTGGTCGAAGGCAGAATAGCAGCTTCCCATTAGTTTCTATGGATGGAAAAGAGCAGATACGGATCCAATGGTTTTCAGTGCATTCCTATGGGAAATGCAGATTTGACCTGCGAACTTTTTGACTTGAGAACCGCCTTCCAATACAGATTAAGTTCTCAAGTCAAGACCCCACTGTTATTGTACCTTAAAGCACGCAAGGTAAATGTGTGCACTAGTCCATAACGTGGATGCCCAGAGTGGTAGAGTCTACCAGATGGGTGGGATATAATAATAATAATAATATTTGAAATAGCGCCGATGGCGGACGGCTAGCGCGTCTCTCCTCGCCGCGTTTTTCCGCTGCCTTGGTCCGCCTCGGCTTGCCTCTTGGTCTCCTTCTTTTTCCTTTTTCCCTTTTCTTTCCTCCTAACACTTTTTCACTTTCTCATTTCCACTATTTATTCTTTATTTATTTCTTTTATTTACTCCCTCCTGTTCTCCCCCACATACCCTGCTGAGGTGAGGCAGGAGCCTGCGTTTCCGGCCGGGAGCTCGCAAGCGGGGATCGGAGTTGGATCTGGAGCAGGGAGAGGGCTCCTCCGGTCTCCCGCTGGGCTCGGAGGCTTCGGAAAGCGGCGGACGACGGTCTGGTGTGGAGGCGATTGTCGGAGGGGAAAAGATCCATGGGCTGGTGACGGACGCCCTGCCCTGCCCCCTCCTTGGAGACGAGCCTCGCCCCCCTCCTTGGAGACGAGCCTCGCCGCGCTGGTCGCTGGACGCGCCGGGGAGATCTTGCCACGGGACTCTGGCGTTGTGGATGGACGCTGCTACCAGCGAGCGCGGAGCGTAGGACGCCGGGTTAGCCGCGGAGTGGTGGTGAGCGGTTGCTTGAAGGAGCTTGGGGGCCCCTTGTTTGCCTGGGAGGTGCCTTGCCCCTGTGGAGTTGGCGGAGGAACGGGGCATCTCTTGCAGACTGGGGACCTTGGGGACGCGCCTGGACGGACTGCTGGACCTGGGGGTAGCCGAGAGGGTCCAGGATCCTGCAAGCATCAGCGGGAGCTGGGAGGTCACCGGAGCGTGGGAACGCCGGCGCCATGTTGGAGATTCCCCCCCCAGCTCCTTCTTCCCTCGCCTGCTTCTCTGCTTCAGCCTGCTTGCTGCCATTTGATCTCCCCCCAATTGGATTCTTAAGGGGGGAAATGGCAGGGTCCAAGCTTTTTCCAGCTTGCTTACTAGCGCTTGTGACCCTGCCTTGTGTCCATACTGAGACCTCTGAGCCCGTTATTGTGACCTGGGACTCCGGCCGTATTAACGAAACGCCATTGACTCCAGTACTATCTAAAGGGTCAAAATCAACTGTCAGAGAAAAACAACTTTCGGCTATATGTGGGGGATAACCTTTGGGGGAATTCTGTAGTCATATTGTGTACTTTTTTTTTTTCCCTTTCCTTAAATGTTGTTTAATTGATATTGTTAATTTTTTTTTCTTTTTTGATTGTTTGCTCTTTGTTAGATTACTTTTGTATATTTTATAATTGTACATGTAATTTATTTTGGGTTAATTGATTGTTTGCACTTACCTGTTTTTTTTTTTTTTTTTTTTTTTTTTTGATATGGCTTGGAAGGCCTGCCTTCCCAGCGAGGGGCCCCAGAATATTTCTGTGATTACGGGTAGGGGGAGATATGGCGTTGGCTCCGTCCCTGCTCGCGTTAGAAGAACTAGGGACAGATGCTTAAAGGCTGTTCCTTGTTCTGAGACGGAGACCAGCCCCCAGTATCGAGGTAGCCAGACCAGCCTGCCTTCCACTCTACGCCTGGTGTTGTTGAACGCCAGGTCTGTATCCAATAAGGCCCAGGTAATTCAAGATCTTATTCTGGAGGAGGATACAGACCTGGCTTGCATAACCGAAACTTGGATCGGCGGAGAGGGGGGTCCCCCTCTAGCTCTCATCTGTCCGCCCGGTTATGCTGTCCAACACCAGGGCAGACTGGAGGGTCGGGGGGGGAGTAGCCATTGTCCATAGGTCCAGCTTGGAGGTCACTAGGCGCTCCTCGGTGATAAAGCCGGGTCTTGAGGCCCTCCACGTGTCTATCGGGGCCAGGGACGGTATTGGGATCTTGCTGGGCTACCGTGCTCCCCGCGACCCAGCCACCTCCCTACCGGAGCTGGTGGACTTCGTCTCCGCGACACTGTTGGGTTCCCCGAACCTATTGGTGCTGGGGGATTTCAACGTGCGCGCGGGGGCGGAGACATCTGGTCCAGCTCTTGAGTTCTTGGAGACCATGGCCTTCTTGAACATGTCCCAACATGTCAACGGCCCCACTCACGTGGGGGGTCATACACTTGACCTGGTTTTTTCTACCAATGGGAGCGAGAGTGGTCCGATGGTGACTGACCTTGAGTCGGTACCCTTGTCATGGTCGGATCACCACCTAATAAAGTGTACCATTAAAATGGCTCTCCCCCCCTGCAGGGAGCAGGGATCTATTGTTATGGTCCGCCCTCGAAGGCTACTGGATCCTGTTGGATTCCAGGATGCCATGAGAGGTGTTACGGCTGACCTGGCTGGCGCTCCTGTCGAGGCTCTGGTGGACGGCTGGTTTGCTGCCGCGACTAGGGCTGCTGACATGATCGCACCTAAACGCCCTCTCCGGCGCAGAGACCGCCCGGCACCCTGGTTTAACCGGGACCTCCGGGCGAGGAAGCGGGTCAGGAGATGGCTAGAGCGCAGATGGAGAGGGGCCCCGACGGATTTTAATAGGATAGCTGTCAGGGTCGCTACTAACCTTTATCTTGCTAAGGTAAAGGCTGCTAGTAGATCATACCTCGCTAACCGGATAAGCGAGGCGTCCAACCAGCAGGCGGAGTTATTCCGTATAGTACGCGACCTCTCCGGAGTTGGTCCGGGTGATGGGCCTCCCCCTAGTTTTTCGCCGGACCAATTTGCAGCATTTTTTAAATCAAAAGTGGAGGCCATCCGCCGGGACCTCTCTCCTTTTTTGAGTACAGTGAGTCGAGCTGAGATGTCCAGCGCTCCATCTTGCCCGGTGATTTTGGACACCTTTCAGCCTGTTACGCCTGATACTGTCTCCAGGGCGCTTGACCGCTGTCGTGCCACCACCTCCTCTTTGGACCCTTGCCTGGCCTGGCTAATCAAAGCAGCCAGGCCGTTAACAACGGAGTGGGCCACGGCTATTATAAATGGGTCTCTCCTTGAGGGCAGATTTCCATCTGCCCTGAAGGACACACTCATTAGGCCCATTAGGAAGAAACCTAGTTTGGCGGCGGACGAAATTGGCAACTACAGGCCCGTCGCCAATGTTTCCTTCCTTAGCAAGGTAGTCGAGAGGGTGGTGGCCGACCAGCTTCAGGCGCTCTTGGAAGAAACAGATGCCCTGGATCCATTCCAGTTGGGCTTCAGGCCGCGCCACGGCACAGAAACGGCTTTGGTCGCCCTGTGTGATGACCTACTGAGGGAGGCCGACAGGGGTAAAGTGTCCCTGTTGGTCCTCCTCGACATCTCAGCGGCCTTTGATACCATTGACCACGGTATCCTCCTGGGGAGGCTCTCCGAGTTGGGAATAGGTGGCCTGGCATTGTCCTGGCTCCGTTCCTTCTTGGAGGACCGTCCCCAGAGAGTCCAGC
The DNA here is from genome assembly GCF_051106095.1 of Pogona vitticeps. NCBI lineage: Eukaryota > Metazoa > Chordata > Lepidosauria > Squamata > Agamidae > Pogona > Pogona vitticeps. Next base: position 92,884,572 of record NC_135784.1, read on the forward strand.
TTGGGGAGAGGGTCTCGGCCCCGTGGAGCCTCAATTGTGGGGTTCCACAGGGGTCGATTATCTCCCCAATGCTATTTAACATCTATATGAGGCCGCTGGGTGGGGTCATCAGGGGGTGTGGTGCTTCGTGTCACCAGTATGCGGACGACACGCAGCCCTACATCTCCTTTTTGCCAACTGCAGGAGAAGCCGTCCTGTGCCTCCAGCGCTGCCTGGGGACTATACTGGAATGGATGCAGGAGAACGGGCTCAGGCTGAACCCGGACAAGATGGAAGTGCTGAGGGTGGGCCCCCCCACAGTCGGGGATTTGGGTAACTCCCTCTCTTTTGGAGGGGTGACTCTCCCTGCTAGGGATGGGGTACGCAGCTTGGGGATCCATCTGGACCCGGTGCTCTCCATGGAGTCACAGGTGGCATCGGTGGTCCGCACCGCCTTTTTTCACCTTAGGCGGATAGCCCAGCTGCGGCCCTACCTGGAAGTGGGGGCGCTCACCATCTTAGTACATGCGCTCGTAATCTCAAGATTAGACCACTGTAATGCGCTCTACGTGGGGCTTCCTTTGAGGCTGCTGCGGAAGTTACAGGTGGTGCAGAATGCGGCGGCCAGATTACTTAGTGGAGTGAAAAAATTCCAACATATTTCGCCCACTCTGGCCGCATTGCATTGGCTGCCCATCAGGTTCCGCATCGACTTCAAAGTGTTAATGCTTACGTATAAAGCCCTAAACGGTTTAGGGCCTCGATACTTGGCGGAGTGCCTTCTCCCACCAAGTTCTACCCGGGTCACACGGGCGAGCCAGGAGGTGAGGCTGAGGAGCCTAACGCCGAGGGAGGCCCGGAAAGAGAAAACAAGAAATAGGGCCTTCTCGGCGGTGGCTCCTCGCCTGTGGAATAACTTACCTCCTGACATTCGCGGAGCTCCCTCGCTGGGCACTTTCAAGAATCTATTAAAGACCTGGATGTTTCGGCAGGCCTTCTCATAAGACTATTTTTGATTTTCTTATTTCTTTATTGTCTTTTTTCTTTTACCTGTTTTGTAATTTGTTGTTTTATTCTTATTGTATTTTAACTTTGTTGTAAGCCGCCTAGAGTAGTCTTCGCGACTAGATAGGCGGGATATAAATAAAATAAATAATAATAATAATAATAATAATAATAATAATAATAATAATAATAATAATAATAATAATAATAATAATAATAATAATAATAATAATAATAATAATAATAATAACATGAGGTTTTTTATTATATAAACAACTGCCTGATTGTTGCACCAGAAGCGTACTACTGAATACGCCCATTTGTGCACTCACAACAACAGGGTGCCTACTATTGGAAAAAATCCCAGAAATGTGAGGGCCTTAGTAATTCCTTGCTGGTGCCATTCTTCAGGCCACAGTTCAGCGCACCATCTGCCCTTGAAATACATCCCAAAACCTAGGGAGCCTGCTGCATCAGTCTGAACCTGAAATTTAGCCCTAAGGTTTGTCTCAGTCCTCCAAAATGATACTCCATTCAAATCTACAAGGAACTGGCTCCAAACTTGCAGATCCTGCCTCATACCCCTTGTCACCTGCATTCTGTGAAAAGGGCGATGCAGGACTTTCATAGCATCACATAATCTACGTAGGAATGCACGACTTGGGGCAATTACCCTGCATGCAAAATTCAAATGGCCTACAATCTCCTGTAGCTTCTTCAATGACACTTTCCTACTTCTCATAAGCAGAGCAATTCAATCACTAAGGTTTGCTATCAGGTAATCAGGAAGCATGTTGTCTAGCATCCAATTCTATTCCCAGAAACATAAGTGAAGTAGCCGGTCCTTCAGTTTTTTTCCTCGGCTAAGGGTAACCCCAGCTCTTGTGCCATTGTTTGGAATGCTTCCAGTATAAATTTGCATTGTCCAGTGTTACTTTCACCACAAAAAAGATAATCATCCAAATAATGGGCAGTGTTCTTGCAGCCTACCCTACACCTGAGCTTCCATTCTAAAAAAGAACTGAAATGCTCAAATGCAGTGCACGAAATAGAACAGCCCATTGGCAATGCCCTATCAATATAGTAAGAGCCCTGAAAATAAAGACCCAAAAGGTCAAAAACTTGGGGTGGATGGGAAGAATACGAAATTCTGACTTAATGTTGCATTTCACAAACTGCCGCTATTCCACATCTAGGGACCATATGCACCACCTTGCCAAAGGAAGTGTAGCGCACTGTGCAAAGTTCCTGAAGAATGGTATCGTTCACAGACTTCCCTTCTGGGTGTGACAAATGATGAATAAGCCTATATTCTCCCTGACTCTTCTTAGGCACCACACCCAACGGCAATTCCTGCAGGTTCTCCAATGGGATATTCTGATAAGGCTCCAAAACCCTACTTTCTGCAACTTCCTTATTTTGTCCCTAACAATATCTTCCATCCTGTTTACTTCTTTTAAATTCTTAGTGAAAATCACCTCATGCTCTCCTAGGGCCAGTATTTGGAAACTGTTCCAAAAACCATCCAAAAGGTACTCTGTGTCTGCCTGCCTTGGATAATCCTGCAACCAAATCTCCAGTACTAACACCTTAATTGGACTGGGGCCCTTTGTTAGAGGGACCCCGTCCACTGTTTGCCTTTTTTGTTACCTCCAGCATCCTTGCTGTTACTTGTTTGCACTCTGGCCCTAAAATATGATGTGCTGGGACACTGGCCCCCACAGACTGAACACTCATGCCTGAAATGTCATGCTTTGTGTGAAAGGTAATCTGCAGAGACGGAGCAGCCCAATTCCCTACTGGCGTGCTCGTACTTGGCCAAGAATTAACTGAGACCCCATATCCCTGCATGTCATGTGTTGTATGAAATGACAAACTACTCTGTCCACTGCCTGGCCATGGGCAAGCAGATAATGTTGTAAAAGTGTCAGGTGCAACCTTCAGCTCACATGCTACTGGAGGTGGTACTGGTTCATGTTCCTCCCTGCCATACCAATCACTGGATACAGCCTCTTCCCCTTCATCCTGCCGACCTTGCGCCCCTGCAGAAGATCAATCAACCTCTCGTGTTTGCAACTCTCACTTCTCATCCTCGCTCTGGTGCCGAAGTATCGCTGTTGAGCCATCTGACTCTGTTCTGGATGGCCGTGAGGCCTGCCAATTAGATTTTCTGCCATGGCCTTAAGCTTAGACCTCCTATGACTCTTAGCTTCTCTGGCCGAATGGCATGGTTGTGGCTCGCGAAGCTGCGTGACCCTTTGTGCTGCTCTTTCAGCCTCCAAAGCCAATTTTTTTTCTTGTAGCTTTTGCCATATAGGCCACACTTCCTCATCCAAAGATCCCCTCTTTAATGATTTTTTAAAAAATTATTATTTATTGTATTTAATATATTATTATAATTAATTTCTTTTTTTAAAAAAATCACTATGATTATAGGATCATCTGAAATTTTTAAAAAACCTACCTCCAAATGGATGCAATGAGTTTGAAATACACCCCCACCCCGATGTGAAAGCAAAACAATTATTTATTAGTCAATATTTTGCTACCCTATCTGATTAATTAATCAAATTATTTATTAACCTATTTATTTATCTGAAATATTTAAAACCTTTAAATGAATTCGCTCTTCTTCTTCTTCTTTGCCCCTTCCTGCTGGCTGGGGGGGGCCTGCGTGCCCGCTCACTCTGGTGCTTCGCACACCTTAGCCCATGGCTAGTGTATTAAATTTTGTCCCCTTGCTCTCTTTTTAAAAAAAGAATAAGACTACGATTGTGATTAATTGTAATCCAATTAAATATAAATCACTCAATTGCTGCCAATGTCTAAAAATCCACCAGCGGTTGAAAAGCCTAGCGGGCTTCCCCGGTCCCTGCCTGACCTCGCTCAGCAGCCGCACCTCCTGATGCTTTTGTTTTATTCTTTTTTTAAAAAATAAAATGACAACAAACAATAATTATTAAGCTCTAAACCATGAAAACAGTTCCGAGAATCAGGAGCTGATGCACAATAAGCAAACTGTGTATGTGTGGGGGGGGATGCAAACCTTATTTCTGAGAAGCAAAACCATCAAGACAGTGAACTGGAGTGACGCAGTTTGAAAATAAATCCAATCTGAGGAGCTCCGTCCTCCTCTGGTGCCAGAAAAGAAGAGTCCAAAGGGAGGGGGGGGGGACTTCCTTTAAATATCACCCTCCTTCCCCCCTCCCTTCCTGGGTTGCTCTCGCAAGACCGCAATGTCTCACAATATCCTGGGAAGGAGATAATGGTGTCCCATATAATAGTTCTGATACTTATAGAAAACAATGGCAGTTAAAGCATTGCCCTAACCTTGGTATGGGAAACTTGTTGCTTGCCAAAGGTTGTTCAATTAGAATTGCCTTTACTTCAGACTATCTGCCATGCTGGCTAAGGCTATTGGAACTTGAGAGTTCCCCACCATGACCTCAGCATTGCCTTTTACTTAATCACTACCATAGCCATATGCTGGTTCAGTCTATTCTATTCTATTCTATTCTATTCTATTCTATTCTATTCTATTCTATTCTATTCTATTCTATTCAATACTTTGTGCTAAATACAACTAAAGTCCCAGGTAATCAATCAGACTTACATAAGTGTTCACTTACTGAAGTCCTGTTGATTCAGTGGGCCTATTCTGGGCTGGGATTAACAATTGGATTTAGTGGTTTAATGTTTCTCTTTATGCCCATCTCCAAACGCGTGCTGTGCAAGATACCACCTTGACCTGCTCTGTCCCTCACACACAGTTTGGATCAGAAAATTATGTCATTCCAGTCCTGAAAAAGACCATGGTGACTTGATTGTGGATGAAGATACGAGACTCATAAGCAGACTGGCAACTAAAGCTATTGTCACATTTATGTCCGGTTTCTAAAATATGTTTTTTAGGATTATACGGGCATTATGTTCGGCTTTATCCAAAGATCTGGGTGTGAAGAAGTCACAACGAATAAGTAAAGTTATAACAACAAGAAGAATGTGCTGTCAAGTCAATTCTGACTTAACGGCAACCCTTTTCAGGGTTTCTAGGTAGAGAATACTCAGAATTGGTTCACCATTCCCTTCTTGTGCGAGTAGCTCTGGGACTGCTTTATTTGCAGGAGGCACAGTGAGGAATCCAACTCCCAACCTCTGACTCCACAGCCAGATGCATAAACCACTGAGATTTCCAGTCAGCTAGTAAAGATATAGCCCCCTCCCAAAAGAAAAAACTGTTTGATTGTTGTGGGTTTTTCGGGCTCTTTGGCCGTGTTCTGAAGGTTGTTCTTCCTAATGTTTCACCATTCTCTGTGGCCGGCATCTTCAGAGGACAGCACTCTGTGCTCTGGTCTGTCCTCTGTGCTGTCCTCTGAAGATGCCGGCCACAGAAAATGGTGAAACATTAGGAAGAACAACCTTCAGAACACTGCCAAAGAGCCCGAAAAACCCACAACAACCATTAGATCCCGACCATGAAAGCCTTCGCGAATACAGAAAAACTGTTTCTGTTATTCATCAGCTCACAAACAGTAGCCAGGATGATGAAAAATGCAGTACTTAGGTGAAAAAAAAAGGTTTCTGTAGCATACCAAGAAGGAGGAGGATGATAATAACTGCTTAGTGCTCTTGTATTTAAATATTCCAAGCATCCACACAATTCTTGTGCCAGCCAAGTCTAAAGTTTGCAACTCTCCTCAATGATCCCAAGCATCTGTTTATCCAAAAGAACTGTGCAGCTCCTTCAGAAAGCCAAGTAATTAGGTCTAAATGTCCTGGTTTGCAATTTATTATTAAAACAATCCTCAGTGTAACTTCATATATGTGGGAACAAATGTTATTTAGCAAGAAGACAGTCAACTGTGAGAGGAGGAGAAAAAGAAACCATATTCAGGGCACATAAATATCCACTGCATTCTTTATTTTTGAAAAGGGAAACATTGGGCCTTCAATGTTGAAGATTAAAAGGTTTACAGCATCTTCCTATTTTATCTTTAAAATTATGGTTCAAATGACAAGATCAAGCAATAAATAGTAATGTGGAGAACAACTGAATCCAAAGATCATATTCATTAGACACATCAGGGCTTCAGTTTAAAACATATTTTATGTTTAAGACTATTACCATAATATTCTAAGTCAGTTTTTTCCAGAATAGGTGATCTACATACAGGACATGAAGGTGAAACTATTGGTGTGAATTCTACAAATATTTGTGTTGGTTTAACACAATTCTGGTGCAGTGTAAATCTCAACTGTGCATTACCACAAGTTAAGACATTAGTATAGGCATTTGCTGTTTTGCACCAAGTTGTATGACTTATGTTGTTGTTGTTTAGACGTTAAGTCATGTCCAACTCTTCATGACCCCATGGAGCAGAGCATGCCAGGCCCTCCTGTCTTCCACTGCTTCCCGGAGTTTGGTCAAATTCATGTTGGTAGCTTCGATAACACTGTCCCACCATCTCGTCCTCTGACATCCCCTTCTCCTCTTTCCCTCACACTTTCCCTACCATCAGGGTCTTTTCCAGGGAGTCTTCTCTTCTCATGCTAACAATTTTTTTTAACTATGACTTATACATGCTTAAAAAATTGTTAGCATGTATTCATTACTGAAACAGTGACATCTATGTTGGCTTGGGCATGTTGTGAGAATGGCTGATGGTCAGATTCCAAAAGATCTCCTGTATGGAGAATTAGTGCAGGGAAAGCGCCCCAGAGAGAGATCACAGCTGCAATACAAGAATATCTGCAAGCAGGATATGAATGCCTTAGGATTGACATCTGAGCATTCATCCTGGAGGCAGGCAGTAGAGAATGGCCTCTCCCAATTTGAGGAGGCACTTGTTCAGCAGGCTGAGGCAAAAAGGCAGTCCCGAAATGAGCAAAATCAGGGAGCTGGACCGGGGACAGATTGTATTTCTCTTCAGTGTGAAAGAATTTCCACTCTTGAATTGACCTTCTCAGCTACACTAGATGCTGTTCCAAGACCTCTATTCAGAGCATGTTACTATAGGCTCTTGAGACTGAAGGAAGTGGTTGGTGTATGACTTGGTGTGCAATAGGAAATACTGTACCTACACTAACTCGTAAACATGCAGCAATTTGCCGCAGTGGTTTACACCAATTCTGTTACACCAGTTTGTTGTTATGTATCATTGAGTTGCTTCTGATTTACAGCAGCTCTAGAATGAATGCTCTCTAAAATGTCCTGTCCTCAACAGCCCAGTTTACCTCTTGTAAACCACAATCCTGTTGCCTCCCTTCGGGATCTGATCCATATTGTAATTGGTCTTCCTGTTTTCCTGTTGCTTTCCTGCTGCCTTTCCTAGCAATATTTTTTTCTTCTTAACTGTCCAGCTTCCGCACCCATAGATGGTGATTGGAAATACAAGTCTGCAGGTGATCCTGGCCATGGTCTCCAGTGATATATCCTTACTAGACATGGAGATGAATATATAAAATGGATCATGATATTGAGTGAATATCCCTGATTCATAAGATATTGGTTGCTTCATATTCTTGGGTCCAGAGACACTGACAAATACAAAGCAATGAATATAACCCTTTTTTAATTATTATTTAATTTATACCCCGCCTATCTGGTTGGTGAGGACCACTCTTTTTTATTAGTCCTTTTGTTCCCTATCTATTTATGCCTCCATGGATCAGCTGTTCCTTGGTGGACATAAGCAGAGATGGATTTTCCCTTCGAGCTGCTTGCTAAAGCCTGCCTGAAGGAAATCCCACCCACCCCCCGGGACTGGGGGATGGCTTAGTTCCTCTTTCCTCCTCTTCCTATGCCTGCACTTTGCAAAGGCAGTGGGGCTGGGAGGGGGTCACTTTGATCCCCATGGGGACATATTAAGAGGAGGAGAGCCTGACACAAGCCAACCTGCAGCCCTTCTGCCTTTGCAGGGGTCGTTTGATCCCTTTCCTCCTCTTTCTATGCTGCATGGCATAGGAAGGCTGTGGGGGCCGGAGCTTTTTAAAATTATTATTTTTAGGTAACTCCAAGGGATGTCTAAAAAAATTACCCAACGAACCAACAAATTGATTCATGGTTCATTGGGCCACTGGGGGTCAAGTCATGGTTCATGGGTGATCAAGTCTGATGACTCCCGAAACAAGATTTAGCCCCATTTTCGTGCTTTGTCACCATCTCTTATCCTTACTCTTGACAGTCTTTTCGAGTTCCTTCATTGTTGCCCTTCCAAGTCTAAGTCTTCTGATTTCTTGGCTGCAGTCTCCATTTGGATTAAACCCCAAACATACAAAATCTTCAGCAATTTCAATTTTCTTTATTGTCAGTGTTAAAAGTTGTGCAATTCTTTTGTAGTTGTTGACATTTCGGTCTTCTAAATGTTCAGCTGCAATGATGCTTTGGTATTTCTCGTCTTTCACAGTCAATAGAAAGCATTTTAAGTAATTGCTGCTTTCTGCCAGTAAAATGGTGTCATCTGCATCAGAGATGGATACAAACTAAACTATGAAACAGAAAAACCAGTGAATCAAGCTGGTCCATGGTTCCATTTGTGACCCAATTTAGCAATCCCTTGTTGCCGAAGCAAAATAAAGCTCCAGAATTCCCCCCCCCCAACTTGGCACTTCATTTTGCTTCAGCCTTGCTGCTCCCATCACCTCCACCTACTGGTCCTGCTGCCCGGCCCTGCCACTTCCGCTTTCTCTGCCACTGCTCCAGGCCCTCGGGGCCCTCTTCAGAGGCTGCTGGCAGGGAAGCCAGGCCTACTGCCTCTGTGTGTGCTCTTCCCACCCAGCTGATAGGTGAGCGCATGCACAGAGGCAGTGGGCTCGGCATCCCTGCCAGGAGCCTCTGAAGAGCCTCCCAGCCTGTGGTGGCAGCTGAGGAGGCGGAGGTGGCAAGACCAGGTAGGCAAAGAACAGAATGCAGCCCCTTTGTTGCTCCAAATTTAATAGGAATCTAATAGGTGTAGTTAATAGGATTTTGGACACTATAACTGGATCCCGGATATTTACAAACATTTATCTAATTAAATGCTTCTCAGCTAGTAGAAAGAAGCACTATATCCCTTTCACGATCCATCAGTTCAACAACATGCTATCAACAACTTGCTTGTATGTGTACATCAAAACAGATATTGTTCGGTGCATTGGGATCTGAATTCTAGGATCAAGTGTTGTATATATTATTCCTAATAGCAGGTCAGTCGGTTCATAATAGACAGCCACAGACAATGCTGTCTTCAGACAAGAACAATAATGTACATTGATTGAATAAATCAGTAATCATGGCAGTGGCTGGAATAGAATTTGCTACACATTGGAATGACACTCAAGGGCCCCTAATTAGAAAATGGTTCAACAGTAACAGGAAAGTTGTGCTGGTAGAAAATTTTGCTCTTACCCTACATGATTTGAAAAGTATTGGAAACAAACTTCACAATTCCCTGCTGTTTGAGAGTTGGAAGTGCTAAATGCCTGGAGGGCCAAAGGTTTCCCATCTTTGCTTTATGTCTATTGGTGTATCCCTGAACTGCTTCTACCAATGAACTCTACAAGTCATGATGAGTATAAGACCAGCGTGGCGCCAGCGGAAACGCCACCATAAGAGTTGCACAAAGAGAACCCACAAAGCACAAGAGAAGAACACAATGCTGGCCTCAAGGTGTGCTCTATACTTCGAAATTAATTTGCCAACCACTGCCTTTTAGTAGACATATAATTTGCCAGGTTATGACAAATCACATGAGGAGATGAAAAGATGATAAATGGAGTGACTTTATAACTGTTCTTTTCCCTTGACAGTTGTCCCTTGTTTTGCTTTTTAATCCCCTTCCTTCAGTAATCTGAAGATGTTCAATGTGAGTAGCAGAGGTGATTTCTGATCTTTAAAGAGGAGTCCTGGGGCATCCGTTTGGATCATGATTGCAGTATGCTGGGAGAAAGGCACCATTCAGTCTAGATTCAATTCCCTGCCCACTCAAAGCTGCTATTGCGGGCCATGAGGACTTTCCTCCCACAGTTAGCGGCTTCTTGGAGGAAAATGTTTTCCTGTTAGTGGTGTGGGAGAGGGTTTAATCTTCCTCCATGCAGATCATAATCATGATTCTACAGCCATTGAAACCAAGGATGTTGAGAGCAGCAGTTTTGACCTTCCTACAGTCTTCTGGAGTTCTGCATCTGATGCTCTATGAACAGGAGGGGAAGAAAGAAAGAAAAATCCACAAAGAACATTCATTCACTCTTGGTAACTTAGAAGCCAAATGCAAACATGTTAAATAATCTTTTCCAATATTTCAGGAAAACAAGGTGACATTCTGAGAAACAATGCAATAAATCTATAGGGAAGGAAGAGGGCATAAGTCATACATTTAAATTGTCGGAAGATCAGCAGCTCATTTGAACTGAAGTCAATTAGCCACTTCTCTGTTTATTCAGTGATTTATAGACCCATGTCACTTACTCATGCCATCCGATCAGGCTAATTACCCAGAAATGAATATCTGCAGTACAGATTTGGGTTCCAGGTTCATTTGCCCTATTCTGAAGGATGAAGGTGACCATATATTTTACTTCACAGATGACAGTCTTCTGTAAGAAAGTGCCCATTAATGGAAGGGCCATCCTGTGCAAGACCACTTTGACTGTCCACCAGAAGAAGCAAGCAGCTTGAAGTTGCTCATCAACAGTAAGCTTTTTTTGGGCAGCAAAACAGAGCAGACACACCAGTCTGCTCCCAACTATGGTGAGATGTCTTGTACTCCCATTAAAATAACAACAATTATTTGTAAAGTTGAATGTGTTTGCATAAAATAACAACAACAACAACAAGATAGTGTGCCATCAAGTCAATTCTGACTTATGGTAACCCTTTTCAGGGTTTTCTGAGTAGGAAGCACTCCAAAATGATTTCCCTTCTCTGGGGGCACGCTGGGACTATGCAGCTTTCCCAAGGCCACACAGGCTAGCAAAGTGGGGAACTGAACTCCCAACTGCTGAGTCCAAAAGAAGCCGTCTTCTGATGGTTCATGGGGACATTTAAAGTCTAACATGTATGAGACTTCCTACGTTTCTGCTATCCAAATTGCTAGTTCAAAATTTTAGAATTCTTGTAGTGGTTCTACTGGTCCTACTAGCTTCCAAAAATCATGTGAGGTGTCTGGCAATTTATCAAGAGTTATTAGTCATAACATGAGCATATTAGGTAAGAGGGAAAGGTTCCCTTTCCCACTGAGCTTTGATGATTTACATATTAAAAGAACAGTTCAAATCCGGGATGCACTGTTTATTTTCTTTTTTCTTTTTTTCCTGTCTTTCTCCCAGAACTAGGACCCATGGTGGTTTACAGCCATATTAATGAGATTAACACAGATACCAATAAAAACAGATGAATAGCATAATAATATTTTTAATTATTTTTAAACAGTTTAAAAAGATTTCAAAGTTTATTTGCTTAAGGTACAGCACAATCCATTAAACACCTTCTCTTTAGCAGCTAATCCATTTTATGACTTTCACAGAAAGCCACCGAAGAAGGATGCCAGGCTAGCTTACCTTGGCATGGAGTGCCAGAACCTGGGAGCACTGGAATGGATAATATATTCAAAAAAACTTTTATGGCCTTGCACTAAAACATATACATTGAAAACCACACTTAGTTCCTTGAAACTTCCACAGCAGTGCTACACATTCTTAAATTAAAAGTTATTTCCAATTGAATTGATGGCCATTACTTTTAAATTCCTGTTCTACTGCCATCACAGTATGAAAGCAACTTGAGTTTTCCAAGGCTATGCTAGCATAGCACAAGGATGGGCAATTTTTTAAAACATTGTATTAGTTTTTCACTCTATCTACATTGGTTTGTGCTTGTCAAACATCGTGTTACATGGTTTGCTTACAATTATTTGTTTTTTACAATTATTTGTTTTTTACATTTCAGTGTCTTCCCAGCTGTCCCCCCAAATTCCAGACATCTTTCAAACATTCAAACCATTCATTTACCTAGTATATAATATGACTACTATCATAATATTACTTTCATAGTATACAATATTCTCAAGATTTTCTAATAACATTCTTAATAAAAATGGTTCCAGATCCATGCCCCGGCTTTATATCTAGTTTAATTTACCTAAAATGAAAACCCACCATATTACATCTTTACCCTGGTTAGGGTTCCCTTATTTCAATTTAATTCTCCTTTTTAATATAAAGGATATGCCCCTTTATAATTCCCAAAGTTAAATATATACATGTTTTTCAACCTTAAGGGCCCCTTCTTATTTTCCATCTTTCTAAGTAATTCCATCTCTTATTTCTCTTTTTTCACTTTGTGTTTCTGTCTCTCTAAACATTCTGCCATATTTCATGCCTTCTGAAATCATTTTGTGCATCTGATTTATCTCCCCTAGATCTTTATACACTTGGTCTATCTTCAATAGATCTTCCAGGCTTTTTTAAATTAACTTTCCTGATTCTATCCCCTTGACTTCCCTTAATACTCTCCTCTGATCCAATATTGATGTTGTTTCCCTTAGGTTTTCCCCATTAATTTCCTCCAGCTCCTCTTTTGATTGGTATAGATCATCCGGCACACTCTCATTTCCTTCTTTATTATTCCCTGTCACTTGTTGACTATAATTCTTCAGATGTTCATTGAATAATTTTGTCTCTTGGTAGTGGGATCTCGTTATTTCTAGTATCGCTTGAAGGGTAGATTTTGTTTCATCCCAAAATTGTCCTTGTTGTGCCATTCTGTTCCAGCTACCCAACAGCTTAGGCCAACTCGCAGTCCAGTTCGATGATTGTATCTATATCCTAATTGATCCCTGGCAAATTGATGCCAGCTAAACAGATATTCCAAGTCTCCAGAGTCAGTTTAAAGAACCCGCTTTGGCTAAATAGGCCTGAACCAAAATTTAAACCCCCAAGCTGCCAAGGTACAGTGCAGTGGTTGTATCCGTGGCCTGATGGCCTAATTCCCACAGGTTTACACCAGCTAATCAAACATAAGCACTTCCAGCTCCCGGGGCAGTTTTAAAAGATCTACTTTGGCCAAATAGGCCTGGACCGAGGTTCAAAAGCCCCAAATATCACAGTCCAGTTCAGTGTTAGTATCCATATCCTGGTGGCCTAGTTCCCGCAATTCTGTCTGGCCAAAACTGTGATTCCAAGTCCCTGGAGGTGATTCCAAAAAGTTCACTTTGGCCCAATATATTAATTCCCAAGGTACAGTTTAAAAAGATCCACTTTAGGGTTAATTTATCTATGTTCCAGTCAGGCATGAAGAAATAAAAAAGAAATAGAAAAAAGGTTTCCAAGTTTTAAACAACTGTAGAGTGCTCAAGGTCACTGTTCCGGGCATTATGCCAAAAGACTTCAAGTAGTCAAAACATGAGTCCAGACTTATCTAAATAACTTATGAGAACATTTCTTAAGATTTATAATGCCAAATTATAATATTCTTAAAGTATATTTTGAATGTATTTAAATGAGTAACTAATGTCCCATTAATCTTTAAATTATTTTCTTTGCATCAGCTATCCCTCTGTCCAGATTTCCTGCTGCTCTTTGATTGATGAGATTGATAGGAGATTCTTTTTTCTGTATATAGGAATTGTCTTCTCCAGGGGTAATCATAAGCAATTAGTTGTAAAAAAATATATATCTCACCCGATAGTAACACTGATGCTGAATAGCTTATTGTTGCTTCTCTTATTTGCTGGCTGCCGACGACTTGCAAGCAGAAAACTGCTTGTTTCTGCCTGTTGGCTGATTAGGGAGTTTCCTGGATCAAACGGGGATGACCGCTGTCTCCCCCGTGATCAACAGGCTTCCCCCCCCAGTTCACCACCTCTCCGGTGTGGTTTTGACACTCCAGGGTGTCCCAAACAGGTCAGAATTCAGCCCAGGGAACAGAACTCTGTCCTCCTGCTGCTGTCTCGTCGTGGCATCAAGCCAGAAGTCAAGGATGGGCAAATTTTAATATGCATGGTAAGGCTTTAAATACAGCAGACTGCATGACTTCCATCTGAATACCAACCAAGACAAATACAGAGAGAGCCTTGCCACCAGGTTATGAACTAAGTGATGAAGTGGCCATGGTGACTATTAAAAAATGTTGGTGTAGAATATTTGCTACCTGCACTGATTGATGGGCTACCTGCAGTGATGAATTCACAGATCTTCAAGACAATTCTCAATTTGTCTTGTATTTGGTTTAAGTGTTAGTCCTCCTAACACGGGATGTGGTGGCGCTGAGCTGCGGGTTAAACCGCTGAAGCCTCTGTGCTGCAAGTTCAGAAAAACCTGCAGTCGTAAGATCGAATCCATGCAACAGAGTGAGCCACCATAACTTGTCCCAGCTCCCGCCAACCCAGCGGTTTGAAAGCATGCAAAATGCAAACTATGCGAGTAGATAAATAGGTACCACCACGTTGGGAAGGTAATGGCGTTCCATGTCTAGTCGTGCTGGCCACATGATAACAGAAAATTGTCTTCGGACAAATGCTAGCTCTATGGGTTGGAAACAGAGATGAGCACCCTAGAGTTGGACACAACTGAACAAATTGTCAAGGGGAACCTTTACCTTACCTCCAAACAAACTTAAAGGTGGAATACTACGCATGTTTACCCAGTAGTGAGTCCCTACCAGATCTAGGGTATTTATTCAGTTTTAAGGCCACAACAGGGCAGATAAAAGAACCTCTGGTTGTCCTGGCAAGGAGAACTATATTCATTGATTCTTCACGTTGCATCTGTCCTTTATGGGGTCAATTTAGTTTAATTTTCTAAACTTCACTAAGAAGTATTATAGTATAAGTGCTGAGCGTATGTGTGATTGTGCAGATGCTTGTTGTGTGGGCACGGAGTGGATAGTTTGCAATACTTAAGGCATTAGAATTTCACTCCCGAGGGTCTGGGTTCCCCTCCCCCTCTATTTTCTTTCTTTCTAACTATGGTAGTACAAATGCCGCTGCTTGCCTTTGTCAGGTTTGGTTTTGTATTTTTTTTGTTCGCTTGAAACACACAAATAACATTACAGACCTGGCAAAGAAGGCTGTTGGAACATCTCTTAAATGGTACAGGGTGAGTTGGCCCTGATCTGTGTATTCTTTTTGTTGTGGGGTTTCTACAAAAGCCTCTCAGTAAGAATTGCACTTTTAAAATGGATTATGTGATAAGGACACTGTTCTAATGTGTTAAAATTCAGTCAGTTTCATTAGACTTCATCCATATAGCAAAGCAGGAACGTGGTGACGCTGCGGGTTAAGCTGCGGAATCCTCTGTGCTGCAAGGTCAGAAGACCAGCAGTCGTAAGATCAAATCCACATGACGGAGTGAGGTCCCGTCGCTTGTCCCAGCTCCTGCCAATCTAGCAGTTCGAAAGCATGCAAATGCAAGTAGATAAATAGGGACCACCACTATAGGAAGGTAATGGTGTTCCGTGTCTAGTTGCGCTGGTATCGTGACCACGGAACCTGTCTTCAGACAAACGCTGGCTCTAAGGCTTGGAAATGGAGATGAGCACCACACCCTAGAGTCAGACACGACTGGACTAAATGTCAAGGGGAACCTTTACCTTACCCTATATAGCAAAACAGTAGAAACTTTTTTTCCATAAACGTCATAGATTTTGTTCTGAAAGGATCAGACTTTTCTTTTGAAAATGCACTACAAAATACTAGCAAATAACACAGAATTAACTGAAACATGGTGATGTGTGTTTGTTATCTTTTGCATACACAAGGGAGAAGAGGCTTTTTAAATGAAGTATTTATGGAATGTCTTGCTGTATTACAGTACATATTCCATGGCTTTTATTAGAATGGATACCTTTTGAGATACCAAAATAGTCATTGAAGCATTCAGCAAATGTAGCAATCATTACCTGGTTCATGTATTTTGTGGAACTAGAAATGCATAAAAATAGAAAAGAATTAGAACGTCTTGCAAATAGATTTCTTCCCTAAGGAATGAATGTGATAAGCTGGGAAACGACACAAATAATTTTGTATTGGATGGAACAAAAAGGTTCTGGAAATGTACAAGACATCTAATTATAAAAGAACAACAATGTGAAGGGAGGGGGAAAAGTCTATAGAAATAGCACGAATAGCATGGAAACTTGGCAGAATGATATGAATTGTTCAAACACAGCAGAATGAATAGAAAGGGGGTGGAGTTAACTGTGTATGTTAAAAATACATCTTCTTGCACAGAAACTCAGGAGGATGAGCTTGTTTCTCCCATCAACAGGATCTGGACTAATATAATTGCGGTGAAAAACAAAAGAGACATGGTAGTGGAGTCCAGCCAAGGACAGAATGCAGATGAAACCTTTGAAAAACAAATTGAACAAATTTCATAGAGACATGATGGGAGATTTCAATTATCCTTAAATGTGTTGGGAAGAAAATTCAGCCAAATATGGCCCTTCCAAGAAATTTGTGCTTTGTGTTGCTCATAATTAACTCCAACAAAGAGTGGAGGAAGACATTAGAGGAGTATCTATCCTTGACTTGGATCTAACCAATAGGGATAACTTGATGGAAGAAGTGACAGTAAGGGGAAATCTGGGAGAGAATGACCATGTTCTACTTCAGTTCTTGATTTTAAAAAGAACAAAAGAAAAGCAGGGTGTAGCCACTCTTGTCTCCTTCATGGATTGCTGCCTTGTCGTGGCGAAGGGGCTTGAGTAACTCAGAGAAACTATGGGCTATGCCGTGCAGGGACACCCAAGACGGACAGGACATAGTGGAGAGTTCCAACTAAACGCAATCCACCTGGAGTAGGAAATGGCAAGCCACTCCAGTATCTTTGCCAAGAACGCCCCATGATCAGAAACAAAAGGCTAAAAGATATGATGCTGGAAGATGGGCCCCTCAGGTCGGAAGGCGTCCAACATGCTACTGAGGAAGAGCGGAGGACAAGTACAAGTAGCTCCAGAGCTAATGAAGTGGTTGGGCCAAAGCCAAAAGGACGCTCAGCTGTGGACGTGCCTGGAAGTGAAAGGAAAATCCAATGCTGCAAAGAAAAATACTGCATAGGAACCTGGAATGTAAGATCTATGAACCTTGGTAAGCTGGAGGTGGTCAAACAGGAGATGGCAAGAATAAACATCGACATCCTGGGCATCAGTGAACTAAAATGGACAGGAATGGGCGAATTCAGCTCAGATGATTATCATATCTACTATTGTGGGCAAGAATCCCGTAGAAGGAATGGAGTAGCCCTCATAGTCAACAAAAGAGTGGGAAAAGCTGTAATAGGATATAATCTCAAAAATGATAGAATGATGTCAATACGAATTCAAGGCAGACCATTCAACATCACAATAATCCAAGTTTATGCACCAACCAGCATTGCTGAGGAGACTGAAATTGAACAATTCTATGAAGATTTACAACACCTTCTAGAACTGACACCAAAGAAAGATGTTCTTCTCATTCTAGGGGACTGGAATGCTAAAGTAGGGAGCCAAGAGATAAAAGGAACAACAGGGAAGTTTGGCCTTGGAGTTCAGAACGAAGCAGGACAAAGGCTAATAGAGTTTTGTCAAGAGAATAAGCTGGTCATCACAAACACTCTTTTCCAACAACACAAGAGGCGACTCTATACATGGAAATCACCAGATGGGCAATATCGAAATCAGATTGATTATATTCTCTGCAGCCAAAGATGGAGAAGCTCTATACAGTCAGCAAAAACAAGACCTGGAGCTGACTGCGGTTCTGATCATCAGCTTCTCATAGCAAAATTCAAGCTTAGACTGAAGAGATTAGGAAAAACCACTGGGCCACTCAGGTATAATCTAAACCAAATCCCTTATGAATACACAGTGGAAGTAAAGAACAGATTTAAGGAACTAGATTTGGTGGACAGAGTGCCTGAAGAACTTTGGATAGAGGCTCGTAACATTGTCCAGGAGGCAGCAACGAAAACCATCCCAAAGAAAAGGAAATGCAAGAAAGCAAAGTGGCTGTCCAACGAGGCCTTAGAAATAGCAGAGAGGAGAAGGGAAGCAAAATGCAAGGGAGATAGGGAAAGTTACAGAAACTTGAATTCAGACTTCCAAAGAATAGCAAGGAGAGACAAGAGGGCCTTCTTAAATGAACAATGCAAAGAAATAGAGGAAGATAACAGAAAAGGAAAGACCAGAGATCTGTTCAGGAAAATTGGACATATTAGAGGAACATTTTGCGCAAAGATGAACATGATAAAAGACAAAAATGGGAGGGACCTAACAGAAGCAGAAGACGTCAAGAAGAGGTGGCAAGAATACACAGAGGAATTATATCAGAAAGATTTGGATATCCTGGACAACCCAGACAATGTAGTTGCTGACCTTGAGCCAGACATCCTGGAGAGCGAAGTCAAGTGGGCCTTAGAAAGCCTGGCTAACAAAAAGGCCAGTGGAGGTGATGGCATTCCAGTTGAACTATTTAAAATCTTGAAAGATGATGCTGTTAAGGTGCTACATTCAATATGCCAGCAAGTTTGGAAAACTCAACAGTGGCCAGAGGATTGGAAAAGATCAGTCTACATCCCAATCCCAAAGAAAGGCAGTGCCAAAGAATGCTCCAACTACCGTACAATTGCACTCATTTCGCACGCTAGCAAGGTTATGCTCAAAATCCTGCAAGGTAGGCTTCAGCAGTATGTGGACCGAGAACTCCCAGAAGTACAAGCTGGATTCCGATGAGGCAGAGGAACTCGAGACCAAATTGCTAACTTGCGCTGGATTATGGAGAAAGCCAGAGAGTTCCAGAAAAATATCTACTTCTGCTTCATTGACTATGCAAAAGCCTTTGACTGTGTGGACCACAGCAAACTATGGCAAGTTCTTAAAGAAATGGGAGTGCCTGACCACTTTATCTGTCTCCTGAGAAACCTATATGTGGGACAGGAAGCAACAGTTAGAACTGGTCATGGAACAACTGAGTGGTTCAAAATTGGGAAAGGAGTACGGCAAGGCTGTATATTGTCCCCCAGCTTATTTAACTTATATGCAGAATACATCATGCGGAAGGCTGGACTGGAAGAAACCCAAGCCGGAATTAAGATTGCCGGAAGAAATATCAACAACCTCCGATATGCAGATGATACCACTCTGATGGCAGAAAGTGAGGAGGAATTAAAGAACCTTGTAATGAGAGTGAAAGAGGAGAGTGCAAAAAACGGTCTGAAACTCAACATCAAAAAAACTAAGATCATGGCCACTGGTCCCATCACCTCCTGGGAAACAGAAGGGGAAGATATGGAGGCAGTGTCAAATTTTATCTTCCTGGGCTCCATGATTACTGCAGATGGAGACAGCAGCCCTGAAATTAAAAGACGCCTTCTTCTTGGGAGGAAAGCGATGACAAATCTTGACAGCATCTTGAAAAGCAGAGACATCACCTTGCCAACAAAAGTCCGAATAGTCAAAGCTATGGTTTTTCCTGTCGTGATGTATGGAAGTGAGAGCTGGACCATAAAGAAAGCAGACCGCCGAAGAATTGATGCCTTTGAATTGTGGTGCTGGAGGAGGCTCTTGAGAATCCCCTGGACTGCAAGGAGAACAAACCTATCAGTTCTAAAGGAAATCAACCCTGAATGCTCACTTGAAGGACAGATCCTGAAGCTGAGGCTCCAGTACTTTGGCCATCTCATGAGAAGAAAAGAGTCCTTGGAAAAAACCTTGATGTTAGGAAGGTGTGATGGCAAGAGGAGAAGGGGACGACCAAGGATGAGATGGCTGGACAGTGTCTGCGAAGCAACCAACATGAACCTGTCACACCTCCGGGAGGCAGTAGAAGACAGGAGGGCCTGGCGTGCTCTGGTCCATGGGGTCACGAAGAGTCGGACACGACTAAACGACTAAACACACACACAGCCACTCTTGTACCCTGACTTTTAGAAAAGCTGCAAATTGAAGAGTCTCTGCTTCTATTTTGGACTGTGTGTCTCTTCAACTCATTGTGCATGAATTGTACACAGCCCAAAACTGAAGCAGAGAGTCTTTAATGAGCAGCAGTATGCCACAGGTGAAGTCATGCCTGCTGTGCCTGGATAACTATGCAAGAGGATTAGAGACATTGTCTTCTTCCATTACTTGCTGAATAACCCATTGTCATTACAATTGTGAAAAAACAACTTTCTGTTATATAATATAACAATTAGTCACGCTGTTGATTTGTATCAGTTTCAACTCCAATGTATCTTGAATTGATTTACAGGCACACAATTTTTGTAGTGCTGTACACATTCACTTTGAAAATTATTATTCCAACATAAAGTAGGGGTTTGTGGCATTCATCCTCGTGCCCCTTGCTTGACCATCAAGACTCAGAGCACACGAAGGCAAACAATCCCCTATTTTACACCGCTGCCACCAGTTGCTCACTAAATCACTTCAGGAAGATGAAGATTCACACTTCAAAGTCCACACTTCAAATTCTTTTAAATAAAACAGTTTTATTTATTTATTATAGATTGATAGTGATTCATAAATATCTTCTTTAGGTAAATTTATTATTAACAACAATCTTCTATTTGATAATCCACTCTTAACGCTAATCACTCCTCAGATTTCCCCAAACTCCACACTCTATCTCCTTCTCCACTCTCTCACGCTACTCATTCTCTCCGATTCTTACTGACTGACCCTCTCTCAGGCTCCGCCTCTTATCACATCTCTCTCGGCTCCGCCTCTCAGCAACATGAATATGCATGAACAATTAACATAACAAACATGAACCATAGACATAATAAAGGGGAACACTACAGGCCTTAAAACTGCTTTGGAAAACTATATGTGAAACTTAAAATTGTTTCATTAACCACCATGTCTGCAGACATTTTGCCAATGTTGCAATCCATTTAAAAATCGTTGATTTTGAGTCTTTGTCTTGAGGCCACCTGCCCTCACACTGGCTGCCTCTCATTCATGGTACTTTATGAGCCAGCAGAAAGAGAAAGGGAGAAAGCACTCCCTCCTTCTTCCCAAAGTGAAGAAGCTCCTGATATTTTACATTTCTCTAGTCAGATTCATTTTGTGAAGGAGGCATGAGCGAACATGAGACAATAGAAACGATTTATATGGAAAGAGACATTCACATATGCTGAACCAATGAAAAATAAATCCATTTTACATCTATGTTAAAACAAACAACCCTCTGCTAGCCCAGTAAAATATCTCACTTCCAATCAAAATTCCACACTTCCATATATGTCATGAAGCTAGGATTTTTAAAATCAATTTTAATTAAGTAAAACCTGACTCAACAATGGTTCTTATTACCATTGTGACCAAGCCTTAATGTGGGATTGATAAGAGTATGCATACACAAACTAGCAACTTCAGTTCTGCTTGTTACGTTACTTTTTTAAAAAATGTAAGGATATCTGGACCTCAGCACTACTGGCTCTGACAAACAAGGAAGGTCAAAATTAGCCTGGCTTCAGTTACCTGGTACTTTTTAAATATGTGATCACCTATATACAGTGACATGGTGGTAAATTCTGAACTGAAGAAGCTCATCGTGACAGTCCCTAGAAGTATAATACCAAGGATAATTCAAAACTCCGGGAAAATCTGATGATGTCAACAAACCAGTTCTAGCTGTTTCCATTATTATCTGGAGCAGACCTTGTGCAATACTTATGGAACTTAACTGCCTGTTCAAGAGCCAGTTGATACAGTACTTTGCATATATTGTTCACCATAGAACTGATGCTGGGATAATTTGTTTTCCTCTTCCCAGCTATTAGAAGGACTGCAGCTAAACTCCAAGGGGTTGACATTATCCCTCCTAGGCAAAATGTTCTGATGCTCCCTCTTGTGAACCATGCCTCTGTTCTTGAATCTCTATCTGTTTAATTGTATGCACATGGCATCACTCTATGTCGTACCTTTGCTTGTTGTCCTAATAACCCATCTTTTGGTGCCTTTTGAACAGACTGTAGAGTAGATACATCACTATCTTCAAAGTAGTTATTAGCAGACAACAAAATGAATATTTCTGTGACTGGTTTTCAAAAAATGTCATGAGATCCATTCCACAGCAGTTATTTTTCTCCAACCTTTCCCCTCCTTACTAGCTAAGACGAGACCGTTCCTTGGAAACAGATGAAATGGGAATGAATGTTAAAAGACCCTCCAGAAAGTCTGTCACTAAGATGCTATGTAAGTACAATGATGATAATTCGTGTTTAGAAATTAATGTGAAAAAGATAGGTATAGAAAAGGGGTGGGCAAACATTGGACTTCCCCCACTGGTGTAAACAAAAATCTTTTCGCAACTGGAGACCACCCCAGTAGGTATTAGGGTTCAACTCTTAATTTGTGTTTTTAGACTCAGAAAGGGAGAAAAAGAAGAACAGACACATGACTTGCCATAAACAGCTACCATTTTGGGCTGCATTGTGCCCTGACTTTAAGTAAGAATTACTATTCTGGAGGACTCACCGTACCAGGTTGTATCAGCCATGAAGATACAGCCACGGTCAGCTGACCTTGGCAACCTGAGGACAGGAGATGTAGGTGGCAATCCTGTGCATATTTATCAAGGTGTGAGCGTCATTGAACACAATGCCGAGAATTATATTGGTACATATAACTTGTAGCCAATTGTGGCTAATTGATGAGGTGCATGTTGAGGTTGCATGCCTGCTCATGCATCTGATTACACAACCAAGATGTGCCCTGGTGCTTTCTCAACTAGCCATGGCAAGTTACATAAACTTTACACAAACATCAACAGGATTCTGGCCAGTCGGAATTCCCTCTGTATTAACATACATAGGACTGCACTATTAATTTTGTGGTTCATCATTTAGATATAGACCAAGCTATCTGACAGATTGTATCTACTCATATAGCTTTCCTCACATTTTAAGATCTTCTGAAAAAACCCTCTCAGACCTGTTGCCTTCATACTTGGGTCTGATGGGGACCATCTCAGTCGCTGTGCTGTCCTATGAGGGTATGTTGGGCCTCTATGTCCTGTCCCTTTGGTAAAAGTGAAAACATTGCAGATATTTTTTAATATCCTTTTCCCCCCAAAATAAGACCTAACCTGAAAAAAAGGCTTAGTATGATTTTTCAGGATGCTTGTAATATAAGCCCTACCCCCAAAATAAGCCCTAGTTAAGTGAAACCCCACTCTCCACCCTTGTGCAGCAACCAGAAGATGACATGACTGTGAAATAAAACATCCCCTGAAAATAAGCCCTAGTGCGTGTTTTTGGAGCAAAAATTAACATAAGACCCTGTCTTATTTTTGGGAAAACACAGTATCTAATTTTAGCATAGATACCTACACTTGATGCCCTTCTGTCCTTTTTAATGGTTTTCTAATGTGCCTGAATTTTAAAAATTGTTTTTAGATATGTGGTTTAATATTACATTTTTAATTGTTTTTTAATGCCGTTTTGTTTTAATTTCTGTTTGATTTAGCAATATTGTGAGCCACCTTGAGCATCTTCACTGGGAGAAAAGCAATGTAAAATGGAATGAATGGATGGATGGATTGATGGACGGATGCATGCATGCAGGAGATTCAGGATGATGAACAAAGTGATTCAAAATATGATCTCCTGTTTGAAAGAGACTGGCCACCCAGCATTTGTTAAAACAGACAGGAATCATAGTTTTTGATGCTCGAACTGAAATTCCAGTGAACCTCCAAAATTAGTGTTTTAACAGTTTCCTATAAAATGTTACAGCCAGCAATGGATTACCCTTCTAATTGCAAGAACATTGCTAGATCCCATCTCAAATTCAAACTCTTTTTTGCAGGGGAAACTGCAAATCCTGGTTTGGGGTTGCATGCTTGAACGCTTCATTGGTGATGTGGGCTAAGTGAGGACCAGAAATAGGTATTAGGCATGACGAATAGGTATTTTGCCCTGTCTAGAAGAGCAAAAGCCATGCATCTGGATTTGTCTCCCTTCGGGGAATATGCAAGACAAGACACACAGACAAAGACCAGTGTTGTCTGTTGACTAGTAGTAGACTTATATCAGTATTGAATCAAACTTTTCATAGTAAATTAATATTATGACGTGTGGGCAGAAAGGAAGAAAACAGATGTTACAAAATACTATGCCACAACATTTCTGTTTTGATGAAGTGAGAAACCATCTGGGGTGTTCATTTGGTTTATTGACTTTTCCAAGTTCAATACAAGAGAAAAGCTCATACGTCTTCACCTCTCTCTGTGTTTCTCTCCTTCTCTCAACAGTTGTTCTAGTAATTGTTTTCGGAATATGCTGGGCTCCATTCCACACAGACCGACTTTTCTACAGTTTTGTTGCAAACTGGACAGAACCTCTTGCCAATATATTCAACTTAATCCATGTGGTGTCAGGTATTTTTATTGTCTCACTTCCTTGTTTCAGATTAAAACCATCCCAGGGCCCTTTTCTGCCTATAACCGGTCAACCAATGGCACATGTGCCCTTCTCACCCACTCTGATCAAGTCACGTTCCATGCTTTCTATGGCTGATCAAGGTATTTTGGCACCTGAGATGGAAAACCCTGTAATATCTCTTCTCCCTCCCAAGCAATAAAAACACAACAACAAATAGCTAACAATCTGCTACCCTTTCATGCCTCCCAAAGATCAGCATTTTGTGCTGCGTAGTGGTAGAGCCAGCCCTTGTTGCAAGAAAAATATATAGGAAGAAAAAATGTGATTGAATAAAATAGATATTTCCTTCTTGCTGGTCAGCAATTATCTTAAATTATCTTTGACTAAAGTGGTGTATGAACTTTTAAAAAAACATCTGTAATAGTTTAACAGCAACTGCCAGAAAGGAAATAAGTAACAATATACAATTCTTGTCTTCTCCACTTGCTACGAATGAATGAAACCACTTAGTTCTGCAATATTATTGTTTTCCTGTCTTAAGAGTCACTGCCACTGTCCTCTTCAATATTTACACAGATGGAGCTCCAGCTGCAGAAGTTACTGTGGTAATCAGGTCCAAACACCCTCATAGATCTTGGTGGCAGCCGTATCATCTGTGCAGATGTAAATATTTAAGAGATACTGTCATAAATGTAGATAAAGCAAGCTACCACTAGAGCAGAAAAAGTTGGAAGAATATATTCCATTCTGGCTGGGAGAATCTTAGAGTGATAATGCAGCCTCTGTATTTGCAAGATCTGAGCAAGCATTATTTTGGCAAGTAAACAAACCCCCAACTTCCAGATGTCTTGGATGAGAATTAATCACCTAAAATCTAAGAGTGTGCAAAAGAAACTCTGATAACATACAAAGGTGCTGCAACATGAGTTGGTCGGATCCTTATGATTAAGAACAGGATGCGCTCCAAATGTCTTTGTGCACTGATGTCAGCATTTTTTACCCATAAAAATATGCAAAAAGCCATTATTGCTGCTCTAGACCATGTCTAATATAGACAGGGTAATAAACAAACTGTTCTTTCTGATGATTTTTCAGCCAAGCAGGGAATCTCATTAGGAAGCAGACACAAAAAAACAAAAAACAAAAAACCCAAAAAAAACAGTCTGACATTCTTGTCCAACAACCAAGGATTATAGCAACTTAACTACCATATATAAGATTGAAAACTTTAGCTATAAAACTATACTATAAGGGTCAGTGGCTATGGATCAGTGGCTAAGGGTCAATTTCCCTGTGGAATTTGGCAGAATTTGGAAATGTCACATCTTTGGACTATAACTTCCAGAATCCCCCACCCATTATAACATTTGACCCTATGAGGGCTGAATAGGGAGCTCATGTGAGGTAGTTTACAACTGAGGGAACAAAATTTCACCCCCATTCCTTCACCTTCACTGGTCTGCTTCATTCTGAAGCATTTAGGTAAAAGGTAAAGGTTCCCCTTGAATATTTGGCCAGTCGTGTCCAACTCTAGGGGGTGGTGCTCATTTCCGTTTCCAACCCATAGAGCCATTGTTTGTCCGAAGACAATATTCCGTGGTCACATAGCCAATGTGACTAGATACGGAACGCTGTTACCTTCCCACCAACATGGTACCTATTTATCTACTCACATTTTTATATGCTTTCGAAACGCTAGGTTGGTGGGAGCTGGGACAAGCGACAGGAGCTCATTCCATCACGTGGATTCGATCTTATGACTGCTGGTCTTCTGAAGTTCAGTGGTTCAACCCGCAGAGCCACATTCTTTATTGATGCTTCCTTGATTTCTCTTTCATAGAAGAATACAACTAGCTGAAATATTTAAATATTTTTAAAGATAAAAGAACCTTTAATTCAAACAATTGGATCAATTGTTGCTTTTCTTCTCTTCCTTTGTCTTTTCTTTCCAAGGGGTTTTCTTCTACCTGAGTTCTGCTGTGAATCCTATCATCTACAACTTGCTGTCCAGGCGTTTTAGGATGGCTTTCCTGAATGTCATCTCTCCTCAGTGCAAGCACTTGCACCCCAGACACACCAGCCACCTGCCACCCCAGAGGAGCATCTTCATGTTGGTAGAACGCAACACGATGGGATCTGCTGAAGAGAGAAGCCTCCCAAATATGCATAGGTCATCTGTATGCAGCTCTCACTTGTCTAGTGGTCTCTAGCTATGCCACTCTCTAAATTCAAGGCAGTAAGGTATGTCTACATTCACTGAATTCTGTGGTTTTTAACACAGCAAACTCACCACTGCAGGTTAATGTCCATTCACCCATCCTGGAGATATTTATCCATTAACACCTCTGACACACCTGAGAGTATATTAAAACAACACGAGCAGTTGTTCATCTCTTCCCAAGGAATCACCATTAGTGTTATTCCTATTCCATGAGGAAGACTCAGATGCAGAAGTGGCCCCTAGTCTGAGATGATGTGCCTCACTTTTCAGTGGTAAAGTGAGGTGCCCCTCTTGTCCAGCCACCACTGCCCATGTGATCAAGCCTTGCCTATGTGGTTGAGTGAGTGAAACATTTTCCCAGTTGTGCAGGGGTTGCTCAGGAGACTATGTCCCCATGCAGCTGGCAGAATGTGTAGAAGACCCTTGCATTAAACACCAACGTTTGAGCCATATGTGGGAGAGAAGCATTGCTCACCCATCCCGGAAATAAAGAGACGACACAGGTTGTTGGGTTAAAACCTGGGCCACAACTTTATTAACTATTTATATGGAAACCCCGATCAACAAGGGGGCCTACTGCAGTGTGATATATCTGGAAATCAAGTGTATTCTTTACCTCCGGATTCAAAAGCAGGGTGAGTTCCTATTTCTGAATCGAGCTGTGTTCTATCCAGCATGTTTTCAGATGCCCCTTGATAGGGGTATCCCCCAGTGCGTCAGCCCACTAAGCCTTGTGACTCTAGGTGAACTGCAGCCTGTGAAATCCTCTTAATAAAAAGGCCAGTTCCCGTTGGAGGCCTGTTGTCTACCAAAAAAATGGGATTATGATGTTTTGCACCATGTGACCTACCAGGAATTCACCAAAAGCTCACCCCTTCGCACTACCCGCCACAACATGGGGCTATTTATATGTCCCAAGCCCGCCAACACAGCTGAAAATTTTGGCCCCAAGTTCCCCTTGTAGATCATGTAGATAGAAGTATAGACCTGCATCAGATAAGTAAACTCCGTCAACCCTATATAGTTCTAGGCGATGAACTCTTATGTCAGGGTGACTGACCCCAACCCAGCCCGCATAACTCTGGACACCTCTCGGTTAACACCGCACCATGCCTGGTCAATGTACCTTGGGTCACAATTTGTCCACCATACCAACCTTGGTATATAATTATAATTATAATTATTAGAGTTCTACCCCACCCATCTAGACCAAAGGTCTACTCTGGGCGGCAATGTTTGACCAAATTAACTTCAATGTTGGAAATTTGGCCTCTATAAGTTGTAAGTCATTGATCGCCTGTAAATTAAGCGACTTGCCCATCCTTTGAGCCAAGTCATTTCCTCCTAGGTGAACAACCATTATATCCAGGGGTACGCTCAGAGAAATCTGGGATGCAAGCTCCATGAACTTGCCCCAGTGCATACCTCTCTGACACCTCCATTCCAATGTGGGCTGTGCACCCAGACCTAAATTATGACCCCAACTGGTCACCAGGCATACCTGATCACCCAATATATGTAACTATGGCCATACAAAACCACTCTCAACCGGGCCTCAGGTAATTGAAAGCCTAAAAAAGAAAACAAAACCAGCATCTATTACGGGAGAGAACGTACATAGGTCTTGAACCTGTAGGAAGACCACTGCCCCATCTTCTTTATCTGCTCACCCCCATACCCAAGGCAGCTGCTATAGACGCTGCCCCTATGCAAAAGGAATGTGTGCCAAATTTCCATCCCACAACACCTGCCTCGTTAAGCCCTCGGGAGATAATTGTCCAAAACTGGTATCTAGTGAGGGGTGAGTGATCTCTATGGCAAAATAATTTCCTCCAAAGGTCTCTCTTAACTCCACATATTCAGAAACAACCCTAACTGGGCTTAACTCATCCACAAAAAAATGCCCTAAACCTATAACCTGCCCTTTACCTAACTGACCTGTCTTGGACCGACAAAGATGAAACAAGACTCTGTCTTCGGAGACCAATAAGTCTGCCATCTGTAAGGCCATCCTTGAATTATCTTCCTTTGATGTTCTAACTAATTCACTCATTCTAAAGGCCCCAAAAATGCACACAACATCACTGCCCTAAATAATGTAGCCTCATATTGGTCACTGTACACAGCGGACCAACCCTGACTCAGTTGAGCTAATATTTTTGGTGACATAGGAGTGTGCCTATCTTCCTGACGACCCTTTTCCTTGTTCCATCCTTCAATCATTTCCATAATCTGGAAATCAATTGCCGGATCCGGACACCCCTGAGCCTTAGTATAAAAGGCCAGAGCCGACATTTTCCCCTTGAATTGTGTGAGGAGCCAAACCTACATGATGAAGATATACTCCAAAGTGTTGGATCCACTGTCACAGAGCAAGGTCTGCCCAGACCTTCATTATTACAAAACTCAAAAAAAAAAAAAAAAAAAAAAAAAAAAAAAAAAACACCTCTTCACAAGCAGCTGCATAGCTGCACCTGGTACTGGGAGCAATTGCTAAAATGATTGCCCGATTGGCTTCAATCCTCCAATCCTCCATACCTCTTGCGGCAATATCTCTGGTCAAACCTGAGCTCCCGGTGCCAACACCCTGAAGCGACTGATCTGTTGAGGAGACAAGGCATGAGCCAGCACATTTTTAACACCAGGCACATGGCAGGCCTGGAACACAATGTTATAGTTCGAACAATGTTCTCTCCAATCTCATCATGCTCTGCGATTGTGATTGTGATGAAAAAGTATTCACAACATGGACCACTGCCGTATTGTCACACCAAAACATGATGGCAGAATTGGCCCAAATGTCCGCCCAAAGCCATAGGGCTCCTACAATTGGGAAAAAACTCCAAAAATGTTAAATCACAGGTGACTTCGGAGTCACACCACTCCATCAGCCAAAGGCCGACACTCCAACAGCCTCTAAAGTAAATGCCATATCCCCTTGAGCAGGCAGCATAGGATTGGACCTGGAACTTGGGTCCTAAGCACACTTCATCCCTCCAAAAGGAAATGCCATTAAAACCATCCAAGAAATTTAACCAAGTGCGCAGGTCAT